>NC_133666.1:124317554-125058690 GCF_037893015.1 Macrotis lagotis | reverse complement strand
CCAAGAAGCCCTGAGCCCCCATACCACCCCTTAGGCCCAGCTCCACCTGGCCCTATGGTCCTGGACAGGCCTTCCAATCCCAGCCCCTTGAAGAAGTAAAAAAGAAAATGTGTTATATCTGACCACTCTCCCCCCATGGTGCATCCTCTCCTCCATCATTCACATACCCCCTTCCCCCGTCCCCCTTCTCTCCTTCTTACTCCAGATGTCTATACCCCATTGAGTATATATGCTGTTTCCTCTCCTAACCATGTCTGATAAGAGCAAAGATTCCCTCATTCCCCCTTGCCTTCCCCCCTTCTATATCATTGCAATAGCTCATTGTAATTATATGAGATATCTTGGCCTATATCCCTCTCCTTTTTCTTTCTCCCATTACATTTCCCTTTTTGCTATTGACTCCATTTTTACACCGTATTTTCTCTTCAAATTCAGCTTTCTCCTGTGCTTCAACTATAAAAGCTCCCTCTACCTGCTGTATTAACTGAGAAGGTTCATATGAGTATTATCAATGTCCTTTTTCTATGCAGGAATACATGCAGTTCATCATCAAGTCCCTCCTATTTTCCCCTTCTCCTCCAATCTCTATGCTTCACCTGAGTCCTGTATCTGAAGATCAAACCATCTGTTCAGCTCTGGCCATTCTAGCAGGAACATTTGAAATTCCCCTGGTTCATTGAAAGTCCATTTTTTCCCCTGGAAGAGGACATTCAGCCTTGCTGGGTAGTTGATTCTTGGCTGCATTCCAAGCTCTTTTGCCTTCTGGTATATTATATTCCAAGACCTATGAGCTTCCAATGTAGTTGCGGCTAAGTCCTGTGTGATCCTGACTGCAGCTCTACAATATTTGAACTGTGCCCTTCTGGCTACTTGTAATATTTTCTCTTTGACTTGGGAGTTCTGGTATTTGGCTATAATATTCCTAGGGGTTGGTTTTTTGGGATCTCTTTCTTGGGGGGGGGGGGTGTTGGATTCTCTCCATTTCTATTTTGCCCTCTGCTTCTAGGATATCAGGGCAATTTTCCTGTAGTAATTCTTTGAAAATGATGTCAAGGCTCTTTTCAGGTATTCTGATAATTTTTAAATTATCTTGTCTAAGTCTGTTTTCCATATCAGTTGTTTTTTTCAATGAGATGTTTCACATTTTCTTCTAATTTTTCATTCTTTTGGTTTTGAAGTTTTGAGTCCTGGTTTCTTGTAAATTCATCAATCTCCCTGAGTTGTACTCTTTGTCTGAAGGATTTGTTTTCCTCAGAGAGCTTTCTTATCTCTTTTTCCATCTGGCCAGTTTTGCTTTTTAAAGCATTCTTCTCCTCAATAACTTTTTGAACTGTTTTATCCATTTGACCTAAGCTGGTTTTTAGCATGCTATTTTCTTCAGCATTTTTTTGGATTTCCTTGACTAGGCTGCTGACTTCATTTTCATGTTTTTCCTGCGTCTCTCTCATTTCTTTTCCCAGGTTTTCTTCTAACTCCCTCATTTGATTTTCAAAGTCTTTTTTAAAGCTCTGTCATAGCCTGCGCCCAATTTCTGTTTTTCTTGGAGTCTTTAGATGCAGGAGCTTGTGCTTCCTCATCTTCAGACTGAGTATTTTGATCCTTCTTGGGCTCATATGCAAAATATTTCTCAATGGTGTTCCTCTTGTTTTTCTGCTTGCTCATTTTCCCAGCCTGAGTCTGGTTTTGGGGTGCTTCCTGAGCTTTTGGGATACTCCCATAAGGGTCTCAGTGTGTGAGGCTCTGTCCTCTCTCCTGGTCTTTGAATGATCATATACTCCCCCCTCTGCCATGGGGCTGAGGTGGGGGGGCCCTGCTGTTCTATGGGGGGCCTAGACTGCGATCAGGATCTGAATGTGTTCAGAACCCCAGAGTCCTGTTCCAGGGGCAGAGGACAGAGGCTCGGTGGCAGTCTTTCACTCCCCTCCCTGAGCTCAATGGGGTCATGCCCTGGAGGCTCCTGCTTACCTGCCCTGCCTGCTTCTGTTTCCTGGTCTGCCTAGGCCAAGTTGCTGCTTGCTGCTCTCTGTGTGCCCTGAGGGCTGGGCTTCATGTGCTCACTCTGACAAAGGTCCCCTGCTGTTCCCCCAATTTGTGCCTGGTGCTCCCTGGGGTGCAGCTCAGGAAACTCCCCTGCTGCTGTGAGCCACAGCTCCCAGCGCCCTGGGGCTGCCTCTAGGAGGCTGAAGTTCTCTCGCTCTGGCAGGCCACCCCTCTGGTGGGCCGCCCCTCCGAGCCCAGGGAGCAGAGCCTTTCTGCTCTTTTCTAGGTTACCTTGAGTAGGAGAACTGCCTCACTGGGTCCCTCTGTGGGTTCTGTCTCTCGAAAGTTTAGTTAGAGTCCTTAGTTTAGAAGTTTTATGAGAGAGCGCCTAAGACACAATCCGCTCTTGTCACCATCTTGGCTCTGCCCCCTTTCATGGAATTTTCAATCCATTTATGGAATGTGTTCAGTCTGTGTGATTTAGACCAGTCGGTGTGCATCATTATACTGTTGTGTTGTTGCTTTGTTGTGTTTGTTCTTGCTCTTTGCACCATCTCCTGTCATATTGATTACACCTGTTCTCCCACTTTCTGAGAAATTAAAAGTACTATGACTTTTTGTAGCCCTTGGCAAACCTAAATAAGATAAGACTACAAATTAGTTTATATTTTTATTCTGGGCATGACCCTCACATAATTATTTTATTTTAATGTAGCCCTAATATAACCTAAGGTTGCACAGCCCTGATCTAGTTATTTAATCCTTGAGTTTTTTTCTCACTCTTCTCATCCCCTTTCACTCCTCCTTCTGTCCCACTTAAATAGTCAAATTCAATTTCCCTTTCTCTCTTCCCCTTCAACTTGTTGAAAGTCTTCTATTTCATTGAATGTCCATTTGTAGATTATCCCTCCTAGATCTATTTTGCTGGTCAATCATTTTTCCTATGAGATATTTTGCATTTCCTTCTAGTTTTCCAGTCATTTGATTTTATTTGATGGATTCTTGATGTATTATAGAGTCATTAGTTTCCACTTGCCCAATTCAGAATTTTAAGGATTTATTTTCTTCATTTGGCTTTTGTATCACCTTTTTCATTTGAGCAATTCTACTTTTGAAGGATTTGTTTTCTTTTTCCACTTGGCACTTCTACTTTTAAAGATGTTGTTTTCTTCAATCAATTTTTGTGCTTCTTTTTCCAATTTTTTTTCTAGTTCTCCTGCATGACCTTCATTTCTTATCACAATTTTTCTTCTATCTCTTATTTGGTTTATAAAACTCTTTTTGAGCTCTTCCAAGAACACCAATTCATAATCCCCTTTAAGATGTTACATGTAGTCATTTTGACCCTGCTTTCCTCTTCTGGGATGGTGTTTTGATCTTCCCTGTCACCATAATAACTTTCTATGATTAGGGCTCTCTTTGTTTATTTGCTCATTTAAAAGTTGAGCTCTGTTCCTGGGGTACAGGGGGTACAGTTCCAAGCCTTTTTTTCTGGGGGCCAGGGGCCTGGCTTTCCACCCTGAGGCCTCAGTGCTGGAGCTTACTCTTGCATTAGGGTAGTCCAACTCAGTGCAGCCTGTTACACCAACATTCTGGGGCTCACAGTATGCCTTCTGTGCTGGGGCTGGAGCCCTCACTGATGGCCCCAGTATAGCTTGCCTGCTAGTCCAGGACCCAAGAACGTCCATTACTGATCTTCTCTGTGGCCAAGAGCCTTTGGTTTCCCTGTTCCTCACCCAGGCTGTGTTACCCTTTTACCCAAGTGAGACAGACCTTTCCTGAAGTTCTTCTAAGATATCTTGATCTGAAAAGTTGTTTCACTCTGTCTTTTTGTGGGTTCTATTGCTCCAGAATCTGTTTAGAGTTTTCATTTAAAGTTATTTCAGAGGGAAACTCAGGAAGCTTCCTAGCTTCTCTCTACCATCTTGGCTCCACCCAGAAAGTATTTTTAAATTGTCTGGACAATTAATGATTCACTAATCTCAGGTTTTACCTCAGATGACTTCTGAGGAAATAGATTTAGCTCTACCAGGATGCTGGGCACTTTAGTGAAGTGCCCCACAGTCACACACATGTGCATCTTGCCCCTGTCCTTTCTGTTCCCGTTATCTGTTTGAGCTCTATTATGCCACAGAACACAGACTGCTATCACAGCCTGAGGAAATTTCTGCCATTTCAACCTCAGTGGCACTGGACCATAGAGAAGACCTCCTTGGAAGGAGATATGGGGAATGAGATATAGAGTAGAGTTCTAATAAAAGTATGTGGGTGCATGTAGCTTTGTGTAGCCTGCTCAGAGGAGTGTGGTGGACAGTGCTGATGGAGCACATTAGGGGTTAGGGATTAACCTACTCTGTTGCTGGTTCAATGAGTTTTCAGCTTGTTTGGGTTCTTGATGTCCTAGACAATAGAGACAATGAAATTCCTTTATTTCTATTTTAGAGAGATCTTAGAATTGGAGAAATATCTAGTCCTCCATTATGATGGTCATGAGACTTGGGAAGGGGGGTAAGAAATTCAAGTATGGATCCCTTCTCAAAATTATTTGTAAATTCCTATTGTTACCACTGAAGTAATTTTATAGTTTTGATACCCAGGGTCACAAAAATGCCAGAGATAAGTAGCATCAAAAATACATTTAATGACTCTTTTAAGTATAATTCAATTGTTGGGGAGAATAGAGATTCTAGGACACAAGCTTTTACTGAGAAGAAAGATTCCAAAATACCAATTTGTGTGGGAGGAAGAATAGAACCCTCTTTTATGTTGTGCATTATCTTCAAGTTAAACTTCTTAGCAGAAAATACAGCTTAAGTCTTATGTTTTGGGGTGGTAATGGAGTGATGGTCATTTTTTCATTCATTTAGATTTTCCTTTTTGAATTGTTAGGCCAATCACTTTTGATTAACCATGGATCTAATTTAGAAGATCCTGTAATATTCTGGATTTTAATGAAGTCAGTACAATATCATTAGCCAACAGGAGTGTCTGAAAAAATTTTGTCATCTATGTAGAAACCCTCTCCATATAGAACTTGACCAAGATTTTTCTCTGTCATTGGCAAAGAAATATCTCTTTGTTTTATGCTTAACTTGATATTAATAGAGGATCATTGAACAAAAAGATTTCCGTGGTCCATTTCTCAAAGAAACTCATATAATTTTTACTTTGCAAAAGAGACTCAGACTCTTTGTTGAAGGAGCTGTTAAAGCTGCCCTCATACCCCCTACTCCTTATGTTTTCTTTTTATCCTGAACTTGACAAAAATCAAATAAGATGAGTATTTTCATATACAAAGTAAAAAAGAAAAAAGAGAATCACATGTGTAGTTTAGTGGATCACAGAGTTCGTTTCTTCTTTTTTGTTTGTTTTTTTGCAAGGCAAATGGGGTTAAGTGACTTGCCCAAGGTCACACAGCTGGGTAATTATTAAGTATCTGAGTTCCAATTTGAACACAGGTCCTCCTGAATCCAGGGCCAGTGCTCTATCCACTGTGCCACCTAGCCAACATCTAGACATCCCCTTTGTGTTTAAGTATAAAAAAATTCAATGTGATTTTCAAAATTGATCTCAGCCTCCATTTTTAAACTTCCTTCTGTTCTCTTCTATGCATTTTAAAAATTCTTAAATGATTATCTTTTTGCTTAATTTTTACCCTTAGCCCTTCTTTCCCCACAAAGCAAAACAAAACCCCAACAACCCATATACCAACTATGAAATATGTAAATGCAAGCAAAACAAATTCTCTCAATTAGCTATGTCCAAAAAATTCTCTTTCCACACACTAAGTTTACTACCATATAGTTGGGAGGTGGCAAACATGTTTGTTCCATTGAACTTCTGAAATTTGAGTGTCATTACATTGATCAGGCTCTTTATAGTCTTTCTTAATTCTTTTCTTTTCAATGTTGCTATTATACAAATTATTCTGTGTTCTTTTCAATTTTTTTAATCAGTTATACAAACCTGCCTAGGTTTCTATGAAACTATCACTTTAGTCATTTCTCATTTCCAAAAATATTCCATTATTTTCACACATCATGATTTGTTCAGCCATTTCACTAATTTCTTTCTGCTACCCTCACAACTGAATTTGACTTTATTTTTTTAAAAGATTTTATTTATTTTGAGTTTTACAATTTTTCCCCTAATCTTACTTCCCGCCCCCCCCCCACAGAAGGCAATTTGCTAGTCTTTACATTGTTTCCATGGTATACATTGATCCAAATTGAATGTGATGAGAGAGAAATCATATCCTTAAAGAAGAAACATGAAGTATAAGAGATAGCAAGATCAGACAAAAAGATATCAGGGTTTTTTTTTTTCCCCCTAAATTGAAGGTAATAGTCTTTAGTCTTTGTTCAAACTCCTCAGTTCTTTCTCTGGATACAGATGGTATTGAATTTAACTTTAAAAGCTGCTCTGGGGGTGGCTAGGTGGCGCAGTAGATAGAGCACTGGCCCTGGAGTCAGGAGTACCTGAGTTCAAATCCTGACCTCAGACACTTAATAATTATCTAAACTGTGTGCCCTTGGGCAAACCACTTAACCCCATTGCCTTGCAAAAAAAAATGCTCTGGGAGGCAGCTAGGTGGCACAGTGGATAGAGCACTGAATCTGAAGTCAGAGTGACCCAAGTTCAAATTTGACCCAAGACACTTCCTGGCTGGGTGACCTTTGGCAATTCACTTAACCTCTGTCTACTTCAGTTTCTTCAGTTGTTTAAAAAAAAGGGTGGGGAGAGGGAGTAATAATAACACTTCATTAAGTTGTCCTGAAAATCAAATGAAAGAGTATTTTTTAATTTCTTAGTATAGTGCTTGGTGCTTAATCAACACTTGTTCTCATCTCTCTTAATGTCATGCAGCCTGTCTCTGATTGTGAAATTATTTTGGTGACAGTTATAGAGAATAATAATTATAGTTAATATTCATACAACTCTTTAAGATTTTTTAAGCATTTGAAATGTCAAGTGTCCCAATAGTCTTAGTATAGTTTTAAGCAAATTTTATTAAGACTTTTTAGATATCTTGTATTGTTTCTTTTGGTCCTCATAATAACCCTGTGAGCTTACCCTATTACAGGAATGAAAAATGCTTGCATTTGCCCTTCCTGGTGGGTTATATAGAGGACAGGCAGATATTGCCTATCTAGTTCCAATCCAACAAGTGGAAATTGGGTGGATATTTTTCCAGCTATGTATGACTGAGGGCCTGGTACTCTGATGATGTAAAGTCTTCTACAGAGCTATGAAGCCACAAAGACTCTTGTGTTTCTAAGATAGAACTGGGTTTGCATACAGAAGGTTAAAACTGCCCATTTCTGTTTCTTTCCTTGTTGAAATACTCAGTGGAGGAAGGGGCAGCTGTTTACTCTCTCCCACTTGACCACCCTATGTCCATGAACACATGGTACCTCTTTTTGTGTGTGTGTTTGCTTATTTCTGATTGAAGCAACAGTATTTTGAGAAAGGAATGCCCATGTAAGCTGATGAATTCAACAGAGCCAGTGGTCCCATCAAAGGTCTCAGCAGCACACATAGCCAACAGAACCTACCCCTTGATTATGTTGGAGAAAGCAGGGTGAAACACCTAAAAATGAGGGATTTTTTTTGCCTGATTTTTTAAAGTGAGAATAAAAATAATAAAATAGAGGGGGTGGTGGTGGTATTCTGGTATAGTCAAAAAAACTTGAATACACATCCCAGATATGACACATACTAGCAGTGTGACAAAGGGCAAGTCACTCCTCAGTGCCTTAGGTAACTACCTAATAAACTGAATGGATAGCAAAGTGGATAGAGTGCTGGGCCTGGAGTCAGGTAGATATCTTCCTGAATTCAAATCTGGTCTCAGATACTTACTAGATGTGTGACCCAGAACAATTCACTTAACCCTGTTTTCCTCAGTTTCCTCATCTGGAAAATGAGCTGGAGAAGTAAATGGCAAACCAATCCAGTATCTTTGCTAAGAAAACCCCAATAGTGTCAAGAACAGGTGAACATAAGAGATGACTGGACAACAGCAACTATTTAATAATTAGAGAAATTCCAGTTTTTTTGGTAAAAATTTCAATTTTATTTTATTTTCAATTCCTAATTCTCTCTTCTGCACCCCATCCATTGAGAAAGAAAAAAAAATCTATTACAAATATGGATAGTCATTTAAAACAAATTCCCACATTGGCTATGTTTTTTAAAAAAATAAGGAAAGAAAAAATATGCTTCAGTTTGGACTAAGTTCATCACTTATCCATGTGGATGTAGATAGTATGTTTCTTCATTAAGCACTTTGGAACTGTACTTTGGTCATTGTGATGATCAGAGTTATTAAGTTTCTCAAAACTGATTACTTAAAATATTGCTGTCAATATAGAAATTGTTCTGGTTCTGTTCATCTCACTTTGGATCAATTCATACAAATCTTTCCAGGTTTTTCTGATACCATCTTTTTTCATTTCTTCATTCCTTATTGCTCAATAGTATTTCATAGACTTGTTCAGCCATTCCTCAACTGATGGTCATCCCTTCAATTTTCTTTTTTTTTTAATCCCCTCATTTTCAATTTCTTTACAAAAAAAAGCTGCTATAAAAACTATTGTAAATATGGGTCTTTTTTCCTTTCTTTGATCTCTTTGAGGTATTATAGAATTGTGCAAAGGATATATACAATTTAATAATTTGATAACTTTTAAGACATTATTCCAATTTGCTTTCCAGAATAGTTGGACCAATTTATAGTTCCTCCAGCAAGGCATTAGTGGATCCCTTTTTGTTCAGCTGCTCCTGCATTTGTCATTTTTGTCTTGTTAACTAACCTGACAGGTAAAAGGTGATACCTTGGAGTTAGCTGAAATTTCTCTAATTATTTATTAGTGACAAAACATTTGCATTTTAAAAAATAGTTATGGGGCAGCTAGGTATTGAAATCCAGTTTCAGATATTTGATACTTTTACTGTGTGACCTTAGACAAGTCATTTGACCCCATAGTCCCATAAAAACAATATCTATCTATCTATCTATCTATCTATCTATCTATCTAGATATAGACATATAGATATAGACAGATAGATAGGTCTATTGATAACTTAGATTCTTTTATCTGAAAACTGTCTATTAATATCTTTAACCACTTACCATTGGGGAATGGTTCTTTTTCCTGTAAATTTGATTTAATTTATTATATCATTAAAAGATACCTTTTTTAGAGAAACTAGCTACAATGATGACCCCCCCCCCAATTTCCTACATTCCTACTAATTTTAGTTCATTGTCTTTGGGCAAAAACTTTAAATTTTATATAATCAAAACTATCTGTTTTACTTCCTATGGACTCTTTTAGATTTATTTTCTATTGTTTGGCCATGAACTCTTCCCCTATCTATAGATAGATTCTTATCTGTTAATATTCTACAGCTTTGTGTTTTGTTTTATTTGTGTTCTTAATGCTTCAGAGATATAGGAAAATCATCCCTCCAAGCTGTGTTTATTATTTTACAAAGAAAGGAAAATGAAATAACATCTTTGGGAATTCAGAGTAGACTGAAGATATGTTTCATGGACTGATTCAAAGAGATTTTAGGATGTAATCTAATCAATAGCTTAAAATTGTAAATGATGTCTGTAGAAAAACATATTTTTAGTTTAATAGTTAATAGTTTAATAGGTGGTTCAGTGAAATTTAATAGGTAATTCAATGAAAACCTAGGTAGGATTTAAAAAATTTTATTATTATAAACAAACAACACATGGGAGGCATTATTGAGGAATTCCACTTAAGTTGGTGGATTTTTGATTATTGACATTTAAAAAAATCACATTTCCTTGACTTTATTCTTTTTGGTTAACGTTTTGTATCTGGCTAGAGAATAGTCACTTTCATGTTTTGTTTCTTTTGTGCTAATGATATAAATCTAAGACTTCTGTTTCTAAGATTTTTGAGGAAAGTTGAACCTTATTCCAATAAAACTCTTTTTTTGTTGTTGAAGTAATCTTTACTTTTATTATTTTTAGATTAGATAAAAAGTTTTCAATGGAAGAGGAAAGTTTTAGGTCCAGTTCTAAAATTATTTCATTCCTTCCTTTAAACTGTGATTCTTAGTCTTTAAAGAAGCACATCATTACTTGAGGAATTATTTCGAAGTTTGGAATTAATTTTTGCAAAGTGCTGAGCTAAGTAAAATGGCTCTTGGTGTTTAAAAACATGCTCAGTTTCTAAAGGGGTCTTTCACTGAAGGATTCCTATTGATAAAGGGATTGCACATCTTTTGGCAGGACTGTACCATCAATGAACCTTTCTAAGCAGATGGGAACTCCTCAGGAAGATTGCGCAGCTTTCCCCAGGACACTACTGGAGTGCACTTTGGGCAGAATTTTTCTTCTAATAATTGAAGCCCATTTCCTTTTGCTTCATTCTCAGAGAAATTCATGACCATTTCCCCAACAAAATCCTTCATATCCTCTTCCCTCCTAAAACACCTTTAGAGCGAGCCTTTTCTAAGTGTGTGCTGTGTGTAAGACGCTACGGCTAAGCCCTGGGCGTTCGGAGAACGGCAAAAAGATGGTCTCTGGCCCAAAGTCTGCATTCCTATCAGGCCACCTTCACCACCTCCCCCACCCCATGCCTCTAACGTGGTTCTGCGGGGGGGGGCTTCCTTCCCACCCCCAGGCTCCGCGGCCCTCCCCTTCCCTCCACAGGGTTTAGAGCGCGCCAGTGCGGCTGCGCAACGCCCCCTGGTGGCGCAGCCTCGGCTCGCCTCAGCTCGCGCTCACGGAGCATGCTCCGTGGCCGCCTCCGCCACGCGACCCGGAAGCGTTCGAAGCTGTGGGTGGAGCTGGGGCGGCCGAGGGGGCGGGGTTTGGGGTAGAGGATCGGCCGGGGCTCTCGAGAGGAAGTCGCCTCTCCTTCTCTCCGCTCCCCCTCCCCCAGGCATGGAGCCCCGACCCGGGACTGCGAGCCCCCGAGGCAGAGCCTCGAAGAAAGGCCCCTCCAAGAAAGGTGACGAGGCAGGTGAGAGGGCCCGGAAGCCTCGCCGGCCTCTGCCGGCCAACTCCCCGCCCGGGCACCCAGAGCGCGGCTCGCCTCGCCTCGGCCCGGGCCACGCAGCCCCCAGGTGCCCAGCGGGTGGTGAGGCGGGAGGCCCTGACGGCGGAGGGAGACCAAGTACAAACAGCTGCGTACACCCGGGGAGAAGGCAGCGCCGGGGTGGGAGACGCCTGGCTCCGATTCAGTAAAGGTGGCGCGGTGGAGAGAGCACCCGCCTTGGAGTCAGGAGGACCCCAGTTCAAATCCGACCTCAACACCTCATAATTCCCTAGCTGTGTGGCCTTGGGCAAGCCACTGAACCCCATTGCCTTGCAAAAACTTAAAAAAAGCTCCTTCCTTCTCAGTGTTTTGGGCCAGGAATTTTGGGAGAAGTTACTAATAGCTGACTGCGGGCTTCATTGCTTTATTTAGTCCAATATGACCACACTGGTAAACAAGTGTTTTTCTAAGCCCCATTTTAAAGAAGAGAAAACTGAGGTGCAGAGAAGTTAAGGCCTTGTCCAAGACAGGATTAAAATGCTGTCTTTTTGACACCAAGTCCAGCATTTTATATTCTGTGCCACAAAACTTCTCCAAGATCATGTCTTCAGAGTCTAGATTCTGATCTGTAATTTAAGATGTATGTTTATGAATATTAATAATTTTTAAAATTTTACTTAGGCAGAAGGACACTAAATTGTGGCAAATATTAAATAATAGATTTTTCACAGTTATAGATTTCCTGGACTCTATGAAGGGAGTTCTACCATCCTTCCTTTCCTTTGCCCTCTTTGGTGATCACTGCTCAGAGATTTCTCAGCGAGTAGTTAGTGATAATGAATTGCTGGTTAGGGTGAGCATTTACATCCAGAGGCTGAGACCCTCCCTTTGATGGTGAGAGTAAAATTAAATGAAGGGCTATCAATTTATTAACCATTGATCAACTCTGAGTTTTTACCTCTACAGAGAAGATTGCCACATCATATTTGAGTATTTCATATCTCTTAAGTGACACTTTAGGGAGGTGGAAGCTGAAGAAAGCATAGTATTTAACCAACTGAAAAGTCTTATTTTTTTTAATTCCAAAATAAAATATAAGTAATCAGAGAAGGTTCTAAAAAATAGCAATTAATATTATATATGAAATATTGGAAAGAGAATTACCCTGAGAACAATAACTGTCAAAAGCATTTTCCCTGAGAAAGTACTTGATGGCCCAGGCTTTTTAGCATGATGTTTTCAGCCATATTATCAGTCACCTTCTCTAAGGATGAGCATGGTATGGTATGGTATCAAGGTCAGCTACTATGGCAAATTCTTCAACTTGAAAAGGCTACAAGCCAACACCAAAGTGGAGGGAGTGTTGGTGCATGATTTTGTTTGCAGATGATTGTGCACTCAGTGCAGCCTCTGAAGCTGAGATGTAACAAAGTATGGATCAATTCTCTGCTGGTTGTGCTAATTTTGGCCTAATAATTAACACCAAGGAAACACAGGTGTCCATCATCCACACCATATCATCCATACATGGAACCTTTGATTACAGCAAATGGAGAAGTTTTGAATACTGTGGACAAGTTCACTTAGCAGTGTTCTTTCCAGGGAGGTACACATAACAAAGGTTGATATGCACATTAACAGAGCTAGCTCAATTTTGGGGAGGCTGTGAAAGAAAGTATGGGAGAGAAGAAATATTAGACTGGCTACCAGACTGAAGGCCTAGAGACGTTGGGCTGACCTCATTGCTATATGCCTGTGAAATCTGGACAGTCTACCAGCACCATGTCAGGAAACTGAATCACTTACATTTAAATTGCCTTAGGAAGATTCTGAAGATCACTTGGCAGAAGATACCAGACATTGAGGTCCTTTCTTGAGCTAAACTGCCTAGCATTCCAACATTACTTCAGTGAGTGTAAACTATGATGGGCAGGACACTTTGTTAGAATGCCAGGATGCTTGCCAAAAAAACAAAACAAAACACTTCTATGGAGAACTCACACAGGGCAATCGCTCACAAGGAGAACAGAAGAAGCAATACTGAGATAACCTGGATATCTCTTAAGAACTTTAGAATTGGAGCAAGGAGGGGCAGCCAGGTGGTACAATGGATAGAGCACCAGCCCTGGAGTCAGGTGTACCTGAGTTCAAATCCAGCTTCAGACACTTAATAATTATCTGGCTGTGTGGCCTAGGGCAAACCACTTAACTCCATTTGCCTTGCAAAAAAAAAAAAAAGAATTGGAGCAAGGAGCTACCCGGCAACTGCTTCCAGAGTGCTCAACCCACAGAAGGTAAAGGGATAGGGAGAGACTGTTGAGGTTTCTCCTATGCCCTTGGGACATATTCAGACCCTGGTTGCAGGGTCTGAACCTTATTGCTATAGAGCAGGGACTCTCCTCACAGCTCCAGGGCAGAGGGGTGAGCTTGTGATCATTCAGACCAAAACACAGGCCAGTCAGAGCCTCTCATAATACCTTAAAGGACTTGAGGTTCTTGTGGGTGTCCCAATAACACTCAAAAGCTTGGGAAGCACCCCAAAACCAGGGTACAGGCTGGGGAAATGAATAAACAGAAAAAAAGGAACCTGATTGTAGATAATTACTTTGGTCCCATGGAGGATCAGAACACATACTCAGCAGGTGACAAAGTCCAAGCCTTTGCATCTTAAACCTCCAAGAAATATGGGAGTTGGGTTCAGGCTATAATAGAACTCAGAACAGTTTTGAAGTAAGGGATGTAGAGGAAAAATTGGGAAGAGAGATGAGAGAGGTGCAGGAAAAACATGAAAACTAAATCAACAGCTTAGTCAAGGAGATCCAAAAAAATGCTGAAGAAAATAACATTAAAAACCAGTTTAGGTCAAATGGATAAAACAGTTCAAAAAGTTATTGCAGAGAAATAAAAAGCAGAATTGGCCAGATGGAAAAAAAGAGATAAGAAAGCTTTTTGAGAAAAACATATCCTTCAGATATAGAATGGAACTAAAGGAATTTAGCTGATGACTTTGTGAGGAATCAAGACACAATAATTCAACACCAAAAGAATGAAAAACTAGAAGAAAATGTGAAATATCTCACTGAAAAAAGCAGATCCAGAAAAGATAATTTAAAAATTATTGGGCTACCTTAAAGTCACGATTAGGAAAAGAGCCTTGACCTCATTTTAAAAGAATTTCTACAGGAAAATTGCCTTGGTGTCTTAGAAGCAGAGGGAAAAATAGAAATTGAGAGAGTACACCAATCTCCCCTGGAAAGAGATCTCCCCCTCAAAAAACAACAACCCCTAGGAATATTATAGCCAAGTTCAAGAGCTCCCCAAGTCAAAGAGAAAATATCACAAGCAGCCAGAAGGAAACAATTCAAATATTGTGGAGCTACAGTCAGGATTACCCAGGACTTAGCAGCACCTACATTAAGGGCTTGCAGGGTTTGGAATATAACATTCTGGAAGGCAAAAGAGCTTGGAATGCAACTGAGAATTAACTACCCAGCAAAACTGACCATCCTCTTCCAGGGGAAAAGATGGACTTTCAATAAAATAGGAATTTCAAATGTTCCTGTTGAAACAACCAGAGCTGAACAGAAATCTTGATCTTCAAGTACAGGACTCAGGTGAAGCATAGAGACACTGGACGAGAAGTGTAAACTTCGACGGACTTGATGATGAACTATGTGTATTCCTGCATGGAAAGATGATACTGATAATACTCATATGAACCTTCTCATTTAATAGAGCAGGTAGAAGGATATTTTATAGATGAGGCACAGGAGACAGATGAATTTGAAGTTATAATATATTGTAAAAATGGAGTCAATGGATGAAGGGGAAATGTACTTGGGAGTAAGAGAAAGGAGAGGTAGAATAGGCTAAGCTATTTCATGTAGCTTTTGCAATATTATTGAAGGGGGGGAAGGTGAGGGGGAATGAGGGAACCTTCATTCTCATCAGAAATGACTCAGGAGCTATATACACTCAATAGGGTATAGAAATCTAGAAGATAAAGGAGAGAAGGGGTACAGGGGAGGGTAAAGGCTATGTAGGTATAGATCATGGGAGAGGATAGTCTGATATAACATATTTTCTTTTTTACATTTTGCAAAGTGGTGGGATTGGGTGCATATCTGGGACCAAAGGGCTGGGTGGTTGCTGGGTCTCTGGGGTGGGATGTAGGCTTGGTGCCTCTTGGCCCCAGGTCCAGTGCTCTGTTTGCTGTTCCACTGGGCCACACAGTACACTATTGAAGAGGGATAGAGTGAAAGGAGAGAGAAAATATAATAAATGGTAGAGGCAGGAATGGATGGAAGAAATTAGTCAGCAATAGCAACTGTGGCAAAAATATGGAAGTGACTTTTCTGATGGACTTATGATAAAGAAAGTGATCCACCTCAAGGACAGAGCTGATGGTATCGAAGCACAGACCAAAGCACATTTTTTTCTTCTTTCTTTCACTTTATTTCTCACAAGGTTTTTTATTTTTGTGGTGAGAGGGGGGATTATGTTTACTCTTACAACAAGACTATTTTAGTATTGTGTAAATAAATAAAAATGTAAATATTAAAAAATGTAGAAAGCAATAAAAAACAGTTAAAAAAGAACTTTAGAATTGATTGTTAAGCATGGAAACACAGGCACAGGACCACCCAACATGGTGTGCTCTCATCAGTGAGGGTGTTGCACTCTATGAGAGGGGCAGAATTGAAGCAGCTCAAAGGAAACATGATGTATGTAAGTTTAGAGAAGCCACCCCAGGTGTTCACATGGAATATTTGTGCCCAACCTGTGGTAGAGCATTCTGAGTTTGTATTAGGCCAATCAACCACAGACAAACTGTGATTTGTCTCAAACATAGTGATGTCACTTTAGTCATCTTTGATAACAAAGGACAAGAACCAACCAGCCAACCAACTTGAGGGATTGAAGTTTAAAAAAATAATTCTTTAATCCTTAAAATATCTATTATGAAGTTTATTTCCATAGAAAATAGATGTTAGTAGACATTTCTTTCTGTTTGAAGGGGTTTTGCCATCACCAATAAACCTTTCACAACATCCCCTGAGCACAACAGTGAAGACTTCTCTTAAAATGAGAGCCCAAGGACTAGGACTAATTATCTTCCAACATGGGCCCTATCTCCAGATTTTCAACCTTGTGGAGGAAGGAACAGCTGCCAAGGATGGAAGACTAAAGCCAGGTGATCAGTTAGATACCAGCTGTTATAGCTTAATTTATATTATAAACATTATGTAGATTAATTTATACATTAACATCTTAATTCCCCTAAAAATTAAATTCCATTCCATATGCTAGCCATACTGTGTTATATCCATATTCTTTACCCTTTTTTTTTTGAGCTTTTCATGTGACTCTTGAGTCTCCTATTTGAAGTCCAAATTTTCTATTTGGCTCTGGTCTTTTCATCAGGAAAAGTTAGAAGTCTCCTATTTCGTTAAATCCATCTTTTTCTCTAGAAGAGAAGGCTCAGTTTTGCCAGATAGTGAATTCTTGGCTGCATTCCAACCTCCCTTGCTCTTCAGAATATTGCACTCCAGGCCTTTTGATCCCTTAATATTGATGCAGCCAGGTCCTGAGTAATCCTTACTGTGGCTTCTTGGTATCTAAATTGTTTCTTTCTGGCAGCTTGCAGTGTTTTGTCTTTTATCTGATAGTTCTGGAATTTGGCTACATTATTTCTTGTTGTTTACGTTTTGGGATTCCTTTCTGGAGGGGATCAATGTATTCTTTCAATCACTATTTTGTCCTCTGGGTCATGACGTCAGGGCAATTTTCCATCACTAAATCCTATAATATTGAGCCCAGGCTTTTTTTCCCTCTTCATTATTTTCAGGAAGCCCAGTGACTGTTGTCTCTCCTGGATTTAATCTCGAGGTCACTGGTTTTGCCAATGAGATATTTTACATTTTCTTCTATTCAATTTTTTTGGTTTTGTTGAACAGATTCCTGTTGTCTCATGAAGTCATTAGTTTCTACAGATTCTATTTTTTTTTTAAGAGAAGAATTTTCTTCATTTACCTTCTGCAACTCCTTTTCTACTTGGTCAATTCTATTTTCGAAGGAGTTTTCCATTTGCGCAGTTGAGGTTTTGAGAGAATTATTTTCTTTTTTGCATTTGTCCAGTTGTATTTTCTAGGGATTTGTTTTTTTGTTGTGAGAATTCTTCCAATTGATTTTTAAATTTCTTCTTGATTTCTTCTTGGAAGTCTTTCTGGGCTGGAGACCAATTCATATTCTCAAAAGTTCTAGATCTTTCTGAGTTAGGATCTTTGCTTTCAATGTAGTTTTCTATCCCCCCCCTTCTGCTGACTTTTCCTCATTTTCCCAAGATCTTGTGTTGGGGGAGGGGCTGGTTCACAGACCTTTAGCGTTGAAATCTCTAGAGGCTTAGCTCACTGGGTTTAGTAACTTCAAGTGGGCTGGCCAGTAGAGTATGCTGGTCACTCTCTCTGGAGTCTTTGTGACCTTGATTTGAGGCCCACTCCCTAGACCTGGAGGGGTTGGGGGGAATACAGCTGGATACTGTTATCCTTGAACAATGTGGTCTGCACCTTGGGGCTAGATAGTTAATCTCCTTATTCTACTGAGGGAGCTCTGCAGCCCATGCCTGCACCTGGGGGGATGCGAGGGCTGTTACTGTGTTTGTTCTAGGAAGAGGACTCTGCTTAAAGTATAGAGCATGGGCCCTGGTCCTTCAGGCTAATTAAGCCAAGCAGAGCAGATTGATTTCCAGCCATACTCTGCAACTTTCTGTGCTGGAACCCCACCCCCTCCAGAGGAGCTCCCCCAGCTGCCACTCATTGTGGCAGCCTCCACCGCTGTTCTTGGGTTGGTCCTTGGGCTTTACCCCCTGCCCCTGGACTGCTCTTTGTTCTCTGCCCCCAGCTCACCCATGCACTCTGAGACAGACCTTGTTGGGAAATGTTCTTCAACTAGCTTCTCATTCTGGGTTTTGTCGATGGAATTTCTGTTAAGAGGCTTAATTCATATTAGTTCTGAGAGAAAGCCAGGAGACCTTAACACAGTGCCTGGCTTCTCTCTGCCATCTTGGCCGGAAGTCCTGTTATGTCCATTCTGATAAGTTGATCAAATGCTCTTTGTCTTGATTGTTCTGATTGTATTTCTATGTGTGTTTTCTCTTTAGAAGAGGAAAGAAATGTTTTGAATTAAGTCCAACAAGTATTTATTAATTACCAATTGTGGAAGTTAAAATGAAATATAAGAATGCCTCTGCCTTTAAAGAAATTAAAATCTTATTGAGGAGACAACAGTTTATCCAGCTACAGTGATTAGAAATAATATCTACTTTCATATTTCCAGAAGGCAGTTGGTAATAAGAGATTAGAGGTCTGGAAAGAAATTAGATAAGAGAATCATCTGCATAGAGATTCATGGAGGTGCTGAGAGCACAAAGACAAAAATGAGACCATCTCTGCTCTTGAGGATCTTATTTACATTTCACTGGAGGATATATCTTGTACACAGATAGCATATTTGAGGGGACAGAGAAACACTTAACTGGACAAAATCAGGAAAGGTTAAAGGCACAGATAAGAAATGGAATGTTATTTACAGGCAACAGTTAGCTGGCATATTAATCTAAAATGATATATCATTAGCTTGAAAAAATTGGTTGGAACCAGATTATGAAGGATTTTAAATGCCGAAGAGGAATTTGTATTCTAGAGTCATCAGGGACTCAAGAAGCTTCAGGAACATGACATGGTTGATCTCTGCTTTAGGAGTATCAGTTTAGCAACTGTGTGGGAAAGATATTGAAGAAGAAAGAAGTTGGAGTTGAGATAAGTTAGGAATCTCTTTCAATTGTCTGGTCTAGAGGACTTGAACTGGTGGTTGAACTGGGGTTATTGAATAGAGAACTGATTTAAGATTATTAGAGTTAGCATCAGTGTCTTAGCAATGTGACATATGAAAAGTTTGGGAGACAGTTTCTGAGTAATTAATCATTTTATTAATTATTTCTTGCAGATAATTAATAAAAGGGTAAAGTGACACTTTCAAATACCAAAGATAGACCATGGCAGCTTTTTCATGCTTATATGCCTTGGAAGAGTGGGTATTCCTGATAGGCAGCAATTCATTCTGATTTGTTAACAATTAATGAGAATGAACATTATTAATTAATAATAATAATAATAATAATAATAATAATAATAATAAATATTCCATTTAGATAAGATGGTCTAGGAGTGGTAAATTTTTGGTAGAGGTTAGAGATTTCCTTGAAAGTTGTCCTTGGTTATTAAAGAGGACCATGACATCAGAGACATGATGCCATCACATGCAAATGAATTGGATTTAAGTGAGGGAGGGCTGTACAAAGTCACCAGCCTCACTTTATCCTTAGGAGCCATCTTAGTCCAGTGGCCAGATGTGGATTAGGATGACTTGAGATGGCCTTGGACAGTGGGAGACCTAAACCTTTTTAAGGCTAAGGTTTTTAACAGGTCTTAGTTTGAGACAATGCCTGCCCATTCAGTGATTAAGAGTAGGTAAGAAAGGCTAGACCTTGAACGAAGGAAAAAAACAATAATTGATTATTTAATATAAGAGAAAAATAAGTCATTTCAGCAACACATGTCCCAAAAAGGAGTTTGTGATATTAGAGGCAGTAGAATGCACTGGGAGTTTTTGAGCAGGAGAGTAACATGGTCAGACCTGTGCTTTTAGAAATCATTTTACAACTGTGGGAGAATGGATTGGAGAGCTGTTAGATGTCAAAAACCTGTACCCAGACCTAGAGGCAAAAGCTGAGGCCTGGATAGAATGATAGTTGAGTCTGGATCTTGGGAAAGGGGAGAACAATAAGCTGGAGTTTTAGGGAAAGGCTTTATCTAAGGAGAAAGTTTTGAGCCAAGCTTTGAAGGTTACATTAGATAGGAAAAGAAGGGAAAGGGCATTCCAGGAGGAAGGAAGAGTGTTAGCAAAGACAAGAGACTAAGCAGAGGTTCTTCACTTGGAGTCTGTAAAAAAAGATTTTTTGATAACTATTTTTCAACATTATTGATTTCCCTTGTAATTCTTTGTATTTATACATTTAAATACCTTCTGAGAAGTACTACTAGATGGTGCAGTGGATAGAGCCCTGGCCTTAGAGGGAAAAAGAGTTACCAGAGTTTTTAAAAAGGTGTGACATGATTAGACTTGTGTTTCAGGAGTATCACTTTGGCAGCTGTGTGGAGACTTCATTAGAAAGACTGGAGGGGAGGGAGAGAAAAAAGAGAGAGGGAAGAGGTCCTAGGCAAAGCATTGGGGGTATGCCCACAGTTTGAGGGTGGGATGTAAAGATCCTACAAAGAAAACCAAGTAGACAAGAGAGCCCAAAGAAGCAATGTCTTGAAAACCTTAGAGGAGAGAAAACCTAGCACAGGATGGTCAGTAATATCAGATACTGCAGAGAGGTCTAGCAGAATGAGGATTAAGGAAAAAAGACATCACTTAATGCAAATATTATTCTACATATGAAAAAAAATTTCAGAGAAATCTAGGAAGATTTATATGAATTGATACAGAATGATCAGTTATTACAGCATTATAAAGACTAGGAATTTCTGGTGTTCCAGAGGATCAGTGATGAAATATGCTACCCACATCCTAAGAGAGAGCTGATAGACTCAGGCAGAATAAGACATACATTTTCCAACATGGCCAGTATAGGTGGGAATTCATTTTGCTGAGGGGAGGGGGGGTGGGAAGGAAGAGTGGAAGGAAATTTTCTAACTTAAAAATATTCTTAGGCATATGAATGAATGTTGAAAAACTTTCATAACATGCATTTGGAAAAATAAAATATCAATTTAAAGAAAAGGGGGCTCGCTCAGGATCACAAAAAATATGCACAGAATAGAAGCTCAGAAAAGAATTATGCAGGACATCTTTGTTCAATATTTTTTCTTCCAGTTACTATTGCTAACTGTATTTCCTGCTATCCCATTCTCCTTCCCTCCTTTTATTCTATTCTCTCTCTTTCGTGCTGTCCTTCCTCAAAAGTGTTTTGCATCTGACTTCTCCCTCTCACAATCTTGCCTCCCTTATATCACTATGCTCCCACCCCCTTTCTCCCATCTCTTTCCTCTTCTATTTTCCTCTAGGGTAAGACAGATTTCTATACCCAATTGAGTATGTATGATAGTCCCTCTCTGAGCAAATTCCAATGAGTAGGGCTCACTCACTACCCCCCCCCCCACTTACCCCCTCTTCCTCTCCCCCTGCGAAAGCTTTTTTCTTGCCTCTTTTATGTGAAAACTTATCCCATTCTACCTCTCCCTTTAAGCAGGACAGCTTTGAAAGTTATATGTTGAATATATTACACAGTTAAAAAGAAAACCTATACACAAAAGATTTGCAGTTTCATATACAATCCTCTTTTTCTCTACTACTGTATATATGGAAATGTCCATTTTAACTTAAGTTCAGAATAAAAATCTATTTGAAAGAGAACTTTAAAAGCAATTTTAGCAAAGAAACAAGATCAGAAGCCAGACTGCCAGGGTTGAGAAATAAGTTGAGATAATAAGAGTACAAACTATTTCTAGGAGTTTGGCTGTGGAACGAAAGAAAGATGTAGACAATAACTGGAGGTAATGTAGGGTCCCAAACTGATTTTTCTAAGTTGCTGATATTTTAAAAACTTTTCTTTCAGGTGATGTTCTGATTTCAATTGGTCATTCAAATGTGTTAGGATATACACTTCGAGAATTTTTACAGCTTTTGCACCATATCCCCATAGGTGCAATACTCCAAATCAGAGTTTACCGAGATTTTATTGACATACCACCAGAATGGCAAAACATAGATGACTTTATCCCTGAGACTAAGCCTGTGGTAGTAACAGCTCAGTAAGTGGTTGTTTTATTTTTGGTTTTGCTTTTACATTTTTTATTTTGGTATAAATGTATCATATGGTGAAATATATTTATATAGATAAAATGTGATCCATATATAAAGCTAGAGTAGATCAGATGGGTAGAAAGGATATTGGTGATAATTACAATTTACAAAATTTTTGAGACATATTTCTAAAATTATTCTAGTGTGCAAGATTGTTAGAAAATTGCATTTTTCCCCCTCAACAGATTCATTCAAGTATTTCCCTAATTTCACTAATCAAAGAACCTTTTTTTCCTAATTTCCTCCAGTTATTTTTTTTCAGGATTTTTTTTTTTTGCAAGGCAATGGGGTTAAGTGGCTTGCTCAAGGCCACACAACTAGGTAATTATTCAGAGGCTAGATTTGAACTCGGGTACTCCTGACTCCAGGGCTGGTGCTCTATCTACTGTGTCACCTAGCTGCCCCAATTTTTTTTTTAATGTTGCTGTTATATCTGGCACTCATGTACAACTCATACTTTATAGTGCTTTAAGGCTTATGAGAACTTTTTACATTAACCCTATTTGACAGTATTATAGCTCCTTCCTTTAAAAGGGAAAGGAATCGAGGGTCAGGAAGGTTAAGCAGCTATAGTCACATTGATAGTTCTAGAGATCAGTATGCTTTCCCTGATATCATGCTACTTGTCTATAAGGCTCTTCTCAAGTATTAAGAATGAGAAGTGACTTAGGGACATTAAATTAAATCAATACAATTGAAAATGTTGCAACTGAGAGGATAGGATGAGCTTGTGAATACTTTAGGTTCTAAGATTTTTTTGAAGTCAAGCAGAGCAGAGCAGAGCAGAGCAGAGCAGAGCAGAGCAGATTAGATTGATTTCCAGCCAGGTCATTGGCTAGGTTATTGACCTAAACTAACAATAGTAAGACTGCCATAAGGACAATTTTGCTCCATTAGCATAGTTTAAAGTTGGTAGTTTTATTATGCAGCTATCTAATTAAATCCTTTTGAACAAAAGAAGTTTACAGTAATCCAAGGACTGACTAGAAATTTAGTGATCATAATAGCAATTGAAAACACAGAACACACTGGAGTTCACTCTTCAAAAATACATGTTAACCCATCTGGGTGGTAGCTGGACTACATGTGATTAGGGCTAGACAGTCAATTGTGTGTGTGAGAAGGAATCTTAAGAGAGGTACAAATGTCATGAAAACAGGACTGAAAACATAAAATTATATTCAAATGAAGGGAAAATCAATAAAGACAAGTTACAGAAAAGTTATTGGAGGTCCTTATTTAAAACAAAATGAAATAAAGCAAAGATGTTTTCTTTGAGTAGCACAGAGGGCCTTTGGATGAACAGTGGGGAAAGCAATATATAGAAAGACAAGACTAAATATATCATTATGACAAATATACTTCTCTGCCATTTTGAAGGTACTTTCATTTGAATCCCCAGTAGGTACAGTTGCTTTGTGATAAAATTTCACTTTAGCTTTTGTGAATAGTGCAAAGTATTTTAAAGTCTAAAGATCAAGTTACCAAAAATTTTTTAAAGGGAAGTCAGTGCAGATGTAGGACAATTCATTTAAGAATTTTTAAAATGCTGCAAATCTTAAGATCCACTTCATTATTTGTTTTTTCCATTTTAGCACATCAAAGAAATATGAGGAGGAGAAAGATACATCTTTCTCAAGTAGTGAGGATGATGACGTAGACATAGATAAACGATTTAAGTACTATAAGTCTCCACTGTCATTTTGGCATCATTCTACAAGGAAGCTGTCATCAATCTCCACAGAATGGCATGGATATAAAAAAAAGAATCATATGTTTACTGTGGGAGAAGACATAGGATGTGATGTTATGATTCATAAGGATTCTGCTGAGCGGTATATGGATGTTCCAAAAGACTTTAGAGCACCTTCCCCATATTGGACAATGGTAAAACAAGTCAGTGACATTTCTTCTTCTTCTTCTTCTACATCAGATGCTTTTTGGCTTGAAGACTGTGCCTATGCCCAAAAGGAAAAAGACCAACATCTTACAGCTTAGGAAGTTCATCTGATTCCTATACTATCAAAGTGAGCATCATCATATATAGATTTTATAAAAGGATGCATTCCTCCTACTTGAACATGTAGAAGTAGTTGTCTAAAAGCATGGACCTTTTTTTAGGTGATATCAAAACAATCATAACTAGCTCTGCAACTTCATTCCAAAAGAGCAACACAATCCAGAATACTGTACACACTTTGACCCCCTGTCTGGAGAGAACAAATCATTGCATATGAACATACTATGGGATTTTAGTGGCAGAATGAAGTATCAGGAAGTCAAAAAATTGATCTTCACTTCTTAAGGTAAATAGAACTTTGGCTTAAGTGTAATAAGAATATAACTTCCACATTTTATAATTACGAAAGATAAATTCTAGGATGCTCATTTACTTAAAAAGTTATTACTTTTAAAAGGGTTCTCTTAGATTATGTGATCTACTGTATTCTTCGGAGAAGAGAGACTTGGTGAAGAACACTAAAGATGAACTGTAATCTAAGTCATTTAGAAAACAGAACTTTTAGATATTCAATTTATGCAGTCTTTCTTAAATGTATCTACCATGGAGAGAGAAATCTAATCATTTAATTTTACCACATAACTACTATGGATTACTTATATTCTATAACAATTCTGCAATATTGAACTGTTTGCCCTACCAAATTTCTAATAACTGTTTTTTCAAAAAATATTTTTTATCAGTTATTCCCCCCACCCTGAAGTGAGAAAGAAAAAACAATTGTATCTGAAACAAATTCAATATTCCAAACTTCATCTCCTTGCCTAGAATGTTTTTGGAAACTTTATTGATATTTTAATAAGTTTGGCTATAGTTTTCTTGGTTCTGCTTTTTCAAATAGTTCTGTTTCCTCTAATTTTCTCATCTTATTTTTTAAGTGCACAATTATATTCCATAGTTTTTCAGCAATTCCCTTATACTAATTTTGATTCCAGTTCTTTGGTTTCACAAAAGACCTGATCCTTGGCTTTGGGGTGCTTAGTTACTTCTTAGATAATTTCAAATCGAAAGTCACAATGACTGAACCACTTTACAACTCCAGTAAGTATCCCTGAGTGTACCTATTTTATCTTCAGTCTTTCTACCTTAACCATGTACTTTTCCTATACTTAGTGATTTGGAGATAGTTATTTTCTTATGATAATTTGTGATTTGCAGTTTTTTGATTCTTTTTTTTTAAAGTTTTTGCAAGGCAATGGGGTTAAGTGGCTTGCCCAAGGCCACGAAGCTAGGTAATATATTAAGTTTCTGATGCCAGATTTGAACTCAGGTACTCCTGACTCCAGGGCTGGTGCTCTATCCATTGCTCCACCTAGTTGCCCCAATTTGCACTTTTTTGAGAAAACTTCTTAAATGCTCGAGTTATTTTGTTTTTGTTTTTTTAGTTTTTTGCAAGGCAATGGGGTTAGGTGGCTTGAGTTATTTTGAGAACGGCTCTCGATGCTAATATATTTGTGTAATTTCTGTATTTTGGATTTGATTTTATTTATGCAAAAGCTTTAAAATCTCATGTAGTCAAACCTGCCTTTCTTTTATGATCTCCTTGTTTGGATTTAAATATACCACCTCCCTACTCCCTCTAATAGTTGTGAAAGGCATTTGAATTAGTTCTAACTTTTTTTCTGAATATTTTATATTGAGGGTGTCAAATATTGGACAAAATCTAATTTATTTCATATTGTATTGCTTTCTAGTTTGCTTGACAGTCCTTATCAATAAAGGAATCATTCAGTGAACCCAAGAATATAAATTAGGGTTGAAAGGTGGGGCTTCTCTTTTTATTTGCTTGTTCTTTTGTTGTTTTTTTTTTGCTTAAAATAATCAGTTTCATTGATGTTACTTTTCTGTGTTTACAAACAATGCCTGATGGTCTGAAATCTGAGCGATTGATCAGCCCTCCTCAGTGCAAAGAAAAATTCAGGGGGGGAAAAAAGAGCAAAACATTTTAAATAAAATGTTTTTATTGACTTTACTCTAGACCAGGTGGAATTTGTCTGCACTTCGGTTTTTCCATTTTTTCCATTTATAAATAAAAAGATTCACGAATAGTGTTAACAAATTCTGGTCTTTCACCCAGGGCTTATTATTCTGCCAGTTTGTGTTGAGAAAGTTTTCTGTTTTCTTCCCAAAAAAGGTGCTTCATTTTTCTAATTCATCAAGGAATGGGGTATTGACCAGATTTCCACTTGCTGCCATTGACTTCTTGCCAGAAACAAACTTCTTTGCTGCCTGAAAAAGTTGATTGGAATAATAAAACATACATCACTACTTAAAACATTATGTTGCTCTATGAGCATGTTTGTTAAAAAGTGGAAATAAAATTTTACTAGAGAACTTCAATGCATATGAGCACTTATTACAGAGAAAGACTTTTACCAGTTCTTCAGAATGGAGTATAACAATCATCATGATGTGCCTGGCATTTGTTTTAATTTCTTTATAATCGCCCCCCTTCCATCATCTATAAGGTACTAGCTTATTCTTTCTTACACTGCAAAGAAATTCATAAAAAAAAGCTGTTTTTTTGTCTTTACTTTTGACCTTATTTGTCATATGAGAGAATAGTTGAAATAATCACAGCCTTTTCTTGAACATTTTTTAATTAGGCCAATCCCTAATGTGGGCCATGCACAAGGGATCTTTGTTGTGAGCATGCTACTACTACTAATGTCAGGATTTTACACATCTTTATTATAATTTGATATGATTGTATAAGCAACTATTTTACAAGAAAGCTATTGATCTAATTAATATGTAAACCAAAGAAATTAAAATTTTACAACCTAAAGGAACCCATTAAAAAAAAGTACCTCCTTTAATATAGGTGAAAAAGGTAAATCATATTTGTATGTCAAATCATGAAAACTTGAATGTAGAAATAATTATGAGGTTATTTTACTTACTGTTACAACATCAGCAGTAGCCACAGAGTCAATTGTTTGAAGAACAGATGATGGTGTGACATATGAACCAGATGCCAGAGCCTGGGACCCAATTTCATCCAGAAATCCCTCTCCAGATTCAATTAACATCAGGTACCCAGCTTTTAGTTTGTTCCTAGGCAATAAAATGTTCAGTGTTTAAGTGACAAATTTTCAACATAAAGATTTATCCTTTCTAAATAAAAGTTTATTATGCTTTTATTGTAAAGCTCCTCTATAGCTGTGTGCATGCCTTCAAAATCTTTATGGGACCATTGTTTTCTAGTCTATTTTCTTAATTTACCTAGCACTTATTATTTTTAATTTTTGAAAATACTGAAAACAAAACCCAGCAGTAAATAATAGCTGTTAAAATTTAATTGTTTTTATTTAAGGCAGTGGGATTAAGTGTCTTGCCCAAGGTCACACAGCTAGGCAATTATTGTCTGAGACTAGATCTGAACTCCTGACTCCAGGGCTGGTGTTCTATCCACTCTGCCACCAAGCTGCTCCTAGCTGTTAAATTTAATTGAATTTCATAATACACTGTATAAAACCATTGTGATATTTGAAGCAATCAATAGTGTTTTGTTTAATAAAGCTATTTTCTTGTGGGTTCCCCTTCAATGGAAGTTATCAAGCCAAGGTTGGATATAACTGCTTTAAAAGTAGGTTGTAAAGAAGATCTTATTTCAGGTATAGGTGGATATAGATATAGAGGTCCCTGAGATTTTGTGATACTTTATTCTTAGAGTCCCCTAGTGGTTTTTTTTTTGGGGGGGCACACAAGGAACTGGTTTTTATGAATTCTATTAAATCAAAAACCCTCTATAATGGCTAAATTGTTTATAATTCACAGTACACTGATAATGTTCAGCATTTTGACCTTTTTTGTTTTTTTTGCTGGAATCATGTGCTGCTGCTAGATGTATGTTTGTTTGAGGACCAGAGCAGAGAATGTAGTTAAGTGTACCAGTTAATAAATTAAAAGTCAAGTAGGAAGGAAGAGGGGGAAGATGCTAGGAAAAGTCTAAGATGTAGTTGAAAAAGGCCTTCAGTATGGCACAAGCACTACTATTTCAGGGCCCCATCGTTCCTCACATATCACAGAATGAAATTGCCAGACAAATAAATTCCTTTCTCACTACCACCACTAAATAAACAAACCAAACAAATAACAAAATTTTTCCTCTCTGCAATGACTGATTACATACTTTAGTGTTCTGTGCTTGCAACAGAAAGTCAGTCTAAACATATGATGACAAAGATGCATTCAAATTTTTAAAAAAATGACCATGTTTCAAAACTGGTAACTTGACTTTGCAATTGTGTAAAAGGCAGCCAATCAACTCTTGGGTACATTTATGCATTTAATATAAAGTGTGTGGTGTAAATTCAAGTCAGGTTTATGGTTTTAACATAAATGAGGTATGAATGATTAAGTATTCTAATAATAATATAAAATATACTGAAATATCCTTAAAATAAAAATTAATGGGGCAGCTAGGTGGCACAGTGGATAGAGCACCAGGTCCTAGAGTCAAGAGGACCTGAGTTCAAATCTGCCCTCAGACACTTAGTAATTGCCTAGCTGTATGATCTTGGGCAGGTCACTTAACCCCACTGCCTTGCCAAAAAAAAAAAGAAAATAAAAGCTAAATGGTCAAAGGATACCTAAATACTACTACTAGGAGGCAAGTTTTTTGACAGGGACTGTCAGAATCACTTTTCCACAAGTGACTAGGATTGAAATTTTGAATGCTAACACACACACACTGCACCCTAATTTTCTCAAAGCAGTTGAAAATTCCTCAAATTAGTCATGTTAATATGACATATGAATAAGGTTAGTAGGAAATTGAGGATAAGCATGCTAAACTAGAAATATGAGAATATTGGGAATTGAGGGGAAGGGAGCAATCACAAAACTTCTTTGAAAAGGTTGATGAGTAGTTGAATTCAGAAATTGCTGACTGATCTGGAGAATCTTAAAGCCACAAAGATGTGAGGATAATTATGGATCACAGACAGTTTGTCTACATATGTGGGAAAGGGAGGGAGTGAAACACAAGGGCAAGTGGGTGGAACTGAGAAAGGTCTCTTTTCTCCCAACTGGAGATGGTCTCAAGCCAAGGTGCAAATCATTTTATAGGGGCAAGTCAGGGGCAAATGCAGAGAGAGCATAGTAAAGTTAACTTAGGTGGTTTAAGTTCTTTATGTAAAGTCTACATAAAGGTCTGAGAACTAGTTGCCTATATGTTCAAAACCAGTTTTTTTTTTTCAGTGAAATTAAAAAGGTTGTCTTTCAAATTTAATGAAAGTACTGCTGGGAGAGATGTCAAATTAAAAAGTGTGCAGCTGAATTCAACCTCTGAAACAAAATATTTTACTTACAGAAAAAAAGAGGAAGATTTAAAAGGGTGTGTGTCAAAAATTTAAAACTTCCTTGGCTCAATGCTAACCTGAATCATTCTACTTTCCTATGAATGTCATATTAGATTTCATCAAATAAGCGAAAGCATAAGACAGACTGACACACACATTATACTTACTTAGCTGCTGTGACATCTGCTTCAGGAAGATTACCTTGGGCAATTATTTTTACCTGGTTGTACGCAGCCCTAATAACCTAGACAGAAAAGTAAATTTAATCAGTAACTTACAGTGCCACTTTCTCCATTTTTATCAATACTCAACTATACTGGACAATATAACATTGACCAAATTTGGTTGTAGAGAACTGTTATAAATTTATACTTCTATATAAGCACTAGTTCCAAATCTCCAAACTTTCCAATAGACCATACTTCCTATCTTAATACACTGATCTCTTCCCTTTATGGACACACAATGGAGGAAATTTGTGCTGATGAAAGGTGCTGATCGAAAGTCAATTAGAAAACAATGTAAAGATTATCTGATTGCTTTCTGTGGTGGGAAGGGGGGGGGAAGGGAAAAATCGTAAAATTCAAATCCTTACCAAAAAAATGATAGGTAGATTCTACTATGTATGTAATTGGAAAACATTTTTTTTATATAATTAAATAAAAAGAGTCCACTAGAGAGAAGAGTGGGTATAGAAGAAGATGGGTAAAAAAATGAAGAGCTGTCACATAGGATACTTTTGAGAAATTTGAGGTCCTTTTGCTTGGGGTTGTAAGTTTTTAGACTCCTACATCTTTTAGCTACCTTTATCTACAATGCATTTTAGTTGCAAAAAAATGAGAAAGGTCAAGATAAAGTTCAGGGCATTGGCCTTAGATTTTCTCCATCTAAATCACTCATGGATTTTCCTCATGCCTATTTACTCACTATCCACTTTCTTTTCAAACTGAATGCAACTGCTGAGGTGTTCCTACCATTCTAGGGTAGCTAGGTGGTACTGTGGATAGAGCACTGAACCTGGAGTCAGGAAAGCCAGGGTTTAAATCTCTGTGACTCTGGGCAAATGACCTAATTTGTAGCTGCATCTGTTTCTTTAACTATAAAATGATGACACCCTCCCAGGGTTATGAGGATCAAATGAGGCATTATATCTCACACATTAGGTACTTAGTAAATTGCCTGTTTCCCTCTCTTCTTTCCTCATTCTAATAAAACTATTCTCAAGAGCACGGACATCCATTTTAGTTCTTCTGGGGCTACACTCTGCCCAACACAAACTTGTCAAGAACTACATATAGAATTTAATATATATGACTACAATATTATCAAAAATAATGCTGCATGTGGCTTGTGCATTGGATACACTTGTTCTAAAGATACCTGTCATCTCAATGCTGTACTCATCTTTTTACATGGCCACCACGCTCTCCTCCCTTTGCTTCAGAGATCCCATAATACTCCTGATTTCCTTCAGTATTTAATCTTCCTTTTGTCTCCTTCAGCGGTTCTTCATCAACTTCCTAGCTTTTTAATACTTGTGTTCCCCAAAGGGGAACAAATTATTGTTCCAAAGCTTTAACCATTTCTTCCATATAGAGGACAAACCAGTTGCATATATATACAGCTGCCTTTCTGAAACATATCTGTACAATATTGTGCACAATTATAGCATGTATGATCATCAGCTGTGATAAGACAGGAATACAGTGATCAAAGAATTCTAAAAGACTTGTGATGGAAAATGCTATCCACATCCGGAAAAGTAACTATTCATATTCCCTTTTTTTTTTATTTTTAGATTTCTTTCAAGGCAATAGGGTTAAGTGGCTTGCCCAAGGCCACACGGCTAGGTAATTATTAAGTGTCTGAAACTGGATTTGAACTCAGGTACTCCTGACTCCAGGGCTGGTACTTTGTCCACTATGCCACCTAGCCGTCTAGCTGTATGTCTTGAGCAAGTCCTTTGAATCCGATTTCCTTACATCCAGGGACATCTCCAGCTGTCCTGATTCATATCTGGCTCTGAATAAGAAAGTGAGGTTTATTCAAAATTAGATTTGAGCTCTGAGAAGTTGGTATTCGTTCTTTAACAGTGTCAGCACTGAATACCTTTCATACAACTTCAACATTTCTAATAATGGGATGGTCTATTTCATCTTTTGACAATCCTGATTACTAGAAAGCTCTTTATACTGAACTAAATCCGACTTGATATAACCTCCACCACTACTTTTTTATGCCATAAATCCAAGTCTAATGCATCTAATCTATTTTCCACATGACACCCCTGGAAGCAAACTTATTGATTCCCTTCTGAGTCTTTTCTCCTATAAACTGAATATCTCTTGTTTCTTCAAACATTCTTCTTGTCAGTTATCAATGGCCTGCCTCAAAATGTGGTATTTAGAACTGATCACAGGACTAAAGATATGACCCAATTAAGACAAAGTTCAGTGAGACTCTGTGTCCTTTGCTTTGAACCATTTAATAGTTCATTCTGTGTGTGTGTGTATGTGAATTCTGAGAATTTAAAATAAAGATTATTAAATTATTAAATAATTTAGGGGAAAAAGCAACCAGTAGTGAGTCACTAAAGATTTTCAAACAAGGAAGAGACCTGAACAGATAGGGTTTTTGAATAGTATTTTTTTCCCAATTATATGTAGTTTTTATAAAATTTTCTCCCTCCTTCCAGTGTCTTTCCTCCCCAAAACAGGAAAAATTTTTTTTTAAAGGGAATATGGGGGTGGCTAGGTGGCGCAGTGAGTAGAGCACCGGCCTTGGAGTCAGGAGTACCTGGGTTCAAATCTGACCTCAGACAATTAAAAAATGTAATTATAATATTCAAACATTGTATAGTTTAATAAAAAAAAATTCCAGTGGAAGAGGGTCACTTACTTCTTCAGCAACTGAAGCCTGAGATATAGTATAAATTCCAAAGAGTCCAGAATCAGAGTAATTTGCATTAAAGGCTGAAACCTGAAAAAAAAATTAACAGGAATGTAAGTATATAGGGAAGAAATATTCTTCCTAGGGATGGCTCAAGACCAGTGTCTTTCCTAAGCAAAATACTTCATTATCACACAGAGAGAATACAATTTCCCCCATCTTTTTAAAAAAGATTTTTTTATTTATTATAATCCCAATACTATTCCCTTCTGAACTTCCTTTGCTTATTTTTTACAAAAGCAATTCATTAATTCTCTTTTCCTTCCCTATATTGATTCCTGACCCACCCTTCTTCCTCAATAAAAATAAGTCCTTATGTTTAACAAATATAATCAACACATTGCTGCCTTTGAAAAGAGGTGGCAAGTATAACAGCATTAGCTTTTTATAGTCATGATTGGTCACTGCATTAATAGTTCTAATAATCATATAAGCTGTTCTGATTCTGTTCATGTCTTTCTCCAACAGTTTATATAAAGCCTCAAGTTTCTTGGAATTTTTTCCTTTCTCATTATTTCTTATGATAAAATAATATTTCATTAATTCATAATACCATAATTTGTATAGCTGTGCTTGAGTTTTTTCCTACATTTCTGTATGTTTGGGTCCTTTCTTCATTGATGTTTTCAGGATACAAGTCAAGTCATGGAGTGCTATTCATAGGGTATTCAGAGCTTAATGAACTGCATTACTGTTTCATATTGCTTTCAAGAACTGGTGGATCACTTCACTAACAGCATCACTGTGCTTGTGATACTACCTCCCAACAACTGTCATTTCCTTTTCTATTATCTTTCCCAGGCTAATGGGAAGTGAAACTTGAATTGTTTTAATTGAATTTCTCTTATTAGTCATTTGAAACATTTAAAAAAAATACTGTGATACTGCAATTTTTCTTCTTTTTGGCAAAGCAATGGGGTTAGGTGACTTGCCCAAAGTCACACAGCTAGGTAATTACTAAGTGTCTGAGGCTGAATTTGAATTCCTGACTCCAGGGCTGGTGCTCTATTCACTGCATCACACAACTGCCCCATGTAATTTTTCTTTTAAAAATACTTATCCTTGGACCATAAAGCTATTGGAAAATACACACACACACACACACACATATACTCTTGTTTACACATATGTGTGTGTGTGTGTGTGTGTGTGTGTATATTGGCTTTTGTGAGGAAATGGGGTCACACAAACATCTAATAAATGTCTGAGGCCAGACTTGAACTCAGGTCCTTCTGACTCCAGGGTTAGTGCTCTATCCACTGCACTTAGTTGCCCCTAATATTAAAAAAAAAAATCCTAAGTCTAAGTCTATTTCTTTTGTTGGTAGTTGTAACCTCAGATTCTAATCTACTATCTTTATGCAAAATGGTCTGATGGTCTGAGGATGACTTGAAGCCCCCAATAAATTACAATGCATAAAATCTGTTAAAAATTTTTTCTATTTAGAGGCATCTTTTCATCATTTTTAAGTGCTCAAGATGTTTGAAGTGGTTGGAAATTTGAGACTCAAGATAATTAGGGTTCTTACTACATTATTGCATGCACATAGTGATTAAAATTTCTATAAGAGGAAACTTCTACACCACAAATCCTTATATAAAACTTATATAAACATAGACAGCTCTCTGTATATATTTTTGTCTCAACATCTGTATAACCAGGGGCAGCTACGTGGCACAGGTGGATAGAGCACCAGTCCTGGAGTCAGGAGGACCTGAGTTCAAATTCGGCCTCAGATGCTTAAGCTGTGTGACCTTGGGCAAGTCACTTAATACCACTGCCTTAAATAAAATTTAAAAATTAAATATCTACACCTGGTCAAATACTGAACCAGAATTATCAAACTGATGATTCATTTTGACCTAAGAAAATATTATTGCTAACATTCATTAGAGTCAATGGGCATAAAGATAAAGGGAAATAGTAGGAAGACTGTGATGCAAATGAAAATAATCAAGGAACTGTATTAAAAAGAACAGCTTTACTTCTCAATTCTACAGGATTAAAAAAATAGAAAAAAGAGCAGCTAGGTGGCGTAGTAGATAAGCACCGGCCCTGGAGTCAGGAGTACCTGGGTTCAAATCCGGTCTCAGACACTTAATAATTACCTAGCCATGTGGCCTTGGGCAAGCCACTTAACCTCATTTGCCTAAAAAAAAAAAGAAAAATATAAAACACATAATTAAGTGCCATCAGATTATCAAATAACTAAAGATTTGATAAGTCAATGAGAATAATGATGTTCTTTCCTTTTCCTTATACTTAGTAGGCCTAAAAAGCTCTAAGGAAAGGCCTGATTAATTTCAAAGACACAATGGCTCTTAATGATCAAAAAGGGAATTGCGTTTTCTTTTCAGGAAAAAGATGTTTTATTTTGATTTTATGGTTCTACATCATTTTAGTACTTAACCATCCTTGTCAAAAAAAAAAAATGGTACTGTGTTAAAGAAGTAAAATAAGAAACTTTGCCATTCTTTTACTTCACCTCAGAACCAGGGAGGTAGAATAGCATGCATTCAGATCAGAAGAAGTAAGAGCTAAAAGTAGAACTGAGAAGAGACAGAAAAAACCCTAAAGACAAAAGACTAGCTGTAATCTATACATATCCTAAACCTTTAAGTTTAGGGGAAAAAAATAGCCCAACAAGGAGGAAAAAAAAAATCTAAAAAAAAAAAAAAAAGGAATATTTAGCATTCAGTATGGAATTTGGAAGTTCTAAATATTTTTTCCTTTTGCATAAGTTATCTAAAATAGGTTTTACATCAAAGAGATGGAGAAAGGAGATATGTCAAATTAAGCATGATCATTCAGTTTTTAAAGATGTTTTAAATATTAATACTTTAATATGAATTTTTGAGAATAAAGATAATAAAAGTTTGTACTAACATCAAATGGCTGGTTTGTTCCTTTGGCTACAGCCTGATGCAGTTGACTGCTGACATTACTGCCCCTCTTAACATGAGGCCCGGCACCAAGGACATGCTGAAGGACACTAAATGCATTTGCCTCTGCACTTCCCAAGGTAGCCCCCTCAGCCACAATGGCTGCATGGACAAGACTATCATCATTCTGCTTTCGAATTTCACCTGGGGAGGGAGAGAAAGCAAAAGGTTAATTAGGTTTTGATTTTGTTTTAAAATTCTCATCCTGAAGTATTGTATCTCAATTTGGATGACTGAAGAGACAAGAAAGGAACAAATTTCCCTTCAAACTAGCTAACCCACTCAATACTTTCAAGTATCAACCTGAAGATATTTTAGGACTTGTTTTAAGGACTAAGTTGGTTTAAAAAAAAAAGAATCAGAGGTTCTCATCTCCTATCACTTAGGTGCCTTATGCCACATTCCTCCTCCATCCCCATCTCGCATGAAATGGTGTTAGTTTTTGGCAAGGTCAACCCCTCTATTTGTTCAAATTATCCCATTCCATTATCCTTTCTCCTCCAAGAGACTGACCCCTTTGTCATTCTATTTTTTCACTTATTTTCAGTTTCTCTATATGTTTACTGGCTCATTTCCTATCATCTATAAACTTGCCATCTCTCCTATACTGAAAACCAAAACAAAACAAATCCACTTAATCCTCCCAACCCGATTTTTAATGTAGCTAAACTTTCTGAGAAGGCTGTTATTTGTTAAATTCACTTTCCTCTCCTCTCACACCGTTCTTACACCCTTTAAGTTTGGTTCCTGACCTTATCATTCCACTAAAACCACTCTCTGCAAAATTACTAATGATCTTAGGGTCAAATTCAATGGTCTTTTCTCAATCCTCATTCTTCTAGACCCATGGTAGCCTTTGACACTTGTCAATCATTCCTTTTTGATACTTTTTTCTTGTGATTCTCATTCTACTTGAATCATCATTTAGTCTTTAACTATAGGTGTCTCTCAAGAGTTCTGTCCTGGGGCCTCCTATCTCTTCTTGATGACCTCATCAACTCTCATTTAATTTACCATATTTATGTTGATGATTCTCAAGTCTACCTTCCCTGCCTGAAATTCTGATGACTTCCAATCTCACAACACCAAGTCCTTTCAGACACCTCAAAATGGATGTCCTATAGACATCTTAAAGTCAATATATCCACAATAATATTGATTTTCCACCCCCCCCCTAAACTTTTATTTCTTTCCTAGTCCTTCAGACATACAACTTAGGGAGATAACCTGGATTCTTCCACCTGCTTTTCTCTCTCCCCCACTCCCCCCACCTTCCTCCTATTTAAGCTCTTGCTAAGATCTGTCAATTTTATTTTTACAACATTTCTCAAACCCTCTTCTCCTCTGACACTGTAATCATTCTAATGGAGGTTCTTATCACCTCAAACCTGGTTTACTGCATTAGCCTATTGATGGGTCCATGTCTCTCCCACTCTAATCCATCTTCCATTCATGTGATTACTAAAGTGCTTTTCCTAAATTGTAGGTCTGATCATGTCACTTCTCCATGCCTCCCCTTAACTCTCAGCAAACTCCAATGACTCCCTATTGCCTCCAGGAGCAAATAAAAAATGTTGTTTGACATTCAAAGCCTTTTTACCCTTTCCCTCTCTACCTTCTATTCTTTCACCTTGAGATGTACACTTTGATCCAGTGACACTCACCTCCTGGTGGTTTCATCAACAAGACACTTTTTTTTTTCAATTTGGTTATTTTCTCTCCTTATCTTCCATACGCAGAATGCTCTCTACTTTCATTCTAATTACTGACCTTTCTGGTTTCCTTAAAGTCCCAACTAGAATCTCATCTCATCTACAAGATGCTTTCTCCAACATTTCCTCTTTTTATTATGTCCTATTTATCCTGTATATAGCTTGCTGGGTATAAACCGGCTGTGATTAAATATCCTGTATATAGTTTGCTATTATCTTCTCCATCAGACTGTAAACACATCGAGGACAAATCCTGTCTTTTGCCTCTTTATTTTTCCCAGCATGCACAGTGCCTCAAATGGAGTTGCCCCTTTAACAATGTTAAGTGATTGATTGAGGTTGGGATAATTTTGTCTAACTTGTTTATTTTATAAAGAAACTAAGATCCAAATATTTGAACTGACTTATCCAAAATCAAATAGCTGGGTGTATATTAGTAGTAGGAGTAAAGTAAGTCATTTCCTTCATTTTCCTCAAGAAAACAGTACCAGCAAATAAAAGGGCTCAGAGGTGTTCAAAAAGCTAATAAATACCAGAGAAAAGATTCAGAGGACAAGGTGCTCCTGTTTAGCACAGTTTCCATTATACTGGACATTGCCTGTGTATGAATTTGGAGAGTCTAATTTTATGTTTTCTAATAAAATCAAAATTAATAAAAAAATACCTACCTCCACGGTAGTGGGCCTTTGAACCTGACATGCCAAGCCCACCCCTCATGTTTAGAAACTGCTCGGCAACTTGCTTCAGGACAGTATGGTTTATACCTATAAGTAACAGATATGTGTCACTGGGGCTTTATAAAATGAAAATTCAAACACTATATCTATAAAAATAAAATACCAGATTATGACTTTAAAATTTCATTAGAAATTAAGACAAAGAGTAATCACAATATTTGAAGCCAATTGACTACAAATCTCCCATTTATCTATAACCCATTATTCAATCAAATCCCACACTATAGTCAGGCTGATACATGTAAACTGTTAGGCAATCAAAGACAGCTAAAAAGACTTACCAAGTCCAACTAGAGCCATTCTTGCACTTGTAAAATTGTTCTGTATATAGTAATGAAGCTGAAGAAAGGAAAACTTTTTAAGTTATTTTACATTAATAGAAACAATTTAAGAAAACATAGTGATCTATTTTAACACTTGTTCTGAATATACAAATTTGCTCTGATACAATGGATATTTAGGAACTAATTTGAACATAATGTGAATTTCAAATTTGCTTAAGTTTGATTTTGTTTGTGAGAAAAATGGTCAACATAGAAAACTGCACCCAGGTGAACCAAGCCCCAAAGGAATACACAAAATGCACAGACTTCAAAAATCTACCAATTACTACTTCAGGTCATGGTATGTTTTCCTATAAAAGGGAAAGAAAGCGAATAAGCATTTATATAGTACCAGCTATATACTGGATAATTCTGTCCTAAGAAAGCACTTTGCAAAAATTCTCTGCAAAACTGTGTTTTGCTATTTTTTTTTAACATTTGTGACCTTGTGCACACCCACTCTACATCCGCCACCACTTAACCATCTCAAATGTGTCTAAGTGCCATATTTATTGTATATCTTTTGGTGAAGGAGGAAATGGGTTGGTCTGTATCCACAAATCCAATGCCCATCTTTTACCATGCATGGGAATACATATATTGAGTTATAGCAGAACTGACTTTTAGAGTTGTAAGACATCTTTTAGATCATTTAGTCTAAACCTCTCATTTTACAAATGCTCTAGACATGATCTTAACCACTAAAAATCAGAAAATTCTATTTGTATTGCAGTGATAAAAAATGTGAGTGACCCAAAAGGCCATGCAATCTTTATCCTTCTTGACTTATCCAGCATCTGACACTGTGACTACCTCCTTGCTTCCCTGGGGTTTCAACTTTGTTTCTCCTGTTGTTTTCTTTTCAGGATTTTCATCCATGCCATGCCCACTAACTCTGGCTCTCTTCACTTTTCTCTATTTAGTCACTTGATGATTTCATGAACTCCATGGGTTCAATAATCATCTCTGTACAGATGACTCCCACATCTACCTATGCAGCTCTCATTTATCTCCTCAATTAGAATATAGCATCACAAATTATCACTGAACCTTTTGAACTGAATGTCTCATTGGCATTTCAAATTCAACACATCCCAAACAGAACTCATTATCTTTCTCCAAATCACACACCCACAATTTCCCAAACCTCCTATTATTGCTGAGGTCAACCTTATCCTTTTAGACATGCAGATCTGCAACCTTGGAATCATACTCACTTTCACTTACCCAATATAGCTGATTTTGTTACTGTTTTCATAGCAACTAGGTACAGATTGCCTCCTTTCTAACTCAAATAGCTTTCAATGAAAGAGTCTCCTGATTAGTCTCCCTGCCTCAAGCCTTTCCCCACTCCAGTTATTTTCCATATAACCACCAGTGGTTTTCCTAAAGTGCAGGGTTGATCACGTCACTTTTCTTATTCAGGAAACTGTAATGGCTTCCCGTTACCTCTAGGATCAAATTCCTCTATTTGGCATTTAAAGCTGTTTGCAACCTCCCCCATCCTTCCTATCTTTCTAGTCTTCTTTCATATTATTGTGCTACACATACACTACAATCTAGTTATAATAGTCCAATTTCTAGTCCTTCTGTGCCCTCACACATTCATATTCATGCCTAGGCTATCAACTAGGTCTGACATGCTCCCCTTCTACTTTTGACCTTCAGAATTCCTGACTTCCTTCAAGACCCAGTTCAAGATGCGGAAATCTTGCTTTCCAGTACCTTGTATTTACTTTGTATACAGTTTTTAATTCCCTTAGAATACAGTCTCTCTGTGGAAGGGGTGATATTTTAGTTTAATTTATTTAAGGCAATGGGGTTAAGGGACTTGTCTAAGGTCACATAACTAGGCAATTATTATGTATCTGAGACTGGATATAAACTAAGGTGCTCTATTCACTGTGCCACCTAGCTGCCCCCCAGACAAACTCTTAATAAATGATTTTTAAATGATAAGGGGCTTCCTGAATCAACATTCTTACAAAACAATGTAAGCAAAAAGAGAAGGGGGAAAATGTGATCTGTTTTCTTGTAGTGGTTGATTAAAATTGAAATGAGGATGAATCTTTAATTTCTAATTAAATAAACTTTAAAACTAGTATTTTTATTTTAATACTTGCTTTTATAGATCTGAACTGTTAGCAGAAGACAAGGTCTAGTAGGTCTTAGTGAACTGGAAAGTATTTATATACATGACAACAGATATCACTTCTCCCCACTAATAGAATGGACTCTGCCTGCAGCTTTTTTTTTATATACGTTAAAGCCTCAGCTTCCATGCTATTGCTCAGACCATTTCATGCTATGCTGCCTTTACTTGGACCTTTACCTGCTTCTCACCAGTAACCTAGACTTTCTAAATCATGAGTTATCCAAATGTGAAATGAGCTGATTTAAGAGATAGGAGGTCTCTCTTTCTCCCTTTGGGACTCAGACTTCCCTTTTTTTTCCAGGTTAGAAATACAGTGGCTGGGGGCAGCTAGGTGGCGCAGTGGATAGAGAACTGGCCTTGGAGTCAGGAGTACCTGGGTTCAAATCCGGTCTCAGACACTTAATAATTACCTAGCTGTGTGGCCTTGGGCAAGCCACTTAACCCCATTTGCCTTGCAAAAAACTAAAAAACAAAAACAACCCCCCCCCAAAAGAAATACAGTGGCTACTCACAAGTATGATCTCACTAATTATTGGGGCAGAAGTTTTGACAATTTACCCATCTAGAGGTAGCCCCTCTTATGCAGCACCCCTCTCCCCAAGTGGATATGATCCAGATAACTAAACATCTTTAGTTCTAATGCAGTTCATATCATCTAAGTACAAGCAATCTACTACTAAGACTCCTTTGACTGAAAGGACTACAGGAATGTATGTACCTATCACTGGACCTGGCACTAGATGTTTCTCAGTATTAGTTTTCAAGAGTGAATAGTTTTTAGAGACACTTAAAAGTTTGCTTGTTCATTCATTCATTCATTCATAGCAATGGGATTAAGTGACTTGTCCAAGATCACACAGGTAATTATTAAGTGTCTGAGGCCAGATTTGAACTCAGGTCCTCTTGACTCCAGGGCCGTCCCTCTATTCACTGTGGCACCTAGCTGATCCTTGTTAGAGATATTTTAAAGGTTCACAAGGTTAGACTAGATGGCCAATGGAAATCCCTCCCAACTCTGAGATTCTAGAAAATCCCTACCCACCTCCTACCAAATGACAAGCCTAGGATGAAGCATCAGAGAAGGTGACATTTAAACTCAAAAAACGCCTCTAATCAGGAATGGGGTAATAAATTCTAAAACATCCCAATTTCTGAGAGAAGTGACAGTAGGATACATAATTTAAAATAAAAGTCTAGGTAGGATTTTCTAAATAGAATTTTGTTAAAAGCTTAATTAAAAAAATCAAAAATAGTTCTAAAAACAGAAATAGCAAATAACAAATTTAATATCAAAACAACAGTATTAATTACAAAATGTTATATTAGTACCTCTTCTGGAGTAATTCTCCCAATCTTATAATCAGGACAATACAAGGAATTAGAAAGAGCATTCCGATAAGCTGCAGCATGCAGACTTTCAATCATACCTACAAAGAGCAGGAAAAAATTTCACTAATACAGATTAAAATGAAGATAGTAAAGAACTAAAAAAAAAAGGAGTATCTGGTCCTCTGTTCTATTCTGCTAAAGTACTATTAAAACTTGAAATTTATGGTTGCTCATTAACAAATATAAAATTCTGCTTGCTGGCTAAGGAAATGGTAGTTTTTCCCCATAAATGTATCACACTCATTAGGAGTTTATATCTCAAGAGTACAAAACTCCTTTGGCAGGAAAGCAATATACTTGCTCCCTTCATGGCTTCCAGGACTGTAACACTGGAAAGATCACTAGTCCCTAGGCATTAAGAAATCTGATTCTGAACCTAGTTTGGTAATTTTCTAACTGTATAACCTTGCCTAAGCCTTTTACACTTATTAAATCAGTTTCTTCATCTAAAATATAAAGAATTAGATTATATGATCTCTAAAGTCCTTTTTTTAGGTTTAAAATTACATTATTTAGGGGCAGCTAGGTGGCACAGTGGATAGATCACTGGCCCTGGAGTCAGGAGTACCTGGGTTCAAATCCGGTCTCAGACACTTAACAATTAAATAATTACCTAGCTGTGTGGCCTTGGGCAAGCCACGTAACCCCATTTGCCTTGCAAAAACCTAAGAAAAAAAAAATCTATAGTTTAACAAGATGCTTTTTTTTTTACCAGTCTGGGGGTTTTGAAAAGCAACTGCTTTATCAATCTTTAATTGTGACTGAAGAGCTGCTACTTCCCAGCGTCGAAATTCTGGTGCTGTAGTGACATTGAGCAGGAACTCCATTAAAATATCTCTGTGAAAGATAAAAAAGCAAATAATTTAGGGACCATAATCCTAAAATAAAACCTTGCAAAAAAAAAGGCTAGACTTCGTAACAGATCTAATATAATGATACTTAACACATCATCCCGGAGACATTCTGCAGTATAAGCCATGTTTTCCCTTGTACTAGTCACACTGAAAAAGAAATACATTAAGGTCAGCGATTGAATTAGTAAAATAAATTAATTTTCTATAATGTGACCACCTTACAGAGCCAACATTATTTAGCTTCAATGAGTAGATCTATGTATTTTATTTAACCTACCTTAATTTACCACCAACAGCTTCAGTCCCTCTGGTTATCTTAAAAGAAGAAGCTCCTTTGGTAGTCTTTATAGAAAAAAAAAAGAAAAGTCTTCTTTATCAATAATTTTGAAATAATACATTTACTGATATTAGAATAGTAACAAATATCCAAAATAAAATGCAATTAAAGCCATTAGTAAGCCAATGAACCCTTAAGAAAGTTAGAAATATAGTTGTTCATTAAGGGAAGAATGGCTTAACAAATTGTAGCATGTGAGTATAATGAAATATTATTAACTTATAAAGAATGACAAATATAAGAAATTCCAAGAAATATAGAAAGACTTGTCTGAAGTAAAGAAAACAGAATCCAAAGAACAAATTACTTAATAACCATAATGATATAAATGAAAATTTCAAAGGGCAAACCCACAATTGCTCTAGAGAATCATAGGTTCCTACATTTAGAGTTGTAGTGACCCTAGAGATTTGATTCAGTCATCTTATCTTACAGAGGAGAAAACTGAGGCCCATAGTAAAAAGGTTTGTCTCAAGTTACATAGGTGACAAAAAGCAGAAGTGGAATTTGAACTCAAGTCCTCTAACTCCAAATCCAGACCTCTTTCCACTGCATTATAAAATTTAAATTTATTAAAAAGGCCATTAGTGTTGCTATTTTGGCAACTATCTTTTAAGCATCACAAACTATTAAAATGTGAGGTTGTAAGTATTATCATTCACAATGACTTTTATCTCATTTACATTGTATTTTGCCATAGTATTTTGTTGGCAGTGATTCCAAGATGGTCAGGATTTTATAAAAAATAAGTCATATACATATATATGCATATATATATATATATATATATATATTTAGTTTTTTTTAATTTTTTTTTTGTAAGCTTGCCCAAGGCCACACAGCTAGGTAATTAAGTGTCTGAGGCTGGATTTGAACTCAGGTACTCCTGACTCCAGGGCTGGTGCTTTATCCACTGTGCCATCTAGCTGCCCCATATCATTTATATATTTAAATAATAAAGCCCCTGTCTAATGGCTTATTTATAAAATACGGCATGTATGATGGCACTTCATAGTTTCAAAAGGTAAATTAAACCTTGATTCTACAATAAATGCTAATTTGCCCTGTACTTCTGGGGGGGAAAAAGAAATTATAAGATGAAAACACTGACATAAAAAACAACTTGTGCTGATCTCTTATAGTTCTCTCTCTGAAAAGCCATCAAGTGGTTGTAATTTGATTCAAATCAATGACTTCAAAGATGAGAGGCTCTGAAATATTTTTTCTTTAGTTTTAATCAAGCAAAAAATTTCTATTAAATTATTTAAAATACTAGAACTCTACAGAAAGCATATTTTAGTATACCAAGGGGAACTGCTAAAGAAGTCGCTGGCTGGACTTAAGGAATTAAAAAGTGTCCAAGGCATATGTCAAATGCATATGTAACTATTTTCCTCACACAGGCCAAATTTAAAAAAAAAAAGATTACTCTTAGCTCATCTAGTCACAGAGGCCAAGAAAGAGCATTTATTAGGAAACATGACAGAAGGAAAAACATAGTTCAACAACATTTAAATTGCTAACAAGTTAATCTGAGTGAATATGTATTCCAAGAAAGATAATATTCAAACTACACTGAATAAGTTAACCTTGAAGATATAAACTACCTTCTAATAATTAGTTTAGTGACTAAAAATCATTCAAATCAACATATTTCAAGAAAAGAGTATTTAATGTGTTTTTTTGGGTTTGTCACATTCAGGCATCAGATAATGCATATAGTATTTTTTTCAAAAGGACAGACTTCAAATTAACCGAGAATTTTTTTAAGGTTAGATATATTCAATTCTTTGTAGGACTAGATTTTCTGATGTGTCAACATGTCTAAATGGTTTACTTCAGTTTAAAATTTATAGATTTATTTTTTTGTTTTTAAGCATAATAATTCAACTATACTTTGCATGTAATAGCTGCCTATTCACCACTATTTAAATTTTAAAGCTTATTATGAATTATTTACATTAGTTTGCTACAAAATAAATTATGCCAAAAGTACAGTACTAGAAGATTTGTTTGTAAACATTTATGTGATCTAATAAATACAATTAAAAAAAATCAAATTCATTAAGAAAGGATCTTTACCAAATTGGATGCAAGACGAAGTAAATGGGAGGCTCCAAAATTGGAAGAATCTTCATATCTACTGCCAGCTTTAATGAACAAACCAATTCTTGAAGCTGGAGCATAGTTTTCCATAGAAGCAATCACTAAGCCATTTGGTAACTTTGTTAGCTATAATCAAAACAAAGCCAATGATGTTAATAATGACTTCTTATAATGAAGTAATGAAATAATTTTTTTTAACCATCATCTGTGAGGTTTGGTTAGATTTACCTCAAGTTCTTCAGGATGGAGGTTAACAGGAGCTTTTGCAGCAGAGGCTTTAATTCTTGGGGCAACTTTGAGGGAATAAAATCGTCTCTAAACATAAAAGATGAAAAATATTCCTCACATCAATAGTGCTTTCTATAAAATCATAGGACCTAAAAGTAATATCCAAGAGTACTATAATTTGTAAACTATTAAACCAAAATTATATGAATGAAATACAAGTTGGAACCTATTTGAGTGTCACATCACAAAAATCACTCTGACTAGACAAGTAAACCAACAACACCAAATCACAAAGCTAGAAAACTCAGGACATGCCCTTAACTTAGCCATGTAAGTCAAACCACCACTATACCACCATCATCATTTTCTCTAGGACCTTGTTGGAAAGCCCAGGAATCTTGGAATCAATGCTCCTGTGGTTTTATTTCCTTCCAACTGCTCTCAAAGACCCAGAAAAGAAAGTTTTTTGTCACCAAAGTACTACACACTGCCAAAAGGTTAAAAAAAATCAGAAACCGATATGCTTTTTTCAGTAGAAATGACATTAGAGGAGAAGAATTAACCATCTGCTTTGCTGCTGCATCCTAAGGACAAGGGCATCTTGCCACTCCAGACTAGTAGCTAAAACATAAATTCATTGTAAGCAGGGATTGTCTTACTTTTGTGTTTATATCATTAGAGCTTAGCACAATGCTTTGAATGTAGTAAGTGGTAAATAAATCTCATTCATTCAGATTAGTTGATACATATCTGAGGAGCTAGACTTAAAAATAGTATTTCATAATTCAAGAGGAAGCACTACAATATAGTAGGAATAAGAATATTAGTTCTTTCTAATGCTTTGAGACTTAGAAAGCATTTTTTATATACATTAATCTCATTTGATCTTCAAGCTAACCCCAAAAAGAAGGGTGTTAAGCAACAAGAGTCAGACTGGCTCAATCATTAATTTCTTCTTTGAATTTGGTCAAGTCACTTCAACTTCTCAGTTTCTGTTTCCTGCTTTATAATAATATGCAGGCACAGAGGTAGATGATATCTAAGATCTCTTTGGGTTCTGAAATGTGACTATTCAGTTATCAAAAAAAAGGTCATCACATGAAAGTGAACTTAAAGAAAATGGGAAAAGATTTTTTTTTTTTACTTAAACAGCACTCATCTGAAGAATCCATTAGAGCAATGGTATAAAACTTAAAACTGAAAAGGATCCCTATGAGCAACATATTGTCTTAGAAAATCACAAATTAACATTACCCATATAGTATTGCATTTTTATTTTTGTTAAACATTTCCCAATTACATTTTTATTTAGTTGGTCACAGTTTGACACCTCCAAAGTAGAGTTCATCAAGCAACTTTTATTTAATATTTTTAGTAGGAGGACTTCAGACAACTAGGGAACACTAACTTAGAAATGGCCAGAAAAGTCATTTAATTAAAACTATTTTTATATCTGTAGCTTATATGGTTTCCTAAACTAGTTAATTTTATGTTTATCATTTACTGTATCAAGGAATATACTTCCTCTGATTTCTTCTCTTACTTCTAAACTTGCTTAGTTCTAGTACTTGGAGATATGGTGAACCAATCCGTGTCCAATCCAACCACGGTGTGACACTAACGTGAGCATTCTACCAAAAATGCAGACTGCAACTTGTTCATATCAATATAGTCCTGTACATAATCCCTGTCCACATCCTCCTGTAAAATTACTTTGGGATTGATCTTGTAAGACTGGGCCTTGCTATGCACTTTGCCTAGCCACCCTATAACTTCTTCCCCAAATCCCCTCAACACAACCCTCCAATTCATAACTATTCGTGATTATAATTTAAATGCTTAAATTCTTGGACCACAAATTCTACTTTCTCCCCCAATGGAAACCAGTGGGGTAAAGCTTCATGGAATAAAATAACAACATATTTTTGAAGCGGTCTGGGCCAGGCCCGGAGACGCTACATGTCCTGAACTACTACTATCCTCTTTACCGGACTCTGGACCTTAAGAAAAACTGATGCCACTAACAACCATGGAGTCAACCTTAACACCTGCAAGTCCAGTCTTTACGTGTGGAGCTGGAGGACGGAGGAGAGGGTGTCCCTCACCCCAAACCTCGTCCTCACGGCAGGGCTGAAGGCTGAGGAGGGGTGGCAAGCTGGGGCCGGGGCTCCCCGGCTTTGCCCTCAGAGGATGAAGGGGGGGTTCGCCTTGCACAGCCACGTTAGCACCCCGAGGAGGGCATGTCACCCAAGTCCCGGGCCTCGGCCTGGGGTCCGGCTCTGCCCCGCCCCCCCGCGGGGTCACGGCCGTGACCTTCACTAGTCCCCGCTCCCGGCCTTGCAGGAGGCGCGGCCCTGGGTCGGGGGCAGCTCCCTGGCCCCCCGGCTCCCCCCGCATCCGGCGCCCCGGGCCCGTGGGCCCGCTCCCTTGGAGGGTTCAGCTGAAGGACAAGCGGAGGAGGCAGCCAGGCAGGGGGGCCTCGGCCCGCCGCCCCGGGCCCCCCCGGGAGCCCATCACGCCCCTCCAAGCTGGCCGCGCTCACCGACAGGGATCCGGCGCCCGCGAGCAGCTTCATGGCCCCGACTCACTGGCGACCCCGAGCCGACCCGGTTCAGAGAAAGGAAGATGGTGGCGGAGGACCCGCGCTTCCCAGGAGTCCCCGCGCTTCCCAGGATGCCCCGCGCTTCCCGCGGGCGGCCTCTCTCTCAGAGTCCTCTCGACTGCTCCCGGCGTGCGGAAACGGAATGGGCGGGGCAGGAAGAGGCGTTCCGTCACGCCCCTCGCAGCCGCGGGAAGGTTCATTTTTGATGGCGAGCCCCTTGCCTCTGCCTCTAAATTTTAAGTCTTCCATTAAACAAGTTTAAGATTACCCCAGGTTCATCCAGCTGGGGTGCCGTCTTCCTCTCTCTATGGAACACTTCCGGCAATGCCATTTTGGAGTCTCACCCCAGGCCCCAATCAGCCTCTCAGACTCTGGACCACGCCTCCCCTAGTCCCCGCCCACGTTGTTACCCGGGGTGGGGATGGGGTAGTTTGCGGGCTGGTCCACGCAAAGCCGAAGGAGACCCCAGAGAGAACGCTAGTGGAAGCATTCGATTCAATTCTTCTCTCGTTTACCGAGGGCCCATGTTGCACGTTCTGCCCAGAGAACTAAAAGGGAGCGATGAGGCGGGAGGCCGGGCCGGGCGCGGGAGGCCGGTGGGCCGGACCGCGCAGGGCCTTAACTAGCCCGCGGGCTTCGTGTTTGACCTTGGACCTCCCTAACAGAATAGGTACCTGTTGTGAACCGTAACAATCTCTAAGCATCTTAAAAACAGGTAAAATAAAATGACAGAAAATAGAGGTTAGACATTTTTAAGTTTTATTCTCATGAGATCTTACCCATAACCTTTAGGTGGAGGCCATTCTGAAGTAATAACCACACAGGATTGGGAAAGAAATTGGACTTTATACCATTTGAAAGTAGGGAAAATAATTAAACTCTTTAGTGGCCTAAACCCAGAAATTGCACAATATTGCTACTTGAAACCTGCTCCCCAAGGATTATCATCTTTGTATAAATTGACTTGTCTCTTCCTTGGGAGGGTGGGCTCCTTATGTCCTGAGCATCCCCCTAGATTTATGATTAACACGGGAGAAGGTACTTTTGGAGTATGAATTTTTTTTAACTAGGGAGGAAGGTGGCCCATATGAAGCCTAGGATTCTCTAAAAGGAATTAATCTACCACAATATAATTATGAGAAATTATTCTTTCAGAATATAGAACAAAAAAGAGTTGAGTAGGATCTCAGGGTTGCAAGCCTGAGTGACCAACAGGATGAAAATACCCTCATTTGCAACACGGAGCTGGCAAGAAGGGTCTAGTAACTTAACGGAAAGACAGTAAGTTCTGTTTTAGACATGTTGAGTTTGAGATGCCTACGAGAAATCCAATTTAAGAGCCAAAAAACACTTGATTATATAGGAAAATTTGATATATATAGTTGTGAGAATCTTTTCATAGAGATGACAGGTAGACCCATAGGAGTTGATGCAACAGAAATAATCTATACATATATCTGTCTCTGGGTTTTAAACAGGGTTAAGTCCTTTGAGAATTTGATCTTTTTTTAAAATAGATATTTTGGTTGTTTTCCAATTTTATACAATAGTAGTTTCTACCTATCATTTTTGTAAGGTTTTGAATTTTACAATTTTCCTCACCCTCCCTTCTCTCCCCCTGCCCCGCCCCCTGAAGGCAGTCTGATAATCTTTACAATGTTTTTATGCTATGCATTGATCAAAATTGAATGTGTTGAGAGAAAAATCATATCCTGGGGGAAGAAATAAAATATTAGAGATAGCAAAATTATGTAGTACATAAGACAACTTTTTTTTTTTAAATTGAAGGTAATAGTCTTTGTCTTTGGTCTTTGTTTAAACTCCACAGTTCTTTCTCTGGATATAGATGGTATTCTCCATTGCAGATACCCTAAAATTACTGTTGATTATTGCACTGATGGAATGAGCAAGTCCATCAAGGTTGATCATCACCCCCTATGTTGCTCTTAGAGTGTACAGTGTTCTTCTGGTTCTGCTCGTCTTGCTCAGAATCAGTTCATACAAGTCTTTCCAGGCTTCTCTGAAATCCCAATCCCTCCTGGGTACTTGCTACTTGAAACTTGCTCCCCAAAGATTATCATCTTTGTAAGAATTCTCTTGCCTTTCCTGGGAGGATGGGCTCCTTATGTCCTGAGCATCCCCCTAGATTTATGATTAACATGGAGGAGATACTTTTGGAGTATGGATTTTTAACTAGGGAGGAAGGTGGCCCATATGAAACCTAGGATTCTCTAAAAGGAATTAATCTACCACAATACAGTTATGAAAAATTATTTTGCTATCTAATATTTTATTTTTTCTTCAAGGATATGATTTTTCTCTCTCAACACATTCAATTTTGATCAATGTATAGCATGGAAACATTGTAAAGATTATCAGACTGCCTTCCATGGGGGAGGGGGTGGGGGAGGGAAGGGAGGGTGGGGAAAACTGTAAAATTTAAAACCTTACAAAAAATGATAGGTAGAAACTACTATTGCATAAAATTGGAAAACAAACAAAATTGAACACATAGTGTTCCATAATGACCAAAATTTGTTCAGCCATTTCCCAATTGATGGAATGTGCAAACAGGACTGCTATGAATATTTTTAAACAAGTGATGTTTTTACCCCTTTTCATGATCTTTTCAGTGGTATTGCTGGATCAAAGGATGTGCACACTTTTATTAACCTTTGGGCATAATCCCAAACTATTCTCTAGAAAAGTTGGATCACTTAACAGCTCTACCAACAATGTATTAGTGTCCCAGATTTCCCACATCCTTCCAACATTGATCATTGTCCTTTCTGGTCATATTGGCCGATCTGAGAGGTGTGAGGTGGTACCTCAGAGATACTTTAATTTGCATTTCTCTAATCAGTAGTGATTTGGAGCAATTTTTCATATGACTATGGATAGCTTTGATTTCCTCATCTGTAAATTGCCTTTGCATATCCTTTGACCATTTCTCAATTGGTGAATGGCTTGTTTTTTTTTTATAGGTGTAACTCAGTTCTGTATATATTTTAGAAATGAGTCCTTTGTCAGAAATACTAGTTGTAAAAATTGTTTTCCAGTTTACATTTTTTTTTGATCTTGGTTACAGTGGTTTTATCTGTGCAAAAGTGGGAATTTGATCTCAAAGAAAGGAGAACAGACATCTCACACTCTTTGGATCATTACATGCCCACTCCAAAGTCCTATGGTTTAAAGGGTATGGATATTTCAGTCACTTTATTTGAGCAATTCCAAATTGCTTTCCAAAAAGGTTTTTCAGTGTCACAGCTCAATCAATAATGTAATGCATTAATATGCTTATCATTCCACACCTCCAACATGTCATGCCACCTTTGGATGATTTTTGCCAATTTGTATGGTGTAAGGTGAAACCTTACAATTATTTTATTTGCATTTCCCCTTTTATTATTGATGATCTGGAGCATTCTTTTATATGGGTGTCAGTATTTTACATTTCTTCTTTTGTTCATAATATTTAACCTTTTATTGATGATGGGGAAATGGGTGGTGCCACTAAAAAGATCAGGGTTCTTGGAAGTGAAAAACTCACAACTAGCCCAGTAAGTATGAAAGCTCAGGATTTTTTATTTCACAAGTTTGTAGAGTTCACAGATTAAACTTTTTTCTGGAGAGACAATAAATTACTTAAGGACAGGCTGAAAAACAAAGGTCTAGGCAAGAATGTGAGAGAGAGAGAGAGAGAGAGAGAGAGAGAGAGAGAGAGAGAGAGAGAGAGAGAGAGAGAGAGAGAGAGAGAGAGAAAAGAAAAGAGAGACAGAGAGACAGAGAAGGATTTCAGCGAAATTCCTTGAATAAAACAGATTGTGAACTCTATCCAAATTTAACAGGACTGCCTCTCCCTGAGACATACAAAAGACTTCAACATTATGAAATCTTTGGAAGATACAGCACTGGGAGTTCCAGGGAGACATCAGAATATGTATACAGGGAAACCAGATACAAGATGGGTCAGATAGAATTCCAGGGAAATTAACAGTTTTGCCCCCCTTTATCATACACAGGAATATATGAATAAAGATGGTGAGAGAATAGTTAGTATAGGTGACCAATATGTGAACTCTAACAGCCTTAGTTTATTGGGAAAGAATATAAAGTCATAGAAACCATAGCGTCTACCAACAAGGGCTGAAAGGAAAATTGGTTTTTGAAGGAGTCAACATACAGGTGGACAAACATAACTACCCTCACTATAGGTTGTGGGGAGCATATCGAAAAACATTACATATGCGGCACAAAAACATAAAAGCATTCCATTAAACAAATTATATCAAAGATTATTATAAGGAAAGTTCTGTTTAATTAATAACTTTTACTATGCAGCAACAAACTAGGCAACAGGAAGGTTGAGGTCACGGTCTGAGCAGGAACAAGAAAATTAACTACATGATTGATAATAACGCTTGTAACCACTACAAGATCAAACTTGTAACCATATGAACTATATGATTAATGATGAAAATTGTACACTTTTGTAACCAAGGAAATGATTTTAGTTTGCTTGTTTGATATGATTCTGAGACTATAAAAATAAATCTAAGCAGCTGACAGTCAGTCAACCTGCTCCTGCCTTTACCCACTTGTTGACTCAACTCATTTCGCTGACTCTATCCCTCCTGTCAGGTTCCAAGGACCCAGCGGAGGCTGGACCCCTGCATCCTATGAGTGTTTGGGGTCAGTCTCCCCACTATCCCCCTACCCTTGGTAATCTATGTTTTCCACTTTTTTTCCACTTTTAAAATTTATTTTCACATTACTATAATAGCCTAGTTATATAAATACCCCCTTCCCTCACAAAGATAGAGAAACCTCAAGAAAAATAAGTGAGAAAAAAAAATGTACTTCACTCTGTGTTCATATACCATCAATTCTGTGTCTGAGACATATCGTATTCTTTATCATAAGTCCATCAGAGAAGTTGTTTCAATATTTTTATCCCACAATTGCTATTGCTAGTTGTATTTCCCTTCATCCTATTCCTTCCCACCCCCTTTTACTCTATTCTCTCCCTCCTTTTACCCAATCCTTCCTCAAAAGTGTATTGTATCTGACTACCCTCTGCTACAATCTTCCTCTCTTCTATCACCTACATCCCCCCCCCCACCCTCCCGTCCCCTTTCTCCTATCCCTTTCTTCTTTTTTTTTCCTCTAGGGTAAGAGAGATTTCTATATGCTATTGAGTGTGTATGTTATTTCCTTTCTGAGCCACTTCTGATGAAAATAAAGACTCACTCCTTCCTCATTACCTTCCACTCCATTGCAAAAGCTTTTTCTTGTCTCTTTTATGTAAAATATGTTAGCCCATCTTACCTCTTCTTTCCTCTTTCTTCCAGTACTTTGCTTTCTTGCCATTTAACTCCACCTTCATATTATACCTTCATATTCATTTCCCTCCTATGAGATATCTAAATATGCTCCTTCTAACTGTTCTAAAAAATGAGAAGGTTCATTGAGTATTGTCAGTATCATCTTCCCATGAAGGAATACACACAGTTCATCATCATTAAATCCATCATAATTAGTCCTTCCTGTCCACACTCTTTATGCTTCACCTGAGTCCTGTAATTGAAGATTAAACTTTCTATTCAGCTCTGCTCATTTCAACAGGAAAATTTGGAAGTCCCCTATTTCATTGAATGTCCATCTTTTCCTCTGAAAGAGTATGTTCAGTTTTGCTGGGTAACTGATTCTCAGCTGTATTCCAAGGTCTTTTGCCTTCTGGAATATCGTATTTCAAGCCCTATGAGCCCTTACTGTAGATGCTGCTAAATCCTGTGTAATTCTTTTTTTTAAATTTATTTTTATTAAAGATATTATTTGACTTTTACATTTTTCCCCCAATCTTCCTTCCCCCCCCCCCACAGAAAGCACTCTGTCAGTCTTTACTTTGTTTCCATGTCGTACCTTGTTCCAAATTGGGTGTGATGAGAGAGAAATCATATCTTTAAAGAAGAGACAAGAAGTCTAAGAGGTAACAAGATCAGACAATAAGATATCTGTTTTTTTCTAAATTAAAGGGAATAGTCCTTGAACTTTGTTCAAACTCCACAGCTCCTTATCTGGATACAGATGGCACTCTCCTTTGCATACAGCCCAAAATTGTTCCCGATTGTTGCACTGATGGAACGAGGGAGTCCTTCAAGGTTGATCATCACTCCCATGTTGCTGTTAGGGTGTACAGTATTTTTCTGGTTCTGCTCATCTCACTCAGCATCAGTTCATGCAAATCCCTCCAGGATTCCCTGAAATCCCATCCCTCCTGGTTTCTAATAGAACAATAGTGTTCCATGACGTACATATATCACAGTTTGCTAAGCCATTCCCCAGTTGAAGGACATTTACTTGATTTACAATTCTTTGCCACCACAAACAGGGCTGCTATAAATATTTTTGTACAAGTAATGTTTTTACCCTTTTTCATCATCTCTTCAGGATATAGAACCAGTAGTGGTATTGCTGGGTCAAAGGGTATGCACATTTTTGTTGCCCTTTGGGCGTAGTTCCAAATAGCTCTCCAGAAGATGTTCACACCTCCACCAACAGAGTAATAGTGTCCCAGATTTCCCACAATCCTTACAACAATGATCATTATCCTTTCTGGTCATAGTGGCCAATCTGAGAGGTGTGAGGTGGTACCTCAGAGAAGCTTTAATTTGCATTTCTCTAATAATTAATGATTTAGAGCATTTTTTTCATATATCTATGGATTGCTTTGATCTACTCATTTGTAAATTACCTTTGCATATCCTTTGACCATTTGTCAATTGGGGAATGGCTTTTTGTTTTAAAAATATGACTCAGTTCTCTGTATACTTTAGAAATGAGTCCTTTGTCAGAATCATTAGTCTAAAGATTGTTTCACAATTTACTACATTTCTTTTGATCTTGGTTACAGTGGTTTTATCTGTGCAAAAGCTTTTTAATTTCATGTAATTGAAATCATCTAATTGGTTTTTGGTGATGTTCTCCAACTCTTCCTTAGTCATAAAATGTTCCCCTTTCCATAGATCTGACAGATAAACTAGTCCTTGATCTTCTAATTTGCTTATAGTATTGTTTTTTTATGTCTAAATCCTGTAACCATTTGGATATTTTCTTGGTAAAGGATGTGAGGTGTTGGTCTAAACTAAGTTTCTTCCATACTAACTTCCAATTATCCCAGCAGTTTTTATCAAAGAGGGAGTTTTTATCCCAATGGCTGGACTCTTTGGGTTTATCAAATAGCAGATTACTATAATCATCTCCTGCTTTTACACCTAGTCTATTCCACTGGTCCACCACTCTGTTTCTTAGCCAATACCAAACAGTTTTGATGACTGATGCTTTATAATATAATTTTAGATCAGGCAAGGCTAAGCCACCTTCTTTTGCACTTTTTTTCATTAAGCTCCTGGTAATTCTTGACTTTTTATTTTTCCATATAAATTTACTTACAATTTTTTCTAACTCATTAAATTAATTTTTTTGGAATTTTGATTGGTAGGGCACTAAACAGATAGTTTAGTTTTGGTAGAATTGTCATTTTTATTATATTAGCTCTACCTATCCATGAGCAGTTGATATTTGCCCAGTTATTTAAATCTGATTTAATTTGTGTGAGAAGTGTTTTATAATTGTTTTCAAAAAGATTCTGAGTTTGTCTTGGCAAATAGACTCCAAAGTATTTTGTATTGTCTGAGGTTACTTTCAATGGGATTTCTAGCTCTTCCTGCTGTATCTTGCTAGACATATATAGAAAAGTTGAGGATTTATGAGGGTTTATTTTATAACCTGCAACTTTGCTAAAATTGCTAATTGTTTCCAGTAGTTTTTTTTTTTTGGATGATTTCTTGTGATTCTCTAGGTAGACCATCATGTCATCTGCAAAGAGTGAGAGTTTTGTCTCTTCCTTCCCAATTCTAATTCCTTCAATTTCTTTTTTCTTCTCTAATTGCTGATGCTAACATTTCTAATACAATATTGAATAGTAGTGGTGATAATGGGCACCCTTGTTTCACTCCTGATCTTACTGGGAATGCCTCTAGCCTCTCCCCATTGAATATAATGCTTGTTGATGGTTTCAGATAGATACTGCTAATTATTTTAAGGAACAGTCCATTTATTCCTACACTCTCTAATGTTTTTAATAGGAATGGATGCTGTATTTTGTCAAAAGCTTTTTCAGCATTTATTGATATAATCATATGATTTCTGATAGTATACTCATATCAGCAACAAACTTAACAGTTTTCCTAAGATTAAACCAACCCTGCATTCCTGGAATAAATCCTACTTGATCATAAAGTATTATCCTAGTGATAACTTGTTGTAATCGTTTTGCTAAGATTTTATTTAGGATTTTTGCATCTATATTCATCAGGGAAATAGGTCTATAATTTTCTTTCTCTGTTTTAATTCTTCCTGGTTTAGGTAACAGTACCATATTGGTTTCATAGAAAGAGTTAGGCAGAGTTTCATCTTTCCCTATTTTTCCAAAGAGTTTATATAGAATTGGAACCAATTGTTCCTTAAATGTTTGGTAGAATTCACTTGTGAATCCATCAGGCCCTGGAGACTTTTTCTTAGGGAGTGCAATGATGGCTTGTTGAATTTCCTTTTCTGAGATAGGGTTGTTTAGGTATTTAATATCTTCTTCATTTAACCTGGGCAACTTATATTTTTGTAAATATTCATCCATTTCACTTATATTATCAAATTTATTAGCATAGAGTGGCGCAAAATAATTTTGAATTATTATTTTAATTTCCTCCTCATTGGTAGTGAGTTCACCTTTTTCATTTATGATACTAGCAATTTGGTTTGCTTTTTTCTTTTTTTAATCAAATTGACCAGAGGTTAATCAATTTTATTGGTTTTTTTATAATACCAACTTCTGGTTTTATTTATTAATTCAATAGTTTTTTTGCTTTTGATTTTATTAATTTCACCTTTAATTTTTAGAATTTCTAATTTGGTATTTAATTGGGGATTTTTGATTTGTTCTTTCTCTAATTTTTTTAGTTGCATGTTTAGTTCATTGATTTCCTCTTTCTCCAATTTATTCATGTAAGCATTTAGAGCTATAATATATCCCCTGAGAGTTGCTTTGAGTGAATCCCATAGGTTTTGGTGTGTTGTTTCATTATTATCATTATCTAGGATAAAATGGTTAATTCTTTCTATAATTTGTTTTTTGGTCCACTCATTTTTTCAAATGAAGTTATTCAGTTTCCAATTTGTTTTGGGTCTATATCTTCTTGGCCCAATATTGCATATGACTTTTATTGCATTGTGATCTGAGAAAGATGTATTCACTATTTCTGCCTTTCTGCAGTTGATCATTAGGTTTCTATGTCGTAATACATGGTCACTTTTTGTATAAGTTCCATGTATTGCAGAGAAAAAGGTATATTCCTTTCTATCCCCAGTTTCCTCCATAAGTCTACCTTATCTAATTTTTCTAACAATCTATGTACTTCCTTAATTTCTTTCTTATTTTTTGATTCAATTTATCTAGATCTGAGAGTGGGAGGTTGAGTTCTCCCACTAGTAGAGATTCTTTCAGCTTCTCCTCTAAGAATCTTGGTGCTGTCCCACTGGGTGCATATATATTCAGTCTTGTAATAACTTTATTATCTGTGGTACCTTTTAGGAGGATATAGTTTCCTTCCTTATCTCTTATAACGCTTTCTATTTTTGCTGCTGCTTTGTCTGAGATAAGGATTGCTCCCCTGCTTTTTTTTTACTTCAGCTGAAGCAAAATATATTTTGCTCCAACCTTTTACCTTTGCTCTATATGTATCTCTCTGCTTCAAATGAGTTTCTTGTAAGCAGAATATTGTACGATTCTGGTTTATAATCCACTCTGCTATTTGCTTATGTTTTAAGGGAGAGTTCATCCCATTTACATTCAAAGTTATGATTACTAATTCTTTATTGCCCTCTGTGCTATCTTCCCTCTGTTTGTATCCCCCCCCTTTCCCCACTTATCCTTATTCCCCAATATTTTGTTTCTGAATACCACCCCATTCAGTGTGTTTACCCTCCTATATCACACCCTCCCCTTTCTTTCCTCTTTCCCTTTTCCCCCTCCCCTTCTCTTTTTCCATCCCCCCTCCCCTTTTCCCCTTTCAATACTTGAAAGGTTAGATGTTTTATAAGTTAACTGAGTATGTGTAGGTTGACTTTAAGCCAAGTCTGATGAGAAGAAGATTCAGGTGTTCCTCATCTTCTCCTTTCTTTCCCTCTATTACCATAGTTTTTTTGTACATCTTAGTGTAATGAGATTTACTCCATTAAATCTCCTCCTTCCTCCCTTCTCTTTCCTGTCCCCCTTTTTAAGGAGGTAGTGTTTTTTAGATCATTCTCTCTAAGTCATAGAAAATTCTGGGTGTCTGTCACTTCTAGTTGAGTATATTCTGTTGAATACCGTTAAAATTCTTGAGAGTTATTAGAGTCTTTCTCCCAAATGGGGTTAAAGCCAGTTACATCTCTTTAGATAGCAGTCTCATGGATACATCATGAATGTCCATCATTTTTGGCTAGGTGTATTCTCTCTGTTAGAGTTACAATTCTCAAGATTTATGAGAATCTTTTACCCCCATGCTGGGATATAGCCAGTTTCAACTTACTGGATAGCAGTTTTTTTCCTTTTACTGCCCTCCCCTTTTTTTTTACCTTTTTCATGTGTCTCTTGAAACTCCTGTTTGATGTCCAAATTTTCTATTTAGCTCTGGTCTTTTCATCAGGAATTATTGGAATTCTTCCATTTCATTAAATGTTCATCTTTTTCCCTGGAAGAGAAGGCTCAGCTTTGCAGGAAAGTAGATTCTTGACTGCATTCCAAGCTCCCTTACTCTTCAAAATATCTCGTTCCAGGCCCTTCGATCCCTTAATGTTGATGTAGCCAGGTCCTTCATGATCCTTACTGTGGCTCCTTGATATTTAAATTGTTTCTTTCTGGCTGCTTGTGGGATTTTCTCTTTTATCTGATAGTTCTGGAATTTGGCCACAACATTCCTTGGTGTTTTCATTTTAGGATCATTTTCTGGAGGGGATTTATGTATTCTTTCAATAACTACTTTGCCCTCTGATTCCATGATATTAGGGCAGTTTTCTATCACTAGATCCTGTAATATTAAGTCCAGGCTTTTTTTCTCTTCAATGTTTTCAGGAAGTCCTATAATTTTCAGGTTGTGCCTTCTCAATTTATTCTCGAGGTCAGTGGTTTTGTTGATGAGGTATTTTACATTTTCTTCTATTTTTTCTATTTTTTCATTTTTGTTTAACTGACTCTTGCTGTCTCATGTAGTCATTGGTTTTTGTAGACTACATTCATTTTTTTGGTGGGGGGGAATTTTCTTCATTAACTTTTTGCAACTCCTTTTCCATTTGGTCAATTCTACTTTTGAAAGAACTTTCCATTTGACCAATTGGGGTTTTGAGAGAATTATTTTCTTTTTGCATTTGCCTAATTGAGGATCTGAGAGATTTATTCTCATTTTGTATTTGTCCAATTGATGATGTGAGAGATTTATTCTCATTTTGCAATTGTCCAATTGAGGATCTGAGAGATTTAGTCTCCTTTTGTATTTGTCCAATTGTACTTTCTTAGGATTTGTTTTCTTGTTGCAAGGTATTGTCTCTCCCAAATTTTTAAGCTCCTTCCTCATTTCTTCAAGGAAGTCTTTCTGTGCTGAAGACCAGATCATATTCTCCTCAGAGATTCTAGGTCTTTGAGTTAGCATCTTTCCCTTCCAAGAATTTTTCTATGAATCCACCTTTCTGCTGACCCTTCTTCATTTTGCTAAGACCTTGAGTTGGGGAGGGGCTGGTTCACAGGGGTTTGGGATTGCTAAAGGCTTTACTCACTGAGCGCAATTTCTCTGGCTGGCCAGTAGCAGTCCTGGTTGCTTTCTCTGGAGTGCCTGTGACCTTGATTGAGGCCTTCTCCCTTTGCTTGAAGGGAGGAGTTGGAGCTATTGAATTCTTTTGTTTTCAATCAATGGTGGGCTTTACCCTGGCCTGAGGTCATTCCTCAGCTGGGCTGGTTCTTCTGCTTACACACCTGGGCCTGAGGCAGAAGTAGTTTGCAATTGTTTGGGAAGAGGCCTCCGCTGTAATGGAGGCATGGACTCAAGAGTTTCTCAGACCAGAGAAGCCCAGGGATGGTGTCGGCAGCTCTCCTGCACCGGAACTCTCCCCCCAGCCCTGTCCGCAAGTTCCTGGGGGACAGCACCAGCACCAGTGCCTCTGCTCCCTAGTTGAATCAAGCCCCTGCCCTCTAGCCCCACCACTGATCCAGCAGGTCCAGCTCTCAGGCCCTCAGACTCCCGGTTCCAATTCATCTGTTAATCTGGTTGATCCGAGGCTGATCCTCTCTCTGAGCTCAGACTCACCCACCTGAATTCGTCCAGTGCTGCTTGGGGAGAGAAATCCTGAGGTAGATGTTCTTTCTCCTGGCTTTTATTTCTGGGGTTTGTGGGTAGGATTTCTTTTAAGAGGGTTGTTTCATATGATAGATGGGGAAAGATCAGGAGACTTTAGAACTGTGCCTGTCTTCTCTCTGCCATCTTGGCCAGAAGTCCCCAAACTTTACTATTGAAACAACCAGAGCTGACCAAAAAGTTTGATCTCCAAGTATGGGACTCAGGGAACCATAGAGAGGGTGGATAAGAAGAACTAATTATGAGCAACCTAATGATGCTGAACTGCTTGTATTCCTGCATGGGAAGAAGATAATAACTCATATGAACTTTCTCATTTATAAGAGCAGGTAGAAGGAGCATATATGGACAAGGCACAGGAAGGAGCTGAATATAATGGTCTAATATAGTATATGGAGTAAATGGGTGATAAAAGAAAGTAATGGGAGGAAGAGAAAGTAGAGGAAGAAGGGGCTAAGATTTCACATAAGAGTCAAGAAAAAGCTTTTTCAGTGGAGTGCGATGGGAGAAGGCAAGAGGAAATGAGTTAGCCTTCATTTTCATCAGAAACGGCTCAGAGAGGAAATAACATATACACTTAATAGGGTATAGATATCTTGCTCTAGAGAAAAACAAGAGGAAAAGAATGGGATAAGAGTGAACGGGGGAAGGAAGAGGGGAGTAGGTGATAGAAGAGAGGGAAGATTGTAGGAGAGGGTACTCAGATACAACACACTTCTGACCAGGGACAGGATGAAAGGAGAGAGAGGATGGAATAGATGAGAATGGGGAGGAATAGAATGGAGGGAAATACAGCTAGTAATAGGAACTGTGGGAAAAATCTTGAAGCAACTTCTCTGGTGGCTATGATGGGGAAGGCAACTCATCCCAGAGACAGAGCCATTGGAATCTGAACACATACTGAAGTACACTTTTTTGTCCTCACTATTCTTGAGGTTTCTCATCTTTTTTTTGGGGGGGGAAGGAAGGATTTATGATTACTCTCACAATAAGATTACTGTAATAATATAAAATAAAAATGAATATAATCTGTTGGTTTATTAGTGTAAACTCATCCTCCAAGTATAAACTGGGTGTTAATTATATAATGCCTTGTATGAAGAACTGATTTTTCTGTGTATATTGGCATAACTGGTCAACCAGTGTTGTGGATTCCCTAAAATTCTTTTTCTAATAATGCACATATGTTCTGCTAAAAACTGTGTGTTAAGATGTCCTTTTTTTTTCTGAAACTGTTATCTTTCCAATTAATCTGGAGGAAATCTCTGAGATCAAGTTTGTATTGAAAATGTCAGGTACTCTGACTTAATTTCCAAATGGCCCACTCTTTATTGGGATTATGGATATGATTTTTATTCTGTTTTCCTGCATTGCTATTTTTTCCAGATCTGTCTTCTTGGGGCTCTTAGCTTTTCTCTTTACTGGTCTCTATGTGAACCTGGGAAGTGGCACTTAATCTTGTTTCCTACAAATGACGAGATACATTTTAATCTGGTGGCCCAAGATGAATTATCATCCTGTACGCAAAGCTTGGAGCTAGAACTCCTTGGATCTTGCCTTGGCTGATTCTTGGATGTAACCCCGATTTCCCCTTAAATGGGGCTTGCTAGGCAGGGACAGCTATATGTCCCCTTTTCATTTGGAAGTAGCTTCAGAAGAAGAAACACTTGCCCCAGCTTCCAAGTGAATTTGGTCCTAAACTGAGTGGGGAATGAAGTAGAGGAAAACAGAAAAAGGTTTATAATTAATCTGTTCCCTTTGCACTGACCATATATCTTACATTTAATATTACTGAAGGCAATATAGGTTCCTACCCTTATCCTATTGTTCAAGTTATTGAGATGAGGTCAATGAACTTTTAGTAAAGTACTTTGCCCGTCTCTGGCAAGGACAAGCCTCTACCAACTAAACATATCCCTGGGATCTCTTCCCTAACCTGACAGGATTAGCCTTTGAGCCCCTCATCATCATATCCCTCCTTAACTCATCTCTGCTCTCTACCTACCTTCCCTACCTACCCTATGGTTTCCCTTAACTCCTCACCCTCTACTCAGTTGCTTGTCTTCTTGGGGAGTATGATCACCCAGATAACCTCTGGTACTCCTATACCTTTCTTTACTGCTCATCCTTTCACGGTAGCTGATGTGGCTTCTAATCCCCCCTAGGGGATCAGTGGCTTCCCACTGCCTTAAATTCTGCTAACCACAGTAATACTTTTGTCCCTAAAATTTCTTCTGGGTCAGACAGAGTCAGTCTTTTAAATTCTTTCTTTAGCTGGCTACATTTTCCCTGGCATCAAGGACAGTGTATTGACATTTTTTTATCTTTGTATTTGAAATGTTTTCACAATTCTTTGCTGTTGTTTCCAATTTTTAGGTAGCACAATGAACAGCTATATCTGAGTTCAGCCTTAGTAGTCCTCAGTGCCATTTTGGAATAGGAGTAGTAGTCATGTAAGGTACATTTATGAGGCAATGTAGCCTATGATATGAATCCAAGTCTGTGTGCTTTTTGACAAAAATGCAACATATTAAATAGAATATTTCCCTTTCAAGCCTGTTCATTTGACATTTTTAGAGTTCAGAGCTGCTCTATATCTCCATATCCTATGCAATTATTTCTCTGAATTCACCTTTTTTTCTTGTGTGTGGTTTGGGGATTGGTGGGGTGAACACTTTGTTTTTTGTCCTCAGACCTAGGAATGGCTCCAATTACTACTACCAAACCAGAGTTATGAAAAGTTGACAGAAAACTGACTAGACAGAACTATGTTTATCACACCCAGAGTCCAGACATATAAGAATGGGTACACTGTCCCCTACCCTGTTCAGTGCTGCTTTTCCTTATCTCCCAGGCTGTTGAAATGAAAAATGCAAAGATATCACTGAAAAAATCAGATTCTTAGCATTTCTGATTTCCCTTTTTATACTTTGCTCACATGACTATTTAAATCTCCAAGAATCTTCAAAATGTATTCAAAACAAAAAATTATTTTTATTTATATAACAAAATAGCAATATTGAATTGTTTTCCATATCTGCACCAGTTATAAGCAGCAACTGTAGATGTGGTGAGTACAACTTTTCATTCTTTTACTTCTATTCTTTTATTTCATCTTCTCTTCTAGAGGAGGCAAAGGTCATGAAGACATGCTCCAGTGTAGTCTGACTGATAGAATAGTCCTCCAAATTGTAATTATTTTTGATATTCTCCATCATACCAAACACCTTTGGGGCAGCAGACAGAGGCATTGTAAGATCCTGGAAGGGCAAGGTGGAGGAGACCCAAGACCCCAGTGCTTATGTGTGCATTAGGAGAAAACAGTATATATGTGATTATGTTAGTAGGAAAGTAGGTGAAGCAGAGATATAAGGGATAGAGTCGGATAAAGTACTTCTTTCCACATTCCCCACTTATAGCCTTGGAGTGGACCAACAGACTTAGAAGGGAGATACTTCCATAGAGTTAATAAGCCTCAGGATTCTTTGGAAAGGAAGGCAGAATGAAAAATGCCTCAGAGGTTCTAGTTCTCCCCAATTTGAGTTTTCTAGAAGAATACATTTCTCCAAATCTTGAGGTATAGAACTTACCTATAGGTCAGACCTAGAGAATCTTTTTTTTTTTTTTAATGGGAGAGGGTTATAAAGGCCTATAATTTGGTATTCTAAACTAGCTCTACCAATACAACTACTCTGCATTTATAGTCATTGAGTGTTGCTTGGGAAAATTAAGGCTAATTAAATGCCAGGGATAGAACCATGTTGAATATCCCAGAAGAAACTCTAATAGAATGGAATGATTTCAACTCAGAAGTGTCCCAAAGTTCCACATTACCCACCCACTTTCAGATTTTTTTTTCTTCTGTGTCATTCAGATAGTCCTGTACTCACCTTTGCCCAGCTGAGATTCTCACTGGGAATGTGAAACTTGACCATTCCTTGGTGCTCTTGTATTATTTTGCTGCCTGGGAAAAAGCAAGAGGCTCCTTGTAAGGGACAGGGTTGGGAGAAAGCATATCTTGGTAGATTAATTTTTTTAATCCAAAAGTAATGGTGGCTGTAAACTCAATTATTCACACTAAAAGAGAGAGTATAAATGCAGAAAATTTAAAAACTCTTTTCCTCTGGAACTCATTATATAATTGCTTTTTGCAGTAGTAGTAAATTCTTGTTATATTTAATTCCTGATGACATGTTCTCCATGAGAGGAGAAAGCTGGTTCCTCAGTTTTCTGTAAGTATGATAGGAAGTTTTAATTAATCCTTATTTCTTAACAAATCCCTACAGAAATACCTAGGTCTTTTCATAATGTACGCAAAGTTCCAAGTGGATAGACATTATTCTCTACTAACTGGTTATCCCACTGGCAAGGCCAACAAAACTCCTGACTTGTACATTTTTTTTATAATATCTGGTTTTTGTAATTTTATTTTTTGGTAATATACATGTATATGTATAAGGATGTGGTTTTGCTTTTTTGTTACAAAGTTTTTATTTCTCTTCAATATGAGGAATACAAATTAATACTGCTTGTTATAGAATATATGTATATAGACATTTATTTTTGCCATATTACTCTATAAGGGCTTTTCTCCCTTGCAATTTGAATGTTTATTCCTTTGCCCTATGGAATCTGAGAGCTTCAAATTTGAAAGTCCAGGGGTGGTGAGGTGGTGCAGTGGATAGAGCACTGGCCTTGGAGTCAGGAGTACCTGAGTTCAAATCTGGCCTCAGACACTTAATAAATCACCTAGTTGTGTGGCCTTGGGCAAGTCACTTACCAAAAAAAAAAACCTTAAAAAAATTTGAAAGTCCAAGGGTAGTTGGGTAGAGAGGTATAAATTAGAACTTGAGGAACTTTGATTCATTACTCAAGAGAACCCAAGGTTATTCTCAAAGTTTTTTTGTTTTAAGCTCTTCCATGACCTGAGAAAAAATTCATATTTTTCTTGGAGGATTTCGATGCAGAAGCAGAAGTGTGTATTTTGATCTTTCATATGATGAAAGTAACTGTCTTTGGTTGGATTTTTTCCTTCTGTTACAAGTTTGCTCATTTCTCCAGTCTGTGACTTGATTTTAGGTCTTTGTTAAGGTGGGGCTCTGCTTTTAGGGTGGAAGATGCACTGTACCGGCTTTTGAGGGTTTCTGCTTTCAGAGATACTCCAAGGAACCTTCAAGTTTTCAATTCCTCCAAAGTCATATGAGAGGCTATGACTGCTCACCTGTGGGTGACCAAAAGCACTCCCCTCTGCCCTGAACTGTGAGGAGAGTCTTTGCTCTGCTAAGGTAGTAAACTCTGTTGTGCTTCTGCTCCTTTTCATGGGACTGGGGCAAAACAACAGAGTCCTGTCTCAGAAGTAGCAGAGACCCCTTTAATCTCCTTCTGACTTCTCATTGCCTATGGGCTGAGAGCTCCAGAAGCAGCTTCCGGGTGGTTCCCAAGGCCTACTCCTGGTCTGCTGGAGCTGGGTCTGTGCTGCTGAGAGCTGTGCTGGACTGGGCTCCACTCTTACCCCAGTGGGGGTAGTTTTCCTGCTAACCTTCCAAGCTTCCAAGTTGTCTGAGGCTGGAAAATTGTTTCACTCAGTCTTTCTGTGAATCCTGCCACTCTAGAATTTGGTTAGAGTCATTATTTTTATTTTGTTTTATTTTGTTTTTTTCCTTTTGCAAGGCAATGAGAGTGACTTGCCTAAGGTCATACATCTAGGTAATTATTAAGTGTCTGAGACTGGATTTTAATTCAGGTCTTCCTGACTCCAGGGCCAGTGCTCTATTCACTGCCACCTAGCTGTCCCTAGGGTCTTTATTTAAAAGTATTTGAAGTGGTTTGGGGGAGAGCTCAGGTTGAGTCCCTGCTTTTACCCCAAGGTAATTTTCTTAACATTTTCAAGTTGTTATCTATTCCATAAGTTAACTGTCTTTTTATTTTATTTTATTTTATTTTATTTTATTTTTATTTTTGTTGAGGTGTCTACCTCTATCTTCAATAATAACTTCATAAGTAATTATCCATCAGGTCCCAGATGGTCCTATAGTACCACTCTCAAAGATATGATCCCCTCTTTTCCTGTATTAGTCTTGAGTAAAACAGAGAACAGTCCATTCTAATACATCTATTCCCCTCAACCAATTACAGTGTTCAAAGATCCCAAAACATTTATCTGGAAATTAAAGTGGCAAGGAAGCATCTCTAAAACATGCAATATTTTGAACTTTTCCTATAAAAAAGGGAGAATCTGGGAAGCTATCTTTGGAGCTTTCATATCATTGAAATGTAAAGAGCTACCACTGTAACACCCAATCTGCACTCTTATTTGGAAAGTTGCAATATTCCACTCTCATAAACATGTGAATGTAAAGAACATACTTTTAATTGTATCCTTTCAACATACAAGTCTTAAGCATGTGCTTCCTTTTCCTTTTCCTTTTTTCTAGAGTAGATGGTTGGGTTTTCACATAATTAAGGACTATTTTATGGAGAACTTACATGGTGGTCTACCACTGGACCCAGATGGCTTTGAAGAGAAAGTGAGATGGTGTTCTTCAATGAACATGTTGGACAACATGGCTGAAAACATTACGCTAAAAACCATGGGAACAAGCACATAGCCTTGTTTCACTATATTGGGAAAGTGCAAGAGCAATACCCATTATGAAGAAGCATACTTTTGTGAAAGTGATGTACAATACTGATGAACTTCTCTGGGAGCTCTGGTCTTGTAGTCAGGAGGATGGGAGTTTGAATCTGGCCTCAGACATTTGACACTTACTAGCTGTGTGACCCTGGGCAAGTCACTTTAAGAATTATGATTGCCTCACATCCAGGGCCATCTTCAGTCTTCCTGATTCATATCTGGCCACTGAATCCAGATGATTCTGGAGGAGAAAGTGAGGCTTGTGACTTTGCACAGCATCCCTTTATTCAAATCCAATTCATGCGCTTGTCACCTCTTCTGATGTCATGGTCCTCTTTGAGAACAGAGGACAAAGAACACCACTGTCTGGGCCACAAAATTTTGACATAAACCCTCACAAACTGACAGTATCAAAGGCCTTGGTCAGATCTACAAATGTATACAGATCTCTGTTCTTTTGGCATTTCTCCAGGACTTGTCAGAAAGCAAATTCCATTTAGATTGTTTCTCGATGCTTTCTGAAGCCACACTGACTCTCAGTTAATGACCATTTTTCAAGTGAAGGAATAGACTCTGACAAGAATCTTGCCAGCAATGTCTAGGAGAGAAACCCCACTGTGATTGTCACAGGACAATCTATTCCTTTTACTTTTATAGATATGGAAAATGGAGGTGTCCTTGCACTCCTGGGGGATAACTTCCTTTTGATATATAACTCAGAAAATTTCAGTGAGCTCTTTTTATGAGCAATGGACCTCCTGCCTTGTAAATCTCAGTTGTAATAGAATTAGTATCAGGTGCTTTGCCACATGAAAGGAAATCTAAAGCCATTCAAAATCTCTTTTCCAGTTTGAACTTCAGCTAAGGAAGGCCTGACTTCAACTGAGGTAAATGGTCAATGGCTTTAGCATTGATTGGTGATGGTCTGTTGGGAACACTAACGGAGTCTTTAGCTCATCTCTCCAGGATCATTATTGCTCATTACATAATTATTAAATATTATTTAACCAATGTAGCTCCATCAGCACTAAATGGTTGAGATGCACTATGAGTCATTGGCCCATAAATAGCCTTCAGGGGAATCACAAAAATACTTTGGACTGCTACTATCAGCATAAAACTAAAGTTCATCTAACTTTTTACTGAGTCAAGAATCTAGCATCTCTCTAAGCTTCACCTATACTTTACTTTTGATGGAATTAAATGCTACCTTTTTAAAGACAGATGATTGATCTTGCTGGTAAATCCTAGCAACAAACTTGAATTTAGGGTTTGAAACTAGTTGTCTTTTTTCTTGGGCTCTCTAACGCATAGACAGATAAACAATTATTTCAACAAAAAAGTAGGATTGGAAGAAACTGGTACTTTACCAGCATTTTCATTTTCATGATCATAGTTGGGGCTACAAAGATATTTTTCAGAGTCTGGCAAAATAAGGGCTACAGCAATTTCCGAGAGCAATACAGGTAGTCATAATTGTGGACAGAACTGGATACTCGCTGCTTTGTGTTCCTAAGATGGTCATGTATGAGCTATTTCTGCATGATTATTACATTCTATCATATACACTGAGATTTGTAATGGAAGAATATTGAGAGGTTAGGAATGTGACTAGTCATCTACTTTGTTTTGTGCTCCATACCTGTTGGTACTTTACTTTTCTTGAATAGACTTCCAAGGAAGGAGAGAGTTTGTATTTATGTGGCAGATACTAGCAAATACCTTATCATTTAGTCATAGTTCCCATCCTAGTCAAAATCCCAAAGATAAGGTAACACTACATTTGATTAGAGACAGATAACATGAATTGATGAGAGGTCATATACCCCATCTTCTTTTTCAGTACAATTAGGGTTAGGGAATTTATGGAAATAACAAGTACCACAAAGGGCCCCAAAGGGAAATTTTATGTTTAAGCTATAATACCTGTGAATTTCATAATGATGTGTTTCTTGAAGTATTCCATCTCATTCTCTTTACTATCACTCTTGATCTTGGCCATTAGGATATATCCCTTGCTAAACTTCTTCTTGAGATACTGAGGACTGCCTAGGCACTGTAACTTCCCATTCACCATGATGGCTAGTCTAGTGCACAGCGCATCACATTCCTCCATGCTGGGGAGACAAAAAAGATCAAGGGAACCTGGGACCCCAGACATGGGCAGAGGTTATGTTCTATCTCTGGAGAGGTTGGCCTTGGTCTTGCAGACACAGGACCAGAAACATGACTAGGGAACAGATGCTCTCAGGATCAGTATGTTTAGCACCAAAAGGAAGGAGCAGATGCCTCAATTTGCCGTAGGAACTTTTCCCCAGATTCCCCCCCTTCTAAATTCTAGAGATCACAGCCCATTGACCCACATCTAAGTAACTAGGTATATTCCCTCTGTCAGAATTAGATAGTTCTTTTTCCTGGTGAGCTTAAGGACTCCAGGAAGGTTTCTGGTCCTAATCAAGTACCCATCTTCTCCACTACAACTTCCATTAACCCCAAACAAGGAATTGTCCACACCTCTTGGAGCTTAGGATAATGACTTTCCCTGATTCACGGGTCTGTGTTACCAAGTCCCAAAGTAGACGTTGGGCTATAGGATTCATGCCACTGGAAGGTTCATCCAGGAAGATGATTGGTGGAAATCCAAGTAGAGCAATAGCATTGCTCAATTTCTGCTTAGTGCTACCACTCCATGAAGAAGAAAGCAAAAAGGGGAAGGAGAAATAGAAGAAATTGTAATTTACAGGAAATCCAAGGGACACAGTAATAGGCATGATTTGATGTACAGCTAATAAAAGCAGCAAACTTGAATCTACCCTTTCTGTTTGCCAGCAGTTTCAATTGAAACATTAAGAAGTCAACCCTATTTTGTACTTAATTCTGGAAACTCTTTTATACTATATAACTAGGGTATTTAGGCAATGAGATTATCAATAAACATTTTTACATATGTATTATGTGTTAGGCTCTATGCTAAGAACTGAGCATATGTGATAGCTTCTGGGGCTCCTCTACAAATGATGAGTTTATTCCTCTACTTTATTGCTATTGCTTCTGGAGGAGAAAAACAAAACTCCATTTCTGTAACTTCTCAGCAGTCTTGCTTTGTCACTGACCTTTAAAAGATGGAGGTGCTGACTGGGGCCAAATTTATGATTATTCTCTTAAGAAATTATCTTAGTATACAGTCAGTTGTCAATAGACTTTTTGGGAAAGGGTAATGGAAGGAGGTCATTAAAGGATTATTTATTATACTTGCTCATATTTTTAATGACCTTGGAATGTGACCACTAGGGGCAGCAGAAAACAAAGCTGAGTTAGAAGTTATAAAAGTCTACTGAAAAATAAGCCGCTCTTAGCAGCTTGAGAGGTCAACTGTAGACAACTTTAGAAACCAAAACAACTTGTTTTCCTTAGGATATAAAAGCCCTCTGAAATGCTTATTTTGAAGAAACTCTTCCTTTTGAATTTCCTCATATAGCCTCTTGTTACTAAATCAAAATACTCTTTGGATTTGAACTGAATATAAACCATGTGTTTTTCCCTAAGCATATTGTTAACAATACTTTCTTAATTTTTGTAGTAAATATGTTTAATTTTGGGGTAGTCTCCCCGCCTGCAAATTTCCTAGGAACCAATACTTTAGTGCTCCCAAAACTGTGCTACTTTCAGAATGGACCTACTCTGTGACTACTTGCTCTGGTACAGATGTTATTCTTCTCTTTGTTTTCTTTAGTGTCATTTCAACTTTCTCATGAAACCTATCAGAGACTGTGATGCTAAAAACCAAATAAGGAAGCTTCATTCTCATTGATGGGGAAATTTGTTATTTGAAATTCTGACTGATCTTTTCTTTTTAAAAAAATGTTCATCCTCTCTCTCTCTCTCTCTCTCTCTCTCTCTCTCTCTCTCTCTCCAGAGAGAGGTAGTTACCCAGAAGTAATCTGGCCAAAGGGAAAAACTTTCAAGGATAATTTATTAAGGATAAATATAAACATAGAAACAGAAAGTTACTGATCTGACATGTAAAGTTAATGTCTTGAATTAGTATTGACCATAGTGCTAATTGGATGTAGGTCTAGAAGATTACCATAATACCAAGATAAGAAAAGTCAATAAAGAGATCAAGGGAAAATTTTTGTATGCAAAGATATAAACATTGCTCTTAGATAGCATCTAAAAAAATCCCAAGGAAACAGAACTTGCTAATTCCTTATAGTGAAACTGTTATTGCATTATAACTGAAGCTGTTAACTTTCTGTAATACCATTGCTGTATTGTTTACTAAACTAGTTATTCAATCAATCTTTGAGTCAATCAATCAACAAACATTCATTAAGCATTTATGTACTGTGCTAATCATGGGAGAAACAGAGAAAAAGCATATCCAGTTTATACTCTATTTGGGGAGACAACATGTACATAGTTGGCTACATACAACCAAAACACAGGCATATGCACTCACACAAAGTAAATACAAAATAATATTAAAGGAGCTTAATTTGTAGTTGAAGGACTTGGGGATAAAAGGTAGCATATGAAGAAATCTAAGGACGTGGATGGCTGAATTGTAGAGAATGCAAAGGAGTGTAATGTAGAAGACTGGAAAAATAGGTAAGGCTCAAGTTACAAAGAACTTTAAAAGTCAGACAGAGGAATTTATATTTAATCCTAACTTTAATGAGAAAGCACTAGAATTTATTGAGTATAAGGAAAACATGAGCTAAACTGTGCTTTAGAAAAACTACTTTGGCAGTTGTCTACTCTAATAATTCTTACCAGCTATGAACTTTCTAAGAATATATGAATGAAACTAGTGAAAGAAACCTTTTGAGAATTAGTGTCCCAGGTTCTAAGCTGCCATCTCACACTGATATTTCAAGTCAAATTAACAGCTTGATTTAACTATCTGAAAGATCCTCATCAAGTAATTTGAAGTATAATCACCTTGGCATCTACTCTGTTCCAGGCCTTAAGCTAAGATACAGAGATACAAAGAAAGGCAAAAAATAGCCTTTGCTTTCAAGTTGCTCCTTATCTAATAAGGAGACAAGTGTAAACAAGTTCCATATAGGATATGCTGAAGATAATCTTAGAGATAATGACCTAGCATAAAGGTAGATCATGAAAGACTTCTTGCAGATGGTGGAAACAGATGAGGAAGGGGGGGCCATTCCAGGCAAAGGGGACAATTGGTGAAAATACTTGGAAATGGGGGATGAAGTGTTATGATGAAAAACAGCAAGGAGAGTAGTATCATTGGATTGTAGAGTACATGGAGTTGGGGGGGGGGTAAGAGTAAGGTATAAGAAGCCTGGAAAACTAGAAAAGGTCCAGGATATCATTTATTCAACGAATCTGGGTATCCCTCAATAGGAGCAAAGGTTATCCTTATGGATTACATGGCCAAGGTGGTTATACTTGAAATTACTTGATGAGAATCCTTCAAATGAAAACTATTTTCCTTCAAAAGAGAAATTTCATGGAAAAGAGTGCCTGGAAAAAGTCTTACCTATATGTCTTTGTGAGCTTGTCTGAATCTATCCCCATTTTTAGCAGGTGAAGAATTTGCTCCACATGTGACTGGATATAAGACTCATGGATTCCTCGGATTCGAGCATACATAATTAACATCTCTCTGCCTGTCATATGGTCCAGGAGAGCACTATATTGTGGACAGTAGCCAGTTATCTTTCTCACCTGAAATGAAATGATAGTCTCAGGCAGAAATCCAAGTCAAAGGCTTGGGCTAAATAAGAAAATCACATATTTCATACTAAAACAATTAAGGCTAATGATAGAAAATAACAACTTACTAAGTCTTTCCCTAGACAAATTCCTTTTTCATTTTGTCCTCACTAGCCCTATACTTTGCTACCAAGGCTAGGTTTTCAGTTTGAATGAAGTCTGTTGAAATGGTCTGGAAGTGTAGCTATTATCCACTGGATACAATTCAATTTGGTAAGTGACTACTGAGCACATTTTATGCTCAGAAAACTATTCTAGGAGATAAATGTTTAAAAAAAATAAATAACAACTTCATTCTTTATTGTCAAGAAACTTGCAGTCCTCTTAGAGGGGAGAAAAAATGAAATTAAAATAATTTTACAGGATAGATGACAGGTAAGAGAGACCTAAGAAATAACTGTAGCAGTCAACAGGAAAAAAAAGGGATACTTATTCCTCTTTTATAAAAAATATTATCAGTTCAGAACTGGGGGTAGAGTCAAGATGGCAGAGAGAAGCCAGGAAGTTGTTTGAATTCTTCCCAGTTTCCCTTGGAAAAACATTAAATCAAGCTGCTAAAAGAATTCTTGAGTGATAGAATCTATAAGGAGACAGAGTAAAACAATTTTCTAGCCTAAGGGAACTTAGAGGGATTTTGAGAAAAGTCTGTCTCACTGGGGTAAAAGGGAATGGAGCCCAGTGTCCACTATGGGCAAGCCACCAGCATCTCAGGTCCCAGATCAGAAAGTCAGTGACTAGGGCCATAGACCCCAGGGTAAGAAGCTGTTGTAAGAAGCTGCCCCCTATACTTCAGAAGCAGAGTTGAATATATTGAAAAATAAGCAAGAAACCGAAAAAAAGCCTTGACCATAGAAGGTTATTATGATGACAGAGAAGATCCAAAAGAAAACTCTGAAGAACACAACATTGTCAAAATACCTTCATATGAAGCTGTGGAGGTCAATATGAATTTGTCTCAAATCCAAAAAGTCTTCTTGGAAGAATTCAAAAAGGGATTTAAAAAGTCAAATAATAGAGGTAGAAGAAAAATTTGGAAAAGAAATAAGAGGTTTGCAAGAAAAAACCAGTAGCTTAGAAGAAGGACAAAAATTGACTAAAGAAAATAATTACTTAAAAAGTAGAATTGACTAAATAGAAAATGAGATACAAAAGCTACCTGAAAAAATAATTCATTAAAAATTAGAATTAAGTAAGTGGAAGGGAATGATTCTATGAGACATCAAGAATCGAACAAAATTTTAAAAAAATGCAGAAAATAGGAAATGTAAAATACCTCATGGAAAAATAACTGACCTGAAAAAATAGATCCAGAAGATGTAATTTATGAATTATTGGACTAGCTGAAAGTCTTTATAAAGAAAGACCTTGGACAGCATCTTTCAAGAAATCACAAGGAAAATTGCCCTAATGTCCTAGAACCAAAGGGTAAAACAGTCATTGAAAGAAACCACTGATCACTTCCTGAAAGAAATCCCCAAATGAAAACATTTATATTGTGTGCAAATCCCAGAATTAGCTGATCAAAGAGAAAGTGCTGCAAGCAGTCAGAAAATAAAATATCAAGGAATCACAATTAGGATTACACAGAATTTAGCAGCTTCTAAATTAAAGAACTGGAGAGTCTGGAATATATTCTTTAAGGCAAAAGAGGTTGAATTACAACCAAGACTCAATTATCCAGCAATATTGAGCAGAATCTTACAGGGATTCAATGAAATAGGGTACTTTTAAACTTTCCTGATTAAAGGAAGACTAGAGAAATTTAATCTTCAAATACAAGATTCAAGGAAAGCATAAAACTGTATAGAGGAAAGAAAAAAATGTCATTCAGTAAAGGTATTCAATAAACTATTTACATCCCCACATGAGAATATGAAAGCTGTGACTCTTGAGAAGTGTATCTCCTTTAAGGCTGTTAGAGGAGGTATACATAGACAAAGGATGTGGGTATACATTTCTTTTCTTTTTTTCTTTTTTAGTTTTTTTTTTTTTTGCAAGGCAAATGGGGTTAAGTGGCTTGCCCAGGGCCACATGGCTAGGTAATTATTAAGTGTCTGAGACTGGATTTGAACCTAGGTACTCCTGACTCCAGGGCTGGTGCTTTATCCACTGTGCCACCTAGCTGCCCCTATACGTTTATTTTCATGTGATAAAAAAATTATTCTGGAGAAGAAGAAAGGGAGAGGCAGAATGGGATAATTACATCACATGTCGGGGCACAACAAATGTATTACAATAAGGGAAAGAAGGGAGGAAGGTGTACATTCTTTGAATTTTATTCTCATCGAATTTGACTCAGAGAGGGAATTCCAAACTCATTCAGTTGGGTACAGAAATTTGCCTCCCCCTACAGGGAATTAGAAGGGGAAAGGGGAAGGAAAAGGGAGAGGAAATGATAGAAAGGAGGACAGGTGGTGATCAGAAGCAAGGCATTGGTAAGGAGGGAAGGGGGGAAAAATAGGATGGGGGGAAATATATAGTTAATAATTGTAACTATGAATATGAATGGGATGAATTTTCCCATAAAATGGAAGCAGATAGAGTAGATTAAAAAATAGAATTCTACAATATGTTGTTTATAAGAAACACATTTGAAACAGAGAGATAAAGAATCTATTTTGCTTCAGCTGAAGTTAAAAAAACAGGAGTAGCAATCCTGATCTCAAAGTAAAAGCACAAATAGATCCAATTAAAAGAGATACAGAAGGAAACTACATCTTGCTTAAAGTTAACTAGATAGTGAAGCATGCATTAGATTTTTAAAGGAGAGGTTAAATGAGTTACAGGCATTATGAAATTTAAAACAGATAATTTTTATTGTATTCAAATATAAAACAAAACTAATGCAATCAAGATTAGAGGAAAAGCAGAAAGCCAGGAAACTATTTTCACAAGTAAAAATAAAAAAAAAATTACAAATATAGTAAAAAATGAATCAAATTATAAGAAAATAAGCCATTCCCCAATTAATAAATGGTCAGAGGACAGGCAGTTTTTAACGAGAAATGAAATATATTTACAGGCAAATGAAGAAGTGCTCTAAATCACTTTTGATTAGAGAAATACAAATTAAGACAACTTAGAGATACCACCTTATACCTATCAGTTTGTCTAATAAGACAAAAAAAGTAAAATTACAAATGTTGGAAGAGGATATGAGAAAATTGGGACATTGATGGTTGAGTTGTAAACTGATTTTGGAGAGCAATTTGGAACTATAACCAAAGGGCAACCAAATTGTTCATATCCTTTGATTCAGCAATACTAGGTCTGTATCCCAAAGGGATCATAAAAAAGGGAAAGGATCCTACATATAGAAAAATATTCATAGCAGTCCTTTTAATGATGGTAATATATTGGAAATTGAGGGTATGCTCATGAAATTGGGAATGGTTGAACAAGCTGTTGTATCTGAATGTAATGTAATACTATTGTGCAATAAGAAATGATGAACAAATTTCAGAAAAATCTGGAAAGACTTGTATGAACTGATACAAAGTGAAATGAGCAGAACCAGGAGAACATTGTACAGAGTATGAGCAATGTTGTGTGGTGATCAACTATGAATGACTCAGCTCTTTGCAACCACATAATGATCCAGGACAAAGTACAAGGGACTAATGAAGGAAAATACTTCTCAGATCCAGATAAAAGAACTGATGGACTCTTAATGCAGATTGTTGCATATTTTTCCCATTTGCTTTATTCTTTTTTGTTTTTTTCCATTTTTATCTGTTTCTTCTTTTACAAATGTGACTAATACAGAAATATGCTTTTTACAAGATAGCACATGTATAACCTATATCAAATCACTTTTTTTTCAGTAGAGACGTAGGGATGGAGAAAAATTTGAAAGTCAAAATCTTATTAAAATGAATCTCAATTCAATTTTGGGGCGGCTAGGTGGTGTAGTGGATAAAGCACTGGCCCTGGAGTCAGGAGTACCTGGTTTCAAATCCGGTATCAGACACACCTAGCTGTGTGGCCTTGGGCAAGCCACTTAACCCCCCTTTTGCCTTGCAGAAACCTAAAAAAAAAAATGAAGGTCAATGGACTTCAGAAAAGCCTGGAAAGACTTGCATGTCCTGATGCTGAATGAAATAAGCAGAACTAGGAGAATGTTGTACACATCAACAGCTGAGATGATCAACTATGATGGATGCAGTTCCTCAGCAATTCAGCAGATCATGGACAATCCTGAGAGACCTGTTAAAGGAAATGCCATCCACAACCAGGGAAAAATCCATGGAGTTTGAACGCAGAACAAGCGTACTATATATAGTTTTTTCATTTTTCATGATTTTTAACCCCTTAGTTCTAATTCCTCTTTCACAAAACAACTAATTTGGAAATATGTTAAACATGATTATATATATGTACACCTATATCAGATCATTTGCTGCTGGGGGAGGAGGGAGGGAAGGGAAGGTAGAAAAATGTGGAACTCAAAAAGTTTGCAAAAGGATTATTGTTGAAAACTATCTTTGCATGTAAATAGGTAAAAAGAAAAAGAAAAAAATTAATGCTTAAAATTTCTTGACATGTAATTGGGAAATATATGTGCACAAATTTATGGACAACACAAAATCCAGCAGATCTGAAAGATGAATGGCTCTTGTTGCAATATAATTCACATTCAAATTGCAGCCCTGAGCGAAACAGGCTGGCAAATAAAGGTCAACTTACCAAAGCTGGAGGTGGATACCTATTTTTCTGGAGTGACCACAATGAAAAGAAGCACCATGAAGGTGGTATAAGTTTTGAATTCAAATCTAATCTGATGAATAAACTTGTATGCTTATTGTAATATAACACTATTGTGCAATAAACAGGCAAATTTCAAAAAACTATAAAGATGTATGAACTGATGCAAAGTGAAATGAGCAAAACCAGAAAAACATTGTACAGAGCAATGTTGTGTGGTGATCAGCTATGAATAACTCAGTTCTTCTCAACCACATAATGATCCAGGGCAAAGTACCAGGGTAATGAATGACAGGCTCATGATAATGGAATTTCCATTTACAGGAAAGTTTTATGCCACCATTATCAGTGCTTATGCTCCTACCATGATGAATCTTGATGAAGTCAAAGAAAAATTTTATGAAGAATTTGGAGACCCTCATAATTAATGTGCCAAAAAAGGACAAGCTTATAATTCAGGGGGAATTTAATGCTAGAGTAGACAGTCTACCAGATTTAGCTTAGAGTGTCTGTGAAGAATGGAGTAAGAAACAGCAACCACAATGATCACTTACTTATGCATCTCCATGACCAACTTTCTTCTAATTACCTAAATGCAATATAACTATATGGATAACTCATGTTGGAATGATCAAAAACTAATCCTCTCCAAACTAAATATTTACATTCAACAAAACCAACAGACCTAAGGGAAGATGGGTGGGACAATTAAGCTAACACACAGAACATAATACTGGAGTGGACAGCTTTTAGAGATTTGGTGTACAACACTGCTTTTAGTCATCTGGATCAGAACACTCTTGAGCATCAAAACTTGTTTGAGAAAAATGATGGGGAAATAAAGAAGATGCTAAATGAAAACTTCACAGGATTTACCAGTAGGATAATTCATCTATCTCTAAGATGGAAGTATTTAACTCTATCAAGCAAAGCTTAGAGGGAATGCAAGATTCTTGGCTCAGTAAGAAGGCAGATGAAATACAGGATTATACTGATAGTAACAATACAAAGTACTTTTATGATGTTTTGAAAGCTATTTATGGACCAAAGACATACGGGACTTCTCAACCACACAGTTTTGATGGAGCCATATTGATTAGTGATAAGGATGTGATCCTGGAGAGATGGGCTGACTGCTTCCATGGTATTCTTAATGCTGAATTCATTGCCTATTTACCTATGGTTGAAGGCAATCCCTCTCTAGCCAGATTTCCAACTAAAGAAACAGTTTTGAATGCCGTTAGGCTCCTCTTTTGTGGCAAAGCACCTGGTGCTGATTGTATTGCTACTGAGATTTACAAGGTGTGGGGGTGAAAGACCCATTGATCATACCAAAGTTGATTGAAATTTTTCAGTCATGAGGAAGTTATCCCCCAGGAATTCAAAGATGTCTCCATTGTCCATCTCTATGAAGGTAAAAGTAATATATTGACCATGTTAATCATGAGAGATTGGAGGAGGTTGGGGTGGGGTATTTATTTTTCTCTTAGTCATTTCTGGTAAGATTCTTGCCAGCATTCTCCTTGATCGTTCACCTGAAAAATGGTCTTCTACCTGAGTGTGGCTTCAGAATGGTCAAATTGGTGTTTGCTGCCCAAGAACTCCAAGAGAAATATCTGGTCTGTGTATAACATTCACTGTTTTGACTATGGTCTTTGATATTAGTTGTGAGAGCAGAGAAGTTCCTCAGTTTCATGACAGCATGCTTGCATAAGTTCTGGATAATGGACAATGCTCTGGTGCTATCCCAGTCATGAATGAAGTGAAACAAGGCTATATGCTTGCTCCCATGTTTTTTAGCATGATAATTTCAGCAGTGTTGTTAGATATCTTTAGTAAGGAAGAGCATGGCACTAAGGTCCATAGGCTGCACTGATGGTAAATTATTTAACCTGAATAAGTTACATGCCTAAACTTAAGTGGAGGAAGAATTGGTACCTGTTTTTTTTTTTTTTTTTTTGCTTACAGATGACTGTACATTCAATGAAGGCTTTGAAGTTGAGATGCAGCAAAGCACGGATCAATTCTCTGCTATTTGTACTAATTTTGGCCTGACAATTAAGATCAAGAAAACAGAAGTTCTCCTTTAGTCAGCACCATGCTATCCATACATGGAATCATTGTTTACAGCAAATAGAGAAGTTTTGAATATATGGATAAATTTGTTTACTTTGGCAGACATTTTCCAGGGGTGTTCACATACATGATGAATATTTCCAGAGTCAGTTCAGTGTTTGGGAAGCTTTAAAAGAGTGTTGGAGAGAAGAGGTTTTAAATTTCTTACCCAATGGAAGATCTATGGAACCATTGTGCTGACCTCATTGTTGTATGCCTTACAGAAACCTGGATGGTCTACCAGCACCATATCAGAAACTGAATTGCTTCCATTTGGATTGTCTTAGAAAGATTCTGAAGATCACCTGTCAGGATAAGGAACCAGACACTGAGATTCATTTTTGAGCTTAACTGCCAAACATTCAAACTCTGTTGCACAGAAAGCAACTGTAACTGGCTGACCACATTGTTTAAATGCCAAACATATGTTTGACTAACAAACTATTTAATGGAGAACTCACATAAGGATAGTGTTCACATAGTAATCAGAAGAGACAATACAAGGATACTCTCAAGGTTTTTCTCAAGAACTGGTAAAGGTCTGCCCAGCAGGGCTTACTCATATCAAAGAAGTCACTGTGTTCTATGAAGAAAGAAGAATCCAAGTAAATCAAAAGAAACATGAGTTGCACAAAAATAGAGAATCCATCCCAAATGTTCAAAGGGACTATTTATGCCTGACTTATGGTAGAGCATTCTGAGTTCATACTGATCTGGTCAGTCACAATATTGGACACACTGTAATTTGACTAGAACATAATGATGCCATTTTGGTCCTCTTCAAGAACTGAAGGCCAACTGTTCCTGAAAAGTGATAGGGTCCCAATTAATGAGCCCCCTCCCTAACTTCCAGATTTGCTTTGAGTATCCTTACTAGGTCCTTTCTAAAACTAAGAATTTTAGCTCTGACTGGCCCTATAATCCCTATCTCGTACCTTTTATTCAAGGTTTTTGGTTTCCTGTGTGTTTATTATCAGTAACCTCTGCTAGGGGCTATTTTTTACCCATTGACCTTTCTCAAGGGTCTGCTCAAGACTTAATCATTTATTCAAAAGTCCTTCTGGTGGTGCCAACTTCTGACTCCAGACCCACTTTCAAACAGACAACTATTTGTCTGAGATCATTTCTTCTCTCTTCTTTTCTCCTCTTTCCCTATATATATGAGAGTATGTCAGAAGCCTCTTTGCTATCTCCCAACTCTCAACCCATTGTGCTAACACAGTGCCTAATAAAACACCAACTTGTCTGGTAGAGAGCGTCATGACTCATGAATTCTTTCTCAGACTTTCAGTGTCAAACCCTGATGCTAGCCCCAACAAAAGGATGGGTGAATTAGCTGTTCTATCCTTCCACTCATCTTGTGACTTCCCTGCCTACTCTTTCTCTCTCTCTCTCTCTCTCTCTCTCTCTCTCTCTCTCTCTCCCTCTCTCTCTCTCTCTTTGGTTTTTGTGAGTCAGTGGGGTTAAATGACTTGCTCATGGTCACACAGTTAGGTAATTATCAAGTGTCTGAAGTCAAACTTGTTTCCAGGGCAGAGTCAAGATGGTGGTGCAAAGCTAACAAGCTCCCAGAGTCTTTCCCTAGCAAAGGTACATGAAATCTCTACTCTGACACTCACACTACAGATCCAACCAAGAAAAAGAGAAGATTCAAAGAAGTTTTCAGCTGCAGACATCATGGAGGATCTTCAGTGAAGGTCTCTCTTCGGGGGAAAAGGGGAAGAAAAGTCCAGGAGGCAGGGGAGCAGGGAAAGCCAGCAAGAGGTTTTTAGTCACAGTACAATCCAGGTCCTGACAGCTTAATAATAACAGAGGTCCTGGCAGCTGGATTACAACCTGAAACACTGGGGTAAAAGACAGGACTGGGGGACAGCTAGGTGGTGCAGTGAATAGAGCACCGGCCTTGGAGTCAGGAGTACCTGGGTTCAAAACCGACCTGAGACACTTAATAATTACTGAGCCATGTGGCCTTGGGCAAGCCACTTAACCCCATTGCCTTGAAAAATCTAAAAAAAAAAAAAAAGACAGGACTGGTTTGTGAACAATCCTCTGTTAAGTCAGAACCTGGGGGCAGCTAGGTGGCACAGTGGATAAAGCACCGGCCTTGGAGTCAGGAGTACCTGGGTTCAAATCTGGTCTCAGACACTTAATAATTACCTAGCTGTGTGGCCTTGGGCAAGCCACTAAACCCCATTTGCCTTGCAAAAAAAACCTAAAAAAAAGTCAGAACCTGGACATAAAGGTGGGGGAAGAAAACCAACCCTCTGCAAAGGCAACATCTTGGCCAACAACAAGCCAGGGATCAGACCTGGCTATACTCCATATACCCCAGGAGCAGAACTACAACAAGAAAGATGAGCAAAAAAGCTAAAAGAGAACTCACCATAGAAAAATACTTTACAGATAAAGACGATAGCAATGCCATGTCTGAAGAAGAAATCTGTGAAACATCACTCAAAGGAGAAATATCAAAACAGTCTATAAATTGGGCTCAAATATGAGTGGAATATTCCCTCTTAAGAGTTAATAATCCTAATGAAGTTCTCTCAGGGTTAAAAATCATTAAAACAATGACAAACTATTACTCTTAGAGTATTTTTAGAAGAAAGAGGGAGATTTTTCATTCCAAGCCAGGCACCCTCCCAGTTCTGGTAGGGGGGAAATAGTGGACTATTTCCAGAGAGACCTTGCATTTTTAGTTAGTCACCTATTTGATGATAAAACTATCTTAACTGGGAGAACAGCAGACTGTTCCCATGAGAAAAAACCTTGTGTTCCAATGAAGCTCATAAGACTCTTCTTGTTTGATGATAAGTAGACTGTTCCTAGACCTTACATTCCAAGAAGAGTTACATTAGTTCAATAAGATAGCTATAATCCTGAAGGTTATTCTCACCATCTGGATGGTGAGGTAATATTTTATGAAAACCTTTCATTCTTTTCTTTGTTGCTGGGGTATATTTTCACAAGTAGAATGTAACTCTGAAGACTAACCAATGAGTCAACAGAGAGGGACAACAGGGAGGAGGAGGGGATGGCATTATGCCATATAATCTTGCTTGACAGTCAGTTTGGAGCAGGTCCTTGATCTTCACTACCTTTGTGAGATTGGAGTGTGCCCTTTTCTCAAGAAAAGCCAAAATAAACTTTTTTTTTTTGCTCAGAGGAGTCTCTATATTTTTAAAGTGGATTTTTATCCCACCAAATCAAAAGCTCATTGAAGAGCTTAAAAAAATTTAACAACCAAAGTAGAGAGGAAGAAGAAAAATGGGAAAAAGAAATGAAAGTCATGCAGGAAAATTGTGAAATGTTGACCAGAAAATTCAACACATTTAAGAAGGAAACACAAAAGGTGATTGAAGAAAATAAAATCCTAAAAATTAGAACTGAACAGTTAGAAACCAATGAATCTACAAGACTACAAGATTCCATCAAACAAAATAAAAAGGATGAAAAAAATTGAAGAAAATGTAAAGTCCCTTCTAGGGAAAACCAATGACCTGGAAAACATATCCAGAAAAGACAATCTATGAATCATTGGACTACTAGAAATCCTGGACCAACAGAAGAACCTGGAAAACATCATGCAGGAAATTATAAGGGAAAATTGCCCCAACCTATTAGAAGATAACAATGTATCCATTGAAAGAATACACAGAATTCCTCCAGAAAGAGACCCAGGTTACAAACTCCAAGGGCTGTAATAGCCAAATTCCAGAACCTTCAAATAAAAGAGAGAATATTGCAAGCGGCAAAAAGAAAACAATTCAAATACACAATCAGACTAACACAGGACCCATCAGCCTCAACACTGAAGGATTGGAAGAACTGGAATAACATATTTTGGAGAGCTAAGGACCTGGGATTACAACCCAGAATGTACTACCCTGCAAAATTTAGCATATATCATCAGGGAAAAAGCTGGATGTTCAATGAAGTACAGGACTTCCAGAATTTCCTGACATAAAGACCAGAACTGAACAGAGAATTAATTCAATTTCCAAATACACGATTGAAGAGTTACATAAAAAGGGAACTGAAAAAATAAAACTTTTAAACAAATGTTGGTCCCTAAAAGGGAAGATATAACAATTTTAACTATTATAATTTTACTTCTCTAAGGATAATTAGAGGGTAGAATATAATTGAAGAGAATGAACCTAAGGGATGTAGGTTGAAATTGGATCTTGTCCCTCAGTTGAAGAGGTCCAAGATCATATCACCTAAGTTTGAGATAAAAACTCCTGAAAAATAGCAGTAGTGTCAAATTTAACTTAACTATCTCATTACACTCTGACTGGCTTTAATCACAAGGTGCTAAGCACTTTGTCTAATGAGGGCATCATAAACTGCAAGGACCTGAGACAGTGTCTGTATTGCTGAGAAATCTTTAGGATACTTTCAGTTAATTAGATCAGGATACTTCACTTAACAGGGGGTAAGTACCATGGTGGGGGCTGGTAAAATGGGAAAGAAAAGAGGTTGGGGGAGGGACACAAATAGTTCAAGAAATGATATGGCTCTGTAAGGTATTTTGATTTGTGAATTGTATGTACTTGAAAAGAGGGTAAGGTAAAAAATTGATTATAATTTGATGTAATTTGAATCAATGCTGCTTATCAAATAATCAAGTAAATAATCTGTGATGATATCTTGATAACTATAGGAGCTTATCAAGCATATTAGAGCACCAAGGGAAGAGGCACAAAGATTTATAATTTTAGAGGGAAAGAAGGGAGAATCTGAATACTGTGTACATTCTATTCAATTTATCCCAGTGAGGAAATAAAATACATTCCTATTTGGGTTTAAAAATCTAACTCAATCTACAGGGAAGGGAGAGACTGGGAAAGCAGAAGATAAGGGAAGAAGGGACTGATAAAAGGACAGGAAAGGTATAAGTTAAAATACACTGAAATTTAAATTTTTAAAAAATAAAGGGAAAAGAGTAAAATCTTAGTGAGGAGTGTGTGGGATAAAAATCCACTTAAAAAAATAGAGACTCCTCTAAGCATAAAAGAAAGTTTATTTTGGCTTTTCTCAAGAAAAGGGCACACTCCAAGTCTCACAAAGGTAGTGAAGATCAATTTGCTGCCCAAGATGACAGTCAAGCAAGATTATTATATGGCTTAGTGTGATTTCCCCCTTCTTAACCCCCTCTCTTCCAACTTGATTGGTTAAGGTTTTCAGAGTTACAATTTTTGCATGAAAAATCTACCTGGTAATAAAGAGAATAAAATGTTTTCATAGAATATTACCTCACCATCCAGATGGTGAGGATATCAAAAGAAGATTTCTAATGACCTTTTGTTGTCTATCTAAATGAATGAATGTCTGATCATGCAAGGTCTTCTTAGTACTTCTCATTAAACAAGAGGAGGCAGTCTACTGTTCTCCCAGTCTATCATCAAATAGGTGACTAAGAATGCAAGTTCTCTTCTCTGGAAGTATTCCACTATTTCCCTCCCTAACAGAATTGGGAGGGTGTCTGACTGGGAATGCAAGGCCTCCCATCCTCTTTCTTCTGAGAATAGTCTAAGAGTAATAGTCTGTCTCTGTTTTAATGATTTTTAACCCTGAGAGGACTTCACTAGGAATATTAACTCTTAAGAGGGAATATTCCACTCAGGAAGAATAAGAGAAAAGGAAAGAGATAAACATAAATGGAGAAAGATAACATAGAGGGAAATGCAGAATTAGTAATCTTAACTGTAAATGTGAATGGGATGAACTGTCCCATTAATTGGAAACAGCAGAATGGATTGAAAACCAGAATCCTACAATATGTTGTTTACAAGAAACATATTTGAAGCAAAAGACACACACAGGGTAAAGGTAAAAGGTTGGAGATAGATATATTATGCCTCAGCTGAATTAAAAAAATCTGGGGTAGAGACTCTAATCTCAGACAAAGTAAAAGCAAAAATCAATCTCATTAAAAGGAATAAGGAAGGAAACTACATCTTCTTAAAAGGCACCATTGGAATTGAAGTGATATCATTACTAAACATGTATGCTCCTAATGGGATAGCTTCTAGATTCCTCGAGGAAAAGTAGAGTAAATTACAAGGAGAAATAGACAGCAAAACTTTAATAATGGGAGACCTCAACCCTCCTCTCTCAGAACTAGATAAATCTAACAACAAAATAAATAAGAAGGAAGTTAAGAAGATGAAGGAAATCCTAAAAAACTTAGAAATGATAGACCTCTGGAAAAAACAACAGGGACAGAAAAGATTATACTGTTTTCTTGGCAGTACATAACACTTTCACCAAAACTGACCATATATTGGGCACAAAAACCTTAAAATCAAATGCAGAAAGACAGAAATAATAAATACACACTATTTAGACTATGATGCAATAAAAATTACATGTAATAAAGGGTCAGGGAAAGATAAACCAAGAACTAATTGGAAATTAAATAACTTTATCTTAAATAATGGGTAGATCAAACATCAAATAATAGAAATAATCAATAATTATATCTAAGAAAATGATAATAATGAGACATTACACCAGAATTTATGGGTTGCAGCCAAGGCAGTTTTGAGGTGAAACTAACTGCCTATATGAATAAAGCAGAGAAATAGGAGATCAATGAACTGAGTATGCAACCAAAAAAAGCAAGAAAAAGAACAAATTAAACACGACCAATTAAACACCAAACTAGAAATTCTGAAAATCAAGGGAGAGATAAAATAGAAAGCAAAATACCCATTGATCTCATAAATATATCTAAGAGTTGGAAAAAGCCAATAAAATAGACAAAACTCTGGTTAATCTGATTTTAAAAAAAAAGAGAGAAGATAACTAAATGACCAGTATCAAAAATGAAAATGGTGAACTAATCACCAATGAGGAGGAAATTAAAGAGATAATTAGGAGGTACTTTGCCACACTGTATGCCAATAAATTGGACAACCTGAGTGAAATGAATGAATGGGTGAATATTTACAAAAATATAAACTGCCTAGATTAACAGAAGAGCAAATAAATTACTTAAATAACCCCATTTCAAAATAAAAAGAAATTGAAGAAACCATCAACACTCCCTAAGAAAAAGTCTCCACGTCCGGATGTATTTTACCAAACATTTGAGGAACAATTAATTCCTATTCTACATAAACTATTTTAAAATATAGGAGAGGAAGGAATTCTACCAAACTGTTTTTAATGACACCAACATGGTGCTGATACCTAAACCAGGAAGAACCAAAACAAAGAAAATTACAGACCAATCTCCCTAATGAATATTGATGCACAATGAGACTACAGTAAGTTATTACCAGGATAATACACCATGATCAGGTTGGATTTATACCAGACAGGCAACCAAGGGTTGGTTCAACATTAGGAAAACACTCAACATAATTAAACATATCAACAGTAAAACCAACAGAATCATATGATTATCTCAATAGATGCTGAAAAAGCCTTTGCTAAAATACAACATCCATTCATATTAAAAACACTAAAAAGAATAGGAATAAATGGAGTTTTCCTTAAAATAATAAATAGTATCTAAAACCATCAACAAATATTATATTTAATTGGAATAAACTCAGAGCATTTCTAATAAATTCAGGGGTGAATCAAGGATGCCCTCTATCACCATTACTATTCAATATAGTATTAGGAAACACTAGCAGTACAAGGAAGGCTTAAAATCTTTTTGAAAATAATTACAAAACACTTCTCACACAAATAAAATCAGATTTAAATAACTGGGCAAACATCAAGTGTTCATGGATAGGTCACGCTAAAATAATAAAAATGACAATTCTACCAAAACTAAACTACTTGTTTAGTGCCCTGTCAATCAAAATTCCAAAAAATTACTTTAATGGGTTAGAAAAAGTTGTAAGTAAATTTATATGGAGAAATAAAAAGTCAAGAATTTCCAAGGATTCAATGAAAAAAAGTACAAAAGAAGGTAGCTTAGCCTTACCAGATCTAAAATTATATAATAAAGCATCAGTCATCAAAACTGTCTGGTATTAGCTAAGAAATAGCGTGGTGGATCAGTGGAATAGATTAGGTGCAATAGCAGGAAATGATTATAGCAATCTGCTCTTTGATAAACCCAAAGAGTCCAGCTATTGGGATAAAAACTCTCTCTTTGATAAAAACTGCTGAGAAAATTGGAAGGTATGGAAGAAACTTAGATTAGACCAACACCTCACACCCTATACCAAGATAAGATCAAAATGGATAAAGGATTTAGACATAAAAAACAATATTATAAGCTTACTAGGAGACCAAGGAATAGCTTACCTGTCAGATCTATGGAAAGGGAAGCAGTTTATGACCAAGGAATAGATGGAGAACATCATTAAAAATAAACTAGATAATTTTGATTACATTAAATTAAAAAGCTTTTGCACAGACAAAGCCACTGTAACCAAGATCAAAAGAAATATAGTAAATTGGGAAACAATTTTTACAACTAGCATTTCTGACAAAGGACTCATTTTTAACATATACAGAGAAGTTAGTCAAAATTTCAAAAAACAAGCCATTCCCCAATTGACAAATGGTCAAAGGATATGCAAAGGCAATTTACAGATGAGGAAATCAAAGAGATCCATAGTGAGATAAAAATTGCTGTAAATCATTACTTATCACAGAAATGCAAATTAAAGCATCTCTGAGATACCACCTCATAACTCTCAGACTGTCCAATATGACCAGAAAGCACAATGATCAGTATTGGAAGGGATGTGGGAAATCTGGTACACTAATGCATTGTTGGTGGAGCTGTGAACTCATCTAACCTTTCTGGAGAGCAATTTGAAATTATGCCCAAAGGGCAACAAAAATATGCATATCCTTTGATCCAGCAATACCACTACTGGCTCTACACCCTGAAGAGATTATGAAAAAGGGTAAAAACATCACTTGTACAAAAAATATTCATAGCAGCCCTGTTTGTGGTGGCAAAGAGTTGGAAATTAAGTGAATGTCCTTAATTGGGGAATGGCTTAACAAACTATGGTATATGTATGTCATGGAAAACTATTGTTCTATTAGAAACCAGGAGGGATGGGAATTCAGGAAAGTCTGGAAGTATTTGCATGAACTGATGCTGAGCAAGATGAGCAGAACCAGAAAAACATTGTACACCCTAACAGCAACATGGGGGTGATGATCAACTTTGATGGACTTGCTTATTCCATCAGTGCAACATTCAAGCACAATTTTGGGGTATCTGTGATAGAGAATGCCATCTGCATCCAGAGAAAGAAATGTGGAGTTTGAACAAAGACCAAAGACTATTACTTTCAATTTAGGGGAAAAAACCCTGTATCTTACTATGTAATTTTGCTATCTCTTATACTTTATTTTTCTTCCTTAAGGATATGATTTCTCTCTCATCACATTCAACTGAGACCAATATATACCATGGAAACAATATAAAGACAAACAGTATGCCTTCTGTGAGGGGTGGGGGGGAGGGAAGAAAGAATGGGGGGAAAATTGTAAAACTCAAAAATAAAATCTTTCTTAAAAAAAGAACACTAGCAGTAACAATAAGAAAAAGAAATTGAAGGAATCAGAATTGGCAATGAGGAAGCAAAACTTTCACTCTTTGCAGATGATATGATGGTGTGCCTAGAGAATCTGAGAAAATCATCTAAAACACTCTTTGAAACAATTAACAAATTCAGCAAAGTGGCAGGATATAAAATGAAACCACATAAATCATCAGCATTTCTATATATGAACAACAAAGCCCAAGAACATGAGATAGAAAGAGAAATTCCATTTAAAATAACCGTAGATAACATTAAATACTTGGGAATCTATCTCCTAAGATAAACCCAGAAATTTTATGAATGCAATTATAAAGCTCTCCTCACCCAAATAAAGTCACTTCTAAATAATTGAAAAATGTCAAATGCTCATGGTTAGGTCAAGCTAATATAATAAAAATGACAATTCTACCCAAATTAAATTACTTATTTAGTGCCATACCAATCGAACTACCAAATAACTACTTTCCTGAGCTAGTGAGCTAGAAAAAATAGTAACAAAATTCATCTGGAGTAACAAAAGGGCAAGAATAGCAAGGGAAGTGATGGAAAAAGGAAGGTGGCCTAGATTTACTAAATCTCAAACTATACTATGCAGCAGCAGTCATCAAAACTGCCTGGTACTGGTTAAGAAATAGAGTAATGGATCAGTGGATTAGGATAGGTTCAAAAGAAAATGTAGTGAACAACTCCAGCAAAAACCCGAAGACATCAGCCTCTGGGATAAGAACTCACTATTTGACAAAAATTGTTGGGAAAACTGGAAAATAGCATGGCAAAAACTAGGCATAGATCCACATCTCACACCCTATACAAAAATAACATCAAAATGGGTACAGGATTTAGACATAAAGAGCAATACCATAGATAAATTAACTGACCAAAAAATATTCTATCTATCTGATCTATAGAAAAGGGATAAATTTGGGACCAAACAAGAATTAGAGCACATTATAAACTGCAAAATGAATGATTTTGATTAATTTAAATTAAAAGTTTTTGCACTAATATGATAGATGCTATCAAAATTAGAAGAAAAGCAGAAAGCTGGGAAATAATCTTCACAACCAGGAGTTCTGATAAAGGTCTCATTTCTAAAATATATAGAGAGTTGCATCAAATTTATAAGGTCAAATGTCATTCCCCAATTGATAAATGGTAAAAGAATATGAACAGACAGTTTTCAAGTGAAGAAATTTAAGCTATATATATAAGCATATGGCAAAATGCTTCAAATCACTATTGATTAGAGAAATGCAAATTAAAACAACAATGTGGTATCATCTGGCACCTATTAGATTAGCCCAGATGAGAAAAAGGGAAGCTGATCAATGTTGGAGAGATTGTGGGAGGATTGGGACATTGATGCATTGCTGGTGGAGTTGTGAATGGAATCCAACCTTTCCAGAGAGCAATATGGAACTATGCCCCCAAAGCAATAAAACTGTTCGTACTCTTTGTCCCAGTAATTCCATTTCTAGGACTATATCCAGAAGAAATTGTAAAAAATGGGAAAAGTCCTACATGTTCCAAAATATTCATAGCAGCTCTTTTTGTAGTGGCAAAGAATTAGAAATTGAGGGGATGCCCATCAACTGGGGAATGGCTAAACAAGTTATGGCATATGAATACTATAGAATATCACTGTTCTATAAGTAATACTAAATGATTGGATTTGGGGTGTGTGTGTGTGTGTGTGTGTGTGTATTTATATTTAAAATCTCAAAGTTGTGGTTGTTTGTTTTGAAGTAAAAGCACCAGAGCAACATGGGAAAGAAAATGATAATAATCTGTGATTTTTTTCTGTGACAGTTTCTGGCTAATAGTTATATGAGAATTATTAGAATAATCTCCCAGCCAAAGGAGGTGTTTATTTATTTTAATACAGCAGGCTAGCCAAGAGGCCTCTAATATATCATCTTTATCCAGAGATAAAACAGATATAATTTCAGACAAAGGGTTGTGGGTATGCGGATTAGAAATTAGTGGCCCCAGGAAGATAGACCTTCTAGTTAAATTATGAAACATTTGTGAAGAAGTTTTTTTTTCTTTTGTTATGTCAAGAAATACTCCAGAAGCTGGAAGAACTTGACTGCTTTTGAATGTTTAGAAAGTAACCTTATGTAATGTATTCTGTTGACAGGGACACTCAGAGTAGATGTATAGGGAAGGGCATGATTGATTATGATCCCCCAATCCAGATTAGAACTAGCATTTAGTCCTTGTGAAGTAGAGATTTGGAGATCTAATTAGATGGAATTACTATTTTAAATCATGGGACTTTTAATTGGCTTTTGTTTTGTGTCTGACATCAGTATGATTAGCAAAGGAAGTGGTGTTGAATCAATGCTCTCTTGAAGTTTGGAAGCCCAAAGGAGGTTTGAACACTATACAGGTGACAGGTGTATTGGAAGAAAAAGCTGAAGGGGAGGCTTTTCAATGCAACATGAGGTTGGATCCTTTTGGCTTGACTTCCCCAAATGTGACATTTGAATAATGTCTCACTGGATAAATCTAAAATTTGACTTAAGGCATTTGGCTATCCACAAGAACTCTGCTTGGAAACTGACACTCAAAATTATATCTATAAAGGAATTTTACTTTGATGTCCTGTAAATTGCTAAAGGTCAATCTGATATAGAAATTTTAGGTCAAGTGGCGTTTAATAGCTAGATAGGTCATCATGTCATTTAATTTCATTTGATTTTATGCTAGGAAAAAGGATATTTAGGTAAGAAGAATAAAGAAGTTATATAATCTTAAGATACACTTAAGTCAGTTGAGTATATCAGGAGAAGAATCACCTATAGTTTAGTTAAGAAACATTTTGGGAAGAAAGAAGAATTTATTTTAGTTAAGGATGCTTCAGTTATTTTTTTAATGAAAAGCAAGAGATTAAGGCTATTTGTATGTCACTAGCTGGACACTATACAAAGATGGTCAACTAATGTAACTATTTAAAGCTCAAGTTAACTCGAAAATTTTCAACACATTCACTGGTGAAGTGAACAATTATGGAAGTTGTATTTTTTGTTAAAGTAAAGTATGTATAGCAATGTGACAGTGAGTAAGGCAAAATGTGAATTTTAATAGTTTTAGTATTTTATTGTCTAATGATGAAAATATGAATCTGATAAGATGTTGTATTAAGAAGTTACTTTACCAGAGATCTTAAAAAGTCATCTGGGGGTGGCTAGGTGGCACAGTGGATAGAGCATCGGCCCTGGAATCAGGAATGCCTGAGTTCAAATCCAGCCTCACACACTTAATAATTACCTAGCTGTGTGGCCTTGGGCAAGCCACTTAACCCCATTGCCTTGCCAAAAAACCCTTGAAAAAAAAGAAAAAAAAGAAAAACAAGTCATCTGAATTAGAGTTTGGAATGGGCTCTTCAGATACAGAAAGATATTGAATATCTCCAGGGGAAAAGAGAGAGAGAGAGAGAGACTGGACACATTCATCTCTCTCCATTGTGTCTATTTGTATGGTTTGTTTGGTCTTCTTCTTGTTCCAAAAAGAAGATGGATCCCAAGTGGACAGAAAGAAATAATAGAACCTGAGATGGTATTGAGGATATATATATATTTAGAAAAAAGAGGAGGGATTGAATGGAATATTCCCAATAAAACCATTTCATGGTTAATATTCCTATGAAGTCTTTTCAGTGTTAAGAAATATTAAAGAAAGAACAAACTATTATTCTTAAATTGTTTCTAGAAGAAAGACCCTTGTATTCCTAACTTTTGATAAGACTACTTTTACTGACTACTAAAAGTATAGTTGACTTTTTCCCATGAGAAAAACCTTGCATTCCAACGAAGCTCATAAGACTCCTCTTGTTTGATGATGAGTAGATTGTTCTTAGATCTGACATTCCAAGACAAGTTACATTACTTCAATAAGATAGTTATAATCCTGAAGGTTATTCTCACCATCTGGATGGTGAGGTAATATTTTATGAAAACCTGTCATTCTTTTCTTTGTTGCTGGGGTAGATTTTCACAAGTTGAATGTAACTCTGAAGCTTAACCAATGAATCCACAAAGAGAGACGATAGGGAGGAGGAGGAGGGGATCACATTAGGCCATATAATTTTGCTTTACTGTCAAATCAGGGCAGGTTCTTGATCTTTACTACCTTTGTGAGATTTGGAGTGTGCCCTTTTCTCAAGAAAAGCCAAAATAATTTTTTTTTTTTTGCTCAGGAGTCTCTATATTTTTTAAGTGGATTTTTATCCCACACTTTATAAAAAAGTATCTCTTATGTATCTCTTTCCCTTAATCCTAATTCCTCATGCCAAAAACTACTAATTTGTAAATATGTTTAACAAAACATTTATGTAAAATGCTAACCTGACTGTTCCCAACTGAGGTGAGGGGGGAGGAAGAAAAAAAATAAACTATTACAATTAAAAAAAAAAGAACTCAGGTCCTCCTGACTCTAGGGTCAGTGGTCTATCCACTATGCCACCTAGCTTCCCCAGCCACCATTCTCTTTGAGGAGAGGGGGCTATGTTATTTTTTCCTTTTTCATCCTTAGTTTTTTAGTTTGGGGATGGACACTGAATAAACATGTGGGAACTGAGTGAATTGGGACAAAAGTGGTAAATATTAGGTGAATCATACTGACTCCATCTTGACTCCATTCTGGAGCTAACAGATTCTATTCAGTTGTGGCTCTAGTCTGGATTCTGTGTATATGGAGGTGAGGGAGGGATTTGTTTAACTATGAAAATTGGGAGAAATTTTGTTGCATTGAGTCTAGCCCTGTATGACTGGGAGGCTGACCCACCTTTTCCAGCTTTCTGGAGAACTAGGCAGATTCAAAGACTGATCCAAGGAGTTTTATTACAATTATACACAACTCAAGAAAACTATATGTCTAATCTGAAAACTGGCTTTTATTGATCAATCAGTTATTGTTTCTATGTTTCCTTGATTGCTTACAGGTACCTGGGACACTTCCTTTTCTGAATTCAGGAAATTGTATCTGTTTACTCTCCTCCTCCCAACTTGGAAAGTCCCTACTCTTTCATCCAGTTAGAAATAAGATTGCCTAATGCTGCTTTTTTTTTTGCAGTAGTGGGATTCAGCTAATTCACACCAGTTAGGCTGAACCAATACCTAATTTTATGTTGAATTTGGTGAACCACTTGGTAAGATGGTACTTATAGTCGGGGTTCTCTCTAAAGTGGATTCCTGAGTCGCTACTCAATATCGAAATCACAAATTTACATTTCTTACTCATTTAACATTCATCTGTGCAACAGTGTTTTCTAAGCCCTGTTAGTAATGTTCATTCTGTCAATAGGTGAAAAAAATTTGATGGAACTATGCTTGCAGTATTTATTTATTTTTTAAAATTCCTGAGTCCCAGGCTGGTCCTCTATTCACTAAGTCATCTAGCTTTAGCTTCCCCCAAAAGTGTGTATATGTGTGATATATTTTGGTTTTTGCAAGGCAATGGGGTTAGGTGACTTGCCCAAGGTCACACAGCTAGGTAATTATTAAGTGTCTGAGGCTGGTTTGAATTCTGGTCTTGAATTTGAATTTGAATTCAGCCCTCAGTGCTCTATCCACTGCACTACCAAACTGACTGAAATATTACATTTTAATTCCCTTGGTTTTTGTTACTTAAGTAAACAAACATAACATAAAGAGGAAAAAGTGTCAAACAACCAGCCAAAAAAGCTGTCATTGGTTTCCACTTTGTGTTATGCCCCAAATTCCCCTTGGATATTGTTATATCCCAAACCAGAGCAAGAAATGGAGACCAACTGAATTTTGGAATGGAATATATTTACCTGGGGGTTGCTAGGGGTAAAAGCCCAACTCTAACAACCCTGAGAATAGAATGAGCAAGGTTTTTATAATATTTTTTTTTGGGGGGGTATTGTGAGAAAGCAGGGTCAGAAGCAGAAATAGCAGTTAGATATATTTCCTTACCAGACTATTAGAGTTTGCCATATTAGAGATAGGAGGACAAAAAAAAAAGACAGAAGGAGGTCAGGGTCTAACATATGTCCTGTGGTACAGGACAGTCATGTACCAGAGAGAAGGTCAGGTTCTGCCTGTGGTACAGGAGAGTCACATATCAGGGAGACTTAGGTCAGGTGGAATTTACTATCTCACAGCTCTAGCTGCATCTGGGGATGGGGGAGGCAGGAAGGAGCAGGAATATTGCAGAAACAGCAAAAGGATTAGGTTAACAAGATCATTAGATGAGTCTCAATGAAATTTATGGTATATCTCATGACTCTCAGGGTCAACTGTTTAAGCTCTGTTAGGATGTTCCTAGACTTAGGTGCCAGCCAAACTGAATTTCTGAGGAGTTTCTAGGGAGCCAGAAAAGTATCAAAGACCCCCTTTACACAGGGGTTACACAAATATTAATATTGTACTTTATATGAGTATGTTGATGTTCTCTGAACAGTAAAACCAAAAGGAAGCTGGGACATGTTGAACCAAGAGAAATATAGATTTCAAGGGTTATCTTATTAACCTTTTTGGAAGCCATAGAAGTAGAAGAAAAAAGTTAAGATAGTAGTGTGAGTTCTGCATATGTTCCAACACTGGTTGCTGTGGTCATGTGGTTGTTTTTGCTCCATAAGATTACTTTTGCTTACTGTGACTAATATAACATAATCTAGTTTTGTGTACCCCTTTTATTGTTCTTATTTGAGTATTAAATGCATGACATATTAAACTACCTTTGGTTTATCTTTTTGTATACTTAAAATGATCATTAGTTCTGAGAACTGGTTGTTAATTTATTTGAATCCCACCACTGATTGTTTCCTTTTAATTAACTTTTATTCATTGTTTTTAATATATAAAAAGTCTGTTTCCCCAGACTGAAGCTTGCTTCCTTCCTTCTTTCTCTCTTTCTTTCACCTTTCTCTCTCTCTCTGTCTCTCTCTCTCTGTCTGTCTCTCTCTCTCCCTCTCTTCATCTCCTCGCCCCCTCCCTTCCTTCCTTTCTGTTTATCAAATTCAGACTGCATTTTTACCTTTTAAAAGTGAGTATTTAAGGGCCCCTAGGTGTTGAGGTAGATAAGAGAATTAACCCTGGATTTAGAAAGATCTGAGTTCTTGATAGTAGCTCTGTGACCTTGGACAAGTCACTTAACCCCATTGTCTTACAAAAAAAAGTGAGTTTCAGTTCTGTAGATCTTTTTATTTTGCAGTTTTAGAAAAGGTATCAAAGCTCCTTTAGACTGCTGGGCACTTCAATGAGGTAAGAGTGACTTTAAATAGTTCATTTGCATATAAAAGACCAGAAAACAAAACTGAATAATCAGCAGAGATAATGAATTTGTTCCTGCAGGCTTAACATTACTGTATACCTTTTACCCACACATTCATTTGCTTAACCTAACAAAAAAGAAATAAAAGAAAACACTCTTAACACTAGACTTTTGGGTGATTATTAGGCAGTCACTATCTGATTGTGATCTTAGTCACTATAAATTAAAATAAAATCTCTCACTGAGGGAACCCAGCTTTGAATCTGAAAGCATCTTTAGAAAGAAAGTTTGGGCTAAAAGAGACTTAGAAATTTAAGAATTAGAAATTTCAGAGTTTCAGTAATGTCCTTAAATGCCTACTTTTAAGAGATTTACTCTTGACTAGGTAGAGCCGAACCACATCCTAAGTCCCTCCAACTTTAGGATTTTACCTTGTAAAAGAACCTAGCTTAAGCTGAATCTCAGTGAAGCTGGGCAAAAAAGTTACAGGTTAATTCACAGAGTTCTTTAGGGAAGCAGCAAGGTGTTAAAGAGAGTTTTTAATATTGAAGTTAAGCAAAGAAGGAAACAGCTACCAATCAGGCTGGTGAGACAGTTAAGAGGAAGGAAAAGGGGAAAGGAGAAGAAGAAAAGATAGGAACAGTCAAAAGACAGTAACTGGGCTAAGATCAACATCTTCACAGAAAAGGGGTGGAACTTTTCAAGGGAGTCTAGTCTACCTCCTGTGCAGGGAACAGGGAGGGACTCTTGAATGTGAATAGAGTTAGGCATACACCTTGGCAGGCCATAAACCAGACAAGTGAAGTTGGAGTAGGGAGAAGGGACTGAGGTTGCTCCCTACTTTTCTCCTAAAAGGGTAAAAAGTCTTTGCTGAGTCTGTTGTTGGACATCCCCCAGGATGGCAGGTTTGCCTTGACACCTGCTAAGGTAATTTTGTTTTCTCGCTCTTGCCTGAGAGATGGCAGGCCTCAGCATTGAGACAATGAGGAAAACAGTATTTAGGAGACATATCAGCTCTATGCTGAAAGTCATTGCATTTTCTAAAGGATTTCAAGATCACAGCTAAGCTGGAACCAATGGAGACCACAGTTGCTCAATGGGAAGCAACCCTGGGGGGCGAAGTCAAAGCACTGATTTTCATCAGATGAAATATATTTGTTTACAGAAAGCTTAAAAAGGATGAAGGCAAAGAGAAAAGTCATGATATTTGAAGGTAAAGAGATGATCTTTCAGATGGTACTTTCAGTAAGATTATGACCTTGGAAATCAGACTTTATTCTCCATATACAGATTCTCAAAGGAAAGATACTTTTATTTTTCTATACTTTCTCTCAAATCTATATAACTGTCTCCTGGATTTTTAGCCTTTAGAGGGAAAATGCTCAATATTCCTTACTCCTTCAGGCCATTCCCACCCACTGGTCCCCATCCCACAGGTATGTGTGTCACAATATCCTGGGCTACAGCAACATATTACCTTTCCAATATTCTCACAGAGGCTGTGATTTTCAAAGAAGGCATCCCCATAGGTGATAGTCTCTTCTCCAGTCAACATTTTGAATGTGGAGGTTTTTCCTGACCCACTGAAGCCTAAAAGGCCTAAACACTCTCCTTTCTGGACTGTTAGAGAGAGTTTGTTCACAGCTATAGTAGGGACTTTTTTAAAATATACCTGTAAAGATACAATATGCTAAGGAAGTAATGATGAATTTTTGCAAGAAACATTCATTACTAATCATAGAAGCTATTCCCCCAATGTCAGCCCTTTAGTCCCTCTCCCCTGATTGTAAAGACAAAAAGAACTTGGGACATGTATGATATACTCTTGGTGGGACAGTATTGACCACAGATTGGCTTTACCTTTGTGAGTTTCCTAATTATTAGCGGGCAGTTCAAAGATGATATCATATCTTTAGGGCACTCCAGGACTTTCTGTCTCTCCAATGCCACATCTTCATCACTGGGAAACTCTACTGGATCAGATTTCATCTCCTACATTCAAATATAAAAGTTCAAAGATGTGGGTGACCTGAAGGTATATTGGGCCCTATGGAGCTGGTGGGGTAAGAGTGGTTACATAAAGGAGCAGAGGAGAGCTCAATGATATTACACTAGAAGCTCCAAGAAGGACTTTTGAGGAGATTTTTCATTCTCCACTTTGGTTCTCAAGCACAATTTCTATGCTCTATGCTTTGTAAAATTGGACTTAGGCATTTTGATGATGGGGATGTACTTAAATTGTGGACTTGGTTTGAAATTGTGTTAGAAAAATAAAACCGATCACATTTGTTAGAAAAATAAAACCAATCACATACTAAGGTTTAAGGAAGGAAGGAAATAAGGAAGTACTAAGCACTTTTATAATAGTCACAACAATTCTGGGAAGTAGATGCTATTAACTCTATTTTAAAGGTGACAAAACTGAAGCAGAAGTTAAAGGACTTATCTAGGTCAGTCAGCTAGAAAGAATTTATGAGGTGGAGTTAGAATTCAGAGATTCCTGACCCCAGGTCTCACTCTCTATTCACTGGACCACCTCATTGCCTTCATCACCGAAAAATAATTTAGAAAAATAAGTTTCCCTCCTGCCTAGGTTATACATGTGAGAGACAAGAATTCTGTTTTAGAAGTCTCAGATTTAAAGAATCTAGAGGTATAGCTACCTTATTCTTTAACCTTTGACTTCTCTTTCTCCTTATCAAACATTAACCACATTCTTTTCTACTACAAAGATGTGTTCTCTACTTCTCTAAAATTTTTGACTCTTTTTCCAAACCTCTTAACATTTCCTACAGCCCTTGCTATACTATTTCAGTTCCCCAAACCACCCAATTCTTCCAAATTCTTAGCTAATGAACTTGACCCCTTCTTTATTAAGTCAGAGTTTCTTGACTGATTGATGAGTTTCATTAGTTCTACATTTCCTTATCTTAAATATTTCCTGTCTTTACTTATCACCTCCTTCCCAAGTCTCTTCCTTCCCTTCTATCTTATAGAAAAAGGTTGATTTTCTTTTTGTTAAGGATAATCCTTCTCTGTACCCTTTATCCCTTTTATACTCTGTAGGAATTTACTCCATCAATTATTCTTTCTTCTTCCATCTTTCATCCCTATTTCCAAACTGGTTCCCACTCCTCCACACATGCTTAATTATCTTCAAACATATTAATTTCTTTGCTCAAGGAAGGGCTTAAGATTCACTAAAATAACATGGGATGTATATGTAAGCATGATTGAGGTGGGGGAACATATCAAAGAGATACATATGAGGGGAGGGTAACCTGGAGAAACTTGGACCAATCCTGGCTCTGATGGGAGGAGTAGGGTTGAACTAACAGTGTGTAAGCTTACTCTTGTTTCTGTAAAGGTGGGGATGCTCTGAAGAGCTTTCCACCCACTTCTTGCAAGAACCTTATTAAAAAATTCTTCTTCGGGGGTGGAGCCAAGATAGTGACAGGAGAGGACCTTCTCTTAGCTGTTCTGGAGCAAAACTTATAAACTAAGGACTCTAACTACATTTTCGAGAGACAGAACCCACAGAGGGATCCAGTGAGGCAATTCTCCAACCCAAGGTAACCTGGAAAAGAGCGGAAAGGCTCGGCTCCACAGGGTCAGAGGGGCGGCCCACCAGAGCAAGGAACTTCAGCCTCCTGGAGGCAGCCCCAGGGCACTGGGAGCCATTGCAGTTTCCTGATTTACACCCTGGGGAGCACCAGGCACAACTTCACAACTTGGGGAAACAGTGGGGGGGGGAACCTCTGTCACAGCAAGCACATGAAGCCCAGCCCTCAGGGTACACAGTGAGCAACCAAGGCAGCCCAGATCCAGGAAACAGAAGCAGGCAGAGCTGGTAAGCAGGAGCCCCCAGGGCATGAGCCCATTGAGCTGAGGGAGAGGAATGAAGAGAGACTGCAGAGTGCTGTCCTCTGCCCCTGGAACAGGACTCTGGGGTTCTGACCACATTCAGATCCTGACCCCAGTCTAGGCCCCCCTATAGAACAGCAGGCCCCCCCACCCCAGCCCCGTGGCAGAGGGGGATGCTTATGGTCATTCACAGACCAGGAGGGAGGACAGAACCTCACACACTGAGACCCTTGTGGGAGTGTCCCAAAAGCTCAGGAAGTACCCCCCAAACCAGGCTCAGGCTGGGAAAATGAGTAAGCAGAGAAAAAAAGAGGAACACCATTGAGAAATACTTCACTTGTGACCCCAAGAAGGATCAAAGCACTCAATCTGAAGATGAGGAGGTAAAAGCTCCTGCATCTAAAGACTCCAAGAAAAACAGAAATTGGGCTCAGGCCATGACAGAGCTCAAAAAAACCCTTTGAAAATCAAGTAAGGGAGATAGAGGAAAAATTGGAAAAAGAAATGAGAGAGATGCAGGAAAAACATGAAAAGAAGTCAGTAGCTTAGTCAAGGAGATCCAAAAAACATGCTGAAGAAAATAACATGTTAAAAATCAGCATAGGTCAAATGGATAAAACAATTCAAAAAGTTATTGAGGAGAAGAATGCTTTATTTTTTTTAATTTATTTTTAATTCTCATTTTGTACAAATGTTTTTTTACATTAATAAAATATTCTTGTTTACAAGTAAACAAAATACCCCTCTTCCCCCATGAATATAGATAGACTTGCTTGGGCGAAAAAAGTAAAGGGGAGAGAAAAAAATTAAAATTAAAAAAAATAATAGTAATAATTGTAGGTATGGCCAGGTGGCGCAATGGATGAAGCACCAGCCCTGGAGCCACAAGCACCCAAGCCCATATCCAGCCTCGTAAACCCAATAATCACCCAGCCGTGTGACATGCAAGCTCTCCGATCCCCACTGCCCTGCAAAAACCAAAAAGAAGAAAAAAAAGACCCAAAATAAAATAAAATAGTAATAATAGTAGGGGTGGCTGGGTAGCAGACAGAGCATTGGCCCTTGAGCCAGGAGCACCTGGGTCCAAATCCAGCCCCAGACACCCAAAGATCATCCTGTTATGTGGCCCCAGGCAGGCCATCCAGCCCCACTTGCCCTGCACCTCCCCTAAATAATAACAATAAAAAATGTGCTTGAGTCTTTGTTCTAACACCAACAACTCTGTCATGGGTGGATCTCATTCTTTATGATAAGTCCATCACAAAAGTAACTTCCATATTTTTCCACCATTGCCATTGCTGATCACAACTCCCTCCTTTCTTATTTCTCCAGTACCATGTACTCTATTTTCTCTCTCCTTTCACTCTGACTCTGCTGTAGGGTCGTTGACTGGCTCAGCAGACAGATCCTGGGGCCAAGAAGCCCTGAGCCCCCATACCATCCCTTAGGCCCAGAATCCACCTGGCCCCAAGGTCCCGCACAGGCCATCCAATCCCAGCCCCTTGCAAGAAGTAAAAAAGAAAATGTGTTATATCTGACTGCTCTTCCCCCATGGTCCATCCTTTCCTCCATCACTCACATCCCCACCCCTTCCCCTGCTCCCCCCTCCTTCTTACTCCAGGTATCTATACCCCATGGAGTATATATGCTGTTTCCTCTCCTAGCCACCTCTGATGAGAGCAAAGATTCCCTCATTCCCCCTTGCCTCTCCCCTTCCATATCATTGCAATAGCTCATTGTAATAAAAAAAAATCTTATGTGAAATATCTTGGACTATTCCCCCTCTCCTTTTTCTTTCTCCCATTCCATTTCCCTTTTTTTCTATTGACTCCATTTTTATACCATATTTTATCTTCGAATTCAGCTTTTTCCTGTGCTTCAACTATAAAAGTTCTCTCTACCTGCTCTACTAACTGAGAAGGTTCATATGAGTATTCTCAGTGTCATTTTTCTATGTAGGAATACATGCAGTTCATCCTCATTAAGTCCCTCATATTTCCCCCCTCTCCTCCAATCTCCATGCTTCACCTGAGTCCTGTATCTGAAGATCAAACCTTCTGTTCAGATCTGGCCATTCCAAAAGGAACCTTTGAAATTCCCCAGGTTCACTGAAAGTCCATCTTTTTTCCTGGAAGAGGACATTCAGCCTTGCTGGGTAGTTCATTCTTGGCTGCATTCTAAGCTCTTTTGCCTTCCGGTATATTGTATTCCAAGCCCTATGAGCTTCCAATGTAGTTGCTGCTAAGTCCTGTGTGATCCTGACTGCAGCTCCACGATATTTGAACTGTACTTCTGGCTGCTTGTAATATTTTCACTTTGACTTAGGAGTTCTGGAATTTGGCTATAATACTCCTAGGGGTTGGTTTTTTGGGATCTCTTTCTCGGGGGGATCGGTGGACTCTCTCCATTTCTATTTTGCCCTCTGCTTCTAGGATATCGGGGCAATTTTCCTGTAGTAATTCTTTGAAAATGATGTCAAGGCTCTTTTCCTGATCATGACTTTCAGGTATTCCAATAATTTTTAAATTATCTTTCCTAAGTCTGTTTTCCATATCAGAGCCTTTCTGCTCTTTTCCAGGTTACCTTGAGTACGAGAACTGCCTCACTGGGTCCCTTTGTGGGTTCTGTTTCTTGAAAGTTTAGTTAGAGTCCTTCGCTGATGAGTTTTATCAGAGAGCTCCTAAGACTGGATCCCTTCTTGTGGCCATCTTGGCTCCGCCCCCCCAGAAGAATGCTTTAAAAAGCAGAATTGGCCAGATGGAAAAGGAGATAAGAAAGCTCTCTGAGGAAAACAAATCCTTCAGACAATGAATCGAACTCAGGGAGACTGCTGATTTTACAAGAAATCAGGACTCAATACTTCAAAACCAAAAGAATGATAAATTAGAAGAAAATGTGAAACATCTCACTGAAAAAACAACTGATATGGAAAACAGACTTAGGAAAGATAATTTAAAAATTATTGGAATACCTGAAATTCATGACCAGGAAAAGAGCCTTGACATCTTTTCAAAGAATTATTACAGGAAAATTGCCCCGATATCCTAGAAGCAGAGGGCAAAATAGAAATGGAGAGAATCCACCGATCTCCCCGAGAAAGAGATCCAAAAAAAAACAACCCCCAGGAGTATTATAGCCAAGTTCCAGAACTCCCAAGTCAAAGAGAAAATGTTACAAGCAGCCAGGACACAATTCAAATATCGTGAAGCTGCAGTCAGGATCACACAGGACTTAGAAGCAACTACATTAAAAGATCATAGGACTTGGAATATAATATTCTGGAAGGCAAAAGAGCTTAGAATGCAACCGAGAATCAACTACCCAGCAAAACTAAATGTCCTCTTCCAGGGAAAAAAGATGTACTTTCAATGAACCAGGAGAATTTCAAATGTTCCTGTTAGAATGGCCAGAGATGAACAGAAGTTTTGATCTTCAAATACAGGATTCAGGTTAAGCACAGAGTGGAGGAGAAGAGGAAAATATGAGGGATTTAATGATGATGAACTACATGTATTCCTGTATAGAAAAATGATACTGATAATACTCATATGAACCTTCTCATTTAATAGAGCAGGTAGAAGGAGCTTTTATAGATGAAGCACAGGAGAAAACTGAATTTGAAGATATATTTTGGTATAAAAATGGAGTCAATAGATAAAAGGGAAATGTAATGGGAGAAAGAAAAAGGAGAGGAGGAATAGGCTAAGATATTTCATATAATAAGATTTTTCTTTATTACAATGAGCTATTGCAATGATATGGAAGGGGGGAAGGTGAGGGGGAATGAGGGAATCTTTGCCTTCATCAGAGGTGGCTAGGAGAGGAAACAGCATATATACTCAATGTGGTATAGACATCTATAGTAAGAAGGAGAGAAGGAGGACAGGGGGAAGGCGGGGGGATATGTGAGTGATGGAGGAGAGGATGGACCATGGGGGGAGAGTGGTCATATATGACACATTTTCTTTTTTACTTCTTGCAAGTGGCTGGGATTGGATGGCCTGTCTGGGACTATAGGGCCAGATGGATGATGGGTAAGGGGTGGTATGTGGGTTCAGGGCCTCTTGGCTCCAGGGCTAGGGATCTGCCTGCTGCACCCTCAGCTACCCTACAGCAGAGACAGAGTGAAAGGAGACAGAAAATATAGTACATGGTAGTGGAGAAGTAGGAATGGAGAGAGTTGTGATCAGCAATGGCAATGGTGGAAAAATATGGAAGTAACTTTTGTGATGGACTTATCTTAAAGAATATGATCCACCTGCAACAGAGCTGGTGGTGTTGGAACACATACTGAAGCATATTTTTTATTATTATTATTTTCTTGGGGGTGTTGCAGGGCAAATGGGACTGGGTGGCCTGCCTAGGGCTGCACAGCTAGGTGATTGTTGGGTGTCTGAGGCCAGATTTGGACCTGGGTGCTCCTGGCTCAAGGGCCAATGATCTGTCTGCCACCCAGCTGCCCCTACTATTATTATTACTATTTTATTTTATTTTGGGTCTTTTTGTCTTTTTGTTTTTTTTAGGGCAATGGGGTTGGGGTGGCTTGCATGGGGACACACAGCTGGGTGATTTTTGGGTGTCTGGGGCTGGATTTGGGCTCAGGTGCTCCTGGCTCCAGGGCCAGTGCTCCATCCACTGCGCCACCTGGCCATACTACATTATTGTTATTATTTTCAATTTTAATTTCAATTTCAATTTTAATTTTTTTTCTCTCTCCTTTACTTTATTGCTTATGTGTGTCTATATTTTTTTGGGGGAAGGGTGTATTATGTTTACTCTTAAACAAGAATATTTTAGTAATGTATAAAAAACATTATTTGTACAAAATAAGAAAAAATAAACAAACAAACAAATAAATAAATAATTCTTCTTTCACTCCAGACTTAATTTCATTATTAAGAGTAAGGCTTCCATTCAGCATTGAACTTCTCAACCTTGCTGAGGGAGTCAAGGTGGGGGGCTTTATTTCTAACAAATTCTAACATTCGGATTCCTCTTATTGTAATAATAAAATGAATAATTATCTAGCTGTGTGACCTTGGGCAAGTCACTTAACCCCATTGTCTTAAATAAAATTAGAAATTAAAAAAAAAATCAACTGGAGTGGGAAATTGTTTAGTTCTGTAGTCATAGTATAAATATCCTGGCCCTCTGATCAATAAAAGAAGTCATCTATGCCTGGCCTGGTTATTTCTCACATTGCTGCAAACACGCTTGTGTATGCTGGAATCAATAAAGGAAAGCTATTTTTAAAATTATTAAAGAAAAACATTCCTATATGGGAAGATGATACATGTAACTTGGGAACTTTACTATTATTAGGGCAATTAGAAAGAGTCTAGACAGAAGGTATGAGTGGGATTTGGTTATGCTTGGTTAACATAAAAAAATATAGGGGTGAGAAAGAGGGATGCCCTGGAAGAATGGAAAAAGGAAACAGTTAAAACAGTACTTTAGGAATATATCTAAATGTTTACATCAATAAAAAAGATAATAAGTATGTAAAAGGCAATCAAATAAAAAAATTAGAAAAAGAACAAATTTTAAAATGTTCAATTAAATACCAAAATTGTAAACAAAGGAAAGATTATTAAAATTAAAAAATTTGAAAACCAATGATCTAATAAATAAAACTAGGATATATATATATATATATATATATGTACATGTATATAAAATAATAACAATAAAATAAATAAAGCATTGGTTAATTTGATTTAAAAAAAAAGAAAGAAGAAAACCAAATTGCCAGTACCACAAATGAAAAGGGAAAAATCACCACCAATAAGGAAGAAAGTAAATTAATAATATTAGGAGTTATTTTGCCCAGTTATATGCCAATAAATCTGACAAGCTAAGTGAAATCGATTAATATTTTTAAATTTATATAGGCAAAGTAGTCCTTCCAATTCCTGCCATGACACAAATATGATGCTAAGATCTGAACCCAGAAAGAACTAAAGCAGAGAAAGAAAACTATAGACCAATTTTTCCCACCTTGTGGGTTTTATTCTAAAAATTACAGGACTGATTGAATAATCAGAAAACTATAAGCATAATAAACTATACCAATAGCAAAATAATATAAATATTATATAGATACAGAAAAGACTTTTGATAAAATAAAATACCAATAGCTATTAAAAACACTAGAAAGCACAGTAATAAATGAAGCTTTTCTTAAAACAGTAATATCTATCTAAAACTAAGAGAAAGCATTACCTATATAATTGAGATCAGGGCTGAAACAAGAATGTTCATTATCATTATTATTCAATATTTTTCTACAAATGTTAACTCTAGCAATAATATAAGAAAAAAAAAGAAATGGAAGGAATGAGAATATACAACATGGAAAGAAAAACTATCATTTTTTTAGATCATATGACTATATTTAGAGGATTCCAGAAAAATCACTTAAAAACTAGTTGAAACAATTAACATTTAGCAAAGTTGCAGGCTATCAAAACCCCCACCCCCATAAATCATCATTCTTTACTATCAAATTCCAATAGGAAGAGAAAGATAAATTTCATTTAAAATAAATGTGGACATTATAAAATACTTGGGGAGAAAGGGATCTACCTTCTAAAACAAACCTAGGAACTATATGAACACAATTATAAACTACTTTCCATACAATTGGAAAAATATTAATTGCTTATGGGAAGGTCAAAACAATACCATAAAAAGACAATTATGCTGAAATTAATTTACTTAGTACAATTAACTATCAAAAATAATTTTATAGTGCTAGAAAAAGTAACACACACTTAACCCCACTGCCTTGCAAAAACCTTAAAAAAAAGTACCATTACTAGGTCTATGTCCCAAAGAGATTAAAGAAAAGGCTAAGGAATCTTTGTGTAGAAAGGTATTTTATAACAGTTCTTTTTTTTTTTTTTTTTTTTTGGTAGTAGCAAACTAAAAAACTGAGGGGATTTTCATTAATTGGGGAATGGCTGAACAAGTTATGGCATATAATTAAATGAAATGAAGACCTATATGAACTGAGGAAAACTTAAGTAAGTATAACCAGAAGAACAGTAATATTGTAACAATGGTCAATTGTGAAAGACTTGGTTACCCTGATCAATACACTACTAGTTCAAGATAATTCTAAAGGATCCATATTGAAAAATTCTATCTATTTCAGGAGAGAACTGATGAATTTTCAGTGTGGATTGATGCATACTTTTTTCACTTTATTTTTCTTGCCTTCCCCTGCCCCATATGGTTAATGTAGAAATATATTTTTCATGACTTCATATGTCTAACGCTTGTCCTACTAATGACTAAGGAAAGGTTTGGAGGGAAGGAGAGATTTTTAAACTCAAAACTGAAAAAAAAAGAATGGTTAAAAACAATAAATAAATCTTACATGATGAAGGCATAGAGTGTTTCACACCTTACAACTTTTCTGAGCTTAAGGAAACCAATGGAAAATTCAGTTCTTTTTTTTGGATTAGTGAACAGGGAAGTTGGGATGAAAAAATTGAGAGGTAAATATTCAGAAGCATCCTACAAACAAGAGCCATCATGGCAGGTTAGAATTGTGCTAACATTGACAGAAACAGTATCTTTTTCTTGTTTAAATCTATAACCTCATATAGTTGCTTTGTTCTATGTCTAGTCACTCACCAAATTCCCATTCCTCATTTGGTAGACGTTGAGAAGGAAACGAGCGAAATAGTTTCTAATTTTCCAGGAATATATCTCAATTAAAAAAAGAATGAAGAGGAAAACGAAACCTAAAACAGCCATGGCAATCAAGAATTTTCCGATTCCTTTACCCTTCACTCTGTAGATACTTTGGTCTGTGAATGGCAAAAAAGAGAAGATGTTCTACCTTTTTTACTTACTATTTTTAGAAAGGTTTCCTGTCATCAACTTTCCCTTCCCCCAACCCATTCCACCACACACACACACACACACACACACACACACACACACACACACACACACCCCCGTCTGCTTAGGTTTTCTGTTTTATTTTAGGCTATGGGCAGATTAATGACTAAGAAACAAATTATAAAGGTTTAATATAGATGAAGAGCATAAAATGAAAGATAATATAATTAACTGAAATATCTAATAATGCACACACAATCCCTTTTAAATGATTACTAATTATATTTCTTCCTATGGTTTGAATGTGATATTTGTTTCTGCCTTTAGGATTTTTGGTAGATTGAGGCAGCTAAGGCATATGCTAATGGTTCTCAGATGTATAGAGCTCAATGGAAAGGTTTAAGTTAGCAGATGACCTTTTAGTTGAAATTCAGACTCCAGGGGTCCTCATTACCAGTCAGTAACATTTTTAAAATAACTAATGTACCATATCATCTTGAAAATCATAGTCTTTTTTGCTCATAAGCCCTGAAATCATCTTGAATTTACCTTGTATCTTCTAAAATCTTAGAATCACTTAAGAGACTTTCTCAGACTGAGGAAATGTCTTCTTTACTGACAGTAGACCCTGATGATTGATGATGATGATGATGATGATGTCTCAATCCTTCTCCATTGGATCCTCTCCTTTCTGCTCTATACTGATCCTTGTCCTACCTGAATGAACAATCTTTCTGTCTCCGTTGCTGGTTCTTTATTCACATTTGTATAAAATCATCTACTCCAGGGCTCCATTTTGAGCTTTCTTCTCTTCTACCTCTAAACACCCTCTTAGAGATCTTATTAGCTTACATTGATTCAATTAACCTATCTATACCGATGACTTTCAAATCTACACACAGACTACATTTTTCTCTTGAATTATACAGGTCCACAATCTTCACATTTTCATGTCACATAGAATCGTACCCTCAATTACTTCTAAAACTGAACTCATTATCTTTTCTCCAAATCCATCTCTTTTCCTAATTTCCCTATTTCTGAGTCCATTCTTCTCTTTGATTAAGTCTTGATTTCTCAGTAGATCTCTGAGAAACTCATATGCTCTAATTCTATGTGATTTCTTTATCTAGAAAACCTAATGCCAATGAGAAGGAATTATGACATTTTTCATTCATTAACTAAATGTTGCTTTCTAACTTAGCGTTGTACTTTTGACCTTGCCCCTTTGGTAACTTAAGCTTCAGAGTCTCTTCTGGGACACCAGCATTTTAATTATCATTCAGATTTCACATCCTACAGGTCACATGAAACTTTTTGTTTTAATCTTACCTCTCCCTCTTCCCATAAGAACCAAAATTCTTCAGTCAGTTTTTCCTCTAGTCTAATTATTGCCACCCTAGTTTAGAACCTGTTTTTCAACTTGCTTGGACTATTGTAATAGTTTACTAAGTTGATCATATCCAATTCCACCTCTCCAAATCATTCTCCACATAATTGTCAAACTGATATTCCTAATACATGAGTATGACCAAGCCATTCTGTCTTAAGAAGCTATAGATGCTCCCAATTTCCTCAGGGATAACTTCTGAACACTTTTTTTTTTTTTGCCATTTAAAACCCATCTCAAGCTAGATTTCAAACTAATCACATATTATTTCCTTTCACACACTCTATGGTCTGTTTGTTGTTCACCCAGGAAATTCTGTCTTTTGTCTCTGTGTCTTCACACAATCCCACTGCTGCTTTGTGAAACTCCTCCATTCCTCTCTTTGAGAAACCTTCCATGTATTTTCCAGTTCAGGGCCCCTTATCTTGGAATCACTCTGATTATTGCATACAGCCTATCTTCATACACTAGTGAATTTATCACTTTTCTACCAGGAGAATGTAAACGCCCTAGCACAAAGAACATTCCTGACATATAGTCGGTTTAATAAATGCCTACTGATTGATTCCATTAATTCTCTCTCTTCTGCTATAAGGAGAGTTGGAGAAGAAGCACTGCAAGTATGACCTGGAGGAACCAAAGATACTTACTGTACTCATCACAATCTGTTGTTGTAGTAAGCAAATCACAAAGCGCCTTGCTTCTGACATAGTCATAAAATCCACTAAGAGCCATTGCCAAGTTGTAAGCGGGAATCACCAGTAATATATCACCCATAGTTTCGACATATTTACGAAAATAAAATGCTATGATGAAAAGATGATCAATTAACTTCTCCCAAAGGACATATACTCCATGATAATCAGATTAAATAACATTAAGAACTCACCTATTTCAGTTTATATTTTCCCCTTTCATTTGTTACCATTTGTTGTTCTTTTGCTTGAGGTACTGGGGAGAAATATCTGGACTCCTCCAGTTTTCACTCCCATTTGAGGATCAGACAAGGAAATAATATTGATAGAGGGCATATACTCTAAGATGTACTCATTGGGAAGAGGGAAGAAAATTATCCATTTTTTTCATTTTTAACAAATTATGAAAAATATATATTTTCAACAAAAAATATAATCAATATGACATTTCTCTAAAATAAAGCTAAATTCTCCCAATGTCAGTTCTGTAGTTAAATAAAAGAAAGTTAGGATTTGGGTTAAACATAAATTTACCTACCTTAAAGAACATGCCCAGTTAAGCCTGAATCTGTCTGTTAGGGTAAAAAGATTCTGGCCAGTCATCGCCTTAACTGACAAAGGAGGCTTGGATCTATTAGTGAGGACTAAGGGATTTTTTTGTCCCCACTGAATGTATTTAAAAAAAAACCCTTCTTGCTTCTAGATGATGAAGAGAAATCCTCCTTGGTAGACAGATTTGAGATTTTGATCTTACCAGATTCCAGAGATGAAAGGGACACATATGAGGGGTGGAAGGTTGGCAATTTTCATTTTAGGAGCCCTTCATAGAACCATAGAAGAGCTGTGGTGAGAGGTGGGGATGAAGGATCAGTGGGAAGGCTCCATTAGTGTATGTATATTCCCCACTCCCCTGTGCTACATACATATATATGTATATATATATATATACATATATATATGTATATATGTATATATATATATATATATATACGAATAATGTGCAATTTAACAATTTAATTTTATGACCAATTTGTCTAGATCCCAGATCACCCATCTATGTGGATCTTTATTTCACAATTTGGGGATTCTATAACAATTCTGTTAATTAATTAATCTCTTCTTGGTTAAAAAGTAAGATTATAATTTCTTCCATGCAAAGGGAAGACTAACACATTCCTTTGTTAAATGATATAGACAGTATCTACCAAGGTGTTTGATAGTATAACCATACTGTTGAGGGTGATGACCCTCCACAGAAGTGAGGGTGTATAGGAACTAAGGACAAAGATCCTTATTGTACTCTGAACTGGGGGCAGACTTGTTTTGAATAAGACTGATACAAAGAAGATGAGAGATGAGCACCAAAGATGTCCATTATTACCACTATGATTCAATATTGTACTAGAGAATTCAATATTGTAGTACAAGAGAAGAAAAAGGAATGGAAAGAATTAGAATAGGCAACGAGGAAACAAAACTCTCACTCTTTGGAGATATATGATAGTAGACTTAGAAAATCCTAAAAAAATCAATTAAAAACTATTTGAAACAAATATAAACTTTAGCAAAGTTGCAGGATATAAATTAAGCCCCCCAAAATCATCAGCATTTCAATATATTGCCAAAAAAGTCCAGCAGCAAGAGATAGAAAAAGAAATTTCACTTAAAATAAACTGTAGATAATATAAAATATTTAGGAGTCCACCTGCCAAGACAAACCCAGAAACCATACAAACACAATTACAAAATACTTTTCACATAAATAAAGTCTTATCTAAAATCTAAAGAAAAGATTAGGGTAGTCTGGGTAGTCTGAGCTAATATAATAAAAACAAATTTACTTAAATTAAGTTTACTTATTCAGTGCCATATCAATCAAAGTACCAAAAATTATTTTATAGAGCTAGAAAAATAATAACAAAATTCAACTGAAAGAACAAAAGGATTAGAATATCAAGGCAATTAATCAAAATAAATGAAAAGGAAGGTGGCTTGGGTGTACTAGATCTAAAATTATAAAGTAGGATTATTAAAAATGATTTCATTCTGTTTAAGAAACAGAATGGTGGATTAGTGGATTAAGTTAGGTATAACAGACATAGTAGTAAGTGATTATAGTAATCAACTGTATGATAAAACCAAAAGCTCCAACCTCTGGGATATGAACTAATCTTTATTTGGAAAAAAACTGCTGGGAAAAACTGAAAAATAGTATAGCTTAAACTAGGCACAGACCAACATCTCACATCCTATACCAAGATAAGGTCAAAATGGATATAAGATTTAAACATAAAGGATAATACCATAAGTAAATTAGGAGAGCAAGAAATATTCCATGTCATTGATCTATGGAGAAGGCAAGAATTTATGATCAGAGAACACTATGAAATGCAAAAGGGACAATTTTGATTACATTAAATTAAAAAAGTTTTGCTAACAAAACCAACGCAACCAAAATTAGAAGGAAAGCAGAAAGCTGAGAAATAATTTTTTCAGCAACTGTTTCTGATAAAGGACTCATTTCTCAAGTATATAGAGAACAGAATCAAATTTATAATAATTCTTGAATTGATAAATGGTCAAAAGATATGAACAGTTTTCAGATGAAGAAATTAAAAATATTTATAGACATGAAAAATGCTCTAAGTTACTATTGATTAAAGAAATGCAAATTAAAACAATTCTGAGGAGCCACCTCACACCTATTAGATTGGCTATTAGGACAGAAAAGGAAAATGATAAATATTGGAAAAGTTGGACAACTGATGGAATTTTGAACTGATCGATCCATTGGAACTATGCCCAAAGAACTATAAAATTCCGCATACCCTTTTATCTACTATTTGGTCTGTATTCCAAAGAGTTCATAAAAAGGGGGGGAAGCCCATATCATATGTACAAAATTATTTATAGCAGCTTTTTTGTGGTGTCAAAGAATTGGAAATTGAGGGGATGCCCATCAACTGAGAAATGGCTGAATGAGTTGTGACACATGAATATTATGGAACAGTATTTTTTAATAAGAAATTATGAGCAATCAGATTTCAGAAAAGCCTCAGAAGACTTATATGAACTGATGCTTGAGTGAAGTGAGCAGAATCAGGAGAACACTGTACACAGTATCAGCAACATTGTGTTATGATCAGCTATGATAGATTTAGTTCTCAGCAAAACAATGATCTAAGGCAATTCCAAAAGATTTATGATGGAAAAATGTCATTCACAACCAGAGAAAGAACTGTGGAGACTGAATGCAGTTCAAAGCATTCTATTTTAGCTTTTTTCCTCTCTTGTTTTTCCTTTTTGGTTCTGATTTTTGTTCAAACCATGACTAATGTAGAAATATGTATATTGTACATATATAACTTATATCAAATTACTCCATCCTGGAAGCAGAGCCCCTCCTTAACAAAGAGCCAAAATCAAGTCATTGGCTGGGGAAATGAGCAAACAACAAAAGGAAAAAAAAACTGACCATAGATATAAATATTGGTTCTATAGAGCAAAATACACACTCAGAACATAACAAGGTCAAAGTTTCTGAATCCAAAGCCTCCAAGAAAAATATGAATTGGTCTCAGGCTATGTAAGAGCTCAAAAAAGAGTTTGAAAATCAAGTAAGGAAGGTAGAGGAAAAATTTAGAAGAGAAATGAAAGTGATGAAATCATGAAAACTAAGACAGCAGCTCGATGAAGGAGATACAAAAGAAAAACACCAAAGAAAATCCCATCTCAAAAACCAGACTGGGTCAAATGGAAAAAGAAGTCAAAAAAGTCAATTAGGAGAGAAGAATGTCTTTTTGTTTTAGAGTTTTTTTCAAGGCAATGGGGTTAAGTGGCTTGCCTAAGGCCACACGGCTAGGTAATTATTAAGTATCTGAGGCTGGATTTGAACCCAGGTACTCCTGACTCCAAGGCCAGTGCTCTATCCACTGCACCACCTAGCCACCCCTGAGAAGAATGTCTTAAAAAGCAGAATTGGTCAAATAGAAAAGAAATAGAAAAGCTCACTGAAGAAAATAATTCCTAAGATATATATATAACGGAGAAAAGGGAGAATGAAACAAAATCAAAAGAATGAAAAAATAGAAGAATATATGAATTATCTTGCTGGGAAAACAACTGATCTGGAAAACAAATTGGACTACATTAAAGCCATGACCAAAAATTATTGGACTATTTAAAAGCCATGACCAAAAAATGAGCCTAGACATCATTTTCCTAGAAATTATCAAGGAAAACTGCCCTGATATTCTAGAAGCAGAAGGTAAAATAGAAATTGGAAGAATCCATTGATCATCTCCTGAAAGAGATCTCAAAATTAAAACTGTCAGGAATATTATAACCAAATTTCAGAGCTTTCATATCAAGGAGAAAAAATGCAATCAGTCAGAAAGAAGCAATTCAGATATCATGGTGCCACAGTTAGGATAAGACAAGATTTAGCAGCTTCCACATAAATGGATCATAGAGCTTGGAATATGTTATTTCAGAAGGCAAAAGAACTTGGATTACAACTAAGAATCAACTATCCAGGATAATTGAGCATACTCTTTCAGGGGGGGAAAATGGACATTCAGTGAAATAGGGGACTTTCAAATTTTCTTGATGAAAAGAGCAGAGCTAAATAGAAAATCTGATCTTCAAATACAAAATTCAAGGGAAGCATAAAAAGATAAACAGTGAAGGTAATTCATAAAGGACTTAATGATGCTGAACTGCTTCTATTCCTGCATGGAAAGATAATACTGATAACTTATATGAACTTTCTAACTTATTAGGGAAGTTAGAAGGAGCATATATAAACAAGGCACAGGTGGGAGTTGAATTTGAAGGGATAATATATGAAAATGATGGAGATAATAAGTGAGAGATGAATGAATATCCTGGGAGAAAAGAAAAGGGAGAGGTAGAATTGGTTGTTTCCTATAAAAGAGGCATGAAAAAGCTTTTGCAGTGGAGTATAAGAGGTGGGAGCTGAGGGGGAGTAAATCTTACTCTCATTTGAATTGTCTCAGAGAGAATAATATACATAAGCAACTGGGAACAGAAATCTATCTTATCTTAGTGGAAAGTAGGAAAGGAATGGGGGGGGGGTAGGTGACCGAAGGGAGGGAAGATTGTGAGATGGGGCAGTTAGATGCAAAACACTTTTGAGGAGGGAATGGGTGAAAGGAGAGAGAGAATAGAAAAACTGGGGCTGGGGGACTAGGAAGGAGGGAAATAATTAGCAGTAGCAATGGTGGGGGAAAACATATTGAAACAAATTTCTCTGATAAAGACCTCATTTTTCAAACAAAGTGAAGTGAGTCAAATCTATAAAAAAGGAGTCATTCCCCAATTGATGAATGATCAAAGGATATGAACAGTTTTTAGATGAGGACATTAATGCTATCTATTTAAGCCATTTAAGAAAAATATCCTAACTCACTGCTGACAGATAGGAGAGATACAGATTAGAATAATTCTGGGGGTACTACCTTATACCTATTGGATTGGGTAGTAGAATGAAAATGGAGGATGACAGGTGTTGAACAGGGTGTAGGAAGGATGAGATATTAATGCACTTTTAGAAGAGTTGTGAAGGGATTCAATAATTTGGTAGAGCAATTTGGAACCATGCCTAAAGGGTTATAAAACTATGCCTACTAAAACTATGACTACCCTTTTACCTAGCAATGCCATTTCCAAGTCTATATAACAGAAGAGATGAAAAACAGAAGGGAAAAGGATCTATGTGTATAAGGATGTTTGTAGCAGTTCTGGTGGCAGGGAGCTAGAAATTGAGGAAATTGCTCATCAGTTGGGGAACAGTTGAACAGATTGTGGCATGTGATTAAGATGAAATGCTATTCTGTTATAAGAAATGATGAATAGGATGCTCTCAGTAAAAAAAAAACCTTCACAAGCAGATACATTGGGAAATATACTACTTACAAAGTAACAGCAGTGTTGTAGTATGATCAGCTTTAAGTGACTTACTTTTTCTAGCAATGCTGTGATCCAAGAGAAATCTGAAGGACTTATGTTAAAGAATACTATCCATTCCAAAGACAGAGCTGTCTGAATACAGATTGAAGCATACTATTTTTAAGTTTTTCTTCTTGGGGTTTCAGTTTTTTTGGGGGGGTTATATTTACTTTTACAACATGATTATCGTGATAATGTTTTTCATGACTGCACATTTTTCATCTATATCAAATAAATTGCTCTCTGAATGAGGGCAATTGGGCTGGGAAGAAGGGAGAGCATTCTGAACTCAAGGCTTTAAAAATGAATGTTGAGCTTGTTTTTGTATGTAATCAAGGAAAATAAAAATAAAAATAAAATAAAAAAAGCAATGTTTCTACTAATAACAGTACAAACACGAAACCAAGGCATCATAAAGGTTTAGTTCTTAGGAGAAAAGTGCAGAATGTACTATTCATCAGAGAAGGACACTGTATTCTCTCAAAGAGAAAAAGAGGGAGGAGAGGGTAGTACAAGCTACCAAGATAAACTTAGTTCAGGAACCTTGGAAATTATAGATGAAATAGAAAAAGAGTTCTGGTCACTTTTCTCAAGGGTTCTGGAAACACTTGGAATTACTCCTCAAATCTAGATCCATTCTTGAAAGCAGAAAACTCCAAAGACAGAGATTGGGGATTGAACTGGTTGGGATTCTGTAGTGGATCACTTTACATCTATGCCTAGAAAAAACCCCTAATCAACCAGAAAGGAGAAAACACTCCCTGAGAAAAATAGATTCTGGGCCAAGAACCCCGCCCAGATGAGCTTGGCTCTAGAGACCTGAGCACCTAAACTCTGCAAATAGAGCTCCTCAATTCTAAAATAAGTCCATATATCTATAAAAAATAAACAAACAAAAACCCCAAACAACTCTGGCCCTCCCAATTACATTCTCAGGATTTGAGAGGGTCTTGGGGCCAGAATAGGCATGTAAGACAATTATACCTTTTTAGGATTATTTAGAGAATACTGACTCCTATCTTCAGTAAAGTCTATAAAATGAAAATGAAACAATGAAAATGAAAAGTTCTTTAGGTAGGAGACAATGGAAATGCTTTTCATCTAGTACCAGGAAGGAAGAAAGAAGCTTGTAGTAATAGAATGAGCACTGGATTATGGCTCACCTCTTGGAGGGTGTCTCTTCCTCAGTAAAATGAGGAATTGGGATTGGATATCTATGGCCTCTTCCAGATCAAAGAGTCTATGATTCTAGAAAGATTCTAGAAAGGTGCATCTTCTTTCTTCCAAAAGTATTAGTCTAAGTTCTAGGTTTCTTCCTTCCCACAGTGGTATCCTAGTCATTCTGGGAGGGCAGGGGCAATGTGCCCTTACCTTAGATCAGTTTCCTTGTAAACCCTTTGACCAAAAGTTTTTCCAAAATTCTGAACTGAATAAGTATAAATTAGGAGAGAAATTTTGATTATTTCCCAGCTCTGATTAAGATGTTTGTAATTTAAAAAAAGTTACATCGGTGTCTCTCTTAAGGTATAGTAGATAGAACTGCAGTCAGGCTGATCTTGGTTCAAAGTCTGTCTCAGATATTTACTAGATAGTTATTTAAGACAGGTTGTGATCTGAAAAGCTACAGAAAGTCTCACAAAAACTTAAATCACAAACCCTTGGTGAATACTTAGTTGCTAATGTTTATAGAACACATGAAGCTTTTTTCTTTTTATTTCTTTTTTGTTTCAGTTTTTTATATGAGACTTTTCAAATTTTTTATACACATTATCATATTAAATTACCATTAAAAACTTGTGTAGATATTATCATCATCATCTTTTTTTTTTAATCTCTACATTACAGATGTAGGAATCAAGGCTGAGAGGATAAGAGAGACAAAAGTCGAAGATCTTGCTTTCTTCTATAGGCTTTCCTTTATGTAAAATACAAGTATTATTTTATCAATATTCCTATATGAATTGTCTTCATTAAACTTATCTTATCCATTTGCATCTTCCATGAAGAATATGAGCAACCTACCTTTCTAGAAATGAAATATACTTGCCCTTCTTCAGGGGTCACAATTTGTTTAGCGGCCCTATTTAGCTGCCTGCTTTGTTTAGCTTCCTGCTTTGTTTAGCTGCCTCATTGACTTTGTTAATAGCATATAGGTGAGAAATCCCTCCCACTAGAGATACAATATGATGAGGAAATTTGGTAGGGGTAATGATTGTGGTGGAGAAAACAGTTTCATCATCTTAATTTGTCTTTCTAAACCATCAGAGGGAATTTGACCTTCTTGATTGGAAGATTTCCCACAAAAACTGCTTTTCACAGATCCATAGCACCTTATCTGCCTAATAAAATCTCTAAATCTCAAACTGCATCTTTTGATTTGTTAAAGATTACATTCTGAAAGGAGGGCTCATTTTTGGGGGGGGAGGGGGGAAGAGGGAGGGAGAGTAGAGCTGGAGGCAGCTGAGCAGAGAAGGAGGTAGACCTTGATGTCCTAACTTACCTTTAATTTGTATAAAGAAGGAAAATAGGAAACTGGTCCATCCTGAAAATATGTTAAATAGGATAAGCTTGGTGTAGGCAGCAGCACTCCGTAGAAAGAAGAAGCTCATGAGATACATGAGGGGAATGACAGACCATCCATATAACATGAAGATCATCAGGATATTCATAAAATGATTGTAGAAAGCTTCTATATCACAGACTTTGAACACCACCTAAAATCAAGTACAGGTGGGAGGTTGGAATGGAGGGAAAGAACATGTTCCATACATCAAACAAGAAAACAACTCCTGATGCCAAAGAAAGAAAGGGCTCATGTCACCTTTAAAAGGAAGAGGGAAAGAACTACTCACCCACCAATCAATGCTAAGGAAAGCTACTTCTACACTTCCTCCCCCAGTATCATCTTATTCGTGTATGTATGTGTATATGTATATACACATGTGTATATGTGTGGTATATACATGTGAATGTATGTGCAAGCATGTTAATGGAAATTACTTTTCCTGGTCAAAGTCAGAGCGGGAGGGAATCCTTTCACCAGTGCAGATATCTATTTTCAGAACAGTCCAAGAAGTCCAAAGATAATTTACTAATAAAAGTTTCTAAATCAACTGTTCTTGAATATTGTCAAGGTAGGTGACCTGTTCTTTTCTACTAAGTCTTTAGAAGGCTCTTTAATCCTGCCCTGGGCATCCTTATCTTACATGAAGACTAGATAATGGAAGCAAGATGACAAATTCAATATGAGTGAATACTGATATGATACAGCCAAGAACAAAAACCAAGGACAAAATAAAGCCCAACAAAATCAACAAACTCTATTGCACTCTTAAGTTGTACAAGCAGAAGCATAAAGTTTCTAAATATACAAGTAATAAGCTCAATGTACTTAGGATCATAGGAAGGAAAGATGATTGATTTATTACCAGAGGGAATCTCAGAAGTCCTCTAGTTCAATCCTCCCTGTTTTTTCAGATGAAGAAACATAGATCATAGAGATTGAATGACTTGACCAAGGTCTCATAGATAAGAAAACAGAAACATTAGAATTTAAACACTTTTTCCCTTGACTCCAAATCTAGCACTTTCCTCACTGTAGTAAACTACTGTTGCTGTTATACACACATGTATGTGTATATATGTGTGTGTATACATAGATGTACACATATATACTCATCTATAGACACACATATCCATATATATATATATATATATATATATATATATATATATATATATATATAGTCAGTTAAAAGAAATGGGAATGTTTAGCTTGAAGAAGAGAACCCTGGGGGAAGAAGTTTCAGAAGAATTCCCAAGCAACACATTCACCTCAAGTGAACACAGAATCCATAGAAGAATGTGAACTGTTCATTTTATAGAAGAGGAAACAAGACTTCCAAGATCACACAGTAATTAAGACCAGACCAAGATTTTCTGATTCTAAATTCAGGGTTCTTTCCACTAAACTAGAAATATGGATTCAAGAACTCAGTATTCCTGTTGCTTTGAGAACTCAGATTCCATTCTCAGTTCAACCATCCACTAGCTCTTGAGTCTATTTTGTGCTAGATACTATGCTAAGTTTACAAATATGATCTCATTGGATGCTATTAGGGGGAAAACTGAGGTAGGCAGAGATTAAATGACCCACCCAGGGACACACAGCTAGTTAATGACTGAGGCTGGATTTGAACTCAGGTCTTCTTGGTCCAGGCTCAGGGGTCTATCCACTGTTCTCCCTTGCTGATTCTCAGGAGGCAGAGTACCTTTAAATGAAATCTAGAGAACAATAGCGTCCAGGTAGAGCTGCTTGGAAAATTCCTAGATCTTTAGGAAATAAGTATGGTTCACCATTCCAAAAGAACTATCACCTAGAGGGCATAACCCTTGAAGAAAGAATTCCCTTGTTTCCATGGCCATGATCAAAGTCAGGAGCTTGGTTCACAGTAGCATTCCATTGGGCAGCTAGGTGGCACAGTGGAGCACCGGCCCTGGAGTCAGGAGTACCTGAGTTCAAATCCGTCCTCAGACACTTATTGATTACCTAGTTGTGTGGCCATGGGCAAGCCGCTTAACCCCATTGCCTTGCAAAAACTAAAAAAAAAAAACCAACTAAAAAAAGAACAATTGTTTCCCAGCTTTCTGCATCCCTTCTAATCTTGGTTACATAGTAGCATTCCATTATGATCAGCTAATAGGGATAATATGCTAAACAAGAGTGTACCTGACTCAAAATCTCCTTCAGGATAGACAATTTCATCTTTGTGTACTTAAAGGATAGTGTCTTGTGCATGGGAGGCATTTCATAAATGCTGGTTGAACTGAACTGCATCTATCTCAAGTACTTTGCAGCTATTTCTCATAAATGAGATAATTATACTGTGTATTACTAGATCAAGCTCTTAGACACCTTCTTTCACCACATATAGATATTCTTAGACTAAAGGAGCTCCACTAGGAATCATGCTTACTTAGGTATATAGAAAATTAAAGACAGTTATCTCTTGGACCTGGAGATCAATCATGTACCTGGGTACTAGGAATATAAAGACAAAAATAAAGCTGTCTCTACTTTAAGAAGCTCGCATTCTAATTAGAGAGAAGACATGTACATATAATGCATATAAAATAAATAAGAAAACTTTGGGAGAGAAGGCATTATAAGCTGGGTATGGGAGGAAGAAATCAGTGGAGCTTTGTCTGAGTTTTTAAGGAGGAAAAGGGTTCAAAGAGGCAAAGATTAGGAAAGATGGCATTCAGGCGATTATTCTGGCAAGATGGCTCCATGGCTCATCACATGAATTTGGAAGAAGCCTACAACACAGCAACATGAGTTCTGAATTTAGACTAAAACTGGTATCCATGAATACTTGAAAGAAGGTTGGTTACTGTTTGGATTTGTTTTGTTTAACTATGCTTATTTGTTAAAAGTTTTTTTCTTTCAGTTTTTAATTTAGCCGGGAAATATGGGGGTTGAGGGAGAGGTTAACAATAGTGACACACAAAAAAGATCACCCTGAAAAAATGAACATAAGGGAACAGAAAGAAGTTCAGAAGGAAGCACAGATAAGTAGGACTGTTCTTAAGTTTTTTTGGTGGGGTTGGCAAGGCAATGGGGTTAAGTGGCTTGCCCAACCAAGGCCACAAGCTAGGTAATTAAGTGTCTGAGGCTGGATTTGAACTCAGGTCCTCCTGACTCCAAGGTCAGTACTCTATCCACTGTGCCACCTAGCCACCCCAAGCAGGACTGTTCTTAAAGTAATTTGTGGAATGATATGCTGTAATTATATACAGGTATTTGTGTGTGTGTGTTGTATGTGTGTATATATACATGTATGTTGTTTTTTAAGAAGCAATATGAAAATGGAGATTGATAGTTTCATATAAAATCCATAGTTTCTCTTATGTGTTCTGATTTGGATATGGAAAAGTTCTTTTTGCCTCTGAGTACTGAGTACTAGAGTGGTATTATCAGATTTGACCTTAAAGAGAATCACTTTTGCAACAGTGTAGAGAATGGTCAAATGAGAAAAGTTTTTGAGACCAACAAAGAGTCTATTGAAACAATCTGAGTGAATTACATTGTTGGTGGAGCTGTAAACTCATCTAACCTTTCTGGAGAGAAATTTGGAACTATACCCAAAGGGCAACAAAAATGTGTATACCCTTTGATCCAGCAATACCACTACTGGGTCTATACCCTGAAGAGATGATGAAAAAGGGTACAAACATCACTTGTATAAAAATATTCATAGCAGCCCTGTTTGTGTTGGCAAAGAATTGGAAATAAAGTAAATGTCTTTCAATTGGGGAGTGGCTTAGCAAACTGTGGTATATGTATGTCATGGAACACTATTGTTCTATTAGAAACCAGGAGGGACAGGAATTCAGGGAAGCCTGGAGGGATTAGCATGAACTGATGTTGAGTGAGATGAGCAGAACCAGAAAAAACACTGTACACCCTAATAGCAACATGGGGGTGATGATCAACCTTGATGGACTCGCTCATTCTATCAGTGCAACAATTGGGGACAATTTTGGTCTATCTGCAAAGGAGAGTGCCATCTGTATTCAGATAAGGAGCTGTGGAATTTGAACAAAGTTCAAGGACTTAATTCTTTTTTATTTTCTATACACAAGAACAACTTCCCAGCACATTAGCCTCTATCTCTAGCCAGTCCTTTCCCTATAGAATAATTTTTTGGTAGTTTGATTGGTATAACAATGATTAAGTAACAATTTGGGTAGTATTGTCATTTTGAAAAAAATTGGCTTGATTTACCCATGAACAATTATTACTTCTCCAGTTTTTTAGATCTAATCTTCACTTGTGTAAAAAGTATTTTTTATATATATTTTATATAATCTCTTGGTTTGTCTTGGCAGGTAGACTCCTTTTGGTTTAAATTGATTTTCTTTTTCTATTTATTCCTGCTGGATTTTGTGGGTGATGATATAGAAATACTTGTGTTTTGTGTGCGTTTATGCTATAACCTGCAACTTTGTTCAAATTAATTGTTTGTTTTTAGTTGATTCTAGATATTTCTCTTAATATATAATTTTATCATCTGCACAGAGAGATTGTTTTCTTGATGCCATTCTTATTGGTTTGATTTCTTTTTATTGTCTTATTGCTATAGCTAGCATTTCTAGTACAATTTTGAATAATAGAGGTGATAACAGACATCCTTGTTTCACTCCTGATATTACTGGAAAGACTTATCTTTTATCCCCACGATAGATAATGCATGCTTTTGGTTTTGGATAGACTCTACTTATCATTTTAAGGAATGCTACATTTATTCTTTTATTTTCTAGAATTGTTTTTTAAAATAGTAATGGATATTGGATTTTGTTAAAAAAACTTTTCTATATCTATTGATATAATCATATGATTTTGGTGGAAATTTTTTGGTTGTTGTTGTTGTTGTTGTTACTGATGTAGTCAGTTATGCTTATAGTTCTCCTAATAGTGAACTAGTCCTGCATCCTGGTATAAATTCCACTTAGTGGAAATACATATGATTTTTATGATAAAGTGCTGTAAAATTAAAATTTTTGCATCAGTATTGGTTAGGGTGATTTGTCTGTTTTTGTACTCCCTGATTTGTTATCAAAAATCAATTTATAAATATCCTAACTCATCATTGATAGGAGAAATTTGGGTTGGAATAATTCTGAGACACTATCTTATACCTACTGGATTGGCTGTCCTGTTGGACAGGAGGAGAAAATGACAAATGCTGAAAGGGCTGTAAGAAAATTGAGACATTGATGCACTGTTGGAGGAATTGTGAAATGATTCAACAATTCTGTAGAGCAATTTGGAGGTAAATTTACAGAAATAAAACAAATGCAGTTAAAATTAGAAGAAAAGCAGTACACTAGCAGGTGGGATGAGGTAGGAATCTCTGTAGCAAATTTCTTTAATACATATCTCAAATATATGGGGAACTGAGCCAAATTTATAAAAATAAAAAATTAAAAGCAATTCCTCAACTGATAAATGGTCAAAGAATATGAATATGCAGTTTTTAGTGGAAGAAATCAGTTATCAACAGTGGTATGAAAAAATGCTCTAAATCACAAATAATTAGACAAATACACATTAAAAGAACTCTGAGGCACCACATCACACTCATCAGTTTGGCTTAGGCAAGAGAAAATAAGAATGGATTAGATGAAGGAGAATGAGAACACTAAGACTCTGTGGGTGAAGCTGTGAACTAGCCTGAGCAATGGATAAAGTCTCAAGCCTGGAATCAGGAAGACTTATTTTCTTGAGTTCAAATCTGAGATCAGACACTTATTAGCTGGGTGATCTTAGGAAAAGTCATTTACCATATTTTCCTCAGTTTCCTCATCTGTAAAATGAGCTGGAGAAGAAAGTGGCAAACCACTCTAGTATCTTTGTCATGAAAACCCCAAATGGGGGTATGAAGAGTTGGATGTGACTGAAAATGGCTGAACAACAAAATTTGTCAAAGAATTAAGAAACTGAATGGATGCCCATCAAATGGGGAATAGTTGAGCCAGTATGGTATATGAATGTGATGGAATACTCTTGTGCTACATACAGGACATGATGAAGAGAATGGTTTCAGAAAAACATGGAAAACTGATTCAAAGTAAGTGAGCAATGAAGAGAACAAATTACATAATGATGATGATGATGATGATGATAATGATAGTTGTCCTTTTGATTTTGGAGAAGACCATGCCAATCAAATTAATGGTTGCACATTATGTTTATTATAGTGAGGGGTATGTTATGTAAAGACTTGCCTTTTTGGGAACCATTTCACCCTATGACCTGATTTGTTAGGAAGCAAGACTTCAATATTATAATAAGACTTATTAACACATAGTGTTATTAACACTTCCATAAATTACCCACCATAGTTCAAAAGTCTTATGATGAAAAATGCTATCCACTTTCAGAGAGAAAACTGATGTATATAATATATAGACTAAAGTAAATTTTCTTTCTCTTTTTCCTTCCTTCCTTCCTTTCCTCCCTCCTCCTTTTTTCCTTCTCTTTTTGTTTTGATTTTTTGGTCAGAATATGGCAATGTAGAATTTTGTTCTGCATAACTACATATTTGTAATGAATTTTACTTTTCTTATCTTTATGACTGATGAGACAAATTGGAGAGGGAAGGAAGAGATTCTGCAACTGAAAATAAAACAGAATGTGAGAAATAATATCTGTTGTATTTACCTCACGATATTTTGTCAGGCTTAAATTATGTAGTATATATGAAGAAAATTTAAAAGTTTAAAGTCCTATGAAAATGTAAGCTATTGTTCATTTTTGTTGTTGTTTTTAGTGGAAGTCATTCTTGAATCAGCATTTCCAAAACTCTTTGAGATCAGGATCTTGGATTCTCCATGGGGGTCTGAGGGGAGATAGTGGTCAAGGTGGTGGCTATAGTTTAAATTGCCTAGTACATTTTACCTCTTGTTTTCTTCCACAAAGTCCCTTGTTGCTTCAGCTAGGTTAACCTGTTTGTTGAGCACTGGTTAGGGATAGCTGGCCCCCTGTTGTACCAATGATAATTGTGATAGCTAGCCTGGTAGCAAGACTATTGGTCTAAGAGGTGCTGCTACTCTGTGCTTATCTGTGGCAAATAATCAGCACTCACTGTTGGTGGTGATAAGGAAGGTGAGCCTTTTCCATAATAATTTTCCCCTTAATTATGGCTTCAGGGTCAGAAGATGGAAGTTTAGAGGGTATTACTATTTTGGATTCAGAGTCCTGAGCCTGAAGGTGCTATTGCTATATTGTAGTTCACCTACTGTTTGATAATTGATCTCATAATGATAGCTCACTTCTTGACTCTCACAAATTATATTTTCTATACACAAGAACAACTTCCCAGCACATTAGCCTCTATCTCTAGCCAGTCCTTTCCCTGATCCCATCAGCTGAGCTGGTCCAGGAGGAATAATAGTACAAAGAATTAAAGAACCAGTTAGTTGGAAATATATCAGAATGTCTTAGCAAAGGGTGACAAAGTACTTTGATGAGCATTTTAAGGGTGACAAATTAGCTGAGAGTTGGTAACACAATATGCTTGCTTCTTCAAAGAATTTTAATTGAAGTCATGGAGAGAAGGGAAAAATGAGTTATTTTCATGCTGGTATATTAAAGCAGATAATTTTTAAAAGTGGAAAACATAAAACTGCATGTTAAGTAGTAAAATGAGGAACAAGTGGGTATGTCAAGGACAGAGCTAAAAGTCAGTTACAGACTTGAATATTGTATGGCAGGCTATTTAACATAACATGACAGGTATAATTCTTCTGACTTTGGAGAAGTCCCAGTGAACAGAATGAAGAAGGGTTGCTCTAATTCTGCAGCTATCTGGTTACCAACACTGAGGATTCCATATTGGATTTTCCAGAATTAGGAGCTGAGTCTTCAATCCTCAACTACTCTTGTTACTTAGTTTGAGTTCAGAACAGCATTGGCTAAAGGAGCAGCTACTATGGGCCTTAACACACACTCACTTGGTACTTACCAGAAACAGCAAACAGGGAATGAAAAAATTGAAGAGATCCCATATCAGGGCAGACAGCCAGAAAATGAGCACATATACACCAGTTACAAACTGGATGTGCTTCACTTTACTTATTCTTTCACTGACTATTTGGAAAGAAAAAGTACTGACCAAGGGAGATAGGCCAAAGCATATACTAAAGGCAATTTGAAGTCCATTAGCACTCCTGCAAGAAATGGGACATGGAGAAACATTATGAATGGAGAATATTCAGTCATAAAGATAGTAGGAAAGATTGCCATATCTGCCACTTTCCTAAGGCTACATAAATGGATAAACAACCCAACAGGGAGGGAGAAATGAAAAGACCTGAAGGTCCCCAACCCCAAAAGGATAATCACATACTGAAGAAAGTTATCTCTGGCAGCATTCCAGACACTGAAAGGCTGAGGTTTGTTTGCAACCACAACAGAAGCCTCGGGGCCAGAAAGCAACATAAATAGGATATTGTCCAAAACTGCAAGGGCCGTTCCAGGTGAATGATATGCCTGGTTGTTGAATAAAGCAGTTGCGATCAGCTTGCCGTTAGTGACTTTCAGGGAAATTGCAACAATACAGTGCTCAATACAGTTTCTACTTTCGATTAGGAAATCTTCTAGTTTACCTAAGATGGAAAAGCATTATAGGTAAGTCAGGTGATATGAATTATTCATCATCAGTGACAGAACTGCTACTTAAGACTGTATACACAAAGGTTAATAACAAGAGCAATAAAAGTAATAATTATATATGCCCCTATATTCATAGATACATATGTATTTCAAAGCACCTTATAAATATCTAATTTCACAAAAACCCTAGGAGATAGATACTGTCGTAATAACCATCTTACGGAAGAGGGAACTGAGGCAGACAGAGGCTGTGACTTGCCCAGGGTCATATAGTTAGTTTTTGAGGTCAACAGGCCATTGTAGTTCCCAAGTTACAATTCTATGATATATGAGAACTAAGACTACATTGCAAATCAATAAAAGTGAACATAAGCATTAGTGACACCTTCAAATTTTAATGATAATGAAGAACCAGTTAGCTTTTTTTCATTGTGTTATGATGCCTGTTATCGCTGGCAATCCCCATTGTGATACTAAGCCTGTCTCTAATGAAATGGAAATGGAGTACAGATTTTTACTTAACAGTTTTAATAATTTCTCAGTCTCTGGTAACACTTACAATGAAGAAATAAAGTGACCTAACAGTTGGACATTTTGACCAAGGTCATATGGTAACCATTATTCCCATAAAGATGACAGTGTATTTGAAATGTTGGTAATTGTTCAAGAGATTTACATCTAAGACAAAGTGTTGAACTGTTAGCATGCCTACTCTGTTGTCAAAATACATTACTTTTTTCTTTTTAAAATCTATTTCAATGAACTCACTAATCTGCTTCATATTACATACTACTTCTGTTTCTTTAAATTATAAGGCTCCAAGTCAAACCTTCTTTCTTTACCAATTCTCTAACTCTGTAACAAGGAAACTATTATATAACATAATTTAAATCTTTTCTTTTTCAAATGTACAGGAGTAAAAAAAAAATCACAATTTTCCCCTAAGAATATCTATCTTTAAAATTATCTATGACAAAACAGAATTTCAAAAGAAATTAGGAATCATCTTAATTATACAATAATGGCAACTACAAAAAGGATTTTAAAATTATATTGCATGTTATCAAATGGAAGGAATGTTATATGAAAATTTGGTTAACTTTTTCCTAATTTGAAAGGAATTATCACAGAGATTAAGGGTACAGAGAAGAACTAATTAGTTAACACTTTTTTCTCAGTCAACCCTAGATCTTGGAGCAAAGAAAAACTGCTTGAAATCAGCAGAATATAGTCACAAGTAAGATTCTTTTACTAGAACAATCAAAGCAATTCTTCAATAATTCAACAAGGCAAATCAGTTGCAGAAGTTCTTGATCTTTTTTGTGTGATGGATCTTGGGTAAATGATACTCAAATAATATCTTTAAAGCATAAAATAAAATAATCAGAATTAGAAAGGAAAACAGTTATACTGAAACACAATTATGAAACAAAACAAGTTTCATGGATTCTAGTTTAAGAAGTCTTGGGTTTTTTCATACTTTGGTTCTCATCATGACAAATTCCAGTGATAGAAATGCTCTCTTCAATAGTGAAGATCACATCCTTTCCCAGCCTTCTTGTTTGATTCCTGTCCAGGCTTACCCAGAGTATCTCCATAAAAGATTGATTGATGATTGTGGTCCTTAATAATCGAAGGAGACCATGACATCAGCTGAATGAGGACATAACATGTATATGATTCTGATTGAAGTGAGGGAATGTTGTGCAAAGGCACCTCCCTGTCTCTTCTAGAATCATCTTAATCTATTGACTTGATAGTGCAGGAAACAGGACTGGGGGTGTTGATCTAGATAGAGTGGGTGATCTTGACCTTTTAGATGCAGTTCTTTTATTTATGCATTATACTAACATCAAGGTTTAAGGTTTTGATTTACCAACATTCAGTCAAAATTCTGCTACTGTAGCTAAGGTTCCTTTGGAGCCTTATCCAATCATATACATCCCCCATACTAGGGGATAAGTCTTTGCAAATGGTATGTTCAATATTTGGTGACACATCTTTGTCAGTAGGTACATTCACTGTATGGAACTATACAGTTCTACTCATACTAGGCAATATATCATTGATAAGGTAAAATTATCCTAACTTGTTTTGCAATGGTCTACTTGATTCAACTTTGCAAACATATTCCCCTTGGAAACCAAAGACTTTGGTTTCCTGGAAGCTACCCAGCATATCAGGGGAATAATGCTGCTGAATGGCCAGTTAGCATTGCTTATGGTCAGACCTATGAGTTATCTGATCATTTTCAAATCTCTGACTTTCAATCTTGTTTAAGGAAATGATTCTTGGCAAATGTTTTCATTCTGGTCCATCTTGCACCCAGTCCTTCACTTCTAGCAGTACAACACAAATGTCCCTAGCCATACCTTTAAAAAAATGGTCCTGGGGACAGTTAGGTAGCATAGTGGATAGAGCACCGGCCCTGTAGTCAGGAGGACCTGAGTTCAAATCTGACCTCAAGACACTTAATAATAGTCACTTAACCTCATTGCCTTAAGTAAATAAAATTAAAAAATAAAAATCATGGTCCCAGTTTTGAAAATCAACAAAATAAAACTGGGGTCCTATTCCATTATACCTTGCTGGATTATCCAAGCAACTTGAACCTATTTTGAATATTCTAATAAGCCCTATCCTGCTTCTGTTTTTTTTATTAAATATTTTGTAGGTACTAATGAGGCACTCAAATTATCCATCATTCTTACTTCATTCTTATTTTATGACTGACCCATTTTCTTTTCTGATCATAGTGGTAGCATGGTATAGAGAGTTGGACATGGAGTCTGGGAGATTTGGGTTCATATTTTACCTATAACACAGAGTTGTTTAACCATGGAAAATTACTCAAATTCTGTTGAACTCATTTTCCTGAACAGTAAAATGCCCAGTAAAATGAGGTAATTATTATCAGTAGCATCTATGCAGATGACTTGTCCAGTCCTAATGTCTCTCTTGACCTCCAGTCTCACATCTCTGTTTAGTGAACTTCCTGAACTGGATGTCCCACAGACATCTTAAATTCAACATGTCCAAAGCTTAATTAGTGATCTTTTTCACCAGCAATTTCCACTCTTCCTAACTTCACTATACTGCCAAGAGTACCACCATCCTCCCAGTCACCAGGTTCATAATCCAGGCATCTTTCTTGACTCCTCATTTCCTCTAAACCCTCCCAACATTTTGATCAATTGACAAGTCTTCTCAATTCTACCTTTGAAACATTTTCCCTTCTCTTATTACTTCACTTGACTACCACAATGGCCTGTTGCTTGATCAATCTGTTTCAACCTTTTGTCTACTCCAATCCATCCTCCATTTAGCTATCAAAATGATCTTCCTGAAGCATAGATCTTGATCATATAATCCTTTCCCCTGGCCCATTTCTCAGATCCATTCAATAAACTCCAGTAGATTCTTATGATCTCCAGAATCAAATATAAAATTCTCTCTTGGGCTTTCAAAGTTTTTCATACCTGGGCCCTTCTCACCATTCCAGTCTTTTTACACATGCTATGTGACCCAGTGACATTGGTCTACCTACTGTTTCAGTAGTTGCTGAAGTCTTTTTTTTTTTAGAATACTATTATCTTTGATTTTGTTTAAAGATGCATGGTTTTTTTTTTTTTAGGTTTTTTCCAAGACAAATGGGGTTAAGTGGCTTTCTCAAGGCCACACAGCTAGGGTCTGAGGCTGGATTTGAACTCAGGTACTCCTGACTCCAGGGCTGGTGCTCTATCCACTGTGCCACCTAGCTGCCCCTAAAAATGCATGTTTTCCAATTAAGGGAGGTGGAGGAAAAATTGGGAGGAGAAATGAGAGTGATGCAGAAAAATCATGAAAATCATGGTGAAAGAAATACAAAAAATGCTGAAGAAAATAATATGTTAAAAACCAATTTATGGGGGCGGCTAGGTGGCATAGTGAATAGAGCACTAGCCTTGGAGCAGGAGTACCTGGGTTCAAATCCAACCTCAGACACTTAATAATTACCTAGCTGTGTGGCCTTGGGCAAGCCATTTAACCCCATTGCCTTAAAAAAAATCTAACCCCCCCCCCCAACAATTTAGGCCCAATGGAAAAAGTAAAACAAAAGGCAAATGAGGAGAAGAATGCCTTAAAAAAAGCAGAATTGGCCAGCTGGAAAAGGAGACAAAAAAGCTCTCTGAAGAAAATAACTCCTTCAAATGCAGAATGGAACTAAAGGAAGCTGATGACTTTGCAAGAAATCAGGAAGAAATAAAACTCTTCCAAAAAAGTCAAAAAATAGAAGAAAAAACAGATCTAGAAGAAATAATTAAAAAATTATTGGGTTATATGAAAGCCATGATCAGGAAGAGCCTAGACTTCATTTTTCAAGAAATGATACAGTAAAATTGCCCTGAGATCCTAGAAGCAGAGGGTAAAATAGAAATTGAAGGAATTCACCAGCCACCTCCTGAAAGAGATCCCGAAAGAAAACTTCCAGAAAGAGAAAATTCTAAAAGCTGCCAGAAACAATTCAACTATCGAAGCTCCATAGTCAGGATTACACAGGATCTGGCAGCATCTACATTAAGGGCTCATAGGAATTGTAATATGATATTCTGAAAGGCAAAAGATCTTGGTTTACAACTGATAATCAACTACCCAGCAAAACTGAACATCCTCTTTCAGGGGAAAAGATGGACTTTCAATGAAACAGGGGACTTTCAAACTTTCCTATTGAAACAACCTGAGCTGAACAGGAAGTTTGATCTACAAGTACAAGACTCTGGTGAACCATAGAGGGGGTGGATGAGAAGGAGTAACTATGAGGAACTTAATGATATTGAACTGCTTGTATTCCTGCATGGGAAGAAGATATTGATAACTCATATTAACTTTTTCATTTATAAGAACTGTTAGAAGGAGCATATATAGACAAGGCACAGGAAGGAGTGGGATATAATGGTATAATATAGTAAAAAGATGGAGTCAATGGGTGATAAAGGAAAGTACTGGGAGGAAGGGAAAGGAGATGAAGAAGAAGCTAAGAAATTTCATATGAGTCTAAAAAAATATTTTTCAATGGAGTGGAAAGGGGGAAGGCAAAAGGGAATGAGTGAGTCTTACCAGAAATGACTCAGAGAGGAAATAACATACACACTCAATAGGGTATAGAAATCTATCTTACCCTAGAGAAAAATGAGAAGAAAGGGATGGGATAAGGGAGAATGGGGGGGGAGGGGGGAATAGGTGATAGAAGAGAGGGAAGATTGAGGGAGAGGGTATTCAGTTACAAACACACTATTGGACAGGGCCAGGATGAAAGGAGAGAAAGAATAGAATAAATGAGAGTGGGGAGGAATAGAGTTGAGGTACAGCTAGTAATGGCAACTGTGGGAAAAATATTGAAGCAATTTTCGTGGTGGACTTATGATAAAGAAAGCAACTCACCCCAGAGACAGAACCACTGGAATCTGAACACGACCGAAGTACATTTTTTTTCTCTTTCTCTCACTATTCTTGAGGTTTCTCATCTTCTTGGGGGGGGGTTATGTTTATTCTTATAACAAAATTATTGTAATAATAGTAATAATAAATTAAAGTTCACTTGCAAAAAAATTTTAAAAAGTATGAAAAAAGCAAAGATGCATGTTTTCTCCCTGAGCTATTTTGAAAATGATCCTTCAATGCATTCAAACATGGTTTTACAGCTTGAGGGGAAAGAGGCCTAAAAACTTGGTTGTCAGCTTTTTCCCATGGGAGTTAACAGGGTTAGGATACCACTAGTCCCCACAACTACCATTTTGAGGTGACTTAAGCTAAATGTCAGAACTAAATAGGCTCCCAATAATGGGAGTGGAAGGGAGCCAAATAGAGAAAAGAAGTTAGAAACAAATGATACAAAGACTGAATAGGACAAAAAAAGGCTGAATGACAAAAACACTAGACATAAATCTAAATCCCAAGCAAGTAAATTAATTAGGTAGATCATACACATAGAAAGAAAAATAAGATTGTTTTTCCACAAAGCCACAAAACAATGAATATGTGAATCCCAAAGCTATAATCAATTAATTAATTGTGGCATCCTCTCCCAACACACCTGTACCCTGGCAGGTTAGGTCTCCAGAGGATGATTGAGTATCACCCTCCTAGGACCCAGCCTTCCCAGGATGAATGGGATTTGGGAAGAGAAAGGGCTACACAATCAATCAATTTAAAAGAAATTATTAAGAGTTTATTATATGCTAGCACTGAACTAAGTGCTGGAGAAATAAAGAAAAATTAAAAACAGGAATTTATATTCTCATGAAAATACATATATAAATATATATATGTACATACACACACACATACACATGTATATTTGGACATAGAGATCATGGAATTTTCTTGGCATCTCTGGACTCTGGATACCAAAAGAGAGGAATAAGATTTAATTTTAGAAAAAAAATAATTACAGATTCACAAAAATTCAAGTCAAATGAAAAAATATATATATATATGTGTGTGTGTGTGTGTGTGTGTGTGTGTGTGTGTGTGTGTGTGTGTGTGTGTGTGTATGTATGTATACCCAAGCCATTGGATTTATGCCAGAATAAACTGATACTGAGTCATTTCAAATTCAACCTTCAGTCTTAACTGTTTCAAAATGCATCTAGTATTAGGGCCCCTTCACTTTAAACATTGCTTTCCAGTTCCTTTTTGACTCTAAATGCTAATGATTTCATGATACAGACAGTTGTTCATAACATCAGACATTAATCATATGGTTCTTACCTTTCACTAATTTGGGTTTTTGTCCTCTACTCTTTAGCATAATATTCAAGTAACCTGAGGCCTTATTGAGCAGAGAAGTATTTCCAGAGACAGAGTAAGGGACAATGGTTTTGCCATATTTATGCAAATTCAAATTCAAGCTTGAGTAATTGTGAGTAATTAAAGTTTGAAAGATACTGATCAATAAGGAACTGAATACCACAGGAGCCAAAGTGTGTATCAATGTCATCTTCCAGTTGCGCCAATAATACATAGCTCTTTTGCTGAACATGGCATGGAATTGCTGGTAGTAGAGCTTATACTAGAATAAAGAAAGAGATACAGAGCATTACAACAGTGTTAGACACCCATAAGCCATTCATATTGAAATCCTCTTCAATCTAAGCCTGTCAGAGTCAGTCAATAAACAGTGCCAGCTTTGCCCTTTTTATCATCTCCTCATTCTCTCTCTCATATTCAGTCTCTCCTTATATTGTTGTTGTTTGTCCTTTTTTTTTTTTTTTGCTAGGCAAATGGGGTTAAGTGGCTTGCCCAAGGCCACACAGCTAGGTAATTATTAAGTGTCTGAGAGCGGATCTGAACCCAGGTACTCCTGACTCCAGGGCCAGTGCTTTATCCACTGTGCCACCTAGCCACCCCTGTTGTTTGTCCTTCTTGAAGAAGACCATGACATCAGGGAGGTGAGGCCATGACAAGCACATGAATTATATTTGAGAGGTGGGGGGTTGGTGGGGCTGTGCTGAGTTACCAGCCTCACTTTCTCCTCCAGAGTCATCTGGGTCCAGTGGCTAGATATGGATCAGAATGACTGGAAATGGCTCTGGATGTGAGGTCAACCACATTATATGGGGCAGCTAGGTGACACAGTGGATAGAGTTCTGAAGTCAGAAGGACCTGAGTTCAAATCTGATCTCAGACATCTGGCACTTACTAGCTGTGTGACCTTGGACTCCTTATATATTGGTACCTTCTTTACTGCTTACAAACATACCCAGGTATTCCCTAGCCTTAAAAAATGTGCATAAATAGATATGTATTTATACATATATGCACATATATGTCACATATATCATTTGATATCTCTCTGATTTTACTGGCAAACTCCCAGATAAAATAATCTAACCAACAAATCAATTTATTAATTTAAAATGCCAGGAACTATGAAAAGTGCTAGAAATATGAAAACAAAAATAAAATAAGACTACCCCTCAATGGATTTATTATTCATTAGAGGAAAAGAAATGTATATGTATATGTTTAGATGAGACATATAGAATCAATGAAAAAGATACAATATAATCTTGTAGTGGGGAAAGCATTAGCAATGATGAAGAAGGTGCTCAAAAATGTCTCATGAAGAAAGTGGCAGCTACTGAATTGAGTCTTGAAGGAAACTAGGGATATACTAAGTGACAAAAGTGAGAAGGTAAGGAATTCCAAGCCTGGAGAATTGCTCATTACAGATAATGGAAAGAAAAGATAATATGCATGTGAACAATAGTAAGGCTAGTGTGCCTAGACTATAGAGATAAGGAAGAGAATAACATGTAACTGAGAAAGTAAGGCAGTCAGGATATAAAGAAGCAAACAGAAATTTATATTTGATCTTACAAGAAATAAGAAGCCACTGGAGTTTTCAGAATAGGGTGTGGGGTGGCTGGGTGATGTTTTAGGAAAATCACTTTGGCAAGAGTGTGGCAGAACAGAAGTAGGGAGATACTTGAGGTGGGAAGAGGTTGTGAAGATGGAAATGATAAGATTTTATAACTGACTAGATCTATGGAGACTGAGTGAGGAGTCTGGGATAATGTTATGATTCCAAACTAGGATAACTGGAAAGATGACATTATTGACATTATTAGCAAAGGTAGGATGAAATTGTTGATTGGGGGGATGCAGGGTAGTAAGACACTGAGTTTTGCTTTGAGTTTGAGATGTCTTTAGAATGTCCAGTTTGAAAAGTCCCCTTTTCCCTAATTTTCTCTCCCAGGAGCTCTATATAGAAACTATAAATAGTTAAATCATTACTCAAAGTTTTCCTTTCAAGTGATCTACTATATTACTCAGGAAGTTGTATTTTACTTCAGTCAAAAGAAGCCAAGGGTTAACTAGAGATAAATATATTATAAATTTGCCTAAAATGCTTACATATGTATGAATGCATGTGTGTATGCATATGTATATATATATGTATTTATAGATATATTATTATTCCTAGGCTTAAAATAAACTAATTATTCTAATTGGGCGTTACAGCTATATCATACTTGTCTCACCCCATCAGAAGAATATAAGATCTTAGGACAGTGTCTATTTTAGTTTTTGTCTTTATATCCGCAGTACTTCCTGGAGTACCTCTCAGTACCACATAGTAAGTGTTTAATAAACACTTAATTCCAGTCACATTTTTACTGCCTTCTGGGACATTTCGGATGGTGAAATGGGAAAGAAGCAGCAAGGGCAGTTAGGTAGTACATACCCAAACCAGAATAATTTCTGGACAATAAAAGCACTGCAGCACAAACTCCAGGAACTTTGGAAAGATATCTTTCTGCTTTTTGGTGTACAAGCCTTCTCTATTTGAATATTCTGTTTAAGGAAATATTAACTTTTTATTAGAGCTAAGCTCTAATAAAAAGTTTATTTTGTAGAAAGAGATTTTAAAACTAAAGTTTCTCCAAGTAATTATTACAGATTTTAATCTAATGTGTTGGAAATACATTGTTTAAAACCAGAAATGTCTATCATCATATTTTATTGTGTACCATACAACTCAAGATGGACCACTGTGAAAGTCTGAAGATTCAGAGGTCAACTTTGGGAAATATCCATGTCATTAGAAAGCCTAGTAGACTTTGCTGTTTATGTTGGCATATTAAATCAAAGGAATAACATTGATTTCTGAAATTATAGATCACTACCTTTTAAAATCACAAAAAAGAAAAAAGGCAGATGCTGATTTCCCAAATAAATATATTTTTATTATTAGAAAATAACCAAATCATATCTGTTCCCTGTTAGCATTGAATAATTTTTTCTCTAATTTCTCTTTCCTTTAAATAATAATCAATACCTAATCTTCAGCTTGGGATAGGGAAAAACTACCCTTAGATGATTACCACTTCTGTGTCACAGGGAGACAGCATCTTTCATTGTCTGTTCTCTAGGACCCTCACTGTTTTTTTCCCCAGTTATTCAGGGTTTAATTTCCTTTTATTGATTTTTTAAAATTTATATTATGGTGTAATACTGTTCTCTTGATATCACTTTATATATAACATAGTATATTTGTCAGAATTTCTCATATTCACCATTTTATAATCACATATTAGTTCTTTCAATTACTTTCCAATTAATGAGCAACTACTATGCTGTTGGTTCATAACTAATACAAAGCATTCTTCTATAAATATTTTGCTATATATAAGAATATTATTTCTTTCCTTGGCTTCCTTGGGGTACATGACTAGTACTGGTAGTGTTGAAGTGAAAGACATGGACATTTTATTTATTTTCTTGAATAATTCTCATTTGATTTCCAGAATGGATAGATTATTTCACAGTTTCACCAAAAGTGTATGTGTGGTCATCTTCCCAGGACAATCCAACCTTGATTGACCTCATATTTTTTATCTTTTTTCCAATTTCAATGACATGAAATAAAACTTCATTTGTATTTCTATTTGTATCTCTTTTACTATTAATGATTTGCCACATGTTTTATGTAGTTAATTATAGTTTGCAATTTTTTTGAAAACTTTGTATTCTTTGACCATTCATCTTTTGGGGATGGTTCTTTGGATTACAAATACATAAATATAGGGTATCTCAAAAGCCTCAGCATAATTTTAAGCTTTAATAAAGTGTGTGTATCTGCATATACATTTGTTTTTCATAATGTGCTATATATTTTGTCCACTAACTTTTTTTATAATCACAAAAAATTTGGATTATACATAGCAACATATAAAGATGGAATGTTTCTTTGAATATTATACTTTATGTATAACATAAAATTTGGAGGAAAAAAGTCCCTTTCACTCACTTCTTCCCTACTGAGTAAGTTAAAAAAAAAACAAGCCAAAATTCATAATATATTACTGGAAAGCCTTAGCCTGACAAATCTCCTCATTGACCATATTGAAAAGTAAGTATCTTTATGCATCTTAAGTCTATCACCTCTTTGTCAGGAAGTGAGTGGAATGCTTTGTCTTCATTTGGATTTATAGTTAATTATGATATTGGATAAAGTCCTAAAAATCTTTCATAAAAATCTTTATAGTTTTCTCTATAAACTTATTATTGCATAAACTGTTCTCCTTATTCTCCACACTTACCTAATGTATCAATTAATGGAAATTTCCCCAATTTCCTCTGAAAATATACATGTCATTACTCTTATGGCAAAGTAATATTCCATTACATTCATATGCTACAATTTGTTTACTTATTCTCAGTAAGATGTCCTTTTATTTTTCAATTTTTGGCTAATGCAAAAAAAAGTTTCTATAACCACTTTTGAATATCTATTTTCTCTCTTTTCTTTTTTTTTTGCATGGCAACAGGGTTAAGTGGCTTGCCCAAGGTCACACAGCTAGGTAATTATTAAGTATCTAAGGTCAAATTTGAACTCAGGGCCGGTGCTCTATCCACTATTCCACCTAGCCACCCTGAATATCTATTTTCTTATCCACTTTCTTAGGGGGTGGATGATGTAGGGGGAGATAGGTTTAGTATTAAGTAGTAAAGCTAGATTAAAAGGATATACACAAAATGGTGACTTTTTAAACATAATTCCAAATTAAAAGGTTGGATGAATTTACATCTTCACCAATAGTGTAGTAATATGTTTATTTTCCCATACCCACTCCAACATTTATGATTTTCAATTTTTGGTCATCTTTGCCAATCTGATACACTTTAGGTAGAATCTCATAGCTGCTTTAATTGTATATCTTAAATTATTAGTTATTTGTAGCATTGTTAATATCTTGGATTTTTTACATTCAAAACTGCTTGTTTATATTCTTTTCTGATTTATCAGTTGGGAAATGGATCTTAATCTTATAAATGTGAATCATTTCATTTATAAAGAAGATATTTATATGAGACATTTTGTGAAGATTTTTGTTTTTTTGCTGCAGTAGATTTTTGTGCAGAATCTAAAAATTTGATATAATAAAAATGTACATTTAATCTTATGTTATCCTCTCTATCACTTGTTTAATTATAAACTCTTTTATTATCCAAAGATATGAAAAATAATTTCTTCATTGCTCATCTAATTTGTGTATGATATGACTTTTTTTTTTGCATTGGTGTCCATTGCAGATGTTGGTCTAAAGTTTTTTTTTTTTCTTCTTTGCCTCCCCTTGGTTTAATGCTCAAAGAAAGAGATTGGAAATAGTGTCTTTTCCCTTTCATATCTGTAAAAAATTTCTATAATACTAGAATTAACTGTTCTTTGTGAATGTTTGTTAGAATTTATTTTTATATTCTTTTCTTTGGGAATTCATATGTTGCTTATTCAATTTTTTCTGATATTAGGTTTCAAAAAGTCAATTCTTTTGTTAATTGAGTAGTTTATATGTTTTAAAAAAATCTCTAAATTATCAGTTGATTAGCATCCAATTGGATAAAGTAATTTCTGATATTTCCTTTATTTCTTTTTAATTATCATAAATTCTCTTTAAAATATTTTTGATATAAAAAATTTGATATTCTTTAAAAATCAGTTGTTCATAAACATATTTTTAAAAGGATCAGTTACTAATTTATCAATTTAATAGTATTTTTCTCTCAATCCTATTAAAAAATAAGTTAGGTCATATAGAAGGCTGAATGAAGACCTATTTTCAGCTCTAGCCTCAGATACTATATGTGAGACTCTGGACAAGTCACTTTAACTCTGTCTGCCCCAATTTCCTGATCTATAAAATGAGAAAAGTAGCAGAACCTACTTCTAGGCTTGCTGTAAGAATAAAATATCTGGGCTTCCCAGCCTGCCCCGTGCAGCCCGGGCATGCCCATGCGGGAGGTGCGGGCCCGGCCTGGGGAGCGGCGCCGGCTGGGAGGCGGCGAGCTGCGACGGTGGCGGCTGGGGCCGCCGGCAGATGGTAACTGAGAATCTACTTTATGTACCTTTCTGTACAATGGCAGGGCTCCATTGAAATCATGGCTCTGTGTTTTCAGGCTCTTCACAATGAGAGATTTTGGAGTCCTCCTCTTCCCTTCTCCCTGTAGTTGATAGTTTGGGTGGTGGAAGTGATGCACAAGTAGAGATGGCTGACAGTGTCAAAACATTTCTCCATGATCTTGTCAGGGGAATTAAGGACTCCGTCTGAGGCATCTGCACCATCTCCAAATTGGATGCCCGGATCCAACAGAAAAGGGAAGAGCAACGACGAAGGGCAAGCAGCGTTTTAGCACAGAGAAGAGCCCAAAGTGAGGAGCGGAAGCAGGAGAGTGAGCAAAGGATAGTGAGCAGAATTTTCCAGTGCTGTGCTTGGAATGGAGGAGTATTCTGGCTGAGTCTCCTCTTGTTTTACCGAGTATTTATCCCTGTGCTTCAGTCAGTAACAGCTCAAATTATTGGAGATCCCTCTCTGCATGGAGATGTATGGTCCTGGTTGGAATTTATACTCACCTCTATCTTTAGTGCTTTGTGGGTACTCCCCCTGTTTGTGCTTAGTAAAGTGGTGAATGCCATATGGTTTCAGGATATTGCTGACCTGGCATTCGAGGTATCTGGGAGGAAACCTCAACCATTTCCAAGTGTCAGCAAGATCATCGCCGACATGTTACTACAGGCCCTTTTCCTGATCCAGGGCATGTTTGTCAGTCTTTTCCCGATTCATCTTATTGGCCAGTTGGTCAGTCTCCTGCACATGTCTCTTCTCTACTCCCTTTATTGTTTTGAGTACCGTTGGTTCAACAAAGGAATTGAAATGCATCAGCAATTATCTAACATTGAAAGGAATTGGCCTTACTACTTTGGATTTGGTCTACCCTTGGCCTTCCTTACAGCAATGCAGTCGTCTTACATAATCAGTGGATGCCTCTTCTCTATCCTCTTCCCTCTGTTCATCATCAGCGCCAATGAAGCGAAGACTCCTGGGAAAGCGTACCTCTTCCAGTTACGCCTTTTCTCCTTGGTAGTCTTCCTAAGCAACAGACTCTTTCACAAGACGGTCTACCTGCAGTCAGCCCTGAGCAGCTCAGCCTCTACCGAAAAGCTCCCCTCCCCTCACCCATCTCCTGCCAAACTGAAGGCTACTGCAGCCCACTGAGCTGCCTACAAGGGGAGGGATGGTTTTGAGGGGAGGCACTGGTGGTGGGGCTTCCTCAGTTTTCCCTCACCCAGGAAAAGCAGGACCCACCCTGCCAAGGGCCCTTAGCACATTCCCATTGTTCTCTGTGGGATCTGGGTTTTTACTGTCTCATGAGTGTAGGCCAGAATTTTGATGCCAGACATGGATTTTTAATGCTGTTGCACGTCTTGGTGACTGCAGATTTTTCTGCAGCTGTTTTCTAGCCTTTGCTAGCCCTGTGCCTGTGCTGATTTGAACACTTTGCTATTCTCCCTGTGCCATTCCTCCCCATTGCTCTGCCACCCTTGGATGAATGGATTTTTGTAAATACAGTTTGTGTGTGTGTGTGTATGTGTGTGTGTGTGTCTATGTTCTGTTTTTTGTGAAACCTGCTCATTGAGTGGAGGGAGGGGGAAGTCTCCCAGCTTCCTTCTTCAGCCTTCACCGTCTTTGGTTCTTGTAACTCAGGTTAGGTTTTCATCCCTCCTACTTCACAGCAAAAAAAGAAGAAAAAATGAACCCAAAGAGGTGGGACTAGGTAGGAAACAGACCTCACTACCACATGTGTTGGTTTAGAGAGTAATTGTCTCTCCATCCTTTTGTGGGCGAGAAGAACATGGAATTCTCTCACTGGTACTTTTTAGCATTCCCTAATCTCAAGGGAATGTACCAGCTCTAGACAAATGCCACCTTTAGCACAAGATGCCCTGAAAAGTTAAACTTTTGCTAAATACTGGTTACAGCTCCATTACTCAGAGCTGGAAATCTGAAATTCACTTTGTCAGGGCCATTGCCAGTTATGTCAGGCACTTTCAGGGGGATGTTGGGTGCTGCACACATGATCAGGAACTACAGTAGAAAACTTAACGAAAAATATTAAAACTGTGACTGGATGGGTTTTTCTGTCATTTTCAGTAAGGTTGGGGGTCCAGCACATGTCAAAAAATTGTACAATATGAAAGAAGAAAGAAATTAAACAAGTAGGAGCTTCTGCTTTCTTATGGAAACTGGCATGCTGATTGGTGAAAATCATGAAGTTTATAATGGTATTTAAGGAACACAAGGTCTTGTTTGGGTTCAGAAAAAAAGGGAATTTAGAGTAAATAGGAAAGTTTATTGCACTAAGCGTAATTGATGGGGAAATGGTTCTACAAAGTGTTGATCTGAAACTCAGGTCTCATCTCTTTCATGTAGTTAATAAAGGGGGATTGGCTTATGTCCATTCATTTAGTGGTTGGTTCTCAAAAACTGATGAGTTTGGAATGGTAAATTCACTTTTTTGTGTGTAAAGCATCTTTATGTATGTACATTTCTGCTGTATTTGTTTCATAAAGGGAGAAAGATCAATTTAGATTCCAGTGTTCTTCATGCATAAAAAATTCTCATAAGACAAGGGAAAAAGATAAGCAGTTTACTCAAAGCATTAAGAAAGCCTTTGAGGAGTGCAATCAATAATATAACTACTGTTGATTAGCAGATGAACCTCTCTGGTTTTTTTTCACAAGAAAATGTTAATTAAATGCTAGAGTTGTCCACAATTGTGGGTGGGTGATTGCAAGTTTGTCTCATGGGGAAGCTCTAAGTTGGAAATTATACACATTGAAAATTTGTACACAAGAATTATTTGTAAAGCATATGGTTAAAGACATCTTGGGTTATTTCAGTACCCCTGGTATGCTCCAATAAGATCATTTGTGGTTTTGACAAAACATTTTAAGGCAGCATTATAAAGAACCACTTTAGGACTTTCCTTGCTGCTATGGTGGTTTGGGAGTGATAGTTTAAGTTGTCAGGCATTTTGGTAATTTGAAAAGTCATAATATAAACTTTTGGAATTTTTTTTGTTTTGCAATAAAATGAACCCCTTTGGAACCAGTTCTTCAAAGTGAAAAAAAAAGAATAAAATATCTGTAAAGTGCTATATAAAAGTAACTTATTATTGATTAGTTATTATTAAAAATAACTAGCATTTATTTAGCACAAATCTAGCAAGATGAGCTAGAAAGATGAATCACATTCAATATAACTATAAAGCTCCAATATATTTGGGAATATGTTTACTAAGTCACCCAGGGCTATATAAAACCAACTATAAAACATTTTTTGCAGAAATATAGATAATGCTATATAATCAGTTGTTTAATAAAATTATCAAAAATATAATTTATTATTAATAATGATAATCCTTTATTAACTTTCAGAATTTCTACTTTGTTGCTAAGTTGGGGGGTTTTATTAAATTTTTTTAGTTTCATGTTTAAATCATTGATTTTTTCTTTCTTTGTTGAAGCAAGCATTTAAAAATAAATTTCTTTCTTAGAAGTGCTTTAGCAGTATCATATGTTGTATGCATTGTATCATTATTGTAATTTTGTTTGATGTAATTTTCCATTGTTTCTTTATCTCATCTATTCTTTAGAATTCTGCAATTTAAATTTTTAAAAATTCATTAAGGGTTCTTTATTCAATTTAAATTTTCTTGCATTTTGATGGGTAAATTATGTGTTCAGTATTTCTGTTTTTCCATGTTTTTGAATGAGCTCTTAATGCCCTAATACTTGAGGCTATTGATCTGTCCGGAAAATATGTTATATATTTATATTGAGTAAATAGTAAGAACCATATATTAGTGAAGAAAATTGACTGAGCAGCTAGTACAAACTCACTAGGATGAGTTGAAGAGGGGGATAAACTAAAAAAAAAATCTCACCTACATATGCAACTAGAACTCACAGTAGGATTGGAAAGCTGAGAGAAGAGGGAGGGAGATGGGATAAGTTCTCTTCACTAACATATATGCTACTTCATTGCCTTACTAAAAATCATTGCATGTGCAATCTTTAGGATACATGCCAAAAATCTCTGTAATGACCCAATAAAAAGGGGTAAAAAATGGGGGAGGAGATATAGATCTATATTTTATATAAATGTGGTGAACTCCAAATGTAGAAATTCTATCAAAAGAAATCAGTAACTTCTGTAATTCAGTATGAGATGTTATGGGTCTTAGAACACTAAATAAATTTAAATTCATAAAGATAGTATGTGTCAAGCAAGACTTGAATTCGATTCTTCCTGAGTCCAAGGGTAGTCTTTTATTCACTACCTTTCAAATTATTCTTAGTGTCATATAATTCCCCTTTCCATGAGCACATGTTCCATAAATCAGCCTTTTTGATTTTATATAGGAGCCCACAGAGGTTAATCTTACAGAGAGAACCTGTGGGCATTGTGGTGGCTGCTCATTAGACAGTCATTATTTCCAATGGAAATGCCTAAATTGGAATGAACTTTGGTTGAACAGACAACTCTGGGGGTGGGACAGGAAAGAGAGATATGAACTGATAAAGCCTAAAGCAGAAGTAACTGACTCTGAATAATAAAAGTATCAGGTCACAGTCTCTGCAAGGGATTTCCTGATAATATTTTTAATGGTATTAATCCAATCTAGATATCAATAGTTAGATACTACTAGGTTTGAGCAGAGGGTAGAAAGTACTTTATATATGTCTGGATCCTCCATTACTGAGATCTCAAAAATTTCTAGATTTCAAAATATACCATTGTGCCCTAACTAAAGCTAGTAGGCTTTCTTTCCAAGCAAAGTACTCACCTCAGTGCTGAACATCAAAGGAGGGGGGCTCAGTGACATGAAACTCTGAGGACTTTTCCTCTTCTGAAAATAATCTTTGTCTCTTTTTGATTGGCTTATGATCACTTTCTCATTCTCAGACCATGAGGAAGCAAGTGGGATGGCTTGGAAATTTATGGTACTATCCATCAGTTTATGAGCCCTGTACCAAAAAATATTTCATTATAATTACAGTTAAAATATTTTTGCCCTTTAGGAATATGTATTAAAGTAATTGATTAAACAACTGGGGTTTCTCAGTGTAATTGTTGAGCAGGAAGCAGGGTATAATAGACATAAAAAGACTTTCAATGCCCTTTCAAAAAATGGTATCACTAATATGCTAGCATATTGAAAGCTACATCATTGTTAAGAAGCTGGGAAATGAAAAATTCATTAATTTCCAATGGCATAAAAAGGCCACACATTCAAGAGATCCTATGACACAAAATAGGGAATCCTGGGTGGTTAATCCAATGACAAGGTTCAAATGATTATGATGTATTTTTTTCTTTTCGTCTCCATTAAATGATATGGCAAGAATACTAAATAATTATTTTCCTTACATTGGAAAAAATTAGTCATATGTCAACCTCAGAGAGTTCATATATATGGGTAAAATAAATTTTGCTAGAAACTTTTTTCCTTATAAAAGTCTGGCAACTACCTTCATGTAATCTCAATGACTTTCATTGACCATTTTCATTCTTTTCTTATTCTTCATGGCTAAACTTCTTTTCTGAATTGTTTATTTTTAATGCTAGTAGGTCCTTATTATCCTTTCTCTGTTTTCCATTTTAATTGATTACCATTCATTCATTTATTCACTCACTGACTCACTCAAGACTCAATAGCATCTATTATGAATCTGCTACAGGAAGGTTCAGTACAAATCTCTGGGTAGACCAAGAAAAAAATCCAAGACTTTTAAAAATCCAAGACTCTTAAGGTACCTACATTCTACTGAAGCTTGTATTACACACACACACACACACACACACACACACATACACACACACACACACACACACACACCTATTTTCATATATATGTCCATAAGGAGTGTATACACAGACACACACAAGCATATAAAATAAAGCATTTTTTTTATAGGGACAGACATTAAAATGACTGGAGGAATTTAGGGAAGGTCTTGTGTATGACAAAACACTTCAGTCAAACCTTGAAGGAAAGAAGAGAATCTAAGAGGCAGAGATGGGAAGAAATGTGCCCTTTGCACAGGGTAGCCTATGGAAAGCATGGTGATAGTAAGATGTCACCTAAGGAGACGTGAGATTTGTTTAGTTTGATGTAGAATAGAAGGATAGCTCCATATAAAATCTCTCTTTCTCAAGGTCACTGGCTCTTTTACTAATAATTCAGTAACCTCAGGTAAGGTATAGTATCTGTCTTTGTCTCACTTTTGCCACCTAATCAGTGGAAAATAGTCCTTTAGGCCTATTTTAAGAATCAAAAGAAATGATACAAGTAAAAACAGTTTGATCACTAATGGAATTCATTACCACTGATAAAATAATACATTGGCTGAAGAACAAAAAGAGTATGTCTCAGATTTTTTAAAGAGCAAATTATTACTGGTTCAGTAATTATTTCAGCTATTCAAAAACACTCTAAAATTCATACTACCTTGGTTGATTAACACAAATCCTTAGACTTAATTCTGCAGATATTACTTATTCATGTATTGCAAATATACACAACTGACACAAATAGCAGAATATTTGAAATTTGGAAAACTATTTAAAATATCCCAACAGAAAATATTCTACCATTGTGCTCACCATTTTTATAGAATTCTTCACAAACATATACCACAACTTGTTCAATCATTTCCCAGTTGATAGACATCCCCTTAGTTTTTGAAACTTTGACATTACAAAAAAGAAGTGCTACAAATATTTTTGTATAAATAGGTCCTTTCCCCCTCTTTTTTAAATCTCAATGGTATATAGTGGTATTGTTAGGTCAAAGAGTATGAGCAGTTTTCTAGTCCTTAGTTTCAGATTGTTGTCAAGAATAGTTGGATCAGGGTAGTGAGGTGGTGTAGTAGATAGAGCACCAGTCCTGGAATCAGGTGAACCTGAGTTCAAATCTGACCTCAAACAGATTAATTTAGCTATATGACCTTGGGCAAGTCACTTAACCCCATTGCCTTGAAAAAAAAAACCACACCAAAAACCCAAAAATATCATTTCACAAATCCATCAACAATGCATTAGTGTCCCAATTTTTCCATATTCCATTCAGAATTTATCATTTTCCTTTTCTGTCATGTTAGTCAATCAGGTAGGTATGAGTTGCTATCTCAGAGTTGTTTTAATTTGAACTTCTCTCATCAGTAGTGATTTAGATAATTTTTTTCATGTGACTATAGATTACTATGATTTCTTTTTCTGTAAACTGCTTGTTTACAATTGTTGATCATTCATCAGCTGGAGAATGGCTCATGTGTTTATGAATTTGGTTTAGTTTCAGATAAAATCTTTATCAAAGAAACTTGCTTAATTTTTTTTACTCTGCTTTCCTACTAATTTTTGGTTGCCTTGGTTTTGTTTATGTAAAACTTTCATGTAATCAAAACTGTCCTTTTTTATTTCCTATGATACTGCTGGATATGTACAAATGACATTTATTTTCCCATGCTTTTGCAATTTACTTAAGACGTCACCCTTTATGTCTATTTATCCATTTTGACCTTATATTTGTATACTTTGTGATATGTTTGTCTAAATCTTGCTTTCCAGTTTCCCCCCCAGTAATTTTTGTCACATGGGGTGTTCTTACCCCAAAAGACTAGATCTTTGGGTTAATTAAACACTAGGTTATAGAGATCATTTACTATTGTGTATTGTGGACCTAATTTATTCTACTATTCCACATTTCTATTTTTCAGCTGATAGGAGGTTGCTTTCATGAATACAACAATTATAATATAGTTTGAAATCATGTACTGCTAATCCATTTTGCTACACTTTTTTTCATTAAACCCCTTGATATTCTTGATCTTTTGTTATTCCTGATGAATTATTATTTTTCCATTATTTATATTATTAATTCCAAATAATTCTTTGGTGGTTTGATTAACATGACACTGAATAAATAAACTGAGGGACAATTGTCATTTTAAAATTATTTTTAAAAATTCCATGAACAATTACTATTACTCCATTTGTTTAGATTTGATGTTATTTGTGTTAAGAATGTTTTGTAATTGTGTTCATACAGTCTGGGTTAGTTTGGGCAGGTAGACTCAAATACTTTATCCTGTCTACAATTATTTTAAATGGAATCTCTCTTTATCTGTTGCTGCTGGGCTTTGTTGGAAATGTTAAGAAATGGTGATGATGTAGATTTATTTTATAATCTGCAACTTTGCTAAAGTTACACATTGTTTCAACCAGTTTTTTCAAGGTTCTCTAAGAATTAGTTGGTTCTTGTCCTTTGTTATCAAAGAGGACCAAAATGGCCCCTCTCTCCCACCATGAAGGGGTGTGCCATTTTGTTAAGATATCTTAATAAAAACCATTTTAATCACTCTGGTCTAAGTATTCTCAAGCCATTTATAATAATTTTGGGGCTTGTCTTGAGATATTAATGTTAATCTCTTTTCCTGGTATTTTCCATGAAGAACATAAGAAAATAATGCATGCAAATGGCTTGAATTCAAGCCCACTTTCTTGGTGTTCTTTTCTGGGGAAATATCTCAAGAGATTCCTGGGAAGATTGGTCAGGGTTTTGAGAGGAGAGGAATTAAAATGTCTGGGGGTAGAACTGTGGTAGGGGGCGATTTTCAGACATCGGTGGCCAGAACTACACTGGATTGGTTGAGAAGTCCTCCAGGTGGGAGATCTGTCCCAAAGGAGAAGCCAGAGGATAATAGGGTGCCCCAAATGAGGGAGATTTGGGTTCCCTCTCCAGGAATTTCCACGTGGCTGGCAGCTGGAAGCCAAAGAAGCTGGAAGGAAGGAAACTGATTGGATCCAGTGCTGTGTGAAGTTTTGGGATGTGAGTGCTGGATGCCCTGTATAAGACAAGGTCTCAACAAGTCACCAGAGCTGGAGGGGACTTTTTGTAACCGATTCAGAAGTTACAGAAAGACGTCGGATGTCTCCAGGGGAGAAGAGAGAAGGGGAGACATTGGACCAGTTTATCTCCACCATCTCTCGCCTGTGCGGACATTGTTTAATCAGGGGATCTGTATCTGTAACTTCCCCTTCATTATTCTTGTGGAGGTTCTGCTGTGGGTTTAGGAAAACAGCTAATCAGAACTGCTGCCGGCTTCAAAGAAAAGTTAAAGGGCATCTCAGAGACTCAGAACAAAGAATCTGGAGATCTTCCCAGGAAGATCTTAAGACCCCCACCTTGGGTCTGTTGTCTATGCTGAAAAGGAGTCAAACTGGAGTTCCCAAAAAAAGCTACATTCAGAAACTGCTGTGTAATATTTCGCCTGCTCCACCTGTAATTTGTGGCCTTGGAAACCAAGCGCCTGCTATCTGGCCTCTACTTCCAGACTAGAGAAACCCAAGAACCCAGCAACAAAGCAGGATGTCACTGATGATGGGGACCTTTCTATCAAGCTGAGTAACCAGATCATGGATTTTAAATCAAAAAACATATTACTGAATACTGAGTTCCTTCAGTTGATCAGACACCCTTCAACTAGGCAATCCCTCACAGTTTTGCCTAGCGCCCTTTCCTTCCTTATCCCTAAAGTTCAGAAGATTCTAGAGATGCACATTGAAAAGAGAGAGCATTTCCAGAGATTGGGCTTCCCCAAGAGAGTAGAAGAGTCACTCAAGCAACTCAGGCCAGAAACCCCTATACATTACTACATTTGGAAACAAATAGGTCTTTTCATCCCAGAGGAGTTCTCCAAGAGATCTACATAACTTTGTACCATGGGAGGCAGACCAGTCTGGGCTGTCCTTGTGCTCTGAATTGCTCCCTGCTGAACTGGGAAAAACAGAGTTGAAGAGCACTTCTCAAGAGTCCCTAAAACCCATAAACACAGACCTGCCTTCTCCTTTGATCTCAGTCCTGAACAACTTCTGTCCCCGTGGAGTAAAGATTAGATGTCTACAAGAGAAGTACAGCCAGTTTTTTTGGGATCTTCCCTCTCTGCACAGTGAATCTCTGGTAGCCTCCTTTAAGAGGCATAATTCCATCTCCTCACCCACCAACACCAATAAGCTCTCCCTTCTGGAAAATACTCTCTTCTTCAGAGTGAACTATCTGCCACATTCTACCACACTTTTTCATCTACTTCAATTGGGAGCTTCATCAAAGCCCCTGAAGAGACTCAAATTAGAGTCCCATTTCTCTCTGAAACCTTGGAGTGGCATCTACATAGTTCCAGGTGCTGTGGGGTCTGCCTTCACTAACGCAAATGCCTCCACTGTCCCAGAATCCTCTTGATTATGAACCTGGTGAAACAGACAAGGCCCTTATTCTTCCTTGGTCCAAAATGAATATCTCTGACCTCACTAAGGAACTTTTGTTCTTCCCAGATCATGCCAGGAAGCTCCTTGAGCTCCATTTTCAGAGGTAGCTCCTCCAGCATTAGTTAGGGCCTCCTCAGTCTATTCAGGAGTCTATGCCCCTGCTTCAGTCCCCAACTAACCAGGTACAAGTCCCTAAGAGCACCTCAACCAAAGTTCAGGAGAGACTTCACCAGAATGAGAATCCCTGACTCCAAAGGGCTCAAGCACCAACTCTCAAGATGCCTTCTGCTTGCATCATGAAGCCATAAACCTATATCAAAGCCAAGGAGATTGCACAAATACACATAGAGAAAAACTGTCTGCAGATCAAACAAGGAATCTTTCCCAATATTATATATGATATATGAACCAACTGTGAGCTGGAGATCTTCCTACTCAGAGAACTTTGGAAGCTGCTCATTGTAATATGGAGACAGAAGGCCTGGCTTTCCAGGATACTAATAGTATGGATGGAGCTGAACATGGACCAACAGACACTAATTTAAGTGGGTAAAACCATTTGGCAGTGAGATCAGACTGATCCTCCCACAGAGCATGATTGAGAAACTGGAAGTGATTTTGAGACATAAGTACTTGGCTTCTTATCAGGATTTCCTGTGTCTGTGGCTCTCTGTAGGGAAATATCCCATTAAGTTATTTCCCAAATTGATATGCCTGAAAAGGGGGCAGGGATCATAAAGGAACTAATTGGCCCCAAGAGCTACAGGATTTGGGCTGAATAGCAATTAATTCTTCTCAAATTCGAAGTTAATGATTCCACCGTGAACTGTGGGGACACTAAAAGTGAATTACAAGTTTCACAACAGATAAAAGTCTCAAAGGCAGAATCAGAAAGAATAAGTGATAAGGAAAGTTCAGAGAGAATAAATGAGCAAAGAGAGTTTGACTACCCAGTGTCCCTATTCACCAAGTAAGTCTATCATCTTGACCAGGATGGATTCCCACCTAAGAAAGATGTTAGAACTAAATAATGGGCTTTCCAAGAAAGCTTTAGTTTCTAGGGAACTCTTTGAGCTGCAATCTTTTTTATTTTTATTTTTTTTAGGTTTTTCAAGGCAATGGGGTTAAGTGGCTTGCCCAAGGCCACATGGCTAGGTAATTATTAATTGTCTGAGGTCGGATTTGAACCCAGGTACTCCTGACTCCAAGGTGCCACCTAGCCGCCCCTCTGGAATCTTCTTAATCTGAGCCTTACTTAGGGGATATTCCTTCAGTTGTGAATCCAGAAAGTCCCAAAGAAACTCTCAGCAGTCCAGAGAAACAAGAACTCCCAGAAATGAGCTCATCACCAGCTGCTCTAGATGCTGAAGTTCCAAGTTGGATGTGTTTTAAGGACTAGCTCTCCAATGAACTGGAACTCAGTTTGGTGAGGATATCTGAAAATCACTTCCAAAGTTGCCTTACTGATACCCTCCCAGATCCCAGGCCTTTAGGCTTCCAAGGTTACCCAGCCATGCCCCCCAAAAAAGCCCATTGGGGGATGGCTGATGCCCAAGAACTCTGTGTTCACATGGAAGCAGAAAAGAGCAGCCCCAGGCCAAGGGGAATATTGGAAGATAGAGCTACAGACTCCCTGGGATTGCCAGGCCAAGGTCATCGGCTCAATCTCACACAAGGTAGAAGACTCCAAAAGAGAAGATCAGGGTGCAAAGGATGCAGGGTGGAGACCAATAAAGTCTCCTATGAGCAAGACCCACAGAATCCCTGTTCTTCAGAAGCTTTCCTTAATCTTTTCCCAAAGCTGAGGATTCAGGGGCAATTTCTGGAATGTAAGAGAGGAAAAGGACTGAGAAGGATGATTATGAAGGCAGCCAAAGAAAGCTGAAGCACTCATTTCCTTCAGCAAGGGACCCTACACTCTTTCATTCCAGAGGCCCTAAAAATCTCATCACAGTGACCCAAAGAGCAACAACTGTGCAGGTCTCAGGCAGAGTAATTTTTTCTTCCCAGCATAAACCCCCTTCAGAAAACAGTTTTAGGGAAATGATAAAACACTTCCTTCACTGACTCAGCCTCCAGAAAAAACTTAATAGGCAGAACTCATCTCATACTTTCCCTTGGGCTAGACTGACACCAACCAGGCCAATCATACTCTTCAGTTAAAGGTTCCACAAACAAGAAACACAAAATGTCAAGAAAACATGGTATTCAAGGAGCACTGCTACCCCTTCACAAGAATCAATCTTCTGGCCAGTACTGAGGGCTCTTCAACACATCAGATTCACCATCCTGATTTCTACAAGGACCATCAACACTTCTGGAACTTGGAATTGTACTAGTGTTCCAGTCGTTATTCAGATATGTCCATTCTGCAGGAAAATGACCCTGGTTTCCTTTTGCCTTCTGAGGAAAAATTTTGCTTTCTCAGAAAAACAAGTCCAGTTCCAAAAAGAGAAAGCAAGTTTGTTCTCATAAATACATTGCCTCTGATAAGGAAAATATTCATTTCCATTAAAGAGGTACCACCATCCTCCCCCCCCCCCCCCAAAGAGGACCAAAATGGCTTCACTATGTTAGAGATGTGTTACAAGGTGTCTGTCTGTGGCTGATTAGACCAATATGAACTTAGAATGCTCTATCACAAGTTGGGTAAAATAGTTCATGTGAACATCTGGGGTGGTTACTCTAAACTTAAGTAACTCATGTTTCCTTTGAGCTGCTTCACTGAGTAATTGAGATGCACTATATGTCTTTGGTTAATAAATAGCCTTCAAAGCATCATAAAAGCACTTTTGATTGTTATTATCTTCATAAAACTGAACTTCATTTGCAGTCTTTTTATCAATGATCTTTTAAAATTCTTTTATTTATTTTAGATTTTCTTCTCAAATTCTCTCCTTCCCTCCCTCTTTTTCCCTACTAAGAAGGCAAATGATATTAATTATACCTGTGAAATCATGCAAAATATATTTCCATATTAACCATGTCAAAAAAAAAGCCAAAAGAAAATAAAGTAAGTGAGAAAATTATGCTTCAATTCACACTCAGATTTCATCAGTTCACTCTGGAGGTGAATAGCATTTTTTCATTTGGAATTGTTTTGGATCATTGTATTGATCGGAGTAGCTTAGTCTTTCATAACTGATAATTATTACAAAATTGCTACTACTGTGTGCAATGACCTCCCATTTCTTCTCACTTCACTTTGCATCAGTTTATATAGATCTTGCCTTGTTTTCTACCTTCCTATCATTTCTTTGTTTTTTACTATTTCTACATTTATTTTCACATAACTAGAATAGTCTTACTATACAGGTAAACATAATACCCCTCCCCTGACAAAGATAGAGAAACCTCAAGAAAAATAAAGTAGAGAAAAAAAGTGTACTTCAGTCTGTTTTCGGATACCATCTCTTTATCATAAGTCCATCATAGAAGTTGCTTCAATTTTTTCCCCCACAGTTGCTATTGTTAGTTCTATTTCTCTCCATTCTATTCCACTCCATTACCATTTATTCTATTATCTCCTTTTACCCCATGCCTTCTCAAAACTGTGTTATATCTGACTACCCTCTCCGATAATCTTCCCTCTTTTATCACCTCCCCCTCCCCCACCAGTCTTCTTTCTTCCATCCCTTCCCTCTTTTTCCTCTAGGGTAAGGTAGATTTCTATACCCTATTAAGTATGTGTTATTTCCTCTGTGAGCCACTTCCAATGAGAATAAAGTTTCACTCATTCTCCCTCACCTCTTCCATTGCAAAAGCTTTTCCTTGCCTCTTTTATGTAAAATATCCTAGCCCATTCTCCCTCTACTTTGCCTTTCTCACAGTACATTCCTTTCTAGTCCATTGACTCCATCTTTGTAATATATTAATCTTCCTATTCAGCTTCTTCCTGTGCCTTGTCTATATATGCTTCTTCTAACTGCTCTAATAAATGAGAGGGTTCATATGAGTTATCAGTTTCATCTTCCCATGCAAGAATACAGGTAGTTCAACATCATTAATTCCCTCATAATTTTCCTTTTCCATCCACCCTCTCTATGCTTCACTTGAGTCTTGTATTTGAAGGTCAAACTTTCTGTTCAGCTCTGGCCATTTCAATAGGAAAGTTACAAAGTCCTCCATTTCACTGAATATCTACTTTTCCCCTGAAAGAGGATGTTCAATTTTTCTGGGTAGTTGACTTTTGGTTGCAATCCAAACTCTTTTGCCTTTCAAAATATCATATTCCAAACCCTGTGAGCCTTAATGTATACACTGCTAAATCCTGTGTAATCTTGGCTGCAGCACCATGATATTTGAATTGTTTCTTTCTGGCTGCTTGTCATAATTTCTCTTTGCCTTGGGAATTTTGGAATTTGGCTATAATATTCCTGAGAGCTTTTATTTTGGAATCTTTTCCCAGGGGTGATTGTTGGATTACCTCAATTTCAATTTTACTCTCTGCTTCTAGGATATCAGGGCAATTTTACTCTCTGCTTCTAGGATATCAGGGTAATTTTGAAAAAAAAAAAGAAATCTAGGTTCTTTTCCTGGACGTGATTTTCAGGTAGTCCAATAATTTTTAAATTATCTCTTCTGAATCTGTTTTCCAGGTCAGTTGTTTTTCCAATAAGATATTTCACATTTTCTTCTGGTTTTTTTTCCTTTTGGTTTTGTTCTATTGTTCTTGATTTCTCACAAAGTCATCAGCTTTCCTTAGTTCTATTTTATATTTGAAGGAATTATTTATTTCAGAGAGCTTTTTATCTTCTTTTCCATCAGGTTAATTCCACTTTTTAAGGTATTATTCTCCTCATTGACCTTTTGGACTGCTTTTTACATTTGACCTAAACTGATTTATAACATGTTATTTTCTTCAGTATTTTTTGCATCTCCTTCACTAAGTTGCTGACTTGATTTTCAAGATTTTCCTGCATCTCTCTCATTTCTCTTCCCAATTTCCCCTCTACTTTCCTTACTTGATTTTCAAAATCTTTTTTGAGCTTTTCCATAGCCTGAGACAAATTCATATTTTTTTGGATACAGACATTTGACTTTGTCATCTTCTGAGTGTGTATTTTAATCCTCCATGGAACCAAAGTAATTGTCTAGTCAGATTCTTTTTCTTTTGTTGTTTGCTCATTTCCCTAGTCTATGACCTGATTTTAACTCTTTGTTAAGGTGAGACTCTGTTTCCAAGGTAGAGGATACAATTTCCCAAGTTTTTGAGGGTTTGGGGGATACTTGCCAGGGATCTCAATTTCTTCAAGATGTTATAAGAGGCTCTGACTACTTTCCTGGTTTGTGTTCTGGTCTGTGGATGAACATAGGCACTCTCCTCTGCCCTGGAGCTATGAGGAGGGTTCCTGCTCTACTATGGCAGTATGGACCTCTAGACGGCCACCTGGGTCTGAATGGGGCAAAGCAACAGAGTCCTGCCCTAGGGAAAGCAGAGGGACCTCTACAGTCTCCCCCCTGATGCCCTTACCGTTGGTGGGCTGAATACTTTAGCAGCAGCAGCTGGGTGACTCTGCAGTTCCCAGGGCAGGGCAGTACTGAGGCCTGCATGGGCCTGGGCTTCATGTTCATTCTGGTGTCGCAGAGTTTTACCCTCCCCCAAGCTGAGCTTGGCAATTCTTGGACTGAGAGGTTTAGAAACCACCTCCAAGCACCCCCAGGGACCCAGGTGACCTGCAGGCTGTTCCTAAAAGGCTGGAGCTGGTTCACTCTCGTGGGCCTGGGTTGTGATGCAGCCCTTTCCAACCCCAGAGGAAGACTCTTCCCATGAATCTTCCAGGTTGTCTTGGGCCAGAAAATTGTTTAATTCAATCTTTCTGTTGGTCCTGCCACTCTAGATTTTGGTTAGAACCATAATTTTAATGCATTGGAGTTATCTGGGGGGGAGCCTGTGGGAATTCCTACTTCTATTTCTCAATCATGGCTCTGTCCCATCAGACTTCTTACTGAGCCAAAAATCCTGCATCTTTCTAAGCTTCACTTGTACTTTACTTTTGATGGAATGAAATGCTGACTTCTTAGAAATGGATGAGCTATCCTGCTAGTAAATACTGGGGAGTTCTTGTTTTTCATGTAGCAATGTCTGCATTTCACTATCATTTTCATCAAACCAGTCTTGATGTGTGCAAGTGTTCTGACCCAACTGAGCAAATACACTGCAGTATACCAAATCTCTGAAAGCTGCCCCTCCTTTTCTGCTCCACTGTTACCAAATGAGTGTTGTCTCAACTTTCCTTCCAAGTTACCAACAAGCTGTTCCCACTCAGAGAAATACTCTTTTTAATTTTTTTTTAATTTTAAGGCAATGAAGTTAAGATTGACTTGCCCAAGGTCACACAGCTAGGCAATTATTAAGAGTCTGAGGTTGGATTTGAACTCAGGTCCTCCTGACACCAGGGCTAGTGCTCTATCCACTGCGCCACTTAGCTGCCCCCTCAGAGAAGCACTAGACATTAATTCTTCTGGTTGGTCACTTTACTTTGGGGCTGCCACTTCAGATGAATATGAATATTTTGCTTGGAGAGGATGAGTCTGTGATCAGTCCAGCATTCTGCAACAAACATTTAGTCACTCTCACATCCTGTCTGTCTCTTTTCCATACAATCACATAGTCTATCAGATGTCCATGTTTGCTACAAGCGTGCATCCAGGAAGTTTTATTGTGTTTAGGTAAATCTAAGACAGTGTTTATGATGAAAAGATCATGATATGAGCAAATCTTCAGTAGTAGGTAATCACTGTTTGTTTCCAACTCCATTCTTTCCAAGGACTCCTTTCCATAACTGGTAGTCTAAGTCTACTCTACCATTAAAGTCACTCAGAATTATAAACTTGTCCTCTTTTGGTACATTGATGATGAGGGTTTGTCATGATGGGAGCATCGGCACTGATGATGGTGGCATAGCATTTTCCTGAAAGTGGGAATTTCATTGTCATGGGATTTATTATTCACTCCTTTTGGTAGGCATTCAAGTTTGTTGACTAGATTAGTTTTGATTGCAAAACCTATCCCACTTTCATAGCACTTCCCCTTTACTGTGGCCCCTCCAGAAAAAACATACATATCTAGCTTCAGCTTCAGTAAACTGGTCTTCATTTACCAGCCTTGTTTCACTCAGGGCTGCTATTTGGATATGATACCTGCTGAGCTGTGTGTGTGTATGTGTGTGTGTGTGTGTGTATGTACATTTCATGCACTCATCATGAGTGGAATCTTCTTTGAGGAAGTTTTTGTACATTTTTTTTATGTTTTAGCCACAAGTTAGGATCCTCACCTGCCATGGTAATTAGGCCTGGGTTGGGTGAGTATACAATTTTAGCACATCTTTTCAGGTTCTCACCAGAAGGTGAGCAGTATTGTCTTTAAAAAGGATTCTCAGACACTCAGGGGACTGCTAAATTCTACATTGTTTCCAGTGGGGAAACAGCCCTAAAATCTAAATATGACTCCATGATATTTGAGTTAGTTCTCACTGGCTGTTTGAACTGTTTGGGCTTTGACTTTGGAAACTCTGGAATTTGGTGTTTACCTGAGAGTTTTCAATTTGATATTTTTTTGTGGCTGTGATTGGTAGATTTTTAAAATTTCTATTTTATCCTCTGGTTCTGGGATATCAGGAAAATTTTCCTGGATACTTTTTTGAAATATGATATCTAGGTTCCTTTTTTTGGATCATGTCTTTCATGGAGTTCAATAAGTCTTAAATCATCACTCTTGGATCTAATTTCCAGGTCACTTCTTTTTCTATTAGGAGAGTTTACATTTTCTCCTATTTTTTCATTCTTTTGATTTTTTAAATTCTTTCTTGAGGTTTCATGGAGTAATTAACTTAAATTTCCCAATTCGAACTTCAACTGTTCTTAAGAGTTATGAGTTTAGTTTGATAGACTAATGTTCTTTTACTCAGTCTTGATATTTTTTCTTTCTGCTTTACCTTTTCATGTATCTCGAGTTTTGTATTTGAAGATCAATTTTTCTGTTCTGATCTTTTAATTAAAAGGCACAGTTTGAAAGTCCTCTATATTTTTTTTTGTGATGGACTTATCCTAAAGAATGTGATCCACCTGCAACAGTGGTGGTGGTGTTGGAACACAGACTGAAGCACATTTATTATTATTATTATTATTGTTGTTATTTGGGGGGGGTTGCGGGGCGGATGGGGTTGGATGACTTGCCTGGGGTTGCACAGCTGGGTGATTATTGGGTGTCTGAGGCTGGATTTGGACCGGGGTGCTTCTGACTCTGGGGCTGGTGCTCCGTCCACTGTGCTACCTGGCTGTCCCTACTATCATTATTATTATTATAATTTTTTTTATTTTGGGTTTTTTTGGGGGGGTTGCAGGACAGTAGGGTTGGGGTGGCTTGCCCAGGGTTGCATAGCTGGGTGATTGTTGTGAGTCTGGGGCCAGATTTGGGCTCATATGCTCCTGACTCCAGGGCTGCCACTTAGCTGCCCCTATTATTTTTTTATTTTGATTTTAATTTTTCCTCTTTCCTTTACTGTTCATGAGGGTCCATATTTTTTGGGGGGGAGGGGTATTATGTTTACTCTTAAGCAAGAATATTTTAATAATGTATAAAAAACATAATTTGTACAAAAATAAAATAAATATAAATTTTAAAAAAGAAAAAAAAGAAAATGTTAACAACAAAAAAAAGAAAGAAAAAAAAGAAAAAAGAAAGTTCATCTATTCCCCTGGAAGTGTGTGTGTTGAATTTAGCAGGGTAGTTAATTCTTTTTTTTTTTTTTTTTTTTTAGGGTAGTTAATTCTTGGTTGTAATACAAGATTCTTTGCTCTTTGGAATATATTCCAAGTCCTCCAGTCCTTTGATGTTGAAGCTGATAAGTGTGTGTAAACTTGACTGTGGCTCCTTGGTATTTAAATTGATTCTTTTGGTAATTTGAAGTATTTTTTCCTTTAGCTGAGAATTCTGAAATTTGGCTACAATGTTACTTGGAGTTTTTATTTGGGGATTTCTTTCTGGGGGTGATGGATGGATTCATTCAAGGGCTTTTTATCTTCTTATCCTAGGCTACTAGGGTAGTTTTCTATGATTATTTCCTGCATTATATTGTCCACATTCTTTTTCTGATCATGGCTTTCAAGTGCAAATAATTCATAAATTATTCTTCTTGGATTTTACGGTTTGGACATTTTTCCTAAGAGGCACTTTACATTTTCTTCTTTGTTCAGCCTTTCAGTTTAGTTTGAATTTAATTTTGGAGTTTTATAACAGAATCATTAGTTTTCATTTGTCCAATTCTACGTTTTATGATTTGTTTTCTTCAGTTAGCATTTGTATTTCCTTTTCTAATTGGTTAATTTTACTTTTAGAAGAATTGATTTCTTTTTCCATTTAGCCAATTTTACTTTATGTCATTTCCTTCAATCAATTTTTCATAATTCTCTTGCATGATTCTTATTTCTTTTTTCCATTTTTCTTCTTCCTCTCTTCTCTGGTTTTTAAATCTTTTTTGAAGTTTTTTTTTTTAGATTTTTTTTTTTGCAAGGCAAATGGGGTTAAGTGGCTTGCCCAAGGCCACACAGCTAGGTAATTATTAAGTGTCTGAGACCGGATTTGAACCCAGGTACTCCTGACTCCAAGGCCGGTGCTTTATCCACTACGCCACCTAGCCGCCCCTTTTTTGAAGTTTTTGAAGAGATCTTTTTGGATTTGAGATTCAAAAACTCCTCTGAGGCTTCACAAGTTGGCATTTTGTCACTGCTTTCCTTTTCTGAAATGGCATTTATATCATCCCTATCAAACTTAAAGATTTTTAGTTAGTGGTTTTTTGTTTTTGCTCATTTAGACAGTTGAAATCTACTCCTGGGGCAAAGGGGCAACAGTGTCAAGTTTTTGGGGCTAGGGTTAGTGGTCTGGTCCATGATTTGTCACTTGTCTAAGGTATTTTAGGTATTATAAATTTGTTCCCTATGTTAGGATAATCCAATCTATTCCTGCCTATTGTACGAGTGATTTAAACGTTGACTTCCAAGTCAGGAGTGGGAACCACATTGCTACACCCCTGACTTGCTGAGCCCAGACCTGATCTGCTCCCACTGACTTTCCAGTTCTCTTGCCTATGCTGAGCTATACTCCCCCTTTGCCCATGTGAGATAGACCTTTTTTTTTAGGTTTTTGCAAGGCAAATGGGGTTAAGTGACTTGCCCAAGGCCACACAGCTAGGTAATTATTAAGTGTCTGAGACCAGATTTGAACCCAGGTACTCCTGACTCCAAGGCCGGTGCTTTATCCACTATGCTACCTAGCTGCCCCAGAGATAGATCTTTAATGAAATTCCTCCATATTATCTTGAGTTGAGAGCTTGTTTCATTCTGACTTTTTGTGGGTTCCGTCATTTTAGGGTCTGTTTAGAGAGACTCCATTTAAAGTTATTTCAGGGGAAAAAAGGGGGTAGGATAAGTGGTGCAGTGGTGCAATGACCTTGGAGTCAGAAAGGCAGAAGTTTTAATCCAGCCTCAGACATTTACTAGCTGTGTGACCTTGGGCAAGTTATTTAACACTGATTGCTTCACATCTCCAGTTGTCCTGATCTCACTGGATCCAGATGGCTCTGGAGGAGATAGCAAGGCTGATGACTTAGCACAGCAATCCCTCACTCAAATTCAAAATCACGTGCTTGTCATGGTATCACCTCACTGATGTCATGGTCTTCTTTGAGAATGAAGACAGACATTATTTCAGGAAAAGCTTAGGGAATTTTTCTAACTTCATAAAACTATTCTGGCTCTGCCCCTGAACATTTTAAAAGAATTATTTTCTTTAGTGAGCTTTTGTACCTCTTTTTCCATTTGGACAATTTTGATTTTTAAGGTGTTTCTTCAATATTTTTTTTTTTGTGTATCTTTTACCAAACTGTTAACTTTTTTTTTATAATTTTCTTTTTCCACTCTCAATTTAGAAAATAGCTTTTTAACTTTTCCAGGAATTCTTGATAAGCTAACACTTCAAATATGATATTTAATAGTAGTGGTGATAATCAGTATTTTTGTTTCACCCCTGATCTTACTGGGAATGCCTCTAGCCTATCTCCATTGCATATGCTTACTGATGGTTTCAGATAGATACTGCTTATTAAAGGAACAATCCATTTATTCCTACACTCTCTAGTGTTTTTAGTAGGAATGGGTGCTGTATTTCGTCAAAAGCTTTTTTCAGCATCTATTGCTATAATCATTTGATTTCTGATAGGTTTGTTATTGATATAATTAATTATACTGACAGTTTTCCTAATATTGAATCAACCAGACTAGATGGTCCAGTAAGTCTTTCTAAATTTTTAATTCTATGATTCTGTGTAATAATAGTTCTCACCTGTGGTCTTTTCACCTACTTTGTGAGCCATCAATATGACAATATAGTACATTGTCATTTAGTAAGCCAGAGTACACAAATTATTTTATTATAGAGAAAGGGAATGTCAGGATATAAATTGCATACAGATGACATAAATAATTGGTACATATAAAGTTCTTGGTTTTTATAGAAGTTTTAAATTTCATTTATCAGTTCTAATAAGAATTTTCTCCATAGTTCTTATGACTACTTTAGGAAACAATGTTTCCTACCTGTTTCACAGTTACAAAATGAAGTCCTAATTCCTAGCACACCTGAGCCCTGTGCCAGCAGCTTCCATGGATTCTCTCTAACCAATTTCCCTGTACTTAACCCCAATTTTAGGGTAGTTAGATGGCACAATGGATAAAGTTGCAGACCTGGAGTTCAGGAAGCTCTAGGTTCAAATTTTACTTCAGATTCTTATTCGCTTTGTGACTCTGGGCAAGTTATTTAACCACATTTGCAAACCACTCCAGTGTCTCTGCCAAAAAAAACAAAAACAAACAAACCCAGAGGGGCAGCTAGGTGGCGCAGTGGAAAGAGCACCAACCCTGGAGTTAGGAGTACCTGAGTTCAAATCTGGTCTGAAACACTTAATAATTACCTAGCTGTGTGGCCTTGGGCAAGCCACTTTAACCCCATTGCCTTGCAAAAACTAAAAAAAACCCCAAAAAACCCACCCAGATGGGGTCACAAAGTTTCAGACACAAACACTGGAACAACAACCACCTGTCTTTCTCTGATTTCTCAAGTTTTCTCTTCCCTGGATTCATTGTCATGAGTAGTTTCTGTTATTAATACTTCTCAAGTGACTAGTCTATGCAGTTCCAAATCCTACAGTGATCATTTTACTTATGTTTTCTAAAAACTGAAGGGTTTTTTTTTACACAATATCATTCTTTGTGGTCCTTTTCCCCTCAGCAATGATAGGAACTTCAGGTGGAACAGAACCCTCTTCTCAAACAAAGGTACAAAATGTTATCATGTGTAAAATCCAGTAACATCTTGATTATTCTGGTTAGCCTGACGCTTATTCCCAAATTCCCTTCATCCTCTCTCCGTCATTCATAGCCACATCTCACTCTCTGACAGGTGCTTTTGGACCTGGTGACCCTGGCCAGGACACTCCATCTTTGGTTGCTGCATTTTCTCTGGCCCTCTCTCCTTTCTGGAACATTCTCCCCATCCTCTTTCCTGACCACTGATTCTGGTTTCCTTTAACTTTCCTAACTCTTCTTCATTCTAGTGCCTTCTATTAATCATCTCCTAGTTATCCTCTAGATCACATACTTTATACATAATTGTACGTTGTCTCCTCCATTCACTTGTAAACTCTGTGAGGGTTTCTTTTTGTCTCCCCAGAGATTATGTAGCACAAGGCCTGGCATGTAGTAGACACTTAATAAATATTAAGGTTGATTATGATTGATAATTACTAACCTAAGGAAGACTTCTTCCATGGCTGTGACAGAAACTCTAAAGCTCACAATACCCAGATCTTTTTGTTTGCTTTCCAGTGCAGTAAACAAAGCTTCAAACCTAGAAGGCAAAAAAGCAGAAAGAGATGCCATGCTAAGTAAATTTTTAGCTTTTTTGTTTTGGGTTCAGAATACATTTCTTTTTGAAGTATTAAGAATAACAGGAGTTAACTAATTTTCTGACACTCTGAACTCTCTAACATGGCTTTCCTTTAAAAAAAAAAAATTTCCCCAGGTCAGCCTTCTTTCTCATGTTTTTCTCTTTAGCTTTAAATCAGGACTATTTCTACCTCTTCTGCACATTTGTCTTCATTTTATCTCCTGTCCAATTTTAGCCTTCTGGTCGCTTCCTCCTTGTTGAAAGAAGTTGCCAATCTTCTTAAACAGGGAATTCCAACCTTTAAAACCACTACAGAGTTAGGGGAAGCCAAGGGGCATAGTGGATAGAGCACCAGCCCTGGATTCAGGAAGACTCGAGTTCAAATCTAACTTCAAACACTTAATAATTGCCTAGCTGTGTGACCTTGGGCAAGTCACTTAATCCCATTGCCTTAAATAAATAAAATTTTTAAAAAATTAAAAAAAAAAGAAAACCACTATAGTTGGCTGTTGAAATTCCTGTCACCAAATTAAAAAAAACACCCCTTAGAGTTTTACAACCCATCAGTCAACTACCTCTTTTTAGTCCACCGTGAATTTATGAGCTAGAACTAAGTAGTCAGTAACTGTATGAAGCTGCAGTATTCTAAAACCTCATCTTTCACTGAAGTATAGTCATAGTTCTCTTTTACTCCCTGAGTAAATGTTCTGTGAGGCACACTCCTGGACAGACCCCATCTTCACAGACTTTTCAGTGTTTTCTTTAGGCTAACATGGGCTGGAAAAGTAAGCCACAAAGCACTTTTTCTTGAATTTCCTGAATCCAATTTAGCCTGGTATTTTTTCCAGATTTCTGCCATTTTGACTCTGCATTCTTAAACCTGTCTTTTTTTTTTTTTTTTTTTTTTTTTGGTTTTTATGAGGCAAATGATGTTTAAGTGGTTTGCCCCAGGCCCCAGATTTGAACTCAGGTACTCCTGACTTCAAGACCAGTGCTCTATCCACTGCTCCACCTATCTGCCACCCCCCAACCTGTTTTTTTAAAAATATTTTGATAATTGTAGAAGGGGTTCATAGGCTTTACCACATTGCTGAAGAGGTCAATGTTACCAAAAAAGGCTAAAAAAATCCTGTATTAGAGATACTGACCTACAGCTTCTTTCTGTTTTACTTTTTCCTCTAATTTAGATAGCACATATTGATTTCTCCAAGAAAGTATTTAGGATCTTGTTTCATATTTTTTCAGATGCTTTATGTAATGTTAGAATTAACTTTTCTTTTGATGTTTAATAAAAATAGAATTAATTTTAAAATCTATGTGATGTGGCCTTTTTCTAATTTGAAAATTATTTTATGTCTTGTATTTTTCCTTTGAAATTTGGGTTATTTAAAAATTCTCTATTTTTTCTGTTAATCTGGATATTTTATAAACATTCATTTCATTTATTTTAACAGTTAGCATATTAGTAGGCAACATATACAGAGTTAAATTGATACTTAATAGCAACATCCTGAATAACAAGTGGATCCAAAAACATTATGGAAGAAACAACTGTGTCGAGAGGTATGGTAATAAATCAACACAACAAAGTTAAAATAAACCTTACAGAAAAAATATATTTCAGAAACTATACATTAACAATATAGAAAATAGGAGAAATAGAGGAGATAGTTAAACAAAAAGTCAATTACAAAATAAATAAGTAAACAAACCTAATATAAAACAAGCCTAAGTAAAAAGTAAATAAACCTATATAAAGCACAAATTCTTGAAAATATGAAGATGAATAATAGAAAAAGATAAACAAAAGTAAAAATAGATTCTTTGAAAAGCTTGGAAATGATGTGAGACAAAGTGCTATCAGTACTAGGGAGGGTGGGCAGAGATGTTAACACTACTGGAGTCAAGCTTTCACAAGTAGCACAAGATGAAAAAAATATGAAAAGTGAAATGACAACACCAGATAAGAAATTAAAAGAATGATCAAATCTATTATATACAATTACAAACTATCAAAACTGAGAATTGAAAGGAAATGGAGAATTATCTACAGAAATACAAAATACCCATATTTGATAATGAAATTGATTTTTTAAAAAAAAGAAATTGGGGGCTTTATTGGAATAGTAATTATGATGATGATGATGATGAGGTTAGGAAGCACTTTTTATGCTAATCTATGGCAGAGCTGGAGCCTTGCCCCTAGTTTTGATAGGGGAAGGAAATGAAGTATAGAGGCTCTTGTACTGCTAATTCTGTATAAAGCAACAAGATAATGAGAAATGTATCCCTAGTTCCCTGAAATCCAGACCAAACCACTTGATCTTTGGTTGATCTGAAGTTTACTTGACTGCTTTTTTGCATGGAAGTGAAGGTCTCTCTATTACTTAGTGGTGCTTTAGTAGACAAGTTTCATATTTCTGGCAGGAGCAGGAACAGAAATTGTCTGTTGCTGTGGGATCATCTGAATTTGTCTGCAAAAAGGAAAAGTCCTTATCTCCCAGAACAGGTTACAGAAAAACAGAGAGGGGAAGCAGTGTGGTGCAGTGGGGAGTGGAACTAGTATCAGAGGACCTGAATAGTAAACTCTGTAGTGTAATTCATCCCAAGAACTTCCATTTTCTTCTTCATAAAGGAGGGAGTTGTGTAGGTGACCTTCCTGCTTCTAATAGAAATCTATGGTCTTATCTACCCTGAGCATCAGAAATTAACCCAAACAGCCTGGTTATTCATTGAAAGTTATGAAAACAGCAGCTTCTTTTTCTATTGCATGATTCCCTCTCCATACTTTATCCCCCTGGAGATTTAAGTGTGAAAATACCTTGAAAATACAAAGGGGCAGGAGTTCTTTCTGAAAGGTGGTGATATGGAGATAAACACATGGTCTGCATGGCAACACTGGTACAATTCTTCAGTCTGAGTTGAGATGCTAGTTCTCTTTGGTCACAGGTAGGAAATAAGAAAATGAGAACTTTCTTTTGTTCAATCTTGGAGAAATGTTGCTATTTGTTCTGGCTAACTTGACTACCTTGCCACCAGGCTGTATGACCTGCATTCTTTTAGACTTGGAATGAGACAAAGCCTGGTGGCAGGAATCTGAAGCTCAGCAGGAGGGAGATACTGCCCTGGATGGAGAGTTGTATTCTCCCCCCTCCCCCACAACATCACTTCAGAATCATTACTTCATTTATTTTCATGGCATTTTGGTGCAGACCTTTCTGTAAGATGGGGAAACTGAAATGTAGACTGATGTAAAGTGACCCAGCAAAAGGCAGAATTGACTTGAGTGACCAGGTCACAGATAGAAAAGGAACAAAGGAGTTTTGCCCTTGAAAATTAGCACTAGGACATAACATTTTACTGGATATCAAACTCTATGAATATAACCACATCTGTGTAGTTTGGTATGATTTAAAATATAAAGTCCTTCAGGAAAAAGGAGAGTTCACAGAATAGAAGAAAAAATGATGCAGTCAGTGGCCCTGGCCTACTCTGTCACTTAAATGCTAAGTGACTTCAGGAAATTACTTCAATTCTCTGTGCCTCTTGGGTTAGATGACCCCTTGGCTCTAAACTTCTGATCCTTTGTCTTCTTGGACCAGACTTGGGAGTTCCTGCTATAAGGAAATTATTCCTTCCTAATGCAGATCTGAATTCTCTTTGCAGTTTTTGGGCTTCAGAGAGTCACCTGAGCTCTCTTTAGCTCCATCTGGTACCTCCAAAAGTCTTTTTTGAAGTTTGTGTCCTCAGACAAAATCTCTGAGATCTGAAGGCAGTCGATGGGACCTCAAGGAATGATCAGTAGCAGGAGCCTCTCTTTCTCTCTCTCTATCAGTGGCCAGGAATAGGAGCTTAGGCTATTGCAGGGGAAAATGACTGGTTCATTCAATCACCTTGGAGTGGTGTGGGGTGGGTGGGATTAGGAGTGAGAGGGTCCTAGCTGCAGAGGACACTCCCTTCTTATTATCTTCTACTAATTTCAGAACACAGGCCTGAAACAGAAGCTTTGCTGACTTGGGAGTGACTTTGCTTGCTCCTGCCCTGGCCCCTCACTGAGGGTCCCTGGGCAGCCAGGCTGGGCAAGCTGCAATAAGTAGAGTGGTAGGACCCAGTGGCCTGTGGAATCTTTCTGAAATAAGAGATCTTAACACAATTTTGAAAATGAAATTAAACAAAGAAACATTAAAAACATTAAACAAAGGAAAAAAACTGGCCTGGATAGATTTATAGGTGAACTTAATCTAAAATCTGAAAAGCAATTAATTCTAGAAAAATTTTCTCACTAATTGAGAATGGAAGCACTCCAGCAAATTCCTTAAATAAGAAAAATATAATGTTAATATGTAAAACAGGGAGGAATAAAACAAAAATATAAAAAAGTGAGAGAGCTAATATCACTAATGAATACTGATTAAGACTATAAAATTTTAGCATTAAAAGACCATTCTATTTAAAAATATGCATCATGACTAAGTTGGACATATTATATAATGGATTCAAAATTAATTCAACAATAGGAAAACAACACAATAAGTCATATTAAAAACCAAAACCACAAGATTATAGAAATATTGCAGAAAAGTCTTTGACAAAGTATGACACTCATTGATCACTTTAAAAAATCCCATAACCTACAAAGCATAGGTATATCAGTAATCTGATAAAAAGTACATATCTAAAACCCAAAGCTATTATTATTTGCATTGGGGGAAACAGCATCCATTTTGCCAATAATGTGATAGTATCATATTCACAAATCAAACAATAAGGACTTAGTTACTATATGCCAGATGTTGTGTTAGGATCTAGAGATAGCTCTCAGGGAGCTAAAATCTTATTATGAAATATAAAATGTAGCTATCTAGGTATATACAAAGTTAATACACACACACATATATAGAATAGTGAGAAAGGGTACTAGCAGTTGTGTACTGGAGGATGAGGTATGAGGAAAAGGTCCTGTTGCTATTGTTTTTTAATAGGCCCTCTCCTATGTTGGCACCTAATGGTTGACAGGTCAATTTCCTTGATTATGCTATCCCCTCTAGGTATGATTTTTTTCTCTTAATTTTTTCCCTCATTGCAATTTTTTTTGGTGGGGAGGGTGAGGCAATCAGGAGGGAGTGACTTGCCCAAGGTCACCTAGTTAGTAAAGAGTCTGAAGTCAGTTTTAAAGTCAGGTCCTTCTGACTCCAGGACCAATGTTCTATCCACTGTGCCAGACAGTTGCTTGATAATATATGTATTTCATTCTAACAAAGGAATGAGAGCAGCATGAAAAAAAAAACCTGAAGCCAAACTCTGGTCCCCACTTTTCCGAAGTCAACAGAACAATTAGGGGTTACTGTAGTAGTCCATGCTAGAGGTCATGAGGGCTAGCTGAATGAGGAGAAGGAGAAACAGAAAAGTGGGAATAGCAGGGAGAGTGCGGAAGAGAGCGGTAGGGAAGTAGAGAGAAAAAGAATGGGTTGGGAGAATTGTGTTGATAGAAATGACAAACTGGCAACTGCTTGGAAACACTGGATGAGGGAGTGTGAGGACAGGAGATAACACTAATGTTATGCATCCTGGGAGAATGGAAAGATGGTAGGTAAATTTGGTAGAGGGAGGGATTTTGAGGGAAAGATAATGAGTTCTAGACATATTGAGTTTGAAGTGTTTTTGAGACATTCAATTTGAAAAGTCTAATAAGCAGTTGATGATATGTAATTAGAGTTAAGGAAAAAAGACTTAGGCTGGAAATATATAGTCATCTGTACAGAGAGAATTAGATCCATAGAAGCTAAAGAGACCACTGAAGAAAAAAGAATAGAGAAAAGACAAAATCTGGAATTATGTCTATGGTTAAAGGACACAATATAGAAGGTCACTAAGTCAAAGAAACTAGGGAGGATTGGTTATAAAGGTAGAAAAAACGAGAGTAGAATTGCATTTATTTAACAAAGTTCTAAAACTGCTAACAAAAGCATTAAAGCAAGTTAAAGAAATTTAAGGCATAGACTCAGGCCAAGATGAAACTTCTTTTTACAAACAATATGGGGATTACTTAAAGAGTCCTAGAGAATCTGAAAAGAAATTAATTGAGACAATTAATAACTTCATTGAGGTAGCAAACAAATCCACAAAAATTCAGAAGCACCTACAAATCAATTTGACTTTAATTTTTAATTCAATTTAATATGCAATTTTTCACATTCTCAGTAATTAGCCAAATACAGTAATCCTTTCTACATTGTGACTTTCCCCATTGTGGTTTCAATATATTGTGATTTGAAGTAGGAAATTAAATGAAAAATAGGGGGAGTTTTGCTAACATGTGAAGGTTAGCAGACAATACACAAAAAGTTTAGAAACTTGGAAATACATAAAATATGTGTAGAGTATTGTATAATATCAACACAGTTTTATCTTTAAATATGTATGGTAAATATGTATGGAGAAGGCCAAAAATTTTTACATGAATTTTCAGACTGTAAGGGCACCAAGCCCCTAACCCCTGCTATGTGGAAGGTATAACTGTACTATGTTTTAGTATTTGCTTTTTCTACCCCTTTCTCTTTTAATAATATTTTGTTTACTTTTATTCAGTTTGGAAGGTGTGATCTCTTTCCTGCTCTTATGCTACCCTGAAAAGAATAGAAGTAATTTTCAATGTCTGACTTTCCAATGTATAAAATTAGTGGCTACTCATTGCTTGGTATAAGGCAGTAATGACAAGATTCCTAGATTGTCAGAAGGCACATTTGCAAACCAGAGGAATCTGTGAAAGACTATGAACACTGAGTAAGAGAAACCCCATTAGGCCAGCATGCTCTGGTTTCCTACCTGTTTGCATTCTCTGTGGGTAGGCTAAAATATAACTCAACTCCAAAGTTTCTCTCCAAAATGGCATCTGGTACACATTGTTCAACAATTTGGCTGATTTTCTCTATGTCACAGTTAGGTTCCTTTACTATGATCATGTGGTATCCAGAACCTAAAAAAAGTTTTTTAATACCAGAACAGTTGAATTCATTCCATTGCTTTTAATAGCTTATACTTGATTTTCTCACAATTTGAATTAGGTGAGCTCCTTAAGAGAGGGAAGATGGAGAAGCATATTATGGTTCTGTGGAAAGAGGCTCTGAAGGCTCTGAACTGTATAGACACCACTCATGGATATGGACCAAGTGTATTACCAAGGCCCAGTAACTTTACATCTACGAATCTCTGTTTGCTTATGGGTAAAATAGGGACATTATCTACTGGATAGAATTTCAGTGGGGAAAATCTTTTAGAGTTGTTATTTGGCTACTGCTGTAAAAATCAGGATTCTGAAGTCTTCAGGGGTGTCCAATCTTTTAGTTCTTCTAAGCCACATAACTCCTTCCCTACACCCCTCAGACACACCTGCCCAATCTGACTTCTACTCTTTGGGTAGAAACTGGCTTCACATACCCTAATTTAGGGTTAGGATTCTTATAATAAAAAAATTATGAATCTATGAAGCAAATCATGTTAATGAAAACTGGTGCCCAATCAATGCTACAGTGAACAGAGATGTAGCTGGAGAAAATAATCCCTTAGTTATTGACAAATATTAATATCCTTGAGATTTACTAATACAATCAAAGCAATCTGTCTGTTTTCAAACTTTCTTCAACTACAGGTACAGTTGCTTAGTTTTCAAACCTTTCCAACAATCAATTTGGAGAAAACAAATTGAGGAATGGCAAAAAGGTGGGAATAAATATGTCATTTAGTGAGTAGGACAGAAGGTCTACTACAGGTATAGGTGCTGGGGTGGGGGTGAAGAGAGGGAGGAGTTAGATGAGGCCTAATCAATTAAATTCTCTCTCTCTCTCTCTCTCTCTCTCTCTCTCTCTCTCTCTATATATATATATATATATATATATATATCCTATTTAGTGGATATAAGGGTTTTGTAAAAGCAACAGTAGATATTTAAATATTAGAAGAAATATTCAGGACCTTGGGCCAGTCACCTCACCCTGTTTACCTTAATTTCCTTATCTGTAAAATGAGTTGGAATAGGAAATAACAAACATAGCAGGGTGTTTGCCAAGAAAACTCCAAGAGGGTCATGAAGAGTTGGACATGATTGAACAACAAAATTCTTTTTCATTTCTCCTTTAACAAGTAGTGAAGAAATTCTTTAATTGATTTTTTGATGGTATTATAAGGCAGCTAGCTGGTAGCTTCTCAGTGAGTGGGCTGTTTCTGAAAGGGCACCACTGATCTTTTAGAAATTGACTAAAGAACTGTACTCCTTTTAAAGGAGAAATGAAAAAAAAAAACATGTCTTTCATTTCACTGACTGTAACCTGTCCCTTATATCATGAAATTTCATAAGATGGATTAGGGAGATCTTAGTTAAGCAGATCCCCAACACAGGAAATAAAATTGAAGATGTAAAGTTAGACCAGATTATAGAGAGCATTAAAAATCAAGGAGAGTGAATTAATAAAGCTGGAAATAGGAAGCCATTGTGGATTTTTGTGAATAAACACATGGTGAGAGTAATTTATAAATGTGGATTATCTTTTTGGAACTCCTCAAAAGAAGCTTGAAAACAGAGAAAGGGGAGACCGGCCAGAGCTTAAAGGCAGACAAACCCCTTTTCTAGTCCTCCTTAAGTTCTAAAGAGTTAAAAGACTTTCCCTGAGGATAGCTATCATCACCGCTAAATCCTTCACTTTATTGTTTTGTTTGAACAAAACTTTGGAGGGGTTATGGTGTGGAAAAGTAGAAAACAAGCAAACAAGTAAGAGATGGAGAAGTAGTGTGAAACAAAAAAACTGTAACTTGATAAATGAATCCATGTTTGGGGAGATTGAAGGCAGAGAGCAGTGTCCTACTTGGAGTCTTATATCCTGAGATATTCTGGAGTCTTATATCCTGAAATATCCTGGAGTCTTTTATCTGAGTATAATCAGTCAGTTCCCCCCTCCCCAGTGGCAGAGACAGATACTAAGGAGTCAGGGACAGAATTTCAAATCTGATCTACTACCACCAAATAAAGGACATGATTGTGCCCATTTTCACTCAGCAGTCTGCTTATTTCTTTAAATTTTGTTTTGATTAATAGTATTTTATTTTTTCCAATTACAGGTAAAGTTAGTTTTAAGTTTTCAACATTTTTAAATAAGATTTTGAGTTCCAAATTTTCCTCCCTCCATTTCTCCTCTCTCCCCTCTACAAGGCAGCAATCTGATATAGTTTATACATGTGCAAACATATTTCTTTATTAGTATGCAATTTGCTTCTTTGAAAAATAGCTACAGAGACAGGTGATGACTCTAAAAATTTAATTCCACAACTACTTGATTGTCCATTAAGATAGATGAACTCCCTGATAAGTATTTGGAGATATATGTTGAACATTTAAACCTCTAAAGAACCAAACAGTGGTTCAAATGGTGAACTGCACTTTCAGTGAAAAAGAGTCTGTGAACTATAATCAAAAAGTTTCACCACAGTCCTTGTTATTCTTTGATGGTCACTAGCAAATCCTGGAATTCCATCCCTGGGACTCAATTTAGTGACTGCCTCTGTTACTGGTGGTCAGTTCATCCCTCTTAAAATTTCCCTTGTCTCTCTCCCTGATCCAACCCTCTCTTTCTCCCTGCATATGCAAATCCCTCTCCTACATAAGTGATCCCACTCCACTGTATCTCTACCAACAGATTGTCTCTTATTGAATACCCACTCTTTCACTTAATCTCTCCTAGTCTAATGGCCCCTCCCACACTATCCACAAACATCCTCACTTGCTCTTGCTATCGCTGCTATTTTCTCCTATTTTTCCTGTCTTTTGTGGCTAAATTCCTTTTTTTTTTTTTTAACAAGGCAATGGGTTTAAGTGGCTTGCCCAAGGCCACACAGCTAGGTAACTATTAAGTGTCTGAGACCAGATTTGAACTCAGGTACTCCTTGACTCCAGGGTCAGCACTCTATCCACTGTGCCACCTAGCCTCCCCAGCTAAATTCTTAAGTCTGAGTACTTCACTTTTTCTCCTCTCAGTCTCTTCTGGCTTCTGATCTCATTCTACAAAACTGCTGCCTCCAAAGTTATCAGAGATATTAAATCTGACAATCTTTTTTTCTCAATCCTTATTCTTGATCTCTCTATAGTCTTTGACACTGTTGATTAACCCTTTCTCCTTAATATTTCTTCTCACTAGGCTTTTGGGACACTACTCTCATCCTACTATCTGATGACACATTCCATGTCTTCTCTGCTAGCTCTTCATCCAGGTCATGCCCTCTAATCATGGGTATTTCACAGATATTTGTCCTTAATCCACCTCTCATCTCTCTAAACTATTTCATTGGTGTTTTCAACAGCTCCCATGAATAAAATTATCATTTTTACTGTGATGATTCTCAGATCTCCATATCCAACTCTAACTTCTTTGTTGACCTCAAATTTCTCATCTCCAAATGCCTAGTAGATATCTGAAACTGGATATTCCATAGACAGATCAACATGTCCAAAACTGAATTTGTGATCTTTTCCACAAAACCTTTCCTACTTCTGGGATGGCTAGATGGTGCAGTGGATAGAACACCAGCACTGGAATCAAGTGAACCTGAGTCCAATCTGGCCTCAGATTAATTTAGCTATATGACCTTGGGCAAGTCACTTAACCCCATTGCCTTGCAAAACAAAAACACAAACAAACAAAAAACCTTTCCCACTTTCCAAACTTCCAAACTATTACTATCAAAGGCATCCCCATCCTAGGATTCTTCAAGCTTGAAATCTATATGTCTTCTTCAGTACTTCATTCTCTCATCACCCTCCCCTCCCCTCACATATATAATCTGCACACATATTTAATCTGTTGTCAAAATCTATGTCTAGCATAAAAAAAAATAATGACTGGTGTTCAATAAACATCTTTCCCCAGTCTAGCCAATCTCTTTACCCCTTTTCACTATCTCACACTACCCACTGCCCATTCACACTGACTGTCCCTTGAACAATGTCCTATATATATCTCAGCTCTTTCCCTCTTCTGCTCTGATTATTGACCTCCCTGATTTCTTTTCAGTTTCAGGCAAAAATTCCACTTTCAACAGGAAGTCTTTCCAAATCTTCATTTTAGAATCTTCCTTCTGTTGATCATTTTCTATTCATCTTGTACTTAGTTTGCACATTGCTGTTTGCATTTTGTTTCCTCCTAGATTGTGAGCTCCTTGATAGCAGAAGCTGCCTTTTGCCTTTTTTTTTTGAATCATGGAGTTTCCCAGAGTGCCTGGCAGATAAGAAGTGCTTAACAGATTATTTCTGATGGACTGAGTGACTGAAAGTCAAATGGTAGAGTTTAGCAAAGAGGATGCTGTGTTGGCTTCAACCTTTCCTATTCTCCACTCATCCACAAAACTCCTTGTTCCAGCCTACTCACTTCTCCATTTTTTGCTTGCTTGGCATTTTCCCTTTTGCCCTAGAGTCCCTTCAAATTCTGAGTCAAAGAAACAAAATTTAAAAATCCTCTGGCTAGTTAATCCTCAATTAAATTTTAAGTCCCTTTAAGTTTAGAGAGCCCAAGAAAAGGGGCTTAACCACTTCCAAGCTGCTTTGCCCTTGCTCCCTCTCTCTTTGCTCTATTTTTCAGGGCCTTTTTGAGAAACTAAAAAAAAAAAAATCCACCAACTACACAAGAAAGTTTTAACAGTGAAATGAAGGATGCACCAAAAAGGAAAAAGGCTGAAGAGACCATATTTGTGTTTGAGGAAGAGTGAGGAGCCACAGCACTGCAATTCCCCCTCAACCATTATGGCAATGCGGTCACCCAGCAGGTCAGCCTCGGTCATGTTGGTGGTGGTCATTACAATGGTGTGACCATGTTTATGCTGCTGAAGAAGGTTCCAGGTGCTATTTCTGATGATGGGGTCCATCCTCAGTGTTGGCTCATCCAGAATGATAACCTGCAGACCAGAAGGACAGCATCCTAAGATCAGGAAATGGTGCTTGGACTCCTGTGTAGATCCTTAATATGGAGGGGACCAACCAACCTTGGCTATTCCAAAAAGTTGAGCACAAGGCACTTGAATCACTTGCACAGAGGCAGATAACAAGGTCAGACAGGCTACTTTCAAACCCAGTAAAATCTTGTCAACTTACTCCAATCATAGCATGAAAACACCTCTGCACTGAGGACACTCTGGGAGCTCCCCTTTAGAGGACAGCTCCATCTTAGGATCAGTTCACTTACGTTAATGTCAGTTGATTTTTCTGATCAAGCAGCAATAATAGCACATTTTAATGACTTTCTTTACCTGGGAGTCTCCTAAGAGTGCAATGCTAATGGTGAGCTCCCGCTTCATGCCTGCAGTCAGTGACCTTGAAAAGTAATTGCGCTTTTCTTCCAAGTTGAAAAATTTCAAGGTCTGCTCTATTTCTTTATGACATTCCTTCAAAGTTAATCCTTTTAGCTGAAAACACAAAAGAAAGCACTTAAATTTCTGACTCTAATTAATAGACCTCTGTCTCAGAATATATCTAACAGTTGTGATTTAAAAAGTAATCTCCTTTTATGGAAATTCAGGCACAATTTACAATACACTGGTATTATTGGTAGATTTTTAACCATGATGGACAATAGACTCAGATTTCCAAATCTTTTTGTCCAGTGATTCTATTGCTAGGAATATACCACAAGGAGACTAATGACGAAAAAGATGTTCCCACATCTACAGAAACATTTCTGGTAATAGTAAAGAATTAAAAATAAAGTAGAAATTTATTGATGAAAGAATGATTAAATAAATTGTGAAACAAAGAGGAGCATAAGAAAACTTATATAAACTAATATAGACTCAGGTTGAGTAGGAGCAGGATAACAATATATATTTGGGGTAGCTAGGTGGCATAAATTACTTAAGCCCATTGCCTTGTAAAAAAAACAAACAAAACCAAACAAAAAAACCCAATATATACAGTGATGACAACAATGTAAAAGAAAACAACAAAACAAAACAAAAACTGAACTCTGTGCAATTATAATGACAAATCTTAGAAAGACCATAGTTTTATGGAACACTGCTTATGGTCTTTTTTTTTCAATTGTTGGTCAGTTTTGGTAATTTTTTTCTTTTCTTTCCTATTTTGTATAATTTATTTTAAGGAATGGTTCCTTGGGTGAAAGAAAAGAAACAATGGAAAATGTAGGTGATCTAAAAACAAACATTACCAAAAAGTCATTTAAAAATTTTTTAACACTACTAAAACAAGAAATAAGAGACCTGGCACAACACATAAGACATTTAAAACAGCAAAATGTGTAATTCTTCAGAAAAATATATGAATGATGTGTTTAAATTCTGGTTTTCACAGCTGATTATACAAATACTGTAATTTTACTATAACAGCAGAATTATACTTTATCACTATTATTAATAGTTTCTTTTAAGTATAATTACTTTGTAGTTTTGATCCCATTAACCTTGCTACCTGCATGGCATTCAATGAAAGAAATTTATTTTAAAATCCCTACCTCCTCATTTCACTTTATTTTAGAAAGAGAGAACTTCAGGAAATATATTTTGAAATATAGCAAGCCTTCCTTACATAGTTACATAGCTTTAAACATTTTAACTGAGGGAAAAAAAGGATGTTTCATCTTTTTCATTTGGAGATTAGGTCTTAGTTCTCTGAAGGATAGATGATAAAATGAAATCTTGAAATTTTTACCTCACCCAACCAGAGAACCTTAGAATGAATTGAATTCCAGCCCTCTGCTTCCATTTTGGCAGGCTGGACTCTCTGAAACTGGGGTAATCTGGTTTGAGATAATATGTCTTTGTTAATAAGAAATATTATCAGTCAGCTCCTCCATCCTCTCATTACAACATTCATTGTCTGATTAATTGTTATCCAATCAGAGTTTATTGCCATCCTCAGGAACAACCACTTTTCCAAGTGCATTGAATGGAATTCAGGAGACATTCAAGAAAGCCACTGAACTTTTTGTTAATTATATGCTGTCCTGATACATGAAATGATGAAATACCGAGAACATTTCTAGAATTTTTTGACACAAAACTAAGAGGTTAGATCAAAGGATCCAGAATCAGAGGACTCACAGTTTAAATACAGATCCCCTGTATCTACTACTAACTATATGATAGTAGACAAATGTTAATTTCTAACCCTAAGTTTGCTCATCTGGAAAATGAGGGGCTTGGATTAAATTAATGGAAAGAGAGGGAATATTTGCTTCTTTCACTCACCAGAGCATAGAAATAAAGGTGATCAGCTACTGTCATATGATCAAATAAAATATCATACTGGGGACAAAAACTAATAATCTTCCGGATCTGAACCATTCCCTTGGAGATCTCATACCCACAGACATATGCTTCTCCACTTGTTGGAGGAAACATACCTAAGACAAAATAAACAAACAAAATGTAAATGTAGGGAGAAGTCAGCTTAATATATGTCATGGTCCTGGTTCATCCAGACAGATGAACTCCAACTTGACACTAATACTATAGTGAATCAACAACACAGAACAGGTACTGAGAACAGAATATCAATAAAGCCCAAGGGAATGAGTTTGGGATTTAGAATCAGAGAGACTGGATTCATAACATTGCTAATTTGTAAGACTTTGGGCAAATCATTTGATCTCTAGTGGATGGACCTGTAAAAGAGGTCCTGAGTGACCTGTCAGCAAAAGCTGATTATTTTAGAATATAAAATAACAAAATTAAGAGAGCAAATCTTAAACCTAAGTGTCAAATTCACAGAGCCCCAGCAGGTCAGCAAAACTCCCTAGGTAAGGTTGAAACCATATTAAAATGTAATTAGGAAATGTTAATAAAGAATTAAAATATACAACATAGATCATGTTAATTTGTGGTTTTCTAAGTCCATATGCAGCCAGCAGGGATCCAACTTTCACTTAAGTTTGATGCCACTATTTTAAATGATTCAGTTTCAGAAAAGGAAAGTTATTAACAAAGAAAAAAATCCAGACCAGATAGAGTTAAAGAAGTCAATCAAGCTTTCAGTGGATAATAAATATTTATATTACACAAATTATTCTAAAATGCTGAGAAAAACAATACTAAACTATTTTATGGGACAAAAAATAGTCCTAATATTCAAACCAGGGAAGGATAAGGAAAAAAAGGAAAATTACATGCTAATATCATTTGTGAATATGTGAAAAATTATTCACTATTCTCAAGTTGAATTTGTAGAAGAGATACAAGGATGAGTCAATATTAGAGAATAAACAAATTAAAAATATTCTCTATTACATAACTACATTGAAGAATTTATCCATTCCAACTATATAAATCTGAATATTGGGGGCAGGGTTATACATGTAAAGGTGATAGCTCCCTCTAAGGGAAGCTATATTCCAAGCCTAGGAAAACAGCCACACGTGCCTTAGAAATTAGCAGCCTACATGGATTACAAACGCAACACAAACTCATTCCCTTTTGCAATTTTAACCTATCAGAATTGACTTATCTGGTTACCAGAGTTTATCTTTAAAAGGTTAAGCATAGCTAGAACTTAGGATCAGGCAGCTGCTATGCACAGGTCTTGTATATAATAATAATAAATTCCTTTTGCTGTATTTTCCTGAGCCTGCCTATTTAAGGTTAAGCTCTAATGAAGATTTTTCCTTTCAATAATATCAAAAGATGCAGAAAGATTCCTTTTGAAAACAAAGCACAATATTTATTTATTCCATAAATTACAAAATTTAGGTATAGAATCTTCATCCTTATAAATATTTTAAAAAGAACATTTCTCTATATGATGTACAAAAGAAAAATTACACATGGAAATCATTAATCTCCACAGCTTGTTTTTATTTGGTATATTTCAAATATAATATGACAGTTTCATCACTCTCGTGCTTTTTTATATCTCCCCTTTAGAACTTTCTTTTGTTCTCTTTGTTTTTTTTTAAATTCTGTTATTTTATTTCTTTTATTTTCTTTTAATACCATTATGACTATCACCCTTTTCTCTCCAACCTGCCACTCGTCAAAAAATAAAAGCCCTCTCGTGTTACAAATAATTACATAAATCCACATAATAGCCATTTCTGCACCCTGCATCTATCACTTTTCTGCCAAGAGATGGGAAATATGATTTATTAAGTTTTACAGTCATGACTGGTTACTGCATGGATCATTATTCTTAAGTCATTTTAAACTATTTTCTTCTGACACTATAGGAACTTAATTTGTGGTTAAGAGAGATATGTGATGCCAATTCCAAGCACTACTAGGCTCACTCAGAATCTCCCTTTAGACCCTAAAGGAGATAATTCAAGACCCTGAACTGAATAGTTATAGGAATAACAGTACTCCCTCCAAAATCATCAGTCCTACTTCCAACTTGATCTCTATAGCCATCATTGAGGCTAGGGGAACAACCTCTACAGGGAAGGCGTCAAAACAGGCAAGGCAGCATAGTACAAACAGGAAGATACCCTGAAGCAGAAACAGGAGACAGCATTGTCTGTCAAATAAAAGCTTGACTATTTACCAACAACTTGACTATTACCTCCTCACAGATTAGGATGGAGACAATTCCAAGAATGTTGAGAAAAGTAGTATGTCTAAGATCACTGGTCCTATTTTAGTTATGACTCTTGAAATGGGTTCATCTTAAGCCTAAAATCTATTGAGGCATTTTACATGATAGAAGGTATATCCCATTCTATCATCCCAGAAAGCCTGTGTGAACAGTTTTTTTTTTTTTTAGTTTTTAATTGGAAGAGTTTGGGAAGAAGGGGTTTGCTACAAATAAAATGGGGATCATTGAAACATCCAAACAAAAGATATAGAAATGTAGTAAGTTCAAAAGGAAAAGTATAGAATTTATTGTATTCTTTTAAAAAGAGTGGCATATAGAATCATCTTTTTTTGTGTTTTGTCATATATATATATATACACACACAAATATATATGCTCTTTTTTTGAAGTTTATATTCAGAATTTTTAAAAAAAATCAAATTAACAACAATGAAAAAACACCAAAAAAAAAAAGATGAAATGTTAACTAGGCTTTAGGTATTGGGATAGGTAGGATAAAGGTTCACATGAGAGAATAGGGATGGAAGATTCACAGTATGAAAACTTAAGATTCTGGTGGCTCAGTTAAGTTTTAAGAATACACTGGATAGTAGAGTACAGAAAATACCATATGTAGTTAACATAACAACTCAAAAGGTTATAGATGAACCTAGCTTTTCCACTCCAGCTAAGATATAGAAGGGATAATATAAGTTCCAGACATTCAAAGAGAAATCACTGGGGGGTGGCTAGGTAGTGCAGTAGATAGAGAACCGGTCCAGGAGTCAGGAGGACCTGAGTTCAAATCAGGCCTCGGACAATTAATAATTGCCTAGCCATGTGACCTTGGGCAAGTCACTTAACCACATTGCCTTGCAAACCCCCCTCCCCAAAAAACAAAAAAGAAACCAAAACAAAGAAAAAAATCACAGTTAAGTCTCTTCACCTAGTGGACTATACAAAACTCTAAACAAAGAAACAGACGTTTGAAAGGAAATGGCTACGGGGGACTTAGCTAATTAGCCAACAGCTCAGGCAAATTACCTGGAAACCTGCCAGTGCTGTGATGACTCCAGGTGCACCTGAAGATGACAGTGTCCTGGGAGGCAAGAAGTACTAGAATGGAGAAGGAGAAGCTATATTTGGGGTGGAAATCCACAGTGCTCTGTTAGTGGAAGCATGGTCAGGAATGGGCATTGCTTTGAGTGAGGCATGTCAGGTGGGGAAAAGATCAAAGCACTTTGACCAACAGATTATCCAATGGATAACATATTCACAATGTAGACAAGTCACAATTATTGGAAACTTGCCTATGCTCTGAGTCAGTCACTGTAGGGAGCACAAGTCCAAGAAATCAAGGTCAGAATCAAATAGGACCTGACTATGCAATCCAGAATAAGGGAAGGAGTTGAGTCGGACTTTGGAACAATCACTAGACTAGACTATCTCTAGCTGAGGCTAGAGATACAAGTGAATGGGGGAAGATACTAAACATCATGAAGAAATATCATGATCAAAAAATGTTAAAGAAATAAATCTGGAAGGGGAGCAGGGGAACTCTAAAATAATCACAAACAGATTCAGACAAAAAAAATAGCTCATCCATAAGGGATAAAGGTGTTTACAAGAAATGGATCAGAAGATTTTAAAATGTAAATAAAGGTTGTTACAAGAAATGAAAAAAAAGATTTAAAATTTTTAAATATAATTTTTAAAATTTAACATTTTTAAATTAAAAAAATTAAATTTTAAAAAGAAATTATTAGTGAACAAGAAAGCTCCGGAGAAAAAAGAATAAGGACCTGTGGCTGGGGTCTGAGGGAAGGGCAGTGGAATGGAAATAAAGTGCTTCAAATAAAGATTACTAATACAGATCACATAATTTCTCTTTCACCATTTTCTTCTTTGTTTAAAAAAAAGATTAAAGAGAGGAAAATGTATAAGAGAATATGATAGATAGAAATGCGTAATTAGCAATTATTATTATATGACTGAGATAAACTCACCCATAAAAATGAAGAAGATAGCAGAATGAATTAAAAATAGAATCTAGACTTCCAGGTCATTAGACCAATAAGATTTCTGTCTGGTCATTTTCTTTTCCTAGTTTAGAATAAATATCAAAATTCCAAAAAACGAATTAAGCATCAGATGTAAAAGTGAACCAAATCACAGACACACACACACACACACACACACACACACACACACACACACACACACAAACAACCATGACAAGGTTAAAAAAAAGTTCATCTTAAAAGGCTAATTCAGCAGCCCTCCAACAATAGCTTCTATGATCTTGGCAGGGAATGCAAATACTGAATAAATGCAAATAAAACCAAACAATCTAGTTGTATCTGGGTCCTCTATTGTTACAAAGACACTGATGGAACATTTACCCCTTCCCCCATTCTTGCCCCACAGTTAAGAGGCAGATTGATTCTTTCCAGTCATGTCTGGTGGGAAGAGAAAGCATATTGCCTTTCAACTATAATGGTATCTAAGTCCATCACTCCTAAGGTTGTAATTATTCTGTTGTTCCTGGAACAGAAAAACTAAAACAGAATGATAGCCAAAAATTCCCCCCCCTCAAAAAAAATCCAAAACCAAAAGAAATAAAAACAACAACAAAAAACAGCAGTACAATGGTCCCTTGAAGGGGTGACAGAATATGGAAAATCAAGACCAAGAATCTAGTTTTCTCTTTTTAGAAGACCTATTTAGAGTCCTATGTCTTAATCATCTTCTGTATGTGGTGGCTAATGCCAAATCTTTACGATTCACAATGAATCTCCTGATAAATTAAGTGGTGCTGCTAAGCAGAATCAACTCCAAGATCTTCTGGGGATAATGACCGAGTCAGCAGAGTCACAATTCCTCTTCATGGGTCAGAATCATCGATATGTAATTACATGCGATTTACACAATCTCAAATTCACATTATTTCAAATACTCAAGTGTTTATTCTAGTTCTATGGTCCACAAGAGACTTTGGGAGACTTTAAGTTGCTGGGGGACTGACTTCCTTTTTCCAATGGAGTTGACTAGAGAGTTTCACCTTTTGCCTGTGTTAGAAAGTAAACCACCTCCAATAGTCCCATCTCTTGGTCCTTTCCAGTCCTTGCTAGGGAAGATAACAGCTCATTCATGAACTGGTAATGATATGGAATGGTCCCATAACTTCCAAATTACAGTAAGTGAAGGGTAATCCTGAGCCCATAACTGAAGGTGGGGTCCTGTTCTGCTGCCTAGTCTACCACCACTGTTCTTCTGTTGTTTAATTCACTGTATGTTGCCATTAGGATCTGAGCTGCTGGCATATCTCCTAAGCCTACTTAGGTTGCATAGATATTGAGCCCTGTGTTGCTTGCAATGGCCTATATGATTGCTTACTCTGCTACCCACACCTTCTGGGGCCCACCTGACTGCATTTGAGCTCCTCCCCACATTCTTCTGGGTCCAAGAATTTCCTCTACAGGGATCCTAAAGAAAACTTGCCATGTGCCTGGGTATGAGACCATATTGTTTCTTTGTGGTGAGTACTGCTGTGGTTTATCATAGTGCCTGGGAACATAATAGATTATAAATAAATGTTTATGTCCTTTTAAACTAATATAGCTGAGCCCAATGAGTGACTCACTGCCCAAGATATCACATCCAATTTTCCTTTGACCTGGAAACTGGATTTTGGCAATGATGTTCCTCGAAATTTTATTTGGAGGTTTCCAACTATCCTTTTAAGTACCTCTCCCAGTCCCTTGAACCAATGAGTATTATATTAACAAAATTCATGTTATATAATTCCCAGTGGCCTTCCAAAAGAGAAATGTTCCAAGCTATTTCTATGGTAGAATTCTTAAGATAATCCTAAAACTTCTATTTTGTTCCTGGGTCCCAGGCCTACTATAGCTGGTGATTTATTGAAGCATACATCAGAAGGAGGATATATACTCTCTTCAAAGTCCTAGTATTTCTTAGGAGACAAAAGGAGTCCTGGAATTATTATTCTGGAGTCCAGGAAAGATGAAAGAAGAAGGAAGATAAGAGTAAATCTGGGACAAGGTAGAAACATAACTGAAAGGATACATGGGTAGTGAGGCTGAGAATAAGTAGATCAAGCAGCAAAAAAATCCCAGAATCAATGGTGAACCAGGCAAAAAGATGATGCCAGAAAATCAAAAAATGATGAGAGTTACTAAAAAGAATTATTATGGGGGCAGCTAGGTGGTGTAGTGTATAAAGAACCAGCCTTGGAGTCAGGAGTACCTGGGTCCAAATCTGGTTTCAGACACTTAATAATTACCTAGCTGTGTGTGCTACCTTTGCCTTGCAAAACCCTAAAAATAAAAAAGAATTATTAGTTGAGGCTGTTTTGGGCAAAGTAGATCCTTTTGACTTCCCAGAATAATATGGCAGCAATATTGAAAACAGTGTATCCTGGAGGATCAATATTATAGTAGATCTGGGACTTGACAGGGGTCATTTAACATATAGGAAATGTCATGTAGAAAGGCCTGGAGAAAGGAATTATAAAGACAGATGCTGTGAACAACAAGCAGATTACTTTGGAAGACAATTTTCTCTCAAATAAGTAAGAGGTCATGCTTCAGTCTTGTACTGAAGACTACCACTTGGCAGAACAGAAACAAAGTTGCTTCATCCTTTTACATAGACTGGAGCTTTTGAAAAGAACTCAGACATGGAAGATTGAACAATGATCAAGAAAAAAGTTGAAATGAGAAGTGGAGCAGTGGAGAGGCAGGAAGCAGTATTGTTAAGCTCTCCTCTCCGAAAATGTCTAGAAAAAGGACTAGACCAAATTCTAATTGTAAAATCTAGAAAAGGTCACAGTGAGACATGTGTCCAGTCCAGTTTCTCACAGACAGACAGAGGGGTCTGTGCACACTGGGGACATAGGTCAGGAGAACACTACTGCACTCTAGTAGCCAAGAAGAGAGAGTGTGCAAGAGGGGAAGAAAAAAAAGCCAGTTCTAGATTGGAGAACCACCAGAATAAAAGTGAGGTCTCATGATGGTGCAAACTGGCACAGATCCAGGCTAGAGTGAGAAGGGCTCTGCATCCTGGGGATGCAGAGGGACTGTTCCTGGTAGGGAGGACAGGGCAGTGAACTGAGAAAAGAGTGAAGTTCATTCAGAAGTAAGCAACAGCTCTGTGACTGAAAGAGGAGCAGGCCCTTGATTACAGCACCCAGACGAGCCTTCAGTGGAATAACTGAGACAAACATTTCAGACCAAAGGGGAGCTACTATCCTCTGCCTTCCAGTCGGCTGACAGAGACTGAGTCCAAGAAAAGCCTGCTTTGCTCAGACCCAAACTCAGGTCAGGAATTTTCAGTTCCTCAAGGGGAAAGCTATCAGAATTTGCCCAAAATCAGAACAGTTTGGGAACACTGAAAGCTTGCTGATTCCCAGTTTGGGAACACTGAAAGCTGGCTGATTCCCAGCTTGTCCCTGAAATCTTGGTATAATACAACACTCAATAGCAGAAAGTGTGGCAGAGCTTAGCCCTAGCTTAGCCCTATCACTGGCTCCAAAGTCAGGAGATATGCTGAAGAATAAACAAATAAAAATTTCACCATAAAACACTAGAATGTTGCCAGGGAAGGTCAAGACACAATCAGTAAAAAGAGAATGACCCTAAAACATCCATAAGCAAAGCCTCAGACATAAGAGAAACAAAACCATAACCAAGCCACAAAACCCTAGAAATTCAAATAGAACAAATAGAAGTCAATAAGTCCTCCATAAGGCACTGAAAAGTATAAAAGATGAAAAAAAGACAATATAAAGCAAGGGGAAAAAATTAAAGTCTAGGTATTAAGTTTCAAGAAATTTTAAAAGAAAATTGTCTAATTCTTTTAGAAAAAGGATGAAATGGAGATAGAATCTACTGAAAGAAACCTCCAAATAAAAATTTTGAGGAACATCAAAGCCAAAATCTAGAGCTTCTAGGTCAAAGAAAAATTTCTGAAAGCAGCCAGAAAGAAAGAATAGTCAGGGTCACATATGATTTAGCAGGTTACATTATAAAAGAATAAAGAACTTGGAATATAATATTCCAACATGTATACAGATAAAAAAATGTCATGAATAATTTAACCAGCAAACTGAATATAATGCCTCAGGGGAAAAAGTGAATCTTTAATGAAATAGAGGACATGTGAACATTATTGATGAAAGACAAAACCTACAAGAAACTTTGATGCCAAACACAGTTTCTTAGGAGGAGATTGGGAAGCAGTTGACACCTGAATTTTACTCTAATATGAACTGATCAAAAGAAGGAAGCATATGCACATACACAATTGGGTACAGAAACATATTTTATATGAAAAGAGAACAGGAGGGAAAGGGGAGGAGGGAGAGTGGGAATTAGAAGGAGAATTTAGTCCAAAGCAAAACAAACTCTAAGAATATACAAAAATATTTATAACTCTTTTGGGATCCTAAGGGAGTGTCTATAAGTTAGGGAATGGATAAACAAGCTATATACCATAAAAATGTGTTGGAATACTATTATGCTGTAAGAAATAATGCAGTAAAAAATTTCAGAGAAACCTGGAAAGACTTATATGAAGTGAACAGATCCAAGAAAACAATTTTTACAATGATAACAATTTAGAAAAACAAATGACTTTGAAAGAATTAGGAATTTTTATTAGTGTAATGACCACCCATGATTCCAGAAGGAGATGAAACATATCACCTGCATCACCTGTCTCCTAATAGAGGGGTGGAGGACTCAGAATAAGACAAATTTTTTTAGGTATGCCTAAATATGGAAATCTGTTCTGACTATACATGCTTATAACATATTTTGTTTTCTTTTGCTTTCACTTGGGACAGGGTAAGGTTAGGGGAGGAAAGGGAGAAGGTAAACTTTTGCTCAGTGCAATATTATACACACACACACCCACACACACACTCTAATCTAATATTCTTTAGAAATTTATTAACCTTTCTTGATCTCTATTGTTCTGATTAAAGCTTGTTCTATATCAACCTCTAATTGAGAACTGTAGGTTTCAGGATATTTACCTCTACTCCCCCCACAGGGTCTGTTCTTTGAGATAGATCTGAGGGGAAAAGCTCTAAAAAGTCAATTAAGTCCTCCATAAGGCACTGAGAAGTATAAAAGATGAAAAAAAGACAATGTAAAGCACTGATTAAGGGGAAAAATTAAAGTCTAGGTATTAAATTTCAAGAAATTTTAAAAGAAAACTGTCTAATTCTTTTAGAAAAAGGGTTTTATTAGTGTAATGACCAACCACATATCACCTGTCTCCTAATAGAGGGGTGGAGGACTCAGAATGAGACTTCCCCTAATTTGCATTTGCAAATTGGTTTTTAAAGTTTAACAATCAAATGAAAGATCCTCCTATGAAGAAAAACTGCTTTGGTTATCTAGGTAAGAGATAAAACCTTGATTAGACCGGAGACAGTGATCCTGGAGAAAAAAACGATCTTGTCAAGTTTAACACAGGAACAGACCTTGTGAATGGGTTGGATAATTATTAAAGTAATCAGTGGCATACAAATGTGTAACCTGATTGTGTGTGTGTGTGTGTGTGTGTGTGTGTGTGTGTGTGTGTGTGTCTATAGTGTTGACTGTTGAAGTGACAAATCCAACTATAAGAGCAAAAGATGAAACCTGATATTGTGTTGCTAGTTAACATCTCCAATCTCGAGAATGTGAAAGTAAAATTGCTGCCTCTTCAGTAGATCAGTTAATAACATACCTATGAGCATTGATAGGATGGTGGATTTCCCTGCTCCATGATTTCCAAGAAGGACAGTGATTTGTCCCTTATAAAAATTCAGAGTTAGATCATTTACTACACAATTCTCAATATGGTTTATGATGAATACCTATGAAATAGGAAATAGGAAAAGTAAGAATAATTATATATATATATATTTTATGAATATATTTATGCATATACACATATTTCTGAAGATTTTATGGCATATTAATCACTTGTTGAAACTATCAAATCTAAAAAAGAAAAATGCAAAGGGAAAGACATTATTTCTACATTATAGTGTAAAACAAAAAATCTTATCTAGCAGAAAATTTATTTCACGGCAAGTCTGAATGATGCTTCAGAACATAGGAAGAATCCACAATGCTTTCAATTCTTCCAGAATAGCATGCTGTGAAACTTAAATAGACAGAAAAGCAAGGATCCAAAGTCATAAGGATCCTAAATCATTCCTTTTAGTTTTTTTTTTTTTTTTTGCAAGGCAAATGGGGTTAAGTGGCTTGCCTAAGGCCACACAGCTACATAATTATTATGTGTCTGAGACCAGATTTGAACCCAGGTACTCCTGACTCCAAGGCCGGTGCTTTATCCACCACGCCACCTAGCCACCCCAGGAGCCTAAATCTTAAGACTCTAGATCTCCCAAGGGCTGTTTTAGTTGATTAGAGAAGAGAGAAACAGGTGGCAAGAATAGTTGGGAAGTTCTTCCAAAACTTCATACAAGGCTGATAAGAGCCTTAATTAGGGGAAATATTTATATTTAACTCCTACCCCACCTAAAAAAATAAATAATGGAATATATGAATGTGCAATTAAAACTAGAAAATTAGCAAATTATAAATCCTGAAATGAGGACAAATTGGAAATCTAGGAACTCAAAGAGATTCAGTAAGTAAAATTGAAAAGATCACTTAAGATGATAAAACATTCAATAGAGTTACTTTGTAAGAATGAAAAAGAATGTTAACTTAGTGTTAGGTCCCATAGGATCCCAACTCTCCTACTTTTACTCCAGCAATGATCTAAAAAGAACATGAGACTGTAGAAAATGGAAGAGGAGTTCCTCCAGAAAAACCAGAAGGACTGCAAGCAACCTTTCATTTAGTTCTGATATGCTTATTAGTTTTGAACAAAAACGGGAAAGAGTTAACTGGAAAAAAAATCCTTGCGTGAAATAATGATATCCAAGATATATAAGTAATTCAAATATATAAGTCTGACAGTTATTCTTCCCAATAAATAAGCAGTCAAAGGGCATAAACAAGGAGTTTCCAAAGTTAAAAATCCAAATAATTAAAAACCAAATGAAAAATCATTATTATTTGGAAAAAAAAACAACTTGAGATTTTTGCCTTGTACTCTGTTCACTTTGTCAAATTGGCAAATAATGCAAAAAAGGAAAATGACAAATATTAGAGGGGCTATAGAAATATAACCACTGTATCTGGAAAGCAATTTGCTGCTTCTTTTTTTTTTAATTTTTAAACATTTTATTTGAGTTTTGAGTTTTATACCCCCCACCGCGGAAAGCAATCTGTCAGTCTTTATTTTGTTTCCATGTTGTACATTGATCCAAATTGAGTGTGATGAGAGAGAAATCACATTCTTAAGGAAGAAACAAAATGTATATGAGATAACAAGATCAGACAATTGCTGCTTCTTTCTTAAAGATCACTCAGGATGTTCCTCAGTAACAACAGTGATAGGCTTAATACGCCAAAATAATCAAAAAGAGGAAAAGGATCCATATGTACCAAAAATATTTCTGCTGTACTAAAGAACTGGAAACTAATGAGTAACCCAACATGTGGGGAATGGTTTAACAAACTGTGGATAAGAATGTAATATAGTATCATGCCCTAAGAAAAATGAAAGGGGCAATTTCAGAGAAATCCGAAGGAAATTTACTGTTTCCCCATGTATAAGATGAACCCCTTTTCGAAAAATTTGGGGTCTAAAAACTGGGAGCATCTTATACAGTAGTTGTAGATTTGTTTTACTTGCATTTACTGCTTTTTCACACTTGTTGTCTTTGCACTCATTGGTTTGCATTTGTTACTGGTATATTAGATTACATTTTGCCATGTTCTGCCCAGATATGGCTTAGGAAAGATTTTTTGTACAGTGCTGAAGTCAAGTTCAAAGTGATCCAGTTTGCAAAAGTAAATGGAAATCATGCTGCTGAGTATAAGTCTGGTCCTCCTCCAATTGAGAAAACAATCCAAGATTGGCTATGGGAAGAAAAAAACACTACTGAAAACACAACAGCAGAAAATAGGCCATGAGAGGCAAAATAGCCTGAGTTAGAGGGGGGAAATGAAGATATGGATTGAAGAGCAAAGGGCCATTGAAATTCCTTTGTCCACAAAGATGGTTCAGCATGAAGCAAGAAGAATCGCTGATGAAAAAGTGACTGATTTCAAAGGAGGACACAATTGGTGCTTCAGGTTCATGAAATGGAATGGACTAAGCGTGTGTCCACACATCAGACTTGCCCAGGCAGTGCTTATGGTCTACCACAGACCAAGAGAGCAGTCAGAGCCTCTCCTAAGACAGTGATTCATCATTATACTCAGATGAGAACAAGTTAATGCATGGGAGTTTTGACAGTTATGAGGAATTGCATGAATTTTATGATGAATAAAACTTGAGTTCAATAACTTTATGTAATACAATTTTTTCCCAAGTTTCGGGCCCCAAAATGAAGATACATCTTATACATGGAAGCATCTTATACGTGGGGAAATATGTTGAATGAAGTGAGTAAAAGTAAAGAGTTTTGTAAGCAAAATCAGGAGAATAATGTATAGAAATAAAAATAATGTAAAGAAAACAACTTTTAAAGACTTTAAAAACTCCAATTAGTGCAATGACACCACATGAATGATAAAGTATACTATTTTTTTGATTTTATTTTCCCAGTTTACATGTTATGAAAGTTTTTTAACATCCACTTGCAAATTCATAAGTTACACAATTTTCTTTCACCCTACCCCCCACTTCCCACCTCCCACCCCTAAGTGGTGGACAGTCTAGTGAATGTTGTATATGTACATTTGTGTTTAACATGTTTACATATTATCATTTTGTATATGAGGAATTAGGACTAAGGGAAAAGAAAGAAAATGACGGTATGAGAAAGAAAAACATTTTATTCTTTTTAAAAAGTAAACAGTGTTCATTCTGTGTTTTTTTTATCTGAATGTGAATCCATAACAGGTTTCCCAGGATTGTTCTAGCTCTCTAAGTGCTGAGAGGAGCTACATCTATCATAGCAGATTAATTCAGTGTTATTGATAAAAAGTACAGAGTTCATTTGGTTTTATTCTTTTTTGCTCAGCCATTACTTTGGGTAATTCTTTCCAAGCTTTTCAAGAGTCCAATTATACATGATTTCTTATAGAACAATAGTACTCCATAACATTCATATGCTTTAACTTATTCAGTCATTCCCCAATTGATGGGCATCTTGTCAATCTCCAATTCTTTGCAATTACAAAAAGAGCTGCTATGAATATTTTGGATCATGTGGGAGTTGTCCCATTTTTTATGATTTCTTTTGGATATATCTAGTATTGGTATTGCTGAGTCAAAGGGAATGATCAGTATGTTCTTTGGGAATGGTTCCAGATTGTTCTCCAGAATGGATGGATGAGTTCACAACTCCACCAGCAATGCATTAATGTCCCAATCTTCCCACAACCTCTCCAACACTGATCATTTTCCTTTTTAGTCATCTTAGCTACTCTGATAGGTATAAAATTGTACTTCATGGTTATTTTAATTTGCATAATCAATAATGATTTGGAGCATTTTTTCATATGATTATATATAGCTTTTTTAAGGTTTTTTTTCTTTGCAAGGCAAACGGGGTTAAGTGGCTTGCCCAAGGCCACACAGCTAGGTAATTATTAAGTGTCTGAGACTGGATTTGAACCCAGGTACTCCTGACTCCAGGGCCGGTGCTTTATCCACTGTGCCACCTAGCTGCCCTATATATAGCTTTAATTTCTTCATTTGAAAGCTGCCTGTTCAAATTCTTTGACCATTTATCAACTGGGAAATAACTTGTAATTTTTAAAATTTGATTCAATTCCCTATATATTTTAGAAACAATACCTTTATCAGAACCCTTAGCTGTGAAAATTGTTTCCCAGCTTTTTGTTTTCTTTCTAATTTTAGCAATATTGGTTTTATTAGTGTAAAAACTTTTTAACAGTGAAAAATCATACATTTTGCAATTTTTAATGTACTTTATGTCTTGTTTGGTCTTAAATTTCTTCCCTTTCCATAGAGTCAACAGTATTTCTTGATCTATTAATTGGCTTATGATAATGCCCATTATAAATCCTATGTCCATTTTGACCTTACTTGGATATAGGGTTTGAGATGTGGGTCTATGCTTAGTTTTTTGCCATATAATTTCCAGTTTTCCCAACAGTTTTTGTTGAAGAGTCTTTGGATTTGTGAAACAACAGATTACTGTAGTCATTTACTATTGTTTCTTCTATACCTATCCTAATCCAACTATTTCTTAACCAATACTAGGCAGTTTTGAGGACTGCTGCTTTATAGTATAGTTTTAGATCTGGTACAGCTAGGCCACCTTCCATTTTTTTTCATTAGTTCCCTTGATATTCTTGACCTTTTGTTACTCTAGATGAATTTTGTTTCTATTTTTTCTAACTTTGGTAGTTTCTTTCATGTGGCATTAAATAAGTAACTTAATTTGGGTAGATTGTCATTTTTATTCTATTAGCTCCACCTAACCATGAGCAATTGATTTTTTCCAATTGTTTAGATCTGACTTTGTGTGAAAAGTGTATTGTAATTGTATTCATACAGTTACTGGGTTTTTCTTGGGAGGTAGATTCCCAAGTATTTTATGTTGTCTGCATTTTCTCTTTCTATCTCTTGCTCTTGGGCTTTGTTGTTTGTATATAGAAGTGTTGATGATTTATGTGGGTTTGTTTTATAGCTGGCCTCTTTGTTGAATTTGGTAATTGTTTCAAGAAATTTTTAAGATGATTTTCTTGGTTTCTGTAAGTATACCATCATAATATCTCCAAAGAGTGAAAATTTTGCTTCCTCATTACCAATTCTAATTCCTTCAATTTCTTTTTTCCCCCTTGTTGCTTTTCTTTCTTTTTTTTTTGCAAGGCAATGGGGTTAAGTAGCTTGCCCAAGGCCACACAACTAGGTAATTATTAAGTGTCTGAGGTCAGATTTGAACTCAGGTACTCCTGACTCTAGGGCTGGTGCTCTATCCACTGTGCCACCTAGCCACTCCAAAACTAACATTTCTGATACTATATTGAATAGTAATGGTGACAATGGGCATCCTTATTTAACCCCTGATCTTATTGGAAATGTTCCTGCTTAATCTCCATTACATATACTATTTGTTGATGGCTTTAGATAAATACTGTTTATTATTTTAAGGAAAACTTCATTTATCCATATACTCACTAGTGTTTTTAATAGGAATGGATGCTATGTTTTGTCAAAGGCTTTTTTAGCATTCATTCTGATTATCGTGTGATTTCTGTTGGTTCTGTTATTGACATGTTCAATTATGTTGAGTGTTTTCCTAATATTGAATCTTTCCTGCCAATCTGATCATGGTGTATTATCCTAGTAATACCTTGGTGTAATATCTTTGATAAAACTTTATTTAAGATTTTTGCTTCAATGTTCATTAGGGAGATTGGTCTATAACGTTCTGTGTTTTTATTCTTCCTGGTTTAGATATCAGCATCATATTGATATCATAAAAGAAATTTGGCAGAACTCCTATTTTATATAAACTATATAGCATTGGAATTGATTGTTCCTTAAATGTTGAGTAGAATTCACATGTAAATCCATCTGGACCTGAAGACTTTTTATAAGGAGTTTATTGATTATTTTTTCAATTTCTTTTTCTGAAATGGGACTATTTAATGATTTTATTTCCCCTTCTGTTAATCTGGGTAGTTTTTTTGGTGAGTATTCATCCATTTTAATCAACTTTATTGGCATACAGTTGGGAAAAATAGTTCTGAATTATCTTTTTATTTTCCACCCTATTGATGATGAGTTTGTCCTTTTCATGTTTTGATACTGACAATTTGATATTCTTTTTTTAAAAAAAATCATATTAAACAAAAGATTTATCTATTTTATTGGTTTTTTTTCACAAAGCCAACTCTTAAATTTTATCAATGATTCTCTTGTTTTCAAGATTGCATTATGAATCTTTCTCTTCATTTTCAGAATTCCTAAATTCCTAAATTTTTAATTAGGAATCATTAATTTGTTCTTTTCCCAACTTTTTTAAGTTGCATACCAATTCATTGATCTATTTATTCATATAAGCATTTTTCTTAAAAATTGCATTGGCTGCATCCCATAAATTTTGGCATGATGTCTCACTGTTTTCATTTTCTTGGATGAAATGGTTGATTATTTCTATGATTTCTTGTCTGATCTACTCATTCTTCAAAATTAAGTTATTTAATTTCCAATTAATTTTTGATTTATCTTTCCATGACCCTTTATTACATATAATTTTTATTACATCATAATTTGAAAAAGCATGCATTTCTTATTTCTTGCCTTTTTGCATGTGATTGTAATGTTTTTAAGGCCAATTTTGGTATAGATGGCATATACTATAGAGAAAGAGATATATTCTTTTCTAGCCCCATTCAGTTTTCTCCAGAGTTCTAGAATAAGTTTTCTAAGATTTTATTCACCTTCTTAACTTCCTTCTCATTTATTTTGTGGTTAGATTTAGCTAATTCTGAGAGAGGAAGGTTGAGGTTGCCCATTATTAAAGTTTTGCTGTCTATGTCTCCTTGTAATTCGTTCAGCTTCTCCTCTTAAGATTTTGGATGCTATAACATGTGATGCATATTTTTAATGAAGATGTAGTTTTCTTCCTTATTGCTTTTAATGAAATCTGCTTTTGCTCTTGATTTGTCTGAGATCAGGATGGCTACCCCTTGCTTTTTTTCCACTGAATCATAATATATTTTGCTCCAGCCTTTTGTCATTGCCCTGTGTGTGTCCCTCTGCTTCAAATGTATTTTGTGTAAACAACATATTGATGGATTCTGGTTTTTAAACCATTGTACAATGGGAGAGTTTATCCCATTCACATTTACAGTTTTCTAATTCTGAATTTCCTTCCATATTGTCTTTCCTCATTTATGTTTTTCCTCTTTCCATTCCTTTATTTCTCCTTATCAATGTTTTGCTCCCTTTCCCCTTTTAACTTTTCTTTTAAAGTTTAACTTACTTTGACTTTTACCATTGCCTTCCCTTTTATTAGTCTTCTTCCCCCTTTTTTCCCCTTCCTCTACCCCCCCCCCACTTCTCTGTAGGGTAGATTTTTAAACCTAATAAGGAATGTATGTTGTCCACACCCCACCTTCTTTCCCTTGATTATAATAGGTTTTTGTGCCTCTTCACTTGGTGTCATTTATCCATTAATGCCTAGCCTTCTCCTAGTAAAGTCCATCTGTTTATGCTTTTATTGTTTTAATTCTGTGTTATACCTGCAACCTTGGTCAAAATATGGTCCTTTTATCTGTCCTGATAGAAGTTCCATTATTAAAATTTGATAGGTTGCTTGCTTGCTTGATATGCAGCATTGCCACTAAGTATCCTCCCCTCTTCTGTCTCATTAAAAATACACTTCTCAAAAATCATAAATAACATCAAATTATAATCACTTTATACCTTACTCCCTTTTCAAGTACCCTCCATGGATATACAACGGTTATGAAGCAGAGCGTCATGCAAAGTCACATCATTTCTGAACAATTTATCCTACCCACGCCCCATGTAAGTACACTCCTTCCAATTGTATCCAAAGTGTCAAACAAAGCAAAATCTCTTTCATGTCTAGTCCCTCTAAATATACACTCTCCATCCTTCTCTATAGTACTTCAACTGCCATTTTCAGTCATAGTTGGACATGCTGCAATTTGTTTCAAATATAGTGATGTTATTTTGGTCTTCTTCAATAACAAAGAACAAGAACCAGCCATATCATATCCTTCAACTATATTCAATCTTTTAACTACCCTAAGAGAATTACAATTCTCAAGAATTACAAGTGTTATCCTTCCCTTTAGGGATGTATACAATTTAATGTTCTTGATTAATATTTTTCTCCCTTTCCATTTAAGCATCTCCCCTCTTTTTAGGCATCTTTTGCATCTTGTATTTGAAAGTTGAATTTTTTGTTCAGTTCTGATCTTTTTATCAGAAAATTTTGTAAGTCCTCTATTTCATTGAAAATCCATCTTGTCACCTGAAAGAATATGCTGAATTTTTAAGGGTAGTACATTTTTTATTGTAATTCAAGGTCTTTTGCCCTCTAAAATATCATATTCCAGACCCTCTGATCCTTTAATGTTGAAGCTGGTAAGTCCTATGTAATTCTAATTGTGCTTCCTTTGTATTTAAATTGCTTCTTTTTTGGATGTTTTCAGTATTTTCTCCTTTATTTGAGAATTCTGGAATTTGGCTATTATAGTCCTTGGAGTTTTTATACTAGGGTCCTTTTCTGGAGGTGTTTTGTATATTCTTTCAAGGGCTTTTTTTTGTCTTCTTGATCTAGTGTATTAGGACAATCTTCCATGATAATTTCCTGAAAGATATTATCCAGGCTCTTTTTTAGAGCTAGACTTTCTGTTAGACCAATAATTCATAAATTATCATTCTTGCATCTATTTTCCAGATTTTTTTCCCTAAAAGGTACTTTGTTTTCTTTTGGTTTTGTTTGATGGAATCTTACTGTCTCATAGATTCATTAGTTTCTATTTCTTCAAGTCTATTATTTAGGGTTTCATTTTCTTCAGATAGCTTTTGTTTCTTTTTCCAGTTGATTTATTTTTTCCTTTTCCATTTAGTTAATTTTACTTTTTTTTCTGAGTTGCATTCCTTTTCCCAGTTGGTTGATTTTATTTTTTGATTAGTTACATTCTTTTTCCAGTTGGTTATTTTTACTTTTAAAGGAGTTGATTTCTTTGGTCAATTTTTCATAATTTTCCTGTACGGCTTTCATCTCATTACCATTTTTCTTTTTCCCCTCTCTTTTTTTGGTTCTTAAAATCTTTTTTAAGCTCTTCTGTGAGATTTTACATTTGAGTTTGATTCATAAACTCCTTTGAGGCTTCCCATGCAGGTAATTTGTCACTGCTTTCTTATCATCTCTATCTGAACAGTAACTTTCTATGATTAGTGCTCTTTTGTTTTGTTTTTGCTAATTTTTATTGTTGAGTTCTGCTCCTCAGGTATATGGAGAATAGTTCCAAGCTTTTGATAATGGGTCTAGGGTCTGATGTTTGGCTTATTGCTTGTCAAAATGTTGCCTATACAGATATTTGTTTCCTTCCCTTTGTTCAGGCTCTACTTATGCAGTGGTTTATTCCCAATCTAATTCTGATGTCCCAGTGTTCCTGGAGTTTGGGCTTTGTCTGGGAATGGGACCCTGTTTGCTGGTCTGTTATCTAATTGCTGGGACCTAGGCTGATGTCTAGCTGCCTAGACCTGAGTGATACTGCAGCTAGAAGTCTCCTGCTGGCTTTACTCTCCCACTTAGCTGGGCTCTACTACTCCTGTTCTCTCAAAGAGATAGACTTTCAGTCATGTAGAAACAGCATGATGTTTATAGAGGAAAACTTGTTTTTATTTTTTTATTTTTTTGATGGAATCTGTCTTTGTAGCAGTTTCATTTAATATTGTATAGGGAGAAGCTCTGGGACCATGTTACTTCACGTTGCCATCTTGACTCCATACTGGAAATGTTGCTAATATCTTCTGATTGGTGTTAGACTTGATTTGCAGAATAAGACTTATATTTCTGGACATGGTCAATAAAAAAATCTGTTTCATTTGACCATTCATATATATATTACAAGGGCTGTAAATTTTTCTTTCTCAATATGAGAATGAAGTAGGAGAGCTAATTTGTTAAACTGAGGAAAAAATTAAAAAAAAAAGAAAGAAATGAGTAATATGGATTGCAAATTTAAGTTAATTTCTTCATTTGACTTTCTTTCAAGGAAGGCACTCTAACAAAACTTTGTTAATTAAAACTTAATAATTCTTTGCTATGTTAAGCATTAACAATTGAAATATAAAGTTAAAAACTTAGTTCTAGCTAGAAAAGAGATCTAGGGCAAAAATACCTTAGAGAGATGTTTTATTTGAATCTGAGCTTCCAAATCTATAGGTACCTCTTCAATGAATGGATTTTTAAAAACATCATCATCTTCTATGTCCATTTCTACAGTAGATGTTGTAGTTCCAAACCAGTAGGAATTCTAAAAAAGAAAATAAAAATTTAATTACAAAGATTACAATTAGAATTGCAAAAATTAGCAACAATAAAAGAAACCTGAACAGCTGAAAATAAAAATAACTTACTAATTTTGATTTTTCAATCTGAGAAAGCAAGAACAATCCATAAGGTAATGAATTTTTCACTCTAAAATTATTGCAGATTTGAATCTCTATGTTTAATGTCAAAAACACTCTTTGAAAAATATCAAAAATACCAAAAAATACCATACCTCAAAATGGGGGGGTGGGGAAGGCCAGAATGAGGTCATGGCAAGAAGTAATAGCAGAAACCAGGAGAAGAGGAAATTGGCAAGATTCAGTTTCTTGTTTGCTATAGCCATCCAAAAATTTAATAATACTTTTAAAGATACCTTTCTAGATGGTAGGAATACAAAAGTAAGGCGCAGATCCAAATATGAAAGAATTTATATTATACCAAAGAGATGACATGCATTCTAGATAACTTGTTTAATATACCTTATGATAATTATCAGGAAATTAGCATGCTCATATTGAACTATGGGGTTCCAATCATACATACTTGTTCTCTTATATGTTTCAATAGACCTCTAAAATATTCATTCAGTTAAATCAAAGTCCATGAGAATGATGACTCCAAATTCTTTACATTTATTTGTTGTGAAGAGTGGATGAGGGGCAGCTGGATGGCATAGTAGATAAGAGCACCAGCCCTGGAGTTAAGAGGACCCGAGTTCAAATCTGATTTCAGACAGTTTTTTTTGGCAAGGCAATGGGGTTAAGTGACTTGCCCAAGTATTTGTATCCCCTGTACCACCTAGCTATGCCTGGCCTCAGACACTTAATAATTACTTAGTTGTGTATTCTTGGGGATGTCACTTAACCCCAGTGCCTTGCACCCCCCCAAAAAAGTGGATGAGACTAGACATCTGAGTCACATGATTTGCAAGATGGTAAATTAGTCTCTCCAGATTTCTTGAAATTTCTAAGCACCTTCCCCTCTCTCTCTCTCCCCCCAAAAAATTACATTCAACATGCTCAGCAGTCACAGGTGAAATAGGATAAAAAAGTGAGAATCCTGATAAAATAAAGTCTTTAGAACACTCACTTGCCAGCTGTCCCCCTACAGATTCCTTGACAGGGATCTAAGTTAAATCACAAACTTTTGTCTGGGGCTTATTGAGGATGTCTAATCTAATATTCTTTTTTTTTTTTAAGGTTTTTGCAAGGCAAACGGGGTTAAGTGGCTTGCCCAAGGCCACACAGCTAGGTAATTATTAAGTGTCTGAGACCGGATTTGAACCCAGGTACTCCTGACTCCAGGGCTGGTGCTTTATCCACTGCGCCACCTAGCCGCCCCTAATCTAATATTCTTTAAAAGTTTATTAACATTTCTTCATCTCTATAGTTCTGATTAAAAGTTGTTCTATTAGCCTCTAATTGAGGACTGTAGGGTTCAGGATGTTTACCTCTGCCCCCCACAGAGTCTGTTCTTTGAGATAGATCAGAGGGAAAAGCTTTGTCTATGAAATGCAGACCTTTTCAAATTTGCATCTCAAGGTTCACTTTAAAGTTTGTGTAACAATCAGAAGAAAGGCCATCCTGAGAAGACAGGAAAAACTGTTCTGGTTATTTAGACAAGAGATGAATTCTTTTTGCTTTGATAAAGAGTCAGGGATCCTGGGACAAACCAGATCTTGTCAGTTTTGACACAGCAACAAGACGTTATGGATGGGTTACATCAAAGTAATCAATAGCATACAAATGTGTAACCTGATTGGTTGACCACCAAAAGTTTTATGATTCTATGTTCATTCTGTATAAATTGTCCCCCCAAATTTTGTATTGTTGTTGGTGTTTGGTAAGATCCTAGAGAATTAAACTTCATTTATCAAACTAACTTTGTTATTTCATTTTTAGTTTAAGGAAATTAAAGTTAAGAAGGTAATGCCTACATCCAAGCAAAGATTCTGCCTGAAATATTTTTCTCCTCCTATATCTATTCTACAAAAAGTAGAATCTGTTAATTCAGCTCAGCAGTGAAAAAGAAAAAAGAGAATCAAAGGGTAATAATGAAGAAGGGAAAGAAATAGACTAAAACCTAGATATGTTTAGTCTTGTTATCTTGGAGAGTACTTAGGGACATAGATTATATATCATACTATCCAACAATTAGAAGCTGAAGCAATTTTGTAGTCTAAGGCAAATTAGCCAAAAAGTGAATGGGGATAGGGATGTAAAAATAAGGTTGAAATTCCAAAGATTTCATAAAGAAAAATTAAATCTCATAATATATATATCAAATAAATATCCCTAAATAAAATCAATAAATCAACACAGAGGATTCTAAAGACTTTTTTTTTAGGCAGGAAGAAGGAGTTCCAAATTTACATAGATTACAAAGTTCTTTTAGTAAATGTTCTAAGACAATTCAAAGTAAGCCAATTCTTGATGAAATACAGCATCAATTCTGTGATTTCTAAGAGAGCATGGCAAAGAAACAGGGACCTCTAGAGTTCAGAAAAGAAATGGAATCCACAAAAGAAGAAATTAGGAATTATGAGAAAACAGAACAAAGAATTCTCAATGCAGAATTGTATAAAGATTCAATTACTAGATTTGAAAAAAAATTGAATTTACTGAGGAAAATATCTCTAAAGAAGAGAAATACAACATATTTAGAACAAAAAATACATTAAATGTATGAAAATCTGGTAAAAGAGAAACAAATATTAAAATGAACAATATTAAAAGAATACTTGAGACTTTTGTTGGGTTAGAGTCAAAATGACAGAGGACAGGCAGCAATCCAGTTGAACTCTCCCAAAACTCCCTTCCAAACAACTTTAAAATAATGCAAAAATAGAATTCTGGAGAAGCATAGCCATTATAAGATCAAGGTCAGCCAATTTCCAGCCCAAGACATATTAGGAGGTCAGAAGGAGAGGTCTGTGATGCTGGGGTTGGCACAGAGCACTCCCTGCAGTGACAGCAGCAGTGGATCCTGGAGACAGTGATACTGGGAGCAGCAACTTTGGGAGTTCTCAGTCAGAAACTGGATTCAACAGACATAGTAAGATTATAGGGAGCCCTGTGAAGATCACCAGGCAGAGGAACGGGAGCTGTTTGGCCTATATACAGTTTCAGAATGGAGAGGAGTATTTGTAATAGTAAGTGATAATCTAATCACAGTTATAGGTCAGAGATGAGCACCTGTGGCTACAAAGGAATTCTGGTTAGAGTATATGACAGAATGTTTCAATTTGTGGGTTACATAGCTAAAAAAACTAGAAAAAAGAACAAATTAAAATATTCAAACACCAAATGGAAAATCCAAAGATCAAAAAAGAGAGATCAATAAAACTGAAAGCAAAAAAAAAGTTGAATTAGTAAATAAAATTAGGAGCTAATATTATGAAAAATAAAATAGATTAGCCAAATTACCAGTATCAAAAACAAAAAAAAAAGGTGAATTCAACACCAGGACATTAAAGCAATTTTGAAAAACTATTTTGCCCAATTATATGCCAATAAATCTAATAATCTAAGTGAAATGGATGAATATTTATATAAATGCTAATTTCCTAGATGAACAGACAAGGAAATAGAATACTTAAAGAACCCTATTTTAGAAAAAAGAAACTGAGTAAACCATCAATGAGATCCCTAAAAGAAATCATCAGGACCAGATGGATTCACAAGTCAATTCTACCAAATGTTTAAAGAACAACTAATTCTAATATTACATAAACTATATGTAAAAATATGAAAATAAGAAATTCTATCAAATTCCTTTTATGACACAAATGTGATGCTGATACCCAAACCAGAAAGAGCAAAAACAGAAAGAAAACTACAGGCCAATTCCCTTAATGAATATTGAGGCAAAAGTTTTAAATAAAAATATTAGTAAGAAGATTGCACTAACATAACACAAAGATAATCCTCTCATGGGACAGCTAGGTGGCACAGTGGATAGAGCACTAGCCCTGGAGTCAGGAGGACCTGAGTTCAAATCCAACCTCAGACATTTAATAATTACCTAGCTGTGTGATCTTAGACAAGCCACTTAACCCCACTGCCTTGCAAAAACCAAAAAAAAAAAAAAAAAAAAAAAGAATACTCTCTGACCAGGTGGGATTTATAATACAGGGCTAGTACAATATTAGGAAAAGTATTAGCAAAACTGACCATATCAATTATGAAAACAATAAAAATCATATAATCATCTCAATAGGTACCAAAAAAGCTTTTGAAAAAAATGCAACACTCCAAACTATTAAAAACACTAGAAAGTATAAGAATAAATGGAACTTTTCTTAAAATGATAAGCAGTACAAACCCAAGTCCATTAGCAAGCATTAATATAATGAGGATAAACTAAAAGCTTTCCCAATAAGATCAAGAGTAAAAAAAGGGTGCCTATTACTGTTCATTTTTATACTTGAAATGCTAGTTATAACCACTGAACATATCACGGTCTCTTGGAGTCACAGGTGAAAGTTTAGTGACACCAAAAGGTGGATGAAATGTTAACTGTAACTGCCATGAAGGCGGCTGAAGTAGATACTGTGGTACCCTTAGAGCTTGGCCAGATATCAAAGATGTCAAGTTCATCCCCCCTGCATCATGGGCCATTGCCAGCTCTCTTGACTTTTATCTTGTTACTGGGCTTCAAAAATTCTGGAAAAGAGAGTGAAGTTGATGATTTTTTATAACTCTTTCAATTAAATCCATTTTATGTGCAAATCAAAACATCAACCTGTAATGTTATTAGTCTTGAAAAACAAAGAACAAGCCAAATGGCAATCCAAACAAATTCTGGAACAGCGGAATAGTCATAAAGATCAGGTGAGGCAATTTTACGCCCCAAGGCAACAGGAAAGGTCTGTCTCACTCAGGTAAAATTTTTTCAAAGAATGCAGTCCAGGTTAAGCAGGGTCTCAACAAACCAGCCAATGATTGATGTCCCAAGGTCACCTTGTAGCAAGGGATGAGCTAGCTTCTCTAACTAGCCTTTGTGACCCTGGCAGAGCACGAGGCCCACATGGGTCTCAGCACCACAACAGGAAAGTCACCAGACCCCTTTGGTAGGTCCTGAGGCTTCAGGGCAATACCATAGTGCCACCATAGAGGTTAGGGCCTGAAGTCCCCCAGAATAAGAAGCTGAGGATAGTACTCTTTCCACCCCAGGAACAGAGTTCAATTTTAAAAGTAAGGAAATAGGCCAGAAAACAACAGAAACAACAAAATAACCTGACTACAGAAAATTCTAGTGACTCTATTTTCTATTTTGAAAATATGATCTTTAATAAAGTATCTTGCTCTAAAAAAATTTTCAGAGTTATCATTACTTACTGTGTATTTCCCTCTATCTCATTTTCACCATTTATCTCTCTCTCTGCTTAATATCTGTATCAAGACCTGCTACTGGCTAGCTGGCCACGGTTTGTGTTCAACTCTGCTCCATTCTTACCCAGTGAGACAGACTGTTCCTTCTGTGTTGTCATGGGCTAGAGAATTGTTTTACCCTGTGGTTTTGTGGCTCCAGAAATCATTTTGAGGCATTATTATAAAACTTTTTTGGTGGGGAATTTAGGAGAGCTCAGGCAAATCCCTGTCTTTACTCCACAATCTTGGCTCCACCCCCAACAAAATTCATCTGGAAGAAGAAAAGGTCAAACATATCAAAGAATTCAATAAAGTTAAAAATGCTTACATTCTCTTTTAAAAAATTTTTTTTGGCTTTTGCAAGGCAATGGGATTAAATGACTTTGCCCAAGGTCACACAGCTAGGTAATTATTAAGTGTCTGAGGCCGGATTTGAACTCAAGATCTTCTGACTCCAGGGCTGATGCTCTATCCAATGCACCAACCACCTGACCCTGCTTACATTCTTACATAGGAAAAATGATACTTGTAATTCCTAGAAACTCTCTCATTACTAGGACAGTTGGAAGGAATCAGAGAGCATTATAAGATTGAATGATGATTATGATGGGATCATTATTTAAAAAATAAAATTAAGGGATGACAAAGAGGGATCCACTGTGAGAAGATGAAAGGGGGAGGTAGAATGGGATAAATTATCTCACACAAGAGTGATCTACAATACCTATTCAGAGAAGCCTAATAGTTTCTTGCTAGATCTGGAAGCCATATTTTCTTCCACTGCGAATGTTTTGGTTTATCTGCTTATGCTCAAAAACTTTGAGTTATCTTCCCCTTTATTTCTTTGGTAGTTTAAGTCTTTTTTTCCTTATTTTCCTCTATGGTTTAATTTTTGGCTCTCATCCCTTTCTTCTATACAATTAAGATTGCATGTTTAACTCTCATCCATTTTTGTTGGCTTTTTTTTGGGGGGGGGAGTGGGAACAGGGGTGGAGCACTCAGTGAGTTGTGAATAGTAAAGATAATGGGTTAGTGACATTTGAGATTATTATGCCAGCACCTCTAGATAACAATCTCTATCATATATGTTGGGGATTTTGAGATTACTTGATTGATTCAAATATGAGAATACATGAAAAAATAACATACTGAAATTAAAATCAGTAAAGGGGAGAAGGTTTCATTACTTTAATAGAATAGAAAACCATGGAGAAGCAGAAAAATGCATATTCTTTCACAGAGTAGTTAGAATTATACTATTTAAAAAACAACCTAAAGAAATGCAGTTTGTGGGGGCAGCTAGGTGGAGCAGTGGATAGAGCATGGGCCCTGGAGTCAGGAGTACTTGAGTTCAAATCTGGCCTCAGACACTTAACAATTACCTAGCTGTGTGGTCATGGGCAAGCCACTTAACCCCATTGCCTTGCAAAAAAAAATGAAAGAGAAAGAGAGAGAGAGAGAGAGAGAGAGAGAGAGAGAGAGAGAGAGAGAGAGAGAGAGATGCAGCTTCATAACTCACCATCATGAAGAAGTTCCATGGATGAGGTATTCCATAATTTCCTGGAAAAACTGCTTCTATATACCAAGTCAACAAGGCATAGAAAAAAGAATCAAATATCAGCATTCCAATGATATGTCCAATGGTTAAAGTATCATTATTGGTGACTGGCTGAATAAATTTTGTCCAATGAATCCCCTTTTCTGAAATATACAACAGAAGATAACTTGTTTATTATGCATGCCAAACTAAAATTATAATATCTCACAGTTTCCAAAAATAAGATATGATGGTATAATTTGAGAGTTTTAGGGGTTTGGTTTAATGAATTGAAGTTCTGGTGGGAAATATTCTGTAGTCAGTTGAAATAGAATTGGAACTCAAAAGAGAGATTGACTATTATCTGAATAGAGGTGGAATTTGAAGTTATGGGTATATAATGAGATTGCTAAGAGAGAAAAGATTTAAAGAGATATAGTTATATATAGTTATATAGTTATATATAATTATATATAGTTATATCAGGATATAACTATCTTAAAGAATTAGAGGACAAAATTAGGGAGATTTAGAGAAGAATCGTGTACGCTTGTATTTTATTCAAAGGTTGGAATCACATAAGTTTTGTTTGAGCATAACCTGGAGAAAAGAGAATTTTCTAGGAAATCTCCTATTCATCTTATTTGTCTATGGGTTGTGACAGTATAAGGAGCCCATATCACTTATAAATCACCCATGGACCTGTCTTTTATGTTGACTAATCTAGACTAAGGTTAGTAATGTATACTTGAATATTCTGAGCTGGGACTTTTTCTTTCTTCATTGAGTATAAAAGTTGTGACACATTAGGACATTAAATCACTCCTAAGGAACTCATTTATGTCCTTCTATTATCCTTGCCTAGTATAGCTTAAATGTAAAAATCTTTCCTTATCCTTTAAGGATCAGTTAAGCTCCTCCATGAAACTCCTCAACACTCAAAGTCAAATTGACTTCTCCTATTAATAAATACTTATAAGGACAGCTAGGTGGTGCAGTGGATAGAGCATAGGCCCTGGAGTCAGGAGGACCAGAATTCAAATGTGGCCTCAGACACTTAATAATTACTTAGCTGTATGAACTTGGGCAAGTCAATTAACCCCATTGCCTTGCCAAAAATAAATCCTCCAAATCCCAAATAAATGCTTATAGTATATGTGGCCTATAATGTATTACTTAATTGTTTTATGTATGACTAACTAGACTGTAATGTTTTCCAGGAATGACCTACTTTTTAACTTTTTTTCTTGTGTCTTCCACAGATCCTAGCAAGAAGGTACACTTAAGTTGCTCAATAATTATTTTTGTACAATTTTATATATATATATATATATATATATATTGAGAGAGATGTACATATATATATATATATATAATTTTAATTTTGCAATTTATTTTATTTTGTTTTGAAGTTTCCACTTCCCCTCGCTTACCCATGGAGAGGGCAAACAACCAACCAATCAAACTCACTGCAAATATGTAGAGTCATGCAAAATAAATTCCCGTATTAGTTATGTGGAAAGAAGGAAGAAAGTGGGGATGGGTATCATGTTTATTCATGAGTCCTTTAAAACTGTTTTCAGTCATTGTGGTGATGACTGTTCCTAAATTTTTTCAAGTTGCTTATCTTTACAATATTGTTACTAGTATATAGTTCTCTTTCTTTTGTTCACTTTGTATAAATTCATACAAATTTTCCTAGGCTTCTCTGAAACCATCCCTTTATTTCTAATAGCTCAGTAGTATTCCATCATATTCATATACCATTACTTATTCAGCCTTTCTCTGATTGATAGGCTTCAATTCAATTTCCAATTCTATGGCACCACAAAAAGAATTGCTACAAATAATTTTGAAAATATGAGTCCTTTCCCTCTTCCTTTGATCTCTTTGGAGTACAGACCTAGTAGGTAATCCCACTGGGTAAAAAGCTTTTTTAAATATAGCTTTTTGGGCACAATAACAAAATATTTTCCACAATAGTTAGATCAGTTTATTTGGTCCAACAACAATGCATTAATGTTTTCCCATATGCCCTCCAGCATTTTTTAATTTTTCTGTCAAGTTAGCTGATCTGATGGGCATGAAGTGGTACCTAAATATTCATGAATAAGAGCATTTTAATATGGGGATCAATAGGTTTGAAAACTGCTTATTTATGTTCTTTGACTATCAACTGAGGATGAACTCTTTTCCTCATAAACTTGATTCATCTTAAAAATGAGATACTCATCAGAAAAACTTGCTGTAAAATTTTCACCCTACTCCCTGCAATTTTCTTTTCCAATTTTAGCTTCATTGGTTTTGTTCATATAAAACCTTTTCAGTTTTATTTAATCACAATTGTCCATTTTACTTCCTGTGAAACTATCTCTTCTTTGGTTAAGAACTCCTCCCCTATCATCTAATTTCTTCCATGTTTTTCTAATTTGCTAATGATGTCACCTTTTATGTCTAAGTCCTGTACCCATTTGGAGCTTATCTTGGTATACTGGGTGGTATACTAATCTATACCTGGTTTCTTCCAGACTATTCTCCAGGTTCCCCAATAGTTTTTGTTTTGCAACCAATAGTCAGTGTCTTTGGGTTCATGTGCTCATTTGCTTCTGTACATTACATATATAATATGTCCCCCTGATCTGATTTTTCATGACCCTATATACATTTTTCTTGGCAAAGATACTAGAGTATTTGTTATTTTCCTCTCCAGAGAATTAAGGCAAATAGTTTATTTTTAAATTTTTTTTTTATTTTTGGCAAGGCAGTGGGGTTAAGTGGCTTGCCCAAGGCCACACAGCTAGGCAATTACTAAGTATCTGAGGTCACATTTGAACTCAGGTACTCCTGACTCCAGGGCCAGTGCTCTATCCACTGTGTCAACCTAGCCACCCCCAAGGCAAATAGTTCTTAAGTGACTTGCTTAGAGTCACATGCCTAGACAGAATCAGAGGCCAAACTTGAACTCAGGTCTAGCTGTCTTCAGATTCAGGAGGCTTCTAGTTGTCTCTTTTTCTTACCTAGTACCACATTGTTTAGACAATTAAGACTTTTGTAGTAATGGTTTCAGAATAATTACTACTAAGTCAATCTCTACTACCATTCCCCTTTAAAAACATTATTTCCTTTGATAATTCTCCAGAATGAATTTCATTTTCATTTTTTCCTCCAAACAAATTATTTTTCTAGCTTTATAACATAATCTAGCTTTATAAAATAATCCATTGGTAAAGAGTTTCAGTTGACTTGTATTGAGTCACTGGTAGTCTACTGGGAGGCTGAGAACTTAATGGAAGATCATGGTAAAAGTTGGTTGCCCAGAGAAGTTCATCAGTATTGTAGTTTCATGGTGGGATATTTATAGATGCCCTGGATGATGGGTCATGCTCTCCTGCTTTCCCAGTCATTCGTGGAGTGGAGCAAGGCTGTGTGCTTGCTACCACACTTTTCATCATGATGTTATCAGAGATGTTGTCAGATGCCTTCAATGAGGATTAAAAATAGTATCAAGGTCAACTACCAGACTAATGGTAAATTATTTAATCTGAAAAGGCTACAAACCAAGAGTGGAGAGAGTGGTAGTGCATGATATTTCTTGCAGATGATTGTGCACTTAATGCAGTCTCTGAGGCTGAGATGCAACAGAGCATAAAATGCGGTGCTTATGCTAATTTTGACTTGACAATTGACACTGAGAAAACACAGGTGCCCCTCCAGCCAGCTACCTTTACTTCAGATTTTTGCTATCAGAATAAAATTTTGAATGTTGTGGATAAGTGCACTTACCATGGCAGTATATTTTCTAGGCATGTTCACATGGATGATAAAGTTGTCAGAGCTAGTTTGGTGTCTGGGAGGCTCTCAAGGAAAGTGCAGGAAAGAAAAAGGTGTTAGACTGTCTACTAAAGTGAGGGTTATGAGTTGCTGTCCTGACCTTATCATTGTAAAAAACCTGGATATGCCAGATAATTGAATTGCTATCATTTGGGTTGTTTTAGGAAGATTCCAAAGATCACCTGGTAAGATAAGGTACTAGACATTGAATTCTTTTCTCAACTTTAGCTATTGCAGAAATATTCTGTAGAAATATCAGAAAAAATTTTGATGGGCTGACCAAATTGTTCTAATGCCAAACATATGGTTACCTAAAAGACTATTTTTTATAGAGAACACAAGGCAAACACACACATGAAGGTCAGAAGAAGCAATACAGGGACCCTCTCAAGGTCTGTCTGAAGAGCTTTAGAATCAATTATGAGACATGGGAGATACTAGCAAGGACCACTATGCATGGCATGCTCTAGAAGCAAAACAGAATTGCAGTTGCTCAAAAGAAACTTAAGATGTGAAAATTTAGTGACATCTACATTCCAACTGTTCATATGGATTATTTGTGCCTGACCTGTGGTAAAGTCATCCAAACTTGTATTGGTCTGATCTGCCCACAGCTTAATCCCAACATGGTGATGTCATTTTGGTCCTCTCCACCATCACAACTTCTCTTCTCCTCCTCCTCCTCAATAATTACTTTTTAATAAATTAAATCAAAATCAATTATTTTCTAATTTCTAAGCTAACAGAATTGTAGAACTGAATTGAAAAGGACCCAGAAACTCCTTAACTCTCTACACCTTTACTGATAAGAAGGCACACTACCATGGTTTGAGTATCTCCAGTGAGAGGAAAAGACCTTCAGACCTCCTGGAGCAGTTCTGGTTCATTTTACTTCTGAATACTATTTATTAGATTTTCCCTAAACCAAATCTGAAGCAACCTCTGAAATTTCTTCTCCTTGTTCCTTTCCTAGTTGTTTCCTCTGGGCTTAATCAGGAGTCTAGTCCCTCTTCCACACTAAAGTCATCAAATACTTAGACATTCATATAATTCAGGTAAACAAGTTTTTAAGAGACTGCTGTGAGCCTTTGGAAAGTACTAGGGATAGACCAGTATACTGCTGAATAGGATAGAATATGGATGAAAGCAGGAATAGGAACTACAACTATTAGTCCCTAGGTGAAGAAATATTAATTCTGGTCATCATCAACTCTGCACCAAAAGGTGAAGTGATTTCTCTTGGTCATAGAGTAAGTATGGGATAAACACAAGTCTTGAACCTGGTTCTTTCTGCCTTCAAGACTATCTCTGCATCCATTCTACACCACTACCTCTCTTCATTGAGAGATAAAAATGAAATATCTCCTGCCTCTAAGGAGCTTGATATTTTACTCAGGGTAAACAATACATAAGCAGACAAGTACAGATAAGACATTTCCAGGTATATAGAAAATAATTCCCTGGACTGAGGAAAAGGGAAGAGCACTAATAACTAGGGGAATAAGGAACAACTACTCTGGAAAGTGGTACTAGAGCTATGCTTTAAAGGAAGCTAATTCCAGATACAGACAGAGACAGCTTGGGAGCTGGAATTTTATGTATGTGAAACAATAAGTAGGCCACAAAATGTATGAGAGGAAATAATATTTAATCTCTTTGGAACAGACTCTGCATCACCTTAATTATCAAATAGAAAAATTTATATTAAATACTAGAAGCAATAGCAATAGAGATTATAAAATAATTGGAAGTCTACCTGTAATAAACATACAAAAACTATATGAACCCAATTATAAAATATTTTTCACACAAAGAAACAGATTCAAGCAACTAGAGAAATATTAAATGCTCATGAGCTGAACCAATATAATAAAAATGAAAGTACAGTGGTACCTCAATACTCATCTTTAATCTGTTACAGAACTCTTAAAAAGTGATGAAACTGATGAGTAACAGATGATTTTTTTCCCCATTAAGAAATAATGTAATTAGTACTAATTTGTAGAAGTTCCCCAGAACTTTCATATTTTATTGCTAATATTAAGTAATGAGGTTATTTTGTAATACAGAACCTTAAAACTAAATATAGACATGGGGGGGGGAAGCAATTAATTGCGTGAAAACAAAATAAAATAAAATTTAACTTCACTTTACCTGTAATATGAGGTCCTGGTATATGGTTTATTGTTAATTCTTAGCTCTCAAAGAGGACCGTGACATCAGTGAGGTGATAATATGGCATCCAATTGAATTGGATTTAAGTGAGGGGATGCTATGCAAATCAACAACTACACATTCTCCTCTGAAGCCATCTAAATCCAGTGGCTAAGTATGGATCAGGACCACTGGAGATGACCTCGGATGCAGTAGGAGACCTTGGCCTTTTAAAGGACTAAGATCTTTCCCAAGTCACAGTTTGACTGAGGTAAAGCCCATTCAGCGATTAAGGCTAGGTAAGAGAAAGATGAAGTAAAAAATGTCTACTTTTCCTTAAAGTATGAAGACAAGACCTTCAGGGCTTCTTGGTGATTAAGGCAGATACGTGATAATGATGATGATGTTTTTGTCTGTTCCTGAAGAATTCCGTGACATCAGGGAGGAGATGCCATGATAAACAGATGAATTGAATTTCAGTGTGGGATGCTGTGCTAAGCCACCAGCCTCAGGTTCTTCTCCAGAGCCATCTGGGTACAGTAACCAGATATGAATCAGGATGACTGGAGAGGACCCTGGATGCAAGGCAATCAGGGTTAAGTGACTTGCCCAAGTTAGTACACAGTTAAGTAGGGATCAAGTGTCTGAGGCTGTATTTGAATTCCCATCTTTCTGACTCCAAGGTTTGTGCTCTATCCACTGCACCACCTAGCTGTAAGAAATGAAGCAAAGAATAGCCTCTTTTTCATAATCACACACACAAAAAATTAATCTGGAAGAATTTCTGACCCAAACAACAAGAATTGCTATTTACATTCACTCTGAACCAATCAAAGCTCAAATAATGAACAAATGGGCTTAGCTAGGGGTTCTGAACTGTTTATTAGCTACCTTGAGACTGAAGATCCTCTGTTTTCAAAAGAATGAGTGGTGATGAGCAAGTGACAATTGACAAAAAGCATTTTTTCTTGCATCATGATTCATACAAGTTCTAGGAAGTACATAGTCTAAAGCAAGTGTGGAGTGTTGAAACATTTTTTTTTAAAAAAATGCTACAAGTAATGGGTTTGATGAGTGATGAAGTCCACCAAAATCAAGTACCACCATAATTCTTTTTTTTTAAAAATTCTTTTATTTATTTTTTTCATTACATGCAAAGAGTTTCCAACATTCATCTTTTTAAAGTTTTTAAAGTTGAGTTTCATATTTTTCTACCTCATTCTATTCCCTTCCCACTCCTCATGACAGTAATTTCAAGAAGGTTATACATATGTTTGACATATTTCCATATTAGTCCATGTTGCGAAAGAAGAATCAAAACTAAAGGGGAAAAAAAAACCATGGGAAAGGAAAAAACAAAAGTTTAAAAAAAGTTAAAATAGTATGCTTTGATCTGCATTCAGATTCCATATTTTTTTCTCTTGAGGTGGATGGCATTTTCCATTACAAGTTCTTTAGAATAATCTTAAAATTAATTTTGTTATTCAGTGTCACACCAATCAAGCTATCAAATAATTACTTTGTAAATTTTTTAAAAAAATAACAAAATTCATTTTAAAAAAATGAAAATGACCTGGTAGTACCAGATCTCAAACTATACTAGAAAATGTCAAGTCATCAAAACAATTTGGTACTAGATAAGTCATATTAAATACCCAATATTCAGAATTAAGTGACTACATGTTACCATGCATTTGATAAACCTAAAGACCCAAGTTACTGGGGCAATGACTCACTATTTAAGAAAAACTTCTAGGAAAAGTAGAAAACATTCTGGTAGAAACTAGGTATAGGACCAATAACTATCTCATACTTTATATCAAGATAATTTCTAAATGGGTATATATTTTAGTCATAAAAGTGATATAAACAAATTAAAAGATCATAGGAAAAAATTAACTGTCACAACTATGGATAAAGGAATACAAGAGTTAGAAAGCATCTCAGGAAATAAAATGGATGATTTTTTAAAATTTAATTTAATTTTTAATTTAAAAGTTTTAAAACAAAAAACCCTAATACAGTCAAAATTAGAAGTAGGAAACTTGTGTGTGGTGGGGGGTTTAGAGTTTGGGTGGAATTACAACAATTCTCTCTGATAAAGGACTCATTTCTCAAATACCTAGGGAACGGAGTCAAATTTATAAAAACAACCACTCCCCAACTGATAAATGGTCAAAGTACATGAAATGAACAGTTCATTTTCAGAAGAAAACAAAACTATCTATAGTTATATGAAAAAAATGTTCTAAATATTTGATTAGAGAAAGGAAAATTAAAACAACTCTGAGGTACTATCTTATCTATCAAATTAGCTAACATAAAAGAAAAGGAAAATGACAAATGCTCTACACTAATGCATTGCAATTATAGTTGTGATCTGGTCCAACCATCTTGGAACTATGTTGAGTTAGAAAGCTGCATCTCTGACCCAGCAATATATTTTCCCATCTGAAACATGATCTGGGCTTGATATTGGATTATTCTCTTCTTCAGCATAGATTTCTCAAAGTCTGAGGAGATTCTAAATAAATTTTATGTTTTCCTTGGTTTGTTTGTATCAGTGGTATTAGTGTCTGGTGATTATACTTGGGTCCAAAATCTGATTGTTCCTGAACACCATAGCTAAAGGTTTACTCTACTTCCCCTACAGCAAGTTATTCAGGCCTAGTCTGTCTGGATGCTTCTCAGGATCACTTTTTCCTGGACTACCCTGCCACTGAAGTCTTTCTTTACCCCCCCGGAAATAAGATTCTCAGGTCATTACTCCTGTTCTGGGCTATGCCTGAGGTCTTTTCTTCCCTTTTTTTCAATTTTCTCTTATCTATTTTAAGTAGGGTAATTCATTTATCTTCCCAAACTACTTCCACATTTGCACATTCTTATCATATACTACAAGTATGAGAAATTGCAAGTTGTATTCCTTTCTTCTTTCTATAGAAATGCATTCCTCTTTTTTCTGTTTTCCCACCTCAGATTTTTTTGGATAAGAATCAATCCATCCCTCTGACTCCTTGTTTTCTTATGTAACTCCCTCAATATCTTTTGAAGACCTTAAGACTCTGAAGGAACATTTGCTCTTTCACTTCCATAATAATGTTAGACTTACATCATCATATAACTTCTTTCATTCATTCAAATAAATTTACCTTTAGAGCTTTACTGGATTTGTTTTAATAATTTTAAAGTTCCTGCACCTTTGATATTTTTTATTTGAAATACTTGAAAATCTATTCTATTTAAGATACAGGCTTATCCCCATAGTATTATTCTTAGTTTTGCAAACTATGTTATTATTGATAAATCTATATATTTTACTTTTTTGAATACTATATTCTAAGATCTCTTTTTTAATAGCAGAAACTCATATCTTGGGCAATGCTGTCTCTAAATAAAAATAATAGCTATCACTTACATTGAGTTTTATAGTTCTCAAAGTACTTTAGAAATCTTAACTCATTCTTTAATGGAGAAACTGAAGCAGCCAGGGGTTAAAGTGACTTTCTGAGGATCAAACAGCTAGTAAGTGTCTGATGTCAATTTTGAAATCAGATCTTCCTGACTCCAGGTCAAGTGCTCTATTCACTGTGCCACCTGGCTGTCTCAAAATTTTAGACCCATGGAACTTGAACTAATTGTTTCTGGAGCTTTGAAAGTATTCTTTCTTCGATATGAATGTTTTGGTTTTTGGCTACATTCCTCAAACTCATCTTTTTGGCGTTTTTTTTTAAGGAATGATTAGGGGCAGCTAGATGGCATAGTGGATAAAGCACAATCTGACCTCAGACACTTAAGAATTGCCTAGCTGTGTGACCTTGGGCAAGTCATTTAACCTCACTGCCTTGCCAAAAAAAAAAGGAATGATTAATGGATTTCTCCTATTTTCTTATTTTTGCATTAACCTTTGGTTTTGATTTCATTCCTCTTCAGGCTGTACTTCCTTCTGTCCTTGCAGTCTTTTCTTCAGAAAGTATATAGTTCCTCCTAGATGCAAAGTCAGCTGTGTCTTCATTTGTCTTCAGTTTGCACTCTGGACTTCCTCCACAATGTCCCCCATATCTCTGTTCTGGAAATTCATTTTAGTCCTGGAATAACTATGCTCTGCTTCTGTGGCTTCTCTCTCTCTCATCAAATGACTTAGGATTTGACCATCAAGAGTATGCTTTGATCTTTTCTACCTTTCACAGGTATGAACAAGGGCTGCCTTCAGGTAAAAAAGTCAAAATTATTTCAGCAGCCTGAGGCTTATTTGTTTGGAATGTTGCCTCTAGACTTCCATAGGCATAATGAATTAGGGAAAAATCTCTGTAAATTCTATTAGAGCTGGCAGATGTTAAGATTATATTCAGAATACTCTCCCACAGTAATAACATATTAAAATAAATCAATACACTTTCACACAAGAAAACAGGGCCAAGCTTCAATGTAGAAAACACTTAAATAACCTTTCCATGAAACAGTATATTTCAGACACAAAAGAAGAGTCCACAAAGTAGTGCTGTTAAAACACTAAGATTTCATTTTGCTTAGTCTAGACTTGACTCAATCTCAGTCAGTTATTCACTTAGTCAAGAAAAGCTTTACTTTCATGTATATTTCATTCCCTCAATTATGAATGGTCAGCTCCTCACTACTTCTTTCCTCTTTCTTAGAGCTGTCCCATGAGCAATCATGATTTCAGAGGACCAATAAAGTAAAATGTTATCAACCTCCTGAAAGAGAGATGAGACACACACTTTTGGACATTTCCCTATTTTATAATATGGGAACTTGTTTTGCTCTATGTTTTATATTTATTAAAATATTTTTATTTTTGAGTGGAGAGAAGTGGAAAGGAGGAAAAAATATGCTAAATTTTTTAAGGTTGAATTTTTTTAAAAAAGCAGAAGGGATTCAGGGAGAAAGGTATGATTATCCCAGTCCAGGTTAAGTTGCCTTTAAAAGGGATTTTAAAAAAATTTTGCTAGTCCCATTTGCAATTGTCTAAGATATTATAAAGTTGCTCATGGCACTTTTTTCCCCCCAAGAGGTAGCAGATGGGGCTTATAACACATGGCTTTTCTTTCTTATTCAGCTAAAAAGTGATTTATCTTCTTTAGCTGACACTTCTATTTCCTTCATCAGCTTCACAACTTCAAAGGCAAAATCAAACACCTTGATTTTTTTTTAAACTTCAACCTCTCTCTAGCATTTAGTTCCTTTCCTATTGACTTCAAATGTGTCCAAGTCTCCATTATTCTTTTTTTTATAGGTTTTTTTTTTTGCAAGGCAATGGGGTTAAGTGGCTTGCCCAAGGCCACACAGCTAGGTAATTATTAAGTGTCTGAGGTCAGATTTGAACCCAGGTACTCCTGACTCCAAGGCCGGTGTTTTATCCACTGTGCCACCTAGCCGCCCCTCATTATTCTTTTTTTTTTTTTTTTTGATTTCTTTGTAAGGCAATGGGATTAAGTGACTTGCCCAAGGTCACACAGCTAGGTAATTAGTAAGTGTCTGAGGCCACATTTGAACGCCGGTGCTCTATTCACTGCACCACCTAGCTGCCTCATACCTTTATGTTTTTAACTTTTTCTGCTTCTTTCAGTTTTTCTGCCTTTTACTGTTGTTACAAAGAGTTTATCTGGACTTCTGGGGCAGAGCCCAAATGCTTCAATGAGGTTAGCATGCTCCTGGAGCTTTTCCTCACACAATACTAAATGAAACCTCTAAACAGACATAAAAACTACAGATTCCACCAAAGAAAGACAAGATCAAAGCAAGTTTTCAACTTCAGACATCGTAGAGGATCTTTAGTGAAGGTCTGTCTCTTTAGAGGAAAAGGGGAAGTAAAACCCAGCGAGAAGGGAGGAAGAATAGGGAAAGACAGCAGAAGGCTTTTAGCCACAGTGCAGCCCAGGTCGAATGGTTAGATTGCAACCCCAGTCTGAACCTTGGGAACACTGGGCACAAGACAGGATTGAGTAGGAACAAACCACTATACAGGCAATGCCTGGGCTACATAGTCAACATTTTGGAAAGCAACAAGCCAGGGATCAAACACTAGCCCCAGCACAAAAAGCTTGGGTCTATACTCCCTAAACCCAAGGAATAGAGCTCAAACAATCAAAATGAACAAAGAAACCCTAAAGACCACTAACTTTAGAAAGTTAGTATGCAGACAGAGATGATAAAAATGCCATCTCATAAGAAGAAAGCAGTGACAAATTGTGTACATGGGAAGTCTCAAAGGAGTCCATAAATTGCACTCAAATTCACAATTTCATAGAAGAACTTAAAGAATTTAAAAACCAAAGAACAAAGGAAAAAGAAAAATGGAAAAAAAGAAATGAAAGCCATGCAGGAAATTTTGAAAAATGGATCACAGAATTCAACACCTTTAAAAAGGAAACAGAAAAGGTAACTGAAGAAAATAAAATCCTAAAAATTAGAACTGAACAAATAGAAACCAATTATCTATTATAATAGAGGGAATGAAGGGAGGATGTGAACACTGAATAAATCCTACTCAACAGATTTGGCCCAGAGAGGGAATAAAATACACTCTCAATTGGATTTAAAAAATCTATTGTACCCTAGAGGGTAGTGGAGGTGGGGAGGAAGGAGAAGAAAAAGGAAGAAGGGATTGATAAAAGGGAAGGCAAAGGTATAAGTGAGAGCAAGCTTTTGGGGGGGGGGACAAGGCAATGGGGTTAAGTGATCTGTGATTTGCCCAAGGTCACGCAGCTAGATGATTATTAAGTGTCTGAGGTCATCTACTACACCACCTAGCTGTCCTGAAAGTAAACTTAAAGTTAAAATTTAAAAGAAAAATTAAAGAGGACAGGGAGCAAAACATTGGTGAGGAGGAATAAGAGGAAAGGAAAAACGGGGAAAGATAACATGGAGGGAAATAAAGATTTGGTAATCTTAACTATAAATATGAATGGGGGGGCAGCTAGGTGATGCAGTGGATAGAGTGCCAGCTATGGAGTCAGGAGGACCTGAGTTCAAATTTGACCTCAGATACCTAATAATTATCTAGTTGTGTGAACTTGGGCAAGTCACTTAATCCCATTGCCTTGCAAAAAATGAAAAAAAATGTGAATGGGAAGAACTCTCCCATAAAAATGGAAGTGGATAGCAGGATGGATTAAAAACCAAAATGCTATACATTTGAAGCAGAGAGAGAAAGAGAGAGAGAGAGAGAGAGAGAAAGAGAGAGAGAGAGAGAGAGAGAGATACATACAGGTTAAGGATATGGAGTACTATTGTTTTATAAGAAAGCATGAATGGTCAGACTATAGAAGCATGAAAATAATTACAGGAACTAATTCTGAACAAAGGGAGCAGAAACAAGAGAACACTGGACACATTAACAACAACACTGTGTTGCTGGGATCCCAAACGAGTGATCTCTTTTGCCTCAAACCCAATTGTGTGTTTCTCATCACCCATAGTAGCTATGGCTTTGCTATCCACATGTGTTTATTCCTTTAATTCTCCAAATTCAGGTGCTCTATAACTTCAAACAATGTTTCTTTTCTTTTTCCCTTTGTTGATTGGCACCAAAATGATCTTTCTTAATCCCCAAATGAATTTTCTTCTTAATATACAGTGCTAAAACACTACCCTTTATTTATTTTGTTTATTTTATTACTCTTAAATACTGTATACTTTTCAAATCATGGATCTCATTCTATCAAGTCTCCAGGATATCTATGAGGACAAATTAACTAGTTTAATATATTTATTACCCATACCTTCTGCATTTACATATAGTTATTTAAGGTGGTGATTTTTTCCCTCCTGGACTCTTTTGAATACCACTTCTCATAAGTTACTAGTTGTTTCTTCTAATTTTTCTATGTTACATTTGCTTTTTTCCCATAACTTGTCAGATCTATATGGACTATTTTGATCATTTTGTCCCCCCTCCCTCTAAGTTCACTTTGAATGGAATCATAAAATTCTAGAAAAATAAGAACAAACCAGCACTTTGTTAGGTTTATTCTATCTTAAGAAGGAGCCTATGGTTACTATATATTAATAATGATAGCTCAAATGGTATTTTAAGGTTTATAAAGTGCTTTCCTCATAATAACTTTAACAGTAGATGATATGATATTCCAAATTTTTAGAAATTGAGGCAAAAAAGGTTTAAGTGTTTTTCCAGGGTCATTGTGCCTGAAATTCCCCCACAGTGGGTATCACATAAAGAATTCAGTTTACTATCTACATATCAAAAGATGTAAACCAGGGCTCCAGGTTGATTATATAAGTAGTATAATAATCAAAGAGGAATACTCATACTTGAGCAGTCTAGGAAGGCTGCCAGCTGACAAAAATTTCCTTAGAAAACAGATGAAGAAAGGGGAAGCTGCAAGATATATCAATACAGATTGGCTGATAAGTTTGTGTTTCTTCAATTTAGTGCTGGTCTTGGGTCCCAGACACTTAGGTGCCACATCAGAGTTGCTTTGAGTAAAATCCTGTGTTTATTAAGTCTTGGTCATGTTCTGGTCAGTATGCTTTCTTTTAGGTAACATTAATCTTAGTCTATATTATTCATTGAGAGGAAAGCTTATTATTATTATTATTATTATTATTATTATTATTATTATTATTTTCACTGATAGAAATTTTTCCTGGGAGTCCACATCATGATCTTTACTGCAGAGACTTTTGCTAGGAAACTCATATCATGACTTTCACTGCTTAAAGGAGTGTATACTATTATGGCTTTTACAGGTTAATGATACCACATTCTAAACAGACCCTTTAGTCATGGAGCTAATGAGAGTAACAAACTCAGAAATGAAATTAGCTTCCTGATTCCAAGCCCAGAATTCTTTACACCACATTATACTTTCCTTTTTAAAAGAAACAATAAAAAATCTAAATCTAAGAAAATACATTTCCAATCAGAATCTTATTCATCATGGTTTTTTACTGTAGATCAAGTACTCATTAGACCATCTATTACTGGCAAACATTTTTATCTTCTCTCCTTGTCTGCCATGATATCCTGAAAAGCAGGTTCTCCTTGGAATTAATATATTAATCATAATTACAATGATCATAAACCTTGTGTTTTGTACTAAACAAAAACGATTTCTCTAAATACTATAAACTGTCTGTTTTAAAGCACTAAAAAACCAGGAACTTGATCTTTTATGTAATTTTATAAACCTTGAGGCACAATATAAATTCAATTATCATCATAATTATTATTTAAAACCACAGAATGTCATTGTCATGACCTCAGGTTGAGGATCAAATCAGGAAACAGAGAACTTTAAAGGGATTCAATTCAATTCAAAAATTTATCAAATATCTATGATTTGCAAAAGCATTGGACTATATTGGGAGTTCATTTTTGTCTAGAGCTGTGATTTCCAACAGAGTGGGAACCTTAGGTGAGAAAACTGCAGCTTAGCAAGTTATAGTCTTAGAGAGAGAGGCCTGGGGCATTGAGAATTTAAATGACTTGCCCATATGAGTAAGAGGCTGGACCTGGTCTCCAGATCTGAGATCCATGGGGCCACATTGCCTCTCATACTAAGGATACAAAAATGGAAACAAAACAATCTCACTCTTGAAGATCATTCCATGCCTGGGGAGAGAGAATGCTTACCTGAAACTTCAGAGGCAATTAGAATCTGAATTCCCAAGAGTATTGCAACATTTGAAAGAAGACAGGAAAAAATCTTCTTATGGAGACTCATCACACCATAGTAAGAATGGATATAAATATATGGCAAACAGGTCATAAAATAGATGAAAGTTCCTATAGCAGCAGCTGTGTTGGCTAAAAATTTGGAAAGAAAAACAGAAATCATAAAATAATATGCAATAACTTAAGCACAAACCATTTTTTCTGATTTAATTTTATAATAAAGTGTTTGTTCAGTCATCAAATATTATGTTCATAAAAAATGGAGGAAACTTTTTCTGAGAATTGCTCTTCTATATCAAAAGATTATGACATTTTAAAACAATTTATACAAGGATAAATATTGATGTTCATGGAAGCTTTCTTTTGAATCCAAATAGTAAAAGAAATTCTTAAAGAGTAACATTACATGGAAACAAACCTTAGACCCACAGAACTGGAAAGATATGAGGGGGTTATATGATCCTCTCAGTAACCAGGATAGGAATCCTCGTCCATAAAATTCCTGACAAATGGTAATTCAGATTTTACTCAAAAATCTCCTGATATAGAGAACTTGCTACCTAAAAAAGCATTTTATTTGGGTTTTGTATATTTCTAAAATGTTTTTAATGTTTTTCTAAATCAAGCCCCAATATGCCTCTTTGCAATATTCATCCACTGTTCTTACAGATATCTTTTGGGGTTAAAAATAATTAAATCGGGGCAGCTAAGTGGTACAGCCCTGGAGTCAGGAGGACCTGAGGTCAAATACATTCTCAGATATTTAATAATTACCTAGCTGTGTGACCTTGGACAAATCATTTAATCCCATTGCCTTAAATAAGTAAAATTGTTTAAAAGTTAGAAAAAGTAACTAAATTTATCTACTCTATCTAAAGTCTTTCTATTCTATAGAAAAGTCCATAAAATACTTGAAAATAACTATCCTGTTCTCTTTAATTTTTTTTCTTTCAAATTAAACATCCCCAGTTTCTTCAAATACTTATATAGGATTATGTCAAGTTTATTCAGGATTTTGAGAGGACAAATCCTGATTTGTCAATGTTCTTTCTAAATTTGCAGCACCCAGAATTGAATATAATAATCAGGAGATAAACAGAAAATAGTGTTACTATTTATATTCTCCAGGTTCTTCTTTTGCCATTTCCAGGCTGTGTGACCCTGGGAAACTAACTTTTCCTTCTAGCATCTGAGGCAATTCTTTATGATTATAAATCTAGAGCAGATACTACTGTCCATTCATTGAGGAAATTTACTCATTCGAAATACCCTAGACTAAAGGAAATCACAAGACTAATCCAAAGAACAATCCCATGAAATTGAAATTCTGGTAGAAATGTAGCTCTTGGAAATACAAAGAGAATTTTTATTTTCTTTTTTCACTTGGAAGGAAAATTCGGCTAGTGAAATATGGCAAGTGATTGTACTTATATGTAAGTTGGAAGATTTTTTCTTCTGTGGTTTACTACCAAAACTCTGGGCTTACAGCAAGGGATGAGGTGATTATTAGGATTCTATCAATGCTTTCATGCTAACCAGACCCTTTCAAGTATTGGGATGAAGTAAGGTGGGTGGTGAAAGAGGATAAGCTAGAATGGTAATCATATCAGCTGACCAGATGAAGCATTCCACTGCACACATGCCTTTTAGCATTCTCCACAGATGGTTGGAAGGAACTGGTCAAGTTCTCATGAAAAGTCCTGAGAACATAGCTGTGGGGTCTTGAATCCTTTTAGAATGGGTTGGAACAGGCCACTTTGTCCTAGGTAGCATACAACCTCAACTTCACCTTGTCCATATAGCTTCCCTGAAAAATTATTGTGTACTAGTGGAATTTCATATGCTTATGTTATCCTAATTATCTTAATTATGCTAGCCTACTTAGGCATTAGAATGATATAGCAGACTGAGTGTTGAACCTGGAGTCAGGAAGACCCAAGTACAAATCCTGCCTTAAGACACTAACTGTATGACTCCAAGTAAGGCATTTAACCTCTCTTCTTATGGATAAAATTGGAACAATAGCACCTACCTGTCAGGATGGTTGGGTCAATAAAATGAGATCATATTTGTAAACCTTGGCTAATCACAAGGAATTCATAAATGATAATTATTATTATAGCTCTAAATGAGTCCTGGGAATACATCATCAAGGTAGAAAAACCATCTTCTGGGTTAGATCTTCTAATATCACATTCATCAATGTCTAAAGAACTCTGGGGGTTTTGTGTAAAACAAATAGTATCATTCCGTAATACACTCATACGAACTATTGCTCCACACCACCTCAACACCCACAAAGATGTTCCCAATCTTGATCTTGTCATCACTCACAAATACACAACTTCCATGTTTCTAATCTTTGACATACCCTTCTCTGATCTCAATCTAGTGACATTCTAAATCTCTCTCTGCCTTTGAACACTATACTATGTTCTCCATCTACCTCAGAGCTTTAATTCTTTCCCTGGTCATCACTCCTACATTAGCTATACTCTTTTCCTTTACCTATCTTGACCCTTTCGTGATCAAGCCATCTTCTTATTGAGTTCCTTGATTCTTCAACATAATGCCAAATTTGTCCTATTAGCCCAGGCTGGCATCAACCTACCATCTGCTGCTTTCACTCCTCAGCATGTGGTGCATATGCTACTAAAAAAAATAAAGAAAATCATGCAACCATACTGACTGGGTCCACTACAATTTTGTTATATAGTCTTAACTGGGTTGCCACTGGTGCAAGGCAATCTTTTTATAATTCCATAACTCACTATTTCATTCTCTATAGCAAATCTTCTAAATCTTTTTCCTTTCTTCTCACGACAGTTTGTCCCCTCTATTCTCTCAATTGATAACCCTGCTTCATAATTTGCTGAAAAAACCAAGGCCATTCACTGAGAGCTGCTACTTCTTCATCTCATATCACATGTCTCCTGAGCCATCTCATTATTCATCCCTGTCTCACTTGAAGAGATAGTTTTTCTCCTCACTGAGGCTAACCTCTTGCAATAGACAAGTGATCCCATTTGAGTCTAACTTTTCCAACAAATTGTCCCCTCTATCATCCCTATTTTCTCATTTATCTTATATTACACCCTGACTACTAGCTGCCTCCCTACTACCTACATAAACATTTAGACATACTCATAGATTTTCTTACAAAATGTCATTTTAACAAACATTTATTAAAAACCTACTTCGAGTAAGGCAGTGGTAGATACAAAGGAAAAAAGGAAATAGTTCCAGCCCTCCAGTAGTTTATATTTTACTGGAGAATTTGAAATAGATGAATTTCTGGACTCACCAGAGTTGAAGAATGTGCTGATCACAAAGCCGAAGAGTATAGAAACAATGGCAGAGCACATCAGAAAGAAAAACACTAAGGATCCATCACTGTAGCAGATTATTGGCTCCTCTACAATCTACCATAAAACATCCAATAAGTCAATTCAGTCATGTAAGTAAGTGAAGTTTATAAGAAGACTAGTTAAAATGGGGTAAGGAAATAAACAGATGCTTAAATAATGTAGTATCACTAAAGCAATTAATCAATTATCCATTGTCTGAAATGCAGTAAATGAAATGTAATCTAATTACTCAAAGCTATAGGAAGGACAATCTTCTTAGAAGATTTTTGAATATTTCCCTAGAGAATGAGTATATACCATCAACCTCAGGCTTTCTACTGCAGAATCATCACTAATTGCCTTTTATTCACTTAATAACTTTTAGCACTACCTACATTTTTAGATTATTTTCTCAAGAGACAGCAATCTAATTCCTTTATTTCACTCTGCTATTAACCCTCTCAACTGCATTCCCTTGGTGTGGCTGGGGAGGGATTATGGAGCTTCTATGTTTTTAACCCTTCAAGATCCTCTTTTGTCCTGTTATTTTGTAGGGGAAAGCCCTCAGATACACTACTCACTATGGGGTTCAGAGGATAGAGAACCTGGAGTCAGGAAGGTGGGAGTTCAAATCTGGCCTCAGATATTTGACACTTTATAGCTGTGTGACCTTGTGCAAATCACTCAGCCCTGACTGTCTCACATCCAGGGCCATCTCCTATCATTCTGAGTCATATCTGGTCACTAGATCCAGATGGCTCTGGAGGAGAAAGTGATGCTGGTGAATTCTGCCATCAATGTTTCTTCATGTTCTGCTTAACAGTGTAGCTTCTCCCACACAACAATAAAGATCATTCCCAATGAAATTAAAATAACAACAAACAAACATAAAACTGCAATCACTTGCCTTGACTAACAATATCAGAGTCAGCAAAATGATGTTTAAAAGAAGAAACAATAAGAATGTGAAGAAATAGGAACTCCAGAGTAATAGACTACTAATTCCCATTATGCGGAGGTACTCCTGTTAGAAGCCAAAAAAGTCAAAAGGTATATAATGCAGAATTTTAAGTACATAAATATAAAACTATTTAATAATCTATCAAGAACTGCATTAAATGTCTGAAAAATCAGAATTCTTCAGCTGATAAAGCATGTGAGCCATATAATTATATAAAACAATTAACATAACAAATTATGTAAATGTGAATTTAATTAAATTTTTAAAAAATTGAATAATGGAGCAGACCTCTGAAGTATTTTTAAAAATATAATGTATGATAATATACTTTAGAAAAAATTAATCCAAGAAGTGATAAAAATTTAAAACAATTATATATTTTAAAGTTTTAGATATAACAATATTCACTTTGGTCTACTTGTAAAAAATTAAGATACTCAGGCTTCTGCTCCTAAACTTTAAAGTTAATGCTTTAGAGTAAATAGGTCTACTGAAAGCATGTAATTCTTTTTTTTTTTTTAAGGTTTTTGCAAGGCAAGTAGGGCTTAAGTGGCTTGCCCAAGGCCACACAGCTAGATAATTATTAAGTGTCCGAGGCCGGATTTGAACTCAGGTACTCCTGACTCCAGGGCCAGTGCTCTATCCACTGCATCACCTAGCCACCCCAGCTGCCCCCCCGCCCCCGCCCCCGCCCCCATAATTGATTTCTTAAAGAAAGGAAGGAAGTTAAAAGGAAAGAATGCTGATATTTACAGGGGACTTGAGAGGCCACCTGATCTAACCTATACATGACTAAGAATCACTTTTACATACTAGAAGAAAGAATTGCTGACTTCACTCATTTAATTCTTTGAGGAACATTTAAATGTTAATGCCCTAAAACACTAATAATCAAAATTCTCTAGCTTCAAATTATCTTAAGGCTCCTTGGTACAGGAATGAGTACAGAGTTCCAAAATGTAAAGTCATTAGGTAACAGGGATTTAACTCAGATATTAAGAAGCATTTGGAAGAAGTAAAAAAAAAAAAAGATGGTCACATAGGAATTATTGAAATTGGTTTGAGGGTTACCTGGGAGATAAGACTTTCAAAGGCAACAGGGTCTCAATTTGAGAAATGTTTATAATGAGATTTGAGAAATAATTAACATGTCAAAATGCTAATAATGAGATATTAGGAAAGTATTTATTTCCTTCAGTTTTCTTTTCCACTAAAAGTGATCATTAGATGGGAAAGGTAGAACAATATTAATTAGGAGGGAAATGGAAGGCTAAGAGAAGTCATGGAAATAAAGTTTGGTATACTTGAACTACCTACAGTAATTTCAAATCAAATCAATTTCATAGAATACTAAAAGCAATAGCAGAAGTGAATGCTGATAATTGTGTCAGTGCCTGAGACAGATCCTAGAGATTAGGAGAGGTATTACAAGACTGACAAAGTTATGAACACATTTTTAAAGGGAACCATTAAAAACCAGCACAGCTCTATCAAGAATGGATCAGTCTTAACTAATCTCATTTCCTTTTTGGACAGGATAAATGAATGTAATATAGTATACTTACATTTATCTATCATTTAACTATTACATATCTCTGTTCTAATTTTAGTTCTGTCAAAAAATGAAATGAGGTTAAAAGGTGCGAACTATTCTCAATGAAATTATATTTGCTACTGTCACTTAGGGGTATTCTTGCGGTTGGGATGCAGACATAATTTTTAAATGGATTTGTAATGCAATGATCAAACCTAAAGAATAGTCAACTTAATAGGTCAATCAATGTAGCCTAAAAGAATAACACTAACTGAATAGGAATTTATCTTTGGCTTTGTGGTTCAACAATTTTATTAGTGATTTGCTGGGGTGAGGTATAGATGACATGAATGTCAAATCTTCAGGAAGACAAAAATAGCTAAAACTGTAAGTGACAAAAACAAGAGAAGTTCCTCTTAAGCCTAAAATAATAGTTAAATTAAACAAACTTAATAGGGTAAAATGTGTTATTCTAATATTGGATTCAACAGATTCAACTTCAAAAACTAAAGGGTAGAAGGGATTTGTTTTTTCCTGTGAAAAGGAACTGAAACTGAAAAACTGAACTGTTTTGGGGAAGTATATTTGTGACTAGCAACTAAATATGAGTTAAAAGTATGACTTACAGACTAAAAAACTTATGCCTAGCAAGACTGTAGTAAGAAGACAAAGTGTCCAGAATGATAATATATATTATGCTGAGTTCATCTTTAAAATATTGCATTTAGTTCTAGATCACATTTTTGGAAGAACATAGAAAACTGGAATCATGACCAGACAAGGGTAACCAGGATGATGAAAGAACTAACGAAAATTCTGTAGAAGGCTGCACTGAATGAACTGGGAACACCCCTGGACAAAAGAAGAATTAAGGAGCATATGATGGTCTTCAAGTATCTGATGGCTGTCATGTAGAAAGTTGACTAAAAAAGTAGAAATAATGAATGGAAGTTTCAGAGGCAGATGTTAATTCCTTTGATGATAGCTTCCAAAATTTTCCTAAACATTATAGCTTTACCAAAATAAAAAGTTATATCTGGAATAATAATGTTTCAACTCACTGTAGGTCTTTGAACATAAAGTATGTGAACATTTGTTGGGGATACTGTAGAAGGGCTTCTTGGTCATTTATAGTTAGATTAGAAGACCTCTAAAGTGCCTTGCAAATCTCAGATTCTATTTCCAACACCCAAAAGCATTTCCTATTAGAAGGTTTAATCCAAAGACAAGCAGGTTTACCTTCAATTGCTTTTCCTTTTCCCATACAACAAAACGAATCAAATTGAATATCATTAGGGAGAAAACAAATCCAACTGTTAAGGGCAAAAAATAGATGAGAATAATATAGAAATTATCGGTCGAGGCAACTGGGAATGGAAACCTCTTTATATAAACAGAAGTGGTATTTAACAGGTCTGTTGCATTATTTCTTGCATGGTATCGCATTATGGCTTTATCAACAGCATGTTGTATGGTCAGGAACCCTTCTGTAAAATACCCTGAATTAGGAAAGAGAATAAATATTAACAAAAACTTGATTTACACAATGTTTTATCATTTACAAACTTTTGACATACTTTATCTCATGTAATGCTTATAACAACCTTTTGAAATGTTTCCATTTTATAGATAATTAAACAGTCTCAGAGAGATTAAGTGAGGTGTCCAACATCTCACAAGAAGATAATTTATTCACATTATTCACTGATGCCAAGTTCAGCTTCTTCTTCACTATACATGTGCATATACGTGCAGCATAATAGGTTGCTTTTCATTCACAGAGCAAAAAACATCTGTGATACAAGTCATCTCAAAAATTACAATTCTTTCCCAAAGTCCTGACTCCAAAGTCACAGTATCATATTCTGGATAAAATTAGTGAATGTCTAAAATGACATACTGAAGGAAGAAGGTCTGTAGTGGGGAGGAGGCACAGTGAGTGAGAAATGAATACCTAAAGAAATTTCTGATAAGTCTAGTACATAAAAATCAAGATCAGAATTGAAAAAGTCCTTTACAGAAATTACAGTAATAAGGTTTAGAGAACATCTAGAGAACATCTTCAATCCCCTGATTTTACAAAAGCAAGATTAAGTGATTTTTTGCAAGTAGAGAGGTGGAATATCTACAGATTCTGATATCAAAGTCAGTCCTCTTTCCTTTTTATCATATTAAGCATTTAAAATTGACATCACAAGTTGGCTCCAGCCTAATGATACATTATTTCCCTTTTTCTATGGTTCAGTCAAACTGACCTTTATGCTGTTCCTCACAACACTCCATCTTTCTGAAACTAAATTTTCCTCTCCCCATGAATGAAAAAAGGTATGAATAAAAAAATTTATTAGATGTCTACTATGTTAGACACTGAGAATACCAAAAAGAAAATCACTGAGTCCCTGTTCTCAAGGAATTCATATTTTCATAAGGAGAGACAATACATATAAGAAGGAAAAAGTTTTCCCTTTCCTATAGGAAAGTCCAATGTTCCTTCTAACAAATATGTGTGTATTTTTTAATATTAGTCTTATTGAAAAGTGTCTCATATACTTAATTTTGAATTTACAGAATCTGACAGGAGTTCCACAACACATTTCATCACATTTCCGTAGCACATTCCATTCCTCTGGAATCATGGCCAGTAATACATTGATCATGTTTTTCAAAGTTACCTTTACAATGCTGTTTTAACTGTGAATTATTCTCCTGGTTCTGGTCACTTCAATCAGCATCAATCTTCCCAGGAAAGCCTAAAACCATCCCTTTTTTCATATACATATATATATATATATATATATATGTATATATATATATATATAAAATTTGCATATTCCATTAAATTCAAATACTATCATTTGTTTTGCCAGTTTCAAGTTCTTTGATATTGCAAAAGGAGATGCTATAAATATTTTTGTATATGTGGGTATTTTCCTTCTTTCTTTAATCTCTATGTACTAAAATGCAGAAATTTTAAATACTGGAGTGTGATAATATACAGAATTATGAAATGATAATATACAGAATTATGAAATGAAAGGTAAAGTTAATAATACAGTATGCACAGTGGCTAGATAGTAAAGTTAATGTAGATATGCAATATGGTACCCCTAGCCTTTATCACTAGGTAGTTGACTACAATATCACTTTTCCTCATATCTCAGATAATAGCAAAAAATATTATCCTCAAATAGTTTTTGAACTTTAAAAAACATCTTAAAGTATTTGGATCGATCTTTCCAACAGAAGAAAAAATTCACTCAAAAGATGAAATAATTCTGCCAACTAATTCATTGGTTTGATATTTCCTTCTTCATTTGCAATCTTTGTAGCTAGAAACTTAAGCAGATCCTCATATGACAGTTCTTCTCTATGGGATTCAATTGACTCTTCCACATCGTTCTCATCTATTTTAGCTCCAATTTTTTTTTTTAGGTTTTTGCAGGGCAATTTGTGGTTAAGTGCCCAAGGCCACACAGCTAGGTAATTATTAAGTGTCTGAGACCCGATTTGAACCCAGGTACTCCTGACTCCAAGGCTGGTGCTTTATCTACTATGCCACCTAGCCACTCCAGCTCCAATTTTTGTGCTAATTTTAGTCTCATTGCTCACTTCCATCTTTGTAAAATTCATGAAAATAGGGCACTGTAGGTACACTTTTTCGAAACTCTTCATACATTTTCCCAGGCCTTAGCAATATTACAGATTGCATTGTAAATATTATAGGACTTCCAGAAAGCTCTCAATGTCAAGTTCTTATGAGTCCAAAGCTGTTTTTTTCTTCTATCATCATTGAATAGCTTTTTCCACCATATTTAAAAGTTTCTAACCAGATCCTATCTTTTCATTAACCTTTTTTTTTAGAAGAAATTTTTTTTTTATTATAGGCCTATTTTTTCCTTTTGTAAAATCATATTGATGGGATCTTGGTTGTAAGTCTTTATCTTTTGTTTTTTGGAACATTGTGCTCTAAATTTTCCTCTTCTTAATGGTAGTCCTCATAACTTGTGCAATCTTGCCTGTGGTGTTTCTGGATGCTTGCCATATTTTTCTTTTAACCAAAAGTACTATATCTATAATGTTTCTGAGAATGTCTAGGTAGTTTCTTTCAAGAGGCATCAATGGATTTTTCCTATTTTTCACTTTGTCTTCTGATTCTAATAGGTCTGAGCAATTTTTGGTTATGATTTCTTGAAATATGATATTCATGTTTTTTTCTTATATATTCAAGTAGACTAATGATTTCTATTCTCCTTAGTTTGTTTTCCAGGTCAGTTGTTTTTGTTATCTTACATTTTCTTACTTTTTTAAAGTCTTTTGACTGTCTTAATTTTTCATATTGCCTCAAAAAGTCAGTCATTAACTTCTGTTCCACTAATTTTCAGGGACTCTATTAAATATTTAGATAGGGTTTTACAATTCTTATATAGTAAGCTGTCGAAAATAATTTTTAAATGCTTCCTCTAAATCTTTCACTTATTCTAATTCTTTCCATTAAAGTTCTTGTTTAATTTATAATTCCAGAAATTAGACAAGTTATGCTTTATTTAGAGCCTTTATTTATATTTCCTTCTTCTGAATTTATGGCTTAGGGTTCCATGGCTTCATAATAGCCTTTTTGATAGAACTAGTCTCTGTGTACTTTCTGGAGGATATCTGAAATTCAGATGCTTTCTCTCAATGCTGAGTACTATTTATCATTAGGATTTGTCTGATCTAGGGAAGATCTAGGAAACAGAATAGCAGGTTTACCCTTAGCTGAAAATGAACACATCTTCTATTAGATAGCACTGCATGTTTAGAGAGACAAATCTGTAGACTCACCCTGTTTCTGCAGTCTCTGACTTGATCTCTTTTCCATTGGGTCAAGGTTAGTTTTCTGGGTTGAATCCTAGATCCCGCTGGGAGATCACTGTGATGGACTAAAGGCTCACTCCTAGTCCACAGTCCCTGTCTTTTTAATCAGACTTAATTTAAGATCTTGCACATAGATCAGAGCAACCCCATAAGTCTGTCTATGAGGCTAAAATCTGCCATAGTTACTCCCCTGTAGGTTCCAGACTCAGTTTGTACCAAATCTACCGTTTGGCTCCAAGGTCTAAGTGAAAGAGCTACCAGCGAGTTCTTTTTCTATAGAAATATATAGCCCTAGCTTCTGTCCCAGCTCCTGCAGGAAAGTTCTGTGAGGGCTTGGCTGGCAGAATCCCTCCTAATGGAAACTCTATTTTTCTGTGTTGAGGTAAACTAGATTAAAAAAATGACAGTACTTTTTCTTAAGATTTTCCATCAGGGGATGCTAGGTGGCGTAGTGGATAAAGCACCGGCCTTGGTGTCACGAGTACCTGGGTTCAAATGTCTCAGACACTTAATTACCTAGCTGTGTGGCCTTGGGCAAGCCATTTAACCCCATTTGCCTTGCAAAAACCTAAAAAAAAAAGATTTTCCATTATCACTTAATTTGGTGCAAGAGTTGTATTGGAGAGCTGTTTCCTCTTTCTCCACTATCATTTGTGTTCTCTCTGTAATTCCCATGAATAAAACCATAGAAGTTTCTAATGTTGAGCCATTTGAAAGAGAGCCAAGGATTTGGTGATTAGAATTTTGAGTTTTCAGTATGTATGGTTACTGAAGAGATGAAGGGTACAATACTTGCAAATGTAGCTACCAAGTTCTATTAAACCATAATGGTACCTTCCTGAATAATAGTTGCAATGGTCCTGATGGAAGCAAGGCTAGTAATATGAGTAAGGAGACTTTCCTATTTCTGAGGCTCCTGGGTTTATCTTGCCACTTCTAGCAAATGACCAGAAAGTGGTATTAGTGACAGGGATGATGAGCTTACACCTCGACATGATGGCTGGTAGAAGGAAAGCTAGTGGTCTGTGGGATGCTGTGATTCTCCAGCTGTCTATTCCAGGGGTTGAGGGGAAGTGATGGTCAGTGGACCCCTCCCTACCTCCACCCCTTGTTTGTACTGTCTCTTGCCTTCCCTTCTTTGCTCAGGCTATTATAGTCAGAGCCTGGAAAGCTTTATTCTATTTACTTATTCCTCCTTTTAGAACTGCTAGTTACTTTCATGCTTGATATCTACTCCATGAGGTCATTCCTCAGCAAGTAGTACCTCTTCCAAGTAGTCATATTTATTGTATATATTATATATAATTATATATGTACATTTGTGTATACATGTATCTACATACATATGTATACATGCATATAAATATACATATATAATATACATATACATATATTATCTCTTCCTATAGAATGTAAATTCCTTATGGGTAGGGATCAATGTATCCCTCATACCTAGTCCACTCCCTGAGCCATAGGAAGTGTTTGAAACTGTATGAATGAGTGACAGGTATAAAACATTCTAGAAGAACTAGTAACACTATTGGGGAATAGAGTTGGACTTTAAATATTAAGCAGGGAAGTTTTTATTTTGAATGAGAGTAAAGAAGATCATTTTGATCTTGTAGAGGACGAATTAGTGAAACCTTTGTCTGGGATGCTATTACAATAATTTTTTTTTAAGGTTTTTGCAAGGCAAATGGGGTTAAGTGGCTTGCCCAAGGTCACACAGCTAGGTAATTATTAAGTGTCTGAGACTGGATTTGAACCCAGGTACTCCTGACTCCAAGACACCCGGTGCTTTATCCACTACGCCACCTAGCTGCCCCTGCTATTACAATAATTTCAAAGATAATTAGATAACTGCTGTGTGACCAGAGAGAAGAATGTGAGAGTGAGCAATCAGCATAGCACTAGATTATAAATCTGGAAGCTGTAAGAATGGTGGTTCCTTTGACAGAAATGGCAAAGTTTGGGAAAAAGGGCAAGTTTTTTGGGAAATATAATGTATCCTATTTTGGTAAGTTTGACATGTCACACACACACACACACACATGTGTCATTTTAAAATTCCTAGCTTCTATCAAAATTCAACTTGGATATTAACTGTTATATGAGGCAATTTCTGATTCCTTCAAATTGTTGGTGCCTTCTTTCACTAAAAAATTACCATATATTTACCACACACACACACTCCACATCTATACATATAAATAATTGAACCAGCATGGCAAATTAGATTATGAACTGGCCTCAGAGCCAGAAAGACCTAAGTTCAAATCCTATCTCTAAAAACAATCAATCCTAAAAGAGTTGTGATGGAAACTATAATCCACTTCCAGAGAAAGAATTATGGATCTGAATGCAGACCAAAGTATAATATTTTCAATTTTCAAAATTTGTTTTATATTTTTCCCCCTCTGATGGTTTCCTCCCCTTTTTTCTCTCGTTCTTCTTTCACAGCATGTCTAATATGGAAATATGTTTAACATAGTTATACATGTAAAACCTAAATCAGATTACTTGCTGTCAGGGGGAGGAGGGGAGGGAAGGGACAAAAAATGTGGAACTCATATCTTATAAAAAATGAATGTTGAAAACTCTTTTTTTCATGTAGTTGGAAAAATAAATTAGTTAAAAATAAATATACCAGCTTTTAATTACGGTTTTGTAGGGATGAAATCAGTCTGATTTTACTTCTTTTTTCCAGTGATTCTCAGGTGACTGGAAGCATTATTGGAGGCATTGGATGAAGGGATTGCTCAGAGATAAGTATTTTCATAGACTGGTAATGATGGGTCAATGGTGGAAGGAACTATAGAATCATAGTAAAACATTAAAATGCAAACTTTAATGATTCAGGATATGGAAATAACTGAAGTTAGAGTAGGATAGGTGGAATGATGGATGAACCAGTAAATATTTAATTCACATTAGAACTTTAGAAATCAGGGTGGCTAGGTGGCTCAGTGGATAGAGCACCCACCCTGGAGTCAGGAGTACCTGAGTTCAAATACGATCTCAGACCCTTAATGATTACCTAGCTGTGTGTGTGGCCTTGGTCAAGCCACTTAACTCTGTTTGCTTTGCAAAAACAGTTAAAAAAAAAAGAACTTTAGATATCAATCTTAGGTGAGATTAATGCCCCAGATCATACAGCAAGTTAAAGACAAAGCTATCTCTAGATCCCAAAGGTCATTCTGGGGACATAAATTAAGCTTTGAATCTAAAGCTAAAGAGACTGACAATTTCCTCCAATTGCTAATTATCTCCAGGGTTTCTTTTGGACTATGAATGCACTTCCTGTTTGAGCTTTTTAGACCCTGGAGTATGGAAGACCAGGGATTGGTGTTTGCTGCTAAAATAAATCGGCAGTGAGTATATGACAGTTTATATTAAAGGCAAACTGGGAAAAAAATAGTCTAGAAGTATGAGGGAGTATCAGGAAGTTGGGAGCACCAGCAGTTTGTACAACAGTATGTATTAAGGTTAAGAAATTCAGTTTGAGTTAAGGTTAGTACTGTAGCTTCACCAAGTTCTTAAGGATGCAGTATGTATGTATTTAGCATCTGTGTTGTGTCCCAAATCCCTTATGGTAATACCAGCATTTTGGAACAATGATTACATTATTAATCAGATTTTATTTCGTAGCACTTCAATGAATCTGCAAGCTTTTGAACTTCTTATAGTTTCTGTGAGAGAGAACAAGTGCCCAGAAGGGCAGAAAGGTCCTAGAATTTAGAAGGTAAATAAAATTATCTTGAATGTGTGAGTGGCTCTCTTAACAACAATTTTCCTGACAGCAAATCCATTGCTCTTTCCATCATCCCATGCTGCCTTCAAAAAAAAATGAAGCAAATCCTATTGTTATGCACTATATTAATATTATGCTGCTACTCAAATTATTAGGGAGTTTAAAATTACAAAAAATAAAAAAAGGGAAATAACCAAATACTTTCCTGGAATAAACTTGTCAAAATAATTTTTACTTAACCAGCTCTTCTATATCTGGTACTGATCTACCTCTAATTGTGAAGCTGAGAGAGATAATATTTCCATTTGGTTTCCTTCCTTAGACTCAGAAACCTAGATTTTTTTTAAAGGGGCTACACTCATGAACAACATGAAGTAAAAATATGAAATTAAATAATTTAACTCATAATGATAAAATAAATATAAATATTTCACCAAAGGTTGGAAAAAACTCCAAGTACAACAAAATGATATTTTTAAGTTCATTCTTACCAGGTGATCCTCCATCATCAAACTCGGGATTTCTGGGTCCAGTTTCAGGAAAAACTGGAAAGAGAAGATCTGTGTGCCAAACTGCTACCTCATCTCTTATCAAAACATTCTTCCAAAAATACCAGAGATTTCTTGCAGTGTTACTGAAACGTAGGGTATAACTAACCTATAAAGAACAATCAGGAAAAAACAACAACAAACATATATTCATTCAGACTTCATCAATTCTTTCTTTGGATGTGAATAGCATTTTCCATCAAAAATCTTTCAGGCTCTTCTTGGATCACTGTGTTGTTGGGAGAAATGTTGGAGAGATATTTGTCCAGCTTTTCCTGTAATATTAAGGAATGATTATCTATGCTAAGTTTGATTTTTCTGTGGGCCTCTGACTAAATTCACCAAGATGCAACCTCATTTCCTTCTGCCTTGCTGAGGTCTTCCAATGAGGATGCCTGACTCCAGTCACATTTAGTTGAGTCACTCTTTGACCCCCCTCGCCCTTGACTCCTTCCTGTACAGGTGGTGGGCTAGACACCCCAAAAAAGTTTGGCTAACACCCTCCTCCATGCTGGATTCACTTGGGTTTTCACCCAATCACATCTCTATTTCCTTTCCTTTTCTTCTCTTCCCTTTCTTAAATGTCTTTGCTATCAGTTTTTGTGAACTTGTAACCTGTGAAACTTTTGTGGAACCTGTGAATTAAAATTTAAGTCTTTCTTATGTCCCAGAGTGCAAATGATTGGTGACTTCTTCACAAAACCAACCTACATCTATTCTTAAGTCCCTCTTTCCCCCAATCAACATTTTCCTTGTCTTAAATTATATTGCTAAATCAATCACAGCAGATCATTGCACAATGTAATCTTCATCTTAAATTTATTCAGGTCTCCTCAGGTGACTTGTCTCATAATTTTCATTTTATAACTTTAATCCACTATCCATATTCCAAATTTGCCCAAAGGTCAGTCTCATCAATCATAATTGGTGCAGCAACTCACAAGGTTGCCAGATTAATCCCATCACCTGAAGACTTATCTGATCTCCCAGTGATGTAATGGGGAGGAGCTGACACTTTTCCCACCTCCTCATTAAACCATCTACCAACTGAGATTGTTTTACCATTCTCTTGTGACCTGAATCACATATTTTGTATGTGATTAAGGGAGTTACAGAAGTGGGGTTCCAAACAACTGTGATATCAAAGATATCAAAGGTTTTAAAAAACCCCACAACTTTAAAGTCAATCAGAAGATGTACTTTTGCTGTACAAGATTATGCTCTGCCATGCTCTTAATTACCATAAAAGACCCTGCCCTCCCTTACTCAGGATCTTTAACTACTGAGGAGTTACTGATCCCAGCAGTTACTGCTGACCCAGCAGATATATCAATCATATTTGGATCTTTGCTGCCTTGGTCTACTTTTTTCCATCATGACCATGGTAAAATAAGCTATGAAAAATTAAGGGAATGAGCCAAGGTAAAAAAAAAAAAAAAACCCAACAAAATAATAGAGACAACTAAAAAAGTAGTTGAAACAACTTGAAGAACCTTAGGAAAAAAACAAAAAATTGAAATAAAAACTATAGTAAAATAAAATATGAAATAAACATATACAAATTATTAGTCCTTCTAAATGTTATCAACAAAACCCATCAGGAAGGGAAAGAAAAGAGATTAATTAGAATCGATAATTAGGAGATGATTAAGATATCTGAAAATTTACCTAATAATTTATATTTTAAAAATACATAAGGGGCAGCTAGGTGACGTAGTGGATAAAGCACTGGCCTTGGGTTCAAATCCAGTCTCAGACACTTAATAATTACCTAGCTGTGTGGCCTTGGGCAAGCTACTTAACCCCATTTGCCTTGCAAAAAAAAAAAAAACCCTAAAAAAACCACACATGAACACAATTACAAAAACTCTTTACAGAAATAAAGTTATTTAATTGATTATGGTTGGTCCTTCATTGCTTATCTGTGTAACCAAAACAGGCTGAATCATTTAAGCTAGTAAAGACAATAGCTCTATTCCCAGATGCATACTCTTTTTTTGACTTGTACTAAATGTTCTTTCTTGCTATATCCCAGAAGGGGAGGATTGCAGTTTAGCCATATATGCAGGTGTTGGAAACTATACTGGTAAAAGGGAAAGGCTTTCCTTCCTCTGTTGCCTCTCTTGACCTGGAGATAATTATTTCTGTTTTGTGACACTTGTCTTTCCCACTTTCAGGTGATTGCAGTCAAGCTATTGCAGTCAACCAATCTGGTTGAAAAAACCTCAGGAAGCCATAGTTCCTGGGTCTTGAAACTAAGAGATATTTTTATTTGGAACTGAGCTAAACTATGAGACTTTCCCCTCCCCAGAACTGAGGTGGTACAGGGTGGTGTTTCCTACTTGAGGTAAAAGTTTTTTTAGTTTTTGTTTGTTTGTTTACTTTTTGGTAAAGCCAATCTGCAAGTTAAGGGCAACTAGGAGGCACTGTGGATGGAGTTCAGGGTCAGAAGTCAGAAAGACTAATGCTAACCCAGCTGATACATGGATCATAATTGGAGCTTTGCTGCCTCAGTCTACCTTTTCCCCTCATGACTATGGTAAAATAAGTTTTGAAAAAATTTCTTGTGTTCAAATCTGACCTTAGATACTTCTTAGCTGAGTGACCCTGAGCAAGTTATTTCACTCTGTTTGCCCCAGTTTCCTCATCTGTTAAATGAGATGGATAAGGAAATAGCAAACCACTCTAGTTAATCTCTGTCAAGAAAACCCAATTGGAGTCACAAAGAGTCAGAGGTAACTGAAAAACAAACAAACAACAAACCTGCATGTTAGTGGTTAAATGGAACTGGGACCCTGGGAACTCTTGGAGAAAATTGGGGTAGGGGATATAATATAATAGGGGATAGTGTTACATATGTGTAATGAGACCTCATATATAGTTAGGACACTTTTCGTGTGTGGGGCTTGAAAGGGGGGCAGAATTGACATTTCTAGCTGTGAGACAAAGTAGTTGGTTAGAGTTGGAGCTCATTCTCTGATCTCCTCAAACACAAGGCAACAGACTAGAATTGCATCTTTGTTCCCTTAAATATTGTTTAACTAGGGGACATAATTGGGTTCTGACTTCTAATTACTGTAATTTTGTGGGGAAGACCCCAAACTCTATATTCAAGGCTTGACTTCCCATCAAATATCAGTTCCACAATGAATAAAACACAATAGCAAAGAAACTCATTTATCCAAACCATAGTAAAACAAATAGGAAATATATGCCAGATAATAGAGAATGAAGGAGCTCTCCCATTAGGAGCAAAGTAACTTAACTAGGAGAGAAAGAATACTAGATCTCACCCAAAGAAAACTCCCCAAATCTCCAGGACCTCAAGCTGGAAATGGGGACATGAGACTGTCAGCTTTTCTTGGACTCTCCTTCAGGAGCCTGAGGTAGGGCCACTTCCATCTTTCCTTCTCAAAGATGGGAAGCCTACTCAAAAGTTATGCTCTTCCTGAAGAGTCCACAAAAGGGAACTGACTAGTTATCTTCTTTCATCAACTCCCCACCACCTCCCATGCAGGACAGGTCTTCATCTCCACCAATCATGAGAAAGTATGAAAATATGTTGAAGTTACTGGTTTCAAATAATTTTTATTTGACTCTTTAGAGTTAAGTATACTATCAAATTATCTACAAATGTGATGATTTTGTTTCTTTTTTACATATTATTATTCCCTCAATTTCTTCTTCTTTTATAGTACAGAGAGATGTTATATTTAGGATGCAGAAGGACACATATATTTCTATATAAAGCCAATGAAGGATGTGGTTGCATTTGTGCATATTTGTTACAAGAAATTTGTTTTTCTCTTCTTTTTTCAATACATTTGTTAGGTTAAGAGGAAGAGAACATAAGACTGCTGTTAATTTTTTTAAATAGAGAAATGGGGGAACACAATAGATGTGAAATGTTGGGGTGGCTACTAGGTAGCATTTTCCATCAAAAATCTTTCAGGCTCTTCTTGGATCACTGTGTTGTTGGGAGAAATGTTGGAGAGATATTTGTCCAGCTTTTCCTGTAATATTAAGGAATGATTATCTATGCTAGTTTGATTTTTCTGTGGGCCTCTGACTAAATTCACCAAGATGCAACCTCATTTCCTTCTGCCTTGCTGAGGTCTTCCAATGAGGATGCCTGACTCCAGTCACATTTAGTTGAGTCACTCTTTGACCCCCCTCGCCCTTGACTCCTTCCTGTACAGGTGGTGGGCTAGACACCCCAAAAAAGTTTGGCTAACACCCTCCTCCATGCTGGATTCACTTGGGTTTTCACCCAATCATATCTCTATTTCCTTTCCTTTTCTTCTCTTCCCTTTCTTAAATGTCTTTCCACTGGCCCTGGAGTCAGGAGTACCTGAGTTAAAGTCCAGCCTCAGACACTTAATAATTACCTAGCTGTGTGGCCTTGGGCAAGCCACTTACTCCATTTGCCTTGCAAAAAAAAAAATGTTAAATGTCGCACATTTTCAAATGTTTCAGATGAAATCATATGAAAAAAACTTCTCACAAAATGGAAATAAAGTGTAAATGTCTGTAATGTAAAGGCAAAACAAAATTAATGAAAAAAATTGAAGAGATCAATAAAAATTAGAAAGAAAAAAAGCATCAGCTGGTCCATGGTAAAAACCCAATAGATAATAAGCAAACTCTAACAATAAAGGAATTGGAGGTGAGTCTTGAATTACAAGTAGATAAACTGAGACAAATTTACAGGTAGGGCAAAAGTAATGGTATTTGGAATTTTACTTTACATTTACCACAGGAAACATTTTCTTAGACTAGCACTGCAGCAACCTGTAACTAATAAAATCTTTACAATAGTTTATTCTGAACCTAAAAATAAAACAAAAAGCTATTTCCAAATGTATAACAAAAAGAGGATTCTATCTGAAACTATAAATTTCCATTTTGACATGTTTCAAAATGTATGTAGTACATTCAATACATTACTTTCAAGACTGTCTTCCTTCTCTGTATTTCATTCTGGAATATTATGTGCACTAAAAATGTTAGAATGTTTTTTTTTAATCATTATTGCCAACTTCACCTCCCTATTCCCTCACCCCAGTAAAAACTGAGAGAAAAAAACAAAATGAAAACATGTAGTGCTCATGTTCAAAAATGTTATGTCATGTCTCTCTCTGTATCTTTTGCAAAAAATAAACCTATTAGTCAGTAACAAACTTTATTATATATCCTTAGTAATCATGGTTAGTCTTTGTTTGCCCTGATGAGAATTCTTATCTTTCAAAACTGTTTATCTTTATAATGTGGTTGTCCAGATATACATTTTTATACTTTTATTTTTAGCTCACTTTACCTTGCATCAATTTGTTAAACCTACCATTCTCAAAAATCGTCTTTTACCACTTAAGACACAATAATATTTTAATGTATATGATAAATACAAAGTAAATAATGTTTGTCCTTCCTTTTCAAAGAAGACCATATCAGAGGAGGTGATACCATGACAAGCACATGAATTGGATTTGAGTGAGGGGGTGCTGTACTAAGTCACCAGCCTCATTTTCTCCTTCAGAACCATCAGAGTCCAGTGGCTAGATATGAGTCAGGGCAATAGGAGATGACCCTGATGTGAGGCAATAAAGGTTAAGTGACTTGCCCAATTTTACACACTAGGAAGTGTCTGAGACTAGATTCCAATTTCTGTCCTCCTGACCCCAAGGCCAGTGCTCTATCCACTGTGCCTCCTAATTGCCCCTATATACTACAATTTGTTCAGCTATTCCTCCATTTGTCAAAGAAGCCATCTAAATCACTCCCTTAGTTATCAGTTCTTTTAACCCCTACATACCCTGTTGAAGGTAATGTATTATACCTAATTGCATGTGTTCCAACCTCCTCTGTCCAGTTTAAATAAACAGATAAATAAGGCTTACATGTTCTGTTTGTACAGTAGCCTAAATGTGAGGAATGAAGGGAGTTGTTGGTCTTCACAGGGTGTGGAGGGGGGCCCCCTTTGAAATCCATTACAAAGGAGGGGAAGGGCCCTGGCCAATCTCAAAACTGAGAGAGTTCTCCTAATCCCATTCCAAAAATGATAAACCCAAGATTAGAAGAAACTAGACCTTAACTGGTTAAGAGTACCCTAGAGTCCTGACCTTCTCCTTTGCACATGCTCAAGCAGATCTCTCTGTTCTTGCTCATTAATTTAATGAACAGGTTGAAGAAATGTATAGGAACCAATGTATCAATTAGATTTGTGACCCTAGCCTATGGTTGGCATGAAGGAGCAGGAACAAAGCCTTTCAAACTGTATAAAAGAGCTTGTATTTGGGGGTTTCCCTGCCCCCTCTCCCAGTATGAAAGAGGTGTGCCAGTTTATCTTTTTTTTTTAATTTTTTTTAGGTTTTTGCAAGGCAAACGGGGTTAAGTGGCTTGCCCAAGGCCACACAGCTAGGTAATTATTAAGTGTCTAAGACTGAATTTGAACCCAGGTACTCCTGACTCCAGGGCCGGTGCTTTATCCACTACGCCACCTACCGTTTGTTATCTTAATAAAAACCATTTTAATCACTCTGGACTAAGTATTCTTGAGCCATTAAGGTACCCCAATTATGAGAGATAGCAAGTTCCACCTCCCTTCTTCCTTCCTATATCCTTTTATCCTGTCTCTTGAATCTTCAAAACAGAACCAATATACCCCCAAATCTTATCCTTACTGATGGTTCTCAACATCCTTTGAAGTCATTAAAGTTCTAGAAAGACATTAATTTCTTTCTCTTTTAGAATGTCAGCACTACTTCATCACAGAACTTCTTCCAATTTCTCAAGTACTTTTACCTTTCTGGGTTTATCTGGACTCATGTTTGTATTTCAAAGTTCATATTCAGTTTTTTTTTTTATCAGAACTGCTTCTAATTCCTCTATTCTACTTAAGAATAACTTTTCTCTAGGATTACACTCAACTTTGTAGGCTAAGTTATTCTTGGCTATGAGTCTTGTTTTTTTTACTTTTTTTGAATATTATATTCCAAGCTCTACTCTCACTTTTATAATAATAACAGTCAGTTATTAGGTGTTCCTGATAGTAGTTGAGACAGTAGTTGAACTACTTTATTTTTTCCTTGGACATAGAAATTTTACTTTTTGATCAGGACATTCCTGTGATTTTTCCTTTTGAGGTTCTTTTCAGGAGGTGACTGGTATATTCTATCTTCGCTTTGCATTCTGTTCCTAATGGATAGTTTTCATTTATAATTTATTATCCAACTTTTTAAAAAACTGATGTTCACAAAGTCCAATGTTTCTTAAGTTCTTACTTTTTTATATCTTTTTCTGTTGTGTTTTCTTTGTTGTCTCATGTAGTCATTGATTTGATTTATTCTGGTTTTTCAGGAAGGTTTCAGGAAGGTTTTTTGGTGAAGAATTTTTTATGTTTTCTTCTAATTCTTCAAATTTTTGCCTCCAGGGCTTTTACTTCATTAAAAAAAAAATCTCTTGATTCAAGTTTTTGAGTTATTTCTTTCTTTGAGGCTGTGTTTAAAGTTATTACAAAGATACCCCTCCTAATTTAGGGGGATGTCTAGAGCTATAATAATTTTTTTCACTGGTTGATATGGCTTTCTCTCGTTTATTCATGCCTTTGTATATATGCATTGGAGCTTTGTGCCTGGGTTAGAAGTGCCCAGTTGCTGAGGTTCTGAACAAAGGCAGGCAGTCCTGCTTGGATCTCTCATTGGGTCTCAGGGATTTTTATATTCACCTTTACTTTGCCTTATCTCTGAAAGGTAATCTCGGGCATCTGAGAGCACAAAACTCGGAACCTTAAAAGTATCTAGGCCTGTGCCAACCTGATTTAAATACTATGGTTCCATACCACTTGGGGACTGCTGATCCTCTCCAGAATTGCAGATGTTCCTGCCCTGGGACTTTCTCAGGGGAGCCTTACCCTACATTCTTGCTGCCTGGCATCAGAGTCTTGGGGGATACAATGGTCTCTGATTACACTGGGAAGCTCCTCTTTGCTGGTACTGGCTCTGCCAGAGGGCATCACTTTCTTACTTCTCATGGGCTTCTCAATGATTTTGTCCAATACTGGGATGGAGGAAGTCATTTACTGTAGTTCCTCATTTAAATTCTTGATTTTTAAGAAGTTTGGTGTGAACTTTAGGGATGTAGTATTTTGCCTTTCTCTGTATCCTCAATGTTTAGAACAATGTCTGGCTAGAATACCAATTTACTTATTCCTTGTCATGTTAATAAAACTACTAAAGAATTACGAATTTATCTGGCGGAACAAAGGGTCAAAACAAGAGAATCAATGAAAAAGATGTGAATCATTAATAGTAAGATTTTTAAATACATATAATTTTTCTTCAGAACCTAAGCTAAGAAAAACCTGATCCTTCCAAAATAAATTCACTTTTGACTGGTTCTTTTGTGTACCAACTACCCCTACATATGACAAAAAATTAAGCATCAATGTACCACTGCATGCCAGTTGATCTTATGATTGAAGACTTTTTAGATCTGTGGATTCCTAGACTATGTTAAATATCTGGGATAAGGAAGTACAATGAAAATAATTTGAGACTTTCTTACCTGAAGGGGGAGGGTGTCTTTGCTATTATAGAAGTCATGGTTAAAAATTATGGCAGCCAGCACATCAGAAGAGTTCTTATCATATCTTATGTAATGTTCAAAAGACTGCTCTGAAGAAAAGCCAGTAACTGTATAAAGAGAAAAATCTTTAAATTGAGTTAATTTTTTTTAATACTAGTTCTATGATTTCATAGTGTACAAAACTCTAGTTGAAGAATTTCCTCTAGTAATGTAACCTGACATTTTCTCTGCTGTAACCAATAGTCGTAAGAGTTGCCTGAGATCATAAGTGGCAAAGGTAGAATATGAGTCTAGGTCATCATTCAAAGGCTTTATTTGCTATACTACAATGGCTCTATAAATGGGGGGGAAAAATCTAATAATTTTCCTTTCTTGTATACTTGACAGTCAGACCACTTCACAACTCAATTCAACAAATCTCTATTAAGCATCAGCTATTACAAGAACAGAAGCTTCTCAGGCTTACAAAAAGTAATAAACTTGAGATTAATCATACTTTCTCAGCAATCTACTCTCCTGATTTCCCCTTTTTCTACTTAGTCTTTTCCTTCAACTAATCCTAGGATACTGTCCTTCATTTTGTGATGGGCAAAGTTCTAGGGCAAACAACAAAGAGTTCAGGTATCTGATTTTTTCACAGGGTATATTTCAAAGCTTTAATAAGGGAATTTACACCATCTTCTTATATAGTATTTAAAGTTATTCACTTATAGGGGAACCAATATGCCCAGTCCAGTTTTTTCTTTAAACTTTACTTTTTTAGGCCTCAATTTCCTTATGTCTAAAATAAGGATTTAGCTATAATACTAATATAGTCATGCATGCCTACATACATATCATATTTTATATATATGGTAATCATATATAGTATAATATATATATATAAAACTCTAAAAACACATATATATTAGAAAAAAGGTTTACTTATTATATTACAAATTATACCACAAGGGAACAAAAGCAGTTGTTAAGCCCCAAGACTCAAGTAATGTTTGATACTATAAAGCCTCAAAATACACAATGTGAGTTTTTGGGGAGAATACCTATACTAACCACATTTTCCTCAAAATAAGACCGAGCATGATTTTTCAGGATGCTTGGAATATAAGCCCTACCCCAAAAGTAAGCCCCAGTTAAGACTGTCAGTCAGACAGATGCATTTAACACAACTGTTGCAATACATATTGAATTATAAGATAATATTAACATATAATTTATATTATTTTATAATAATTATGATATAATATATAAATGTGATTATGTAAGATCTGGTCTTATTTTGGGGGAAAGTTATTTTGTAAAGTTTTGAAAATACATATAAATATTTATATGATTATAAAATAAATATTAAAAATTAAATGTTATTGACATTAATACTTAAAATAAATGATAGTATAAAATATAATTAAATATTTACAAATACCTAAGCAGGTGCCTTTGGATGAGAGGTAAACACTCCTGCTCAAACTCATCAAGCACTTCTCTACTGCCCTAAGTGATACTCATTTTTGTCTTCAGAGGCTTTGGTATTCCATGTTTCACTAGCACATAGCAATACCAATACAAAGTATTAAAAAATGATCCTTTATTTTCAGAGAAAGCTTGGGAATTCAGTAAAAGAGTCTTGCAATTTCCTGAAGGGAATACAGCACAAATTTCTCTTGCTGAATTCCAAAACAATTTATTTGTCCATTTATACTATCTGTCCCAGACAGATATAGTGATGAACAGCAATTTGGGCAATATATATTCTTTCATCATTTGGGTTTTCCTTTGTGGATAGGCAAAACTCTGTGATCATAGATCTCTTCCAGAACTCTTCAGTATTCTGAAGTTTGATGGAGGTAGAACAATGTCATCTGCAAACAGGAATATGTGAAGACCTCACAATCCATAGGGAACGTCTCGTCTACCTGGAATCTGATTGATCTCCATTTTAGTGGCAAATACTTTTGGTGAGAACACATCTGTTCTATCTCTTGAGAATTATTATAAGGATATTTGAATATGGTCATTTCTATTTTATATTTCCCAAAGAATCTTGAATGATTTGCTGTATGGATGGGAACTATCTAGTTGTAAACCAGACAGGAAGAGATTTTTTTTTCTTCTTTATCCTAAGAGATGACTTTCTAGGATGAAAAAGGCAGAAGAATATAGTGGGAAATGAAAGTGATAGAAAAACAAAAGAGAGGTAAAGACTAGACTGGTGATTTCATTGTAAAAGTGAACTTTGAAGTCAAGAGACTAGCTCTACCAAAGCAAATTAGCACCTTCTCTGTTGCTTACAGTTTTAGAGAGTTGCCTATAATACTGAGATTTGCTCAAGACCATAAAGCCAGTAGACAGTTAGATGATATGGTGATTCAAGTGCTGGAGGACTTGAATTTAAATACCTACTATCTGTGGCCCTGGGCAAGTCACTTAACCTTATCTGATCAGCTATGTGAGCTAGAGAAGGAAATGGCAAACTACTCCAGTATCTTTGCCAAGAAAACCTCAAATGGGGCTTGAAAAATTAGACATACCAGAATAACAACAAAAATAATATGATCAGTGCACGTTAGAGGTAGAGAAACCAAGAAACTCTTTCTGGCACTACATTCACTTAAAAAAGAGAATAGCTTCAGTGAAGTGGTCAGCTAAGTTTGCAAGGGAATAAAAAAAGTAGATTAGAAGAGAAGAGTAGAAGCAATGAATATGGAGATTTTTTTCTAAATGTGGCTGTGAAAGGGACAAGAGATATAGTTTGAAGGCATGGCAAGGTCAAATTAAAATTATTTTTGAGTGGAGGAGATATGGGCGTGTTTTATGAAACAAAGTAGGTGGAAGGGTAGCAGATTTTCAAGGAAAAAGCTTTTTAATAAAAGGGTTGGGATGCAGGAAACAAGTAAAGGTTTGGTCTTTGACAAAAAGAAGAAATATCCTGCTTTGGAAGAGGAGTAAGTAGGGGAGACACTGGCTGTCCCCTAAGGATAACACTATCTTGCCTTGACTGTCAGCAGAGTTGGCCCCAGGAGGATGAAGAGGTTGAGGCCCAAGTCATGCCTTCTGCTTGTTAAAGGGACTGGAATGTAAAATTATCCCCCCTTACCTAAACATCCCAGAGGAGATGCAACTAGGATGATGATCCTATGCCCCTGGGCCTTACCCAGAAAACAAAAGTCCTTTAAGATTGTGAGCATTACTTTTCATCTTCCACTGATCAACCCAATGTTCAACAAATTCCCACTAGTATTCCCCAACTCATCAGTATTCTGGAAGTAATCCTTCTCAACCCCACCCCATCATGGCCCGTTTCAGATTTGTCCACCCCTAGAATTCCTTTTATGTAATGAACAAATTTCTCTTTATTCTGAATTCTCAGATTTTTTCCATCTATTTGTTTTCACTAGGGCCTTTGTTCTTTCTACATGACTATGAATTCCTGGCCATCCTCTCCAGTGCACACTGGTTTCTTGAAGGGGTTAGAATTCATTTTCCATTTCTTGATTCTGGTTTGCTTTCACATGATAATAACATAACAGGACAGCCTGAGTGCTCCCCAAAATGTCCTCACAATATCAAGAAGGAAGGCCTTCAGTACATTCAGTGTTACCCTGAATTGAAAATATGAGAATACATGGACAAGATTTGCATATGATGAGAACTTATGGATGATTGAATAGGGGCTGCCAAATCCTAATTTTTTAAATTTGGACTTTGTGGCAACCTAATTCAGCAGTCTGTACTACTATTTATTAGTCTTTCTTTAGTCCTTTAGCCCCTCTTATTTTCTCCTTATTTGAAGCCAAGTATCAAATTTTCCACCCTGTTGGTGGATAGCATTTATCTACTAGCCTCAAAGGGTATCTTAAGGAATTTAATAAATAGTTCATTGTCTTTATCTCCTCTCTAACTCTTGAACTTATCACTTAGGGACTTTAGTAGCCATGTTGATGTTTTTTTGTTCAGTGATTTCAGTCAGATCTGACTCTTTGTGACTACAATTTGGGGATTTCTTTTTTTTCATCATCTTAGCCCATCCTACCTCTCCTTTCCCTTTCTCCCAGTATATATATATATTCCCCTTTTACCCACTGACTCCATTTTTCAATACCTTCAAATTCAGTTCCCTCCTGTGCCCTGTCTATATATACTCCTTCTAACTGCTCTAATAAATGAGGTTCATATGAATATTATCAAGTCCCATGCAGAAAAACACACAGTTCAACATCTTTAAATCCCTTATAATTTGTCTTTTCCATCTACCCTCTCTATGCTTCACCCGAGTCCTGTACTTGAAAGTTCATACTTTCTGTTCAGCTCTGACTTCTTCAAAAGGAACATTTGAAATTCCTGTTTCACTAAATGTCCATCTTTTCCCCTGGAAGAGGATATTGTTCAGTTTCACTGGGTAGTTGATTCTTGATTGCATTCCAGGTTCTTTTGTCTCCCAGAATATTAAAGCCCCACAAGCCCTTAATGTAGATGCTTTTAAGTCCTCTGTGATCCTGACTTTAGCTCCATGATATCTAAGTTGTTTCATTCTAGCTGCTTATAATATTTTATCTGATTTGGGAGTTCTGGAATTTGGCTGAGGGTTATTTTCATTTGGACTCTTTCAGGAAATCAGTGGATTCTCTCAATTTCTATTTTACCCTCTGCTTCTAGAATATCAAGGCAGTTTTCCTGTAAAAATTCTTTAAAAATGAAGTACAGACTCTTCCTGCTCATGACCTTCAGGTAGCCCAATAATTTTTTTTTAATTTTTAAAGATTTTATTTGAGTTTTGAGTTTTACAATTTTTCTCTCAATCTTACTTCCCTCCTCCCACACCCCCAAAAGAAAGCAATTTGTCAGAGTTTATTTTGTTTCCATGTTGTACATTGATCCAAATTGAGTGTGATGAGAGAGAAATCACATCCTTAAGGAAGAAACAAAAAGTATAAGAGATAACAAGATCAGATAATAAGATTTTTTTTCTAATAGTCCTTGAAATTTGTTCAAACTCCACGGCTCTTTATCTGGATACAGATGGTATTCTCCATTGCAGACAGCCCAAAATTGTCCCTGGTTGTTGCAATGATGAAACAAGCAAGTCCATCAAGGTTGAACATCACCCCCATGTTGCTGTTAGAGTGTTCAGTGTTTTTCTGGTTCTGCTCATCTCGCTCAACATCAGTTCATGGAAATCCCTCCAGGCTTCCCTGAATTTCCATTCCCTCCTTGTTTCTAATAGAATAATAGTGTTCCAAGATATACATATACCAATTTACTAAGCCATTCCCCAATTGAAGGACATTTACTTGATTTCCAATTCTTTGCCACCACAAACAGGGCTGCTATGAATATTTTTGTACAAGTGATGTTTTTACCCTTTTTCATCATCTCTTCAGGGTATAGATCCAGTAGTGGTATTGCTGGATCAAAGGGTATGCTCATTTTTGTTGCCCTTTGTAGCTCAACAATTTTTAAATTGTCTCTTCTGTATCTGTTCTTCAGGTCAGTTGTTTTTTTCAATGAGATATTTCATGTTTTCTTCTAGTTTTTCATTATTTTAGTATTGTTTTTATTGTTTCTTCATTCTCACAAAGTCATCAGCTTACTTTAGCTCCATTCTTTCTACATTTGAAGTTGTTTTCTTCAGAGAGCTTTCTTATTCCATCTGACCAATTATGCCTTTTAAGGTATTCTTCTCCTCCTTTACTTTTTTTTTTGTTTTTTGCAAGGCAAATGGGGTTAAGTGGCTTGCCCAAGGCCACATGGCTAGATAATTATTAAATGTCTGAGACCGGATTTGAACCCAGGTATTCCTGATTCCAGGGCTGGTGCTTTATCCACTATGCTACCTAGCCACCCCCCCTCCTTTTACTTTTTAGACTGCTTTTTCCATTGGACCTAAACTGGTTTTTAACATGTTGTTTTCTTCAGCATTTTTTTTGGATCTCCTTGACTAAGTTGCTGACTTGGTTTTCATGTTTTTCCTGCTTCTTTCTCATTTCTCTTCCCAATTTTTCCTCTACTTCCCTCACTTGATTTTCAAAATCCTTTTTGAGTTCTGCTATGGCCTGAGACCAATTCCTATTTTTCTTGGAGGCTTTGGATACAGAAACTTGGACTTTGTCATCTTCTTAGTGTGTGTTTTGAACCTCCATGGGACCAAAGTAATTGGCTATGGTCAAGTTCCTTTTTTTTCCTTTGTACTCATTTCCCCAGCCTGTGCCCTGATTTTGGGGTGCTTCCTGAGCTTTTGAATGTTATTGGTACAACCCTGCAAGGACCTCAGTTCCTTCAAGGTCTTATGAGAGGCTCTGTCTGCTCTCCTGGCCTGTGTTTTGGTCTGTGGATGACCACAAGCACACCCCTATTCCCTGGAGCTGTGAGGAGGACCCCTGCTCTACTATGGTAGTATGGGGGCCCAGACTGTGACCAGGTCCTAAATATGGACAAAGCACAAGAGTCCTGTTCCAGGGACAGAGGAGAGACCTTGACAGTTTCCCCCCCACCCCCACCCCCTCACGTTCCATGGGCTAAGTTTTCTGGGAGCAGCTGCCAGGCACCTCCCTGCTGGGTGGCTCTGTTTGCCTGCTTCCATTTCCTGGGATCTGGGCTATGCTGAGGGCCATAGCTGCGCTGAGGGCCATGTTGGCTCCCCATTCTCTCTGGCAGAGGTTTTTCTCTTCAGGGCCAACTTCTCAATAGCTGCCCTTGAGTCTATATCATCTTATCCTCGCCAGCATATTGCTCCCTTAATCTTCTATCTTCTTTCTAATCTTCAGAATTCAATGTTTATCTACTTGTTCCTTCCTTATTCTCCTCTGGCCTTAAAAATGCCTATCCCTAGGCCCTACCAATTTCTCAAGTTAAACCATTCTCCTAGAGTAAATTGACTTTATATGTAATTTTCATTTCTTCTCTCATTCCTCCACCATTTGCAATCTGGCTTCCAAATGAATGTGCTTCCAAAGTTATCAATGATTGCCCAATTTAATATTCTTTTCTCAGTCCATATCTTGTTTGAGCTCTCTACTACTCCTGAAATTATAGATGGCCTTCAAAAGCCTTCTAAATATTTTCTCTTTAGAGTTTTGTAAAACTATTCTCTCCTTTATCTCCTACCTATCTAACCACTTTTCCTCAGGGTGATTCACTGGTCTATCAAGTCTCTTCTTTCTACAATGGGTGCTCCCCAAGACTCTGTCCTGGGTCTACTATTCTCTCCATAATACCTCTGAATGACCTCATCAACTCTTGTAAGATGATTCATAATTTTATATCCAACTGCAGTTTCTCCCCTGAACTTTGGTTCCAATGTTGTTAATTACAAATAGGTCATTTAAAATTGGATGTACCAGAGACATTTCAAACTCAACATGTCCAAAACAAAACTCATTATCTTTCTTTCAAATTTAATCCTCTTCCAAACTTTCTAATCGTTTTAAAGAAACTATCATTCTTTTAGTGTCAGTTTTACAGTTTCAGCATCATTTTATCCTCATTCCATGTATTCAATCAGTTGGCAAATCTTGCTTTTCCTACCTCTATAACTTATCTTGTATTTGAACCCTCTATTCATACAGCTACTACTTAAATTTATGACCTCATCATTCTTGCCTGGAATTGTTCTCTCTTCTTCAAATCTTTATTGGTCTTACCCTACCCTCCACATAGCTGCCAAAATGAAATCTATTCAGTAAATTTCAGGGTCTTACTTTTGCTACTAGGATAAAAATAAAACAAAAGTCTTTTGTCTAGTTTTTAAAGACCTTCACAATCTGCATGTAACCATCTTTTCTAGCTTCAATATATTATTTTTGTTTTTTTACTCTATGATCCCAATCAAATTCAACTTAAAATTGACTGAGAGATAATGTGGAGAAAATCTTAATGGAATCAATTTTCTTAGTTAACTTAGAAAAGTCATCTTCTAGGAAGGAGGAGGGAGGAATGGTGATAACACAGATGGCTTTATAAGAGAAGTAAAAGTTTGGAACAGATCCTATGGTAGTATATGACACTGAGTGAATCAGAGAAGGGTAAATTGATGGGCACCACTGAAGGTCAGTTGAGGATGGATGTATAGTGCACAAGTCAGCATAGTTGTTTGAATTCCTCTAAAATTGTTCAAGAGCTTGTAAAGAAAAGCAAAAAATGGTGGATAGTGGGAGTAATCCAGGATCCCAGGGTTTAGAAAGGGATCACTGGAGATAGGATAAGAGGGTAAAGAAATTTAATTGAACCATCAAGTTTTGTGGAAAGTGAGGCCATAGCAAGAGGCATGAATGGGGAAAACAAAAAGTATGGAAGAATGAGATAGTAATGTGGTTTAAAACAGACAAAGTACAAGGAGAGTTTGGCAGGATAAAGGAAGTTCAGAATTTTGGATCATGAAGGTAGGATACCTCTGGATGATGTAAAGATCAAAGGGATGATTGTCATTGTATGTAACTGAGATAAATGAAAGAGATCAAGGAATTTGATGAACTCAGAAGCAAGGGTGTTTGAAGGAAATCAGCATACCCAAATATGAGTCAGGTTTGGGGTATAGATACGGACTGTTCCAGGTAATCAACTTCGTGAAAAAGGAGGAGAAATGGCCTAAGGTCCCACTGATAATTCACTAGTATTTAAATAGATAAATCTGGATTATGGGAGTATGGAAGAAGAGAGAATCAAGAAAGACTCCAAGGCTGTGTTCATGAGTGACTAGAATGATGGTGAAACCCTCAACCGAAAAAGGAGTCTTATTTGTGTTTAATGGTAGCCATTTCTAGGGTGGGAATAGGGGAAAAAAAGAAATTTCTTATATTTCTTATATATGTAAATGGAATAGTAAGCTGTACAGAATAGATTTTAAGTTTTGTGTGCAATTTTTTTATTTACTAGGTTATAGAAATTCTTGTTTTGTCCCATAAATTAAAGTAAAATTCATTTTCTTTAAAAAAAAAAAGAACAATGATAGAAGGGTTGGCATTAGCAAGATCTCCTCAATAAAGCCTGGAGTAAAGAATGAAAAATGGGACATGATGAATAGAGGTTTTAAAATGAAGGATGAAGAAAGGAAGAAGAGAAATTTCATGATGGATGGCTTTTTTTTTGGTAATGCAGAGAGAGAGTGGGGAGTAGGTGGTCTACGAGCTATGACAAGAGAAGGTTAGTAACAGTAAATATGCTTGAAATAGGGTAGAGTGAAAGTATTACTTTGGTTCAGTTCAGTTTAGATAGCATAAATGTGTAGTAAATCAAGGTTTTGTATATCCTTAATATTGTAAAATCTCTTCAAACTGAGTCCAGAGAATATGCAGAAAAGGAGAATTAGAGAATAACAAAAATTTAAAATAAAAAAGATCACTTAAGATCAATTACAATAGCTCTCTTAGAACTAATAAGATAAACTGGGGCCCATTAAAGTACTTAAGTTACTCAATAAGTCACACACCACACACACACACACACACACACACACACGCATCCTGCATACCCATTTGGACTTTCTATAACTCTGTAGTAGATGGAGTCCCTCACCTCGGTAAAGTTGCACAGTCAATTTGTTCTATCACTACTTGTCTGAGAAGATAACTAAGCAACTTTTTCAGAAGAAAGTAATTTCCCCAGTTTCCTTTCCTTCTGGTTAATACCTTGTCATATCACATGATATAACATGAACATATCCCATAGATTCCCTATTAACCAAATTTTTATTCTTATCTTCACATTTAAGGCTACTCTTATTACCACAGATAACATTCCTTATAGCATTCCTCATAGCATTCCATAGGATGGGAGATTAGAAACAATCAAGTCCAACCTATTCATTTTCTGACATATGATTTGAGGCTGGATTACCCTGAGAAATTTCACCTGAATTTTATCTGAATTCCTATGCTTTATTCAGTTCATAATTTCACATTCAGAAAATCTGGAATCTTGGCTTAAGAGGGTCAACAGTTATGACAGGGATGAAAAAAATAAGAATCCTTACATTTAAAAAATGAGCTAAAGGAAACAATTCCACTCCCATCCCACCCCTCCCCCACAATTTCTAACCTTTCATAGCAATGCCAATGGATTCATATACATCCTCAACAATAGTTTTTACTGCCTTACTGCCTGAAGGCACATATACAAGCTCCCAGGTATTCTTCTCAAATAAATTTTCAAAAAAAGCAGGTAGTTTATTGATGGGAATACTACTGTAATTATAAGATTGAGGAGTAGTTTCCTTGATAACATGGCGAAAAAACAAAAGAAGTAAAGGAAACAACAATGTCCCAATGAGTTCTGTGAGAACAAGAAACAGATGCCTCTTCTGAAAGAAAGAAAAAAAAGTATTAATCCAAAGAAGAAATACATCAAATATCTAATCAGTTCTATTCACTCAGCTTCATTCCATTATACCAAATTATTCTCCTTGCTTAAAAGTAGCAAGATTTTTAACTTAAAAAGATATACTTTTCTACTATTCTACATATTTCTACTCCAAAAAGGTCCTCCCATGTTTTTAGTTGCTTAGCCTGGGGAAATGGATCAGCTAAATTGGGAAATGACACCTGTCTGACTAAAACAGAGTTCTCTTAGGTAACTCATTTAATAATTCAATAAATTATTGAGTTTCTATTAAGGACATATGTCCTTACTTCTCTTAATATCCTTCAAGATATTGGGGCTGCTAGGTGGTGCAGTGGATAGAGTACCACAGTTCAAATTCGGTCTCAGACACTTAATAATCACCTAGCTGTGTGGCCTTGGGAAAGTCACTTAACCCCATATGCCTTTCAAAATCCTAAAAAAAAATCCTTCAAGATATTTCTTTCTTTCTACTCACATAGTTATAAGCCTAGTACAGGCCCTCATCACTACTTACCTAGAATATTGCAATAACCTTTTTAAAATTTTAAAAAACTTTTATTCTGATATTATAAATACCAAAAATTTCCACATTATCTTGCATAACTGAAGAGAAACCTGTGAACCTCCATCATGTATAATTTGCTTTTCTTATAAAGAATTTAATAAATACAACATGAATTTTCAAAGTTAAACTGCCTGTCTACATCTTCCTTGTTTCTGTTTGACATTTTATTTAAAATGTTTTCTTTGGTATTGATTAGAGATATTAGTCAATAATTTAAAATTTCTGCTGTTTCTTCCTGGAGCAGATACAATGACCATATTCATTTAACATAATGAATTGAGTAGGATCCCATCTTTTCCTATCTTTCTAACAATTTATATATTATTGAATTCATTCTACTTTAAATTTTTGATAGAACTTGCCTTTAAATAAATCATCTAGTCAGAAGCTATTTTCCTCTGGGATTTCATTTTTAGCTAGTTCATTTCTTTATATGAGACTGAAATATTTAAGATCTATATTTCTTGATTGTTAATCTATGTAAGCTATAAATTTTTATAAAATAATCATCCATTTCTTTTGTCAGTTTATCATCTAAAATAATTTCATTTTCCTATAATTTTCTTTCCATTTTTGATAGTAACAATTTGTTTTTTCTTTTTTGTAACATTTTGGTTTTTCTTTTATCTTTTATAAATTAAGCTAGCTCATAGTTTACTCTTTTGCTTATATTTTCAAACATAAAACACTTAATTTTATTGTTAGGATTTTTATTTTAGCTTTCAATTTCAAGCTATTCAGTTTTCAGAATTTCTGGTTTTATTTTTAATAGTTCTAAAATTTGTTGGTGTTTTCTTATAATTTTAATTGTCTTTTAGATTAAAATGCTTAAAGATATGAATTTTCCTCCTCAAAACTGGTTTGACTACATCTTAAAAATGTTAGCATGTTGTCTCATTTTTCTCTTGTTAAGCTATCTATTATGCACAGGATCTATTACTTTACTCACCAATTCTTCATGGCCAAATCATTTAGTTTCTAATTTCAATTATTTATTCAAAGGTCCTTTATTAAATATATTTTATTAAAGTGTGTATTAAATACACACTGGAAAGATTTTTTAAAAGTCAAATTTATAATTTTTTGCATATATGCCATGCAGTATTAAGGAATTGGAATACTTTCTGTTCCCATTCAGTAATTATCAGAGACCCATAGTATCTAACTTTTCTAAAATGCTAGTCAGGTGTTTTATCTTTTTATTAGATTTGTCAGGTTCTAAAAGGAGGCTATATTAATAGTTTCTCAAGTATTATAATTTGCTCTCTAAAACTTGCCTGGCTTTTCCATTAATTACTAAGATATTAAGGCACTCAGTTAATGTGTTAAATATTGATGTCACTCCACTGTCATGAGTATCTTTGAGAAAGATGTAGTTTTCTTATCACTTTTAATCAAGTCTATATTTGATATTACCTTGGCTGAGACAATGTTTGCTGTTGCTCCATTTTCTTTTGTCAATAAATCTCATTTGGTGTTATAAAACTAAAAACTTTCTCTGTTTTTCTACCTATCCCCTATTCCCAAAAAGCTGTCCTAACAAATATTTTTCTTAAAGTTATCTAAAGAAGGGATAAGTGAAAATTCAACAAAACCAATCCATGCTTTAAAAAAAAAAATCTGAAAACATAAGCAATGTTTCAGCCAGAAACCTTGCACCTCCTCAAAGGGATAAAATGAGGATGTTTACTCATATGCCTGCCTTGGTGTCATGGTTCTTATATGTAATTTTGTGATATTAGCTTTTAATTCTTTAGTAGTTATAATTTTTTCTTTTTACATTCCAAACACTGAATATTCTTTTCTTGGGGTCTTCATTCTACATCAGTTCATATAAATATTTCCATTCTACAAATTCTTCATGTCTTACAACACAGAAGTGTTGTAATATTAATATAATAATAATATATTACATTAATGTATCCTAATTTGTTTAATCATTTTTCAAATGATGGACATCTACATTGGGTTCAATTCTTTGCTACTACAAAAATAGTGATGTTATAATTATTTTGATATATATGGAGAGCTCTCTTTGCATCACCAGTATCCTTTGGAGGTTACCCTAGTACTGGAATCTCCATGTCAACTGTTATTGGCATTTTAGTCACTTTGTTTTCATAATTCCAAATGCTTTCCAAAACAACCAACAAAATGATTGCTATGTTTTTCTTTGAGTTGTTGGACTCTTCATGATTCCATCTGGGGTTTTCTAAGCAAAAATACTAGAGTAGGTTGCTTCTTCCTTCAACTCATTTTACAGATGAGGAATCAGGAAAACAGGATTAAATTGACTTGCCCTGGATCACACAAATAAGTGTCTGAGGCAGGATCTGAATTCATAAAAATGAATCTTTCTGATTCCAAGTCGAGTGCTATATCTATGGCTTTACTGATTCATCTATAAACAATGCACTAACATGTTGATCTTCCAACATGATCATTCCTGTATCTGTCATCTTTGTCAAATTTCAGGGTTTAGGATACAATCTCAGCATTAGCATTTCTCATAACATTACTTATTTGAAGCATTCTTTTATTTTGCTATTCACAGCAAAATATTTATGAGAACTATTTGTTCATATTCTTTGAGTACCTATTTATTGGGGAATACACACATTAATATTAGTTGAGTATATATCTAGGACAACAAACCCTTAGTTGAGGAATTTGATACATTTTTTCCCCACTAAATCACTCAACTTCTTAAAGTCTTGTTTAATGAATCTTTTAAAATTCATTTAGGCACAGTGATTTATGTTAATTTTGTAATTCCCATCATAATTTGTATGTCATCTGATTCTTTTCCATTTTTTTGGTACAATCTTGAATATTAAGACCATGTTTCCATTTTTTTTTACAAAAGTTTTATTTTCGGTTCTAAATTCCTTCCCTACTCATTTCCTTAGCCCCACTGTTAAAGCAAAAAACAAAATAAAAAACCATTATAAATATGTGTAGTCAAGTAAAATAAATTCCCACAGGAGCCAAGTCTAAAAAAAAAATCAGGTTCTCTTTCTATTTAGAAATAGGTAAAACATTTTATCATAAGATATCTAGGAATTGTAGTTGGTCATTATAATTGTTAGGGTTTCTAAGTCTTTCAAAGTTGCTTGCCTTTACAATCATATAAATTTTTCTGCTACTCCTATTCACTTCACTTGCTCTAAAACTGTCAATTTCTAGGAGCACAAGAGTATTCTATCATATTCATGTATTATGAAATAATCAGAATTCCCAAATTGATGGGTATGACTTCAATTTCCAGATCTGTGCTATCACAGGAAACAGTTTCTACAGTTTTATTCACATGTATTTGCATATGTGAATACTTTTCTTAATTATTTTTAGGATATAGACCTAGCAGCAGAATCACTGGGCCAAAAGGTATGCACAGTTTAATATATTTGGGGTATAGTTCCATATTGATTTATAACATTTATGTGTTATATATAACTATGTTCATATATATGTATACATATATATATATTATATAACTCCACCAACAATGAAATGAATGTAATTTTCCCCTACAAAACCCCCCCAGAACATATCATATTGTTTCTTTTGTCAACTTAATCAATCTGAGGGGTGTTTGGTGGCATATCAAAGTTGTTTTAATTTCCATTGTTCAGGGATTTTTTCATTTGGCTATTGCTAGTTTGAATTTCATCCTCAGAAAATGACCTATAAAAAATCTCTGATCATTTATCAAATGGGGAATGGTTATTATTCTTGTAAATATTTAGAAATAAAATCTTTTGAGGCAAAAGACTTCTTCCCAATTTTATGATAAATTTCCTGATTTTTTTCTTTCAGAGCTCATTTATAGATTATTCAAATTATTTTCTAGGATAGGGCAATTTGTGTATTGTTTTCTACTCTACTGATGTGGGGAATTTATGTTTTTAAATGATCATCTATTTCATTTAGATTATCAGTATTATTGGCATATACTTCGGCAAAATAGCTCATCTTTTTATTGTTGATAATTTAAAAAAAGAAAATCAGATTACAAGTATGTTGCTAGAAATCCTTTTTTTTTCTTAAAAGCTAACTGATTATTCAGTTTTTTTCTTTAAATGTTCTTAATCTCTCCTAGATTTTCATAATTTCTATTTTGGAGTAAAAGGAATGAGAAGATAGAATAAAGAGAGGGGGGAAAGGACATAAGAGAAATATGGAACAATAATATAATAATAACTGAAAAAATTTTACATCAAGTTTCTCTAATAAAAATCTTATTTCTCAAATTACTGAGTCAAAATATAAAAATACGATCCTTTCTTCAATTGATGAATGCTCAAAAGGTATGAACAGGCAGGTTTCAGAAAAAACAATCAAAGCTACCTAAATTCATATGTCAAAAAAATGCTTTAAATCCCTATTGATTAAAGAAATGTAAATTGAAACTTTTCTGAGCTACCTACCACTCTACATATATCATATTGGCTAATATGATAGAAAAGAAAAAAAATGACAAAATTGAATGGATGTGGGAAAAATGACAGACCTAACATACTGCAGGTGAAGTTGTATACTGATTTAACATGTCTGTAGAGCAATTTTAATTTATGGCCAAAGGACTATGAAACCATGTATATCCCCTGACCAAACAATACTAGGTCTGTATCATAATTTTTTTTTAAAAAAGGATATATATATATATATATGTATATATATATATATATATGTATGTATGTATGTATGTATGTATGTATGTATTTATAGCAGCTCTTTTAATAGTGGTGATGATTTGGAAATTGAGGAATGTTCAACAATTATGGAATAGCTGAACAAGTTCTATATGATTGAGATGGGCTACTATAAGAAATGCTATACAATGGAATGCTCTAAGAAATGATGAGTAGCATGCTCTCAGAAAAACAATATAGATGCAAAATGAAATGAGCAGAACCAGGAGAATATTAACAGTAATAACTATAAATGATATCCGTTTTCAGAGAAAGAAGTGATGGAGTCTGAATGCAAATTGAAGCTTATTTTTTCTCTACTTTCTTTTTTTTTGTTTTATTTTTGGTCTGTGTTTTCTTTCACAGCATGATTAACATGGAAATGTTTTGTATTACTGCATATAAATAACAAATTTCCAATTTCTTGCCTTCTCAATGAGGGGGGGGATGTAGGGAGTGAGGGAGAAAATCTGGAACTCAAAAAATTTAAAAAGAATGTAATTGGGGAAAAAGTAAAATATCAAATCATGAAAACATTTTTTAAAAGAATGTATTTAGGGGCGGAGCCAAGATGGCGACAAGAAGGAATTGAGTCTTAGGAGCTCTCTGATAAAATTCATAAGCTAATGACTCTAACTAAACTTTCGAGAGACAGAACCCACAAAGGGACCCAGTGAGGCAGTTCTCCTACTCAAGGTAACCGGGAAAAGAGCAGAAAGACTGCTCCCCGGGATCAGAGAGGCGGCCTGCCAGAGGGGTGGCCGGCCAGAGACAAAGAACCTCAGCCTCCCGGAGGCAGCCCCAGAGTGCTGAGGGTCTCAGCTCACAGCAGCGGGGGAGTCTCCTGAGCTGCACCCCGAGGAGTCCTGGGCACAAAGTGGGGGAACAGCGGGGGACCTCTGCCAGAGCAAGCATGTGGAGCCCAGCCCTCAGGGCACACAGCAAGCAGCATCCTCTTTCCCCAGCCCTGATCCAGGAAACAGAAGCAGGTGGAGCTGGTAAGCAGGAGCCCCCAGGGCATGAGCCCATGGAGCTGAGCCAGGGGAGTGAAGAGAGACTGCCTAGCTCTGTCCTCTGCCCCTGAAACAGGACTCTGGGGCTCTGACCACATTCAGGTCCTGACCAGAGTCTAGGCCCCCCCATAGAACAGCAGCCCCCCCCCACATCAGCCCCTTGGCAGAGGGGGGCACTTATGGTCATGCACAGACCAGGAGGGAGAACAGAGCCGCACACACTGAGACCCTTGTGGGAGTGTCCCAAAAGCTCAAGAAACACCCCAAACCAGGCCCAGGCTGGGAAAATGAGCAAGCAGAGAAACAAAAAGAAGACTATTGAGAAATATTTTGCAAATGAGCCCAAGAAGGACCAAAATACTCAGTCTGAAGATGAGGAAGCACAAGCTCCTGCATCTAAAGACTCCAAGAAAAACAGAAATTGGGCTCAGGCTATGATAGAGCTCAAAAAAGACTTTGAAAATCAAATGAGGGAGTTGGAAGAAAAACTGGGAAAAGAAAGGAGAGACATGCAGGAAAAACAAGAAAATGAAGTCAGCAGCTTAGTCAAGGAAATCCAAAAAAATGCTGAAGAAAATAGCATGCTAAAAACCAGCTTAGGTCAAATGGATAGAACAGTTCAAAAAGTTATTGAGGAGAAGAATGCTTTAAAAAGCAAAATCGACCAGATGGAGAGATAAGGAAACTCTCTGAGGAGAATAAATCCTTCAGACAAAGAATAGAATTCAGGGAGATTGATGAATTTAACAGAAATCAGGAATCAATACTTCAAAACCAAAAAAATGAAAAATTAGAAGAAAATGTGAAATATCTCATTGAAAAAACAACTGATATGGAAAACAGACTTAGGGAAGATAATTTAAAAATTATTGGAATACCTGAAAGTCATGATCAGGAAAAGAGCCTTGACATCATTTTCAAAGAATTACTACAGGAAAATTGCCCTGATATTCTAGAAGCAGAGGGTAAAATAGAAATGGAGAGAATCCACCGATCCCCCAGAGAAAGAGATCCCAAAAAACCAACCCCTAGGAATATTATAGCCAAGTTCCAGAACTCCTAAGTCAAAGAGAAAATATTACAAGCAGCCAGAAGGACACAGTTCAAATATCGTGGAGCTGCAGTCAGGATCACACAGGACTTAGCAGCAGCTACATTGGAAGCTCGTAGGGCTTGGAATATAATATACCGGAAGGCAAGAGAGCTTAGAATGCAGCCAAGAATCAACTACCCAGCAAGGCTGAATGTCCTCTTCCAGGGAAAAAGATGGACTTTCAATGAACCAGGGGAATTTCAAAGCTTCCTTTTGGAATGGCCAAAGCTGAACAGAAGGTTTGATCTTCAGATACAGGACTCAGGTGAAGCATGGAGATTGGAGGAGAGGGGGGAAATATGAGGGACATAATGAGGATGAACTGCATGTATTCCTGCATAGAAAAATGACACTGATAATACTCATATGAACCTTCTCAGTTAATAGAGTAAGTAGAGAGAGCTTTTATAGTTGAAGCACAGGAGAAAGCTGAATTCGAAGATAAAATATGGTGTAAAAATGGAGTCAATAGGAAAAAAGGGAAATGGAAGGGGAAAAAGAAAAAGGAGAGGGGGGGGGAATAGTCCAAAATATTTCACATAAGATTTTTTTTATTACAATGAGCTATTGCAATGATATGGAAGAGGGGAGGCAAGGGGGAATGAGGGAAACTTTGCTCTCATCAGAGATGGCTAGGAGAGGAAACAGCGAATATACTCAATGGGGTATAGACATATGGAGTAAGAAGGAGGGGGGAGCAGGGGGAGGGAGTGGGGTTGTGAATAAAGGAGGAAAGGATGGACCATGGGGGGAGAGTGGCCAGATATAACACATTTTCTTTCTTACTTCTTGCAAGGGGCTGGAAATGGAAGGCCTGCCCAGGACCACAGGGCCAGGTGGATTCTGGGCCTAAGGGGTGGTATGGGGGCTCAGGGCTTCTTGGCCCCAGGACCAGGGATCTGTCTGCTGTGCCACTCAGCGACCCTACAGCAGAGTCATAGTGAAAGGAGAGAGAAAATATAGTACATGGTAGTGGAGAAATAAGAAAGGAGGGAGTTGCGATCAGCAATGGTAACGGTGGAAAAATATGGAAATAACTTTTGTGATGGACTTATCATAAAAATGAGATCCACCCATGACAGAGTTGTTGGTGTTTGAACAAAGACTCAAGCACATTTTTTGTTATTATTTGGGTGAGGGTGAAGGGCAAGTGGGGCTGGATGGCCTGCCTAGGGCCACATAGCGGGGTGATCTTTGGGTGTCTGGGGCTGTATTTGGACCCAGGTGCTCCTGGCTCAAGGGCCAATGCTCTGTCTGCCACCCAGCCACCCCTACTATTATTACTATTTTATTTTATTTTGGGCCTTTTTTTCTTTCTTTTTTTTTTTTGGTTTTTGCAGGGCAGTGGTGATCAGGTGGCTTGCATGTCACACGGCTGGGTGATTGTTGGGTTTACGAGGCTGGATGTGGACTTGGGTGCTCGTGCCTCCAGGGCTGTTGCTTCATCCATTGCACCACCTGGCCATACCTACAATTACTACTATTATTATTTTTTTATTTTAATTTTTTCCTCTCCCCTTTACTTTTTTCGCCCAAACAAGTCTATCTATATTCATGGGAGAGGAGGGGTATTTTGTTGACTTGTAAACAAGAATATTTTATTAATGTAAAAAAAATTTGTACAAAATGAGAATAAAAAATAAATTTAAGATAAAAAAAAGAAATGTCATAATCAAACCATGAAGTCATGGTAAATACCATTGGGGTTAAAGGATGCCATGGGGAAAGATTAATTGATTTCTTATTGGTAAGGGTCCAAATTAATCATTAGCCTCTGCCAAATGGCTGAAATAGAAAAAAGCGGTAATGCAGAGGAAAAAGTCTCCTAAGTTAAGCACACTTATTAAGCTATGCAAACAGGGATTCTTAGTCTTTTTTGTGTCATGGACTTCTTTTGGCAGAACAGTGAAGCCTATGGACCTCTTCTCAGAATAAAGTTTTAAAAAGATTGAAGATTTCGAAATGTTAATTAGAAATTACTAAAAAATAAAGACATAATTTTTTCCCCTACACATAAGTTCATAGATCCTCTGGAAATCTATTCAGGGATCTTTTGAGTGTCCATGGATCCAACAATAAAAAACCCCTTATTTAAAATGAAAAAAAAAGAATGTATTTAAAAACCCCAATGATTTCTATTTTTGTATTTAAATAGAAAATTTTAATTTGCTGCATTTATAGCCTGTTTGTTTTTTTAACTGTTTGCCCAAGTCGCTTTCTCTCTTAATGATAAAAGTATTTAGAAATATAAATTTTCCTCTGAGTATTTCTTTGACTGGATCCTCTAAAATTTTGGTTTGTTGTCATATTGTTGATATTTTTAATGAAACTGTTTTCATTATCTTTTTTATTCACCCATTCTTTTATATTATTAAACTTTAAATTAATTTTTAATCTTACTTCAATGAATTTTGAATTACCAAATGTGATTTTATTGCATCAATGATGGTAAATGATATTTTATAGCTGAGCATTAATAATGTCAATTTTTGTGAAGGTGTTATTCATAGCTAAGAAATAAGAATATACTTTTCTTTCTCATTATTATGGTTTAACTGTCCGTTTGTTCTCATAATATAGCTTTTCCTGTAAGAATTGTGATATTTAATGTATGCAGATGCTTAATACTGATAATCATACTACATATTTTTCAGCAAAATGAAGTTTTCTTGTTTATCTCTTTTAAGTAGGTCTGTTTTTGCTTTTACTTTGTCTGAGATTATGATGATTACCTCTGCTTACTTTGCTAAAGCAAAGTTCCTTATTTTAAATCTGTATGTATGTTTCAAATATATTTTCTTTTAAATAACATTTTTTTGGATTTTGATTTAGAATTTATTCTGTTATCTTAGGTCCTTCTCAAGCTAACCTACCTAGCAATCCAATATTACTACAGAGAGTGCAACTACAATGGACTGGACACGTTATTAGAATGCCAAACATACACTTGGCAAAAAAAAATTTTATGGAGAACTCACATAGGGCAAGTGCTTACAAAGGGGTCAGAAAGGAGATACTGAGACACCCTGAAGGTTTCATTGAAGAACTTTAGAATTGATTGTATAGTATGGGAGACACTGGCACAGGACCCATGGCATGCCCTCATCAGTGAGGGTGTTGCCCTCTAGGAGAAAGCAGAATTGAAGCAGCTCAAAGGAAACATGATATTCATAAGTTACCCATCCCAGGTGGACGGATGGGTGCCCAACCTGTAGGAGAGCATTCCGAATTCATATTGATCTGATCAATCACAGTCAGACATACTGTAATTTGTCTCAAACATAATGATGTCATTTTGATCTTCTTCAATAATGAAGGACAAGAACCAACCATTCCTCACAGAGGAGCTCATTCCATTAACATCGGTGTTTGTTAATTTTTGATTTCTTTCCTTCAGTCTTTTCCTTTTCTTCCTATCTCTTCCCTCACTTCAAGAATTTTTTTTTGTTTATTTCAGACTAAGGTAGTTGATCAAATCTTTCCCATTTTCACCTTCATCTCCATTATTTTTTAGATAGAATCTATTTTTGTATCCAGCTATGAATATATTTATTCTTCCCATCTTGGAACAATTCAGATGAGTTTGAGATTCAGTTATCATTCCTTCTCCCCTTCTCCCTGTTCCTTGTTATACTCGCATTTTTTATTTTTGTGAGATAATTTCCCCATTCTTCCTTTCCCAGGATATTACTCTTTCCATACTTTCTAAATTCTTTTAAGAGCATCAAAACATAACAGAATCACTTGTAGATTGTTTAATTTGACTCTTTATGACCCCAGATAGAGTTCTGAAGGGATATTTCTTTCATCTCCATGTTTAAGAATGTAAAAACATTTTAATCTTTAATCTTTTATGACTGCCTACTCATGTTTACTTTTTTATATTTCTCTGGAATCTTGTGTTTTTATATCAAATTTCTACTCTTCCTCTCATCCTTAAGTCCCTCCATCTTTTTCATTTGTCACCATTTCCCTGTTTTGTGGTTTTACTTAATTATTCTTTTCTATTCATTTTATTTAGTTATCTAAATCCTTTTTAAAATAGTTCATTAGTAAAATTCTCTCTTCCTTTCCTCCTCTGCAATAGTGTTAAAGTTTTTTTTATTTTTTGAACATTTTTCTAAAATTCATTTCCTCCTTATTCTTTCTTGTCTATTTTAACCTTCTACTCCTCTGATTGTGTTTCTTATACTTATTTATTCTTTCTTTAGTCTTTTTTTTTCTCATTAAAGCTTCTAAAGTACCTACTTTGAATTATCTCTTCTAACAGTGTCTAGATTTTGGATCTTGAACCCTTTCTTTTTTTTCCAATTGGCTATACTCTTAAAATTATTAATTCCCACAAAAGATAGAAATTTTCCTCTGTCTCAATTGTAATTTCTACTCCCTACTCACTGCATAATCATTTTCTTTCCCATTTGTCATGAAATTTTCTTTCTGTGCCCATGTCTTCCTGTCTTGAATACTGTTTGCCTCCAACATTATCCTTTTCCTGAAGGAGGATGATAAGAGAGGGACTATTAGAGGTGTGGATAAAATAAAGAATAGGAAGTTCCTCTAAGTGATCAAAGCACCCCTATAGGGTATCTCCATTGTAAGGTCCTCATCTGCCATTGTAGAATCTATCATTTTTATCATGAAAATGCTTTTCAGAAGGATCTTCTTTCTTCACTGAAAAATGATTTTCTTTTATTTTAATTCTTCCATTTTCCATCTCACAGACTCTTTGGTAGTACCTGTTTCCCTCAGATACTATTCATCATTTACCATTGACCTGTTAAAGGTATAATGTACATTACCTCAAACTTCTATTTCCCCTCTCCCTTTTTATGTGTCTTCCCATTTATAAATAAATAGCTCAAAAACAATTTTGTAGGGTGTGAGTTTGGGAATTTAGTTCAAATATTATTTCAGGTCTTATTTTCCTCCATGATTTCTCTGATTTAAAATCCCCCTCCCTGATTTATAGATGAGGAAATCAAAGCAATCCATAGTCATATGAAAAATTGCTCTAAAACACTATTAGAGAAATGCAAATTAAAGCATCTCTGAGGTACCACCTTACACCTCTCAGACTGACCAATATGACCAGAAAGGTCAATGATCAGTGTTGGAAGGGATGTGGGTAATCTGGAACACTAATGCATTGTTGGTGGAGCTGTGAACTCATTTTTGGAGAGCAAATTGGAATTACTCCCAAAGGGCAACAAAAATGTGCATACCCTTTGATCTAGCAATACCACTACTGGGTCTATAATCCTGAAGAGATGATGAAAAAAGGGTAAAAACATCACTTGCACAAAAATGTTCATAGCAGCCCTGTTTGTGGTGGCAAAGAATTAGAAATTAAGTGAATGTCCTTCAATTGGGGAAAAGCTTATCAAACTGTGGTATATGGATGTAATGGAACACTATTGTTCTATTAGAAATCAGGAGGGATGGAAATTCAGGGAAGCCTGAAAGTATTTGCATGACCTGATGCTTGAGTGAGATGAGCAAAACCAGAAGAACACTGGTTCCCAAAAGAGCACTAAGTAACCAACATGAGAGGTGATGGTTAACCTTAATAAAATTGCTCATTCCAGCAGTGCAACAATCAGGCCCAATTTTGGGGTATCTGTGATGGAGAATTCCATCTGTATCCAGAGAAGGAATTGTGGAGTTTGAACAAAGACCAAAGACCTTTAATTTAAAAAACAAAACAAAACCCCAAACCATTATCTTATTATATAATTTTGCTCTCTCTTATACTTTATGTTTCTTCCTTAGGGATATGATTTCTCTCTCATCACATCCAACTTAGATCAATACATACCATGGAAAAATGTAAAGACTAATAGACTGCCTTTTGTTGGGGAGGGTGGGAGGAGGGAAATGAGATTGGGGGAAAATTGTAAAATTCAATAATAAATAAGTTAGAATAAAAAAAAAACAAACCAAAATTCCCTACCATCATTATCTCCTTGTGTTTTTTTTTTAGAAAGACACCATTAGTCATGTATTACTGTAATTTTGCTGTTGCTAATGTCTTCAATCCCACTGGGTTCTTTTTTTTTCTATTTTTTTCTCTTTAAATAGTCCCTAGAGAAATGGGGCCATTTATTAAATTAATTGTGCAAGCACTTTTGCATTTCAAAATATATTATTCCATTCCCTTCTGTGGTTTCTCATGGCAGGAGAATAGTCTAGTATTATTTGAATTTTTTCCCTTTAATTGAAGGTCTTTCTTCTTTGGTAGTTTGTTTTCTGTGTTCAAGTTTTGTTTGTTGTTGGGTTTTTTTTGTTTTTTAGATTTTTTGCAAAGCAATGGGGTTAAGTGGCTTGCCCAAGGCCACACAGCTAGGAAATTATTAAGTGTCTGAGGCCCCATTTGAACTCATGTACTTCAGACTCCAGGGCTGGTGCTCTATCCACTGAGCCACCTAGCTACCCCAAGATAGTATCTTTTAACATTTATTCTTTCTGCTTCTCTTCCAGATTGTCTACTTCTATATATTTGCATTTCAAAAAGTTTTCTCTTTTGCTTCTTTGATTAGGTTTATCACTGTGCATTCAAGTTTTTCTATTTATTTTTGCCATGCTAGCTATAATTTATGTTTGAAAATTTTTTATTTTCCTTTTGACCAATTTGGTAAACATCCTTTGGTTACTTAGTGCTCTTAGGGTTCTCTGACTCATCAAGAGTTGAGTTCAATTTCTTTTTTTCTTGTAATATTTATTCAGAAATGTTTGAAGTCCTTCAGACATTCCAGTGGCCATCTTTATTTCCATTTTAATATGTCTCTGTTTTAACTGATTGCTCTTAAAAATTTTTAATGGAGCTCTTCCCTCCTTAGATTTCTGGCAATTTTTTTCCTTTTTGATTTTCTATCATTTACTTTCTTCCTTCTTCCCTTTGATGGTGCCCTCTCCCAAGGCTTGAACCTTAACACTCTTTTAGTTTCCTCATCTGTGGGGAAAAGTCACTCATTAGAGGCCTCAAACCCTACTCCAAGTAACTTTTGGGGACCAGAACTGACCCCAATTAAGATGCCGGTAGCTTTTCCTTTTTTTGCCTGGAGCAGCTCCACACACACCCCAGGCATCTGATCCTGGTTCCCTCTCTTCTTTACTTCTCTACACTACTGCTTACATATCCTGTATTTCCACCTCTTTGGTGGGACTGGGAAGGGAGAGTAGATGTTTGTTGCTTGTTCCCACAGAATAGTGGAGTGACAGCAGAGGCATGGTGTACTTGCAGAGATATATGGAACAGGAGCAAAGAAATTGCTGAATTGATTCCAGAGCACAAAATCCTAGTGCTAAGTGCTGGACTAGCAGGAATGCTCCATGAGGAGGTTCTTAGTTGTGGTCATGGCTCCATCTCTTCCCTGCTGTTCATTAATCAGGTCTCTTCCTCTTTATTGTCTTGATATATTGGGCTCTGGTGAAAAATCAATCACTTTACTTCTTGAACATAATTCTTATTTTGAGGGATTTTGAAGGTTTTAAGGGTAGATTTTTCAGTGAGGCAGCATATACTTTGCCCCTAACCCCTGTGATATGGAAAGGATAACTGTAATTGGTCTCAGTAATTCAAATCTCTCCTTACTCCAGTCTATTCTCTGCACAGCTCTCACAATGATCTTCCTAAAGCATATTTGACCATGTTGCCCCTTTACTCAAAATCCAACAGCTTCCTATTACCTCTAGGATAAAATAGAAAGGGTTTTCCTTGATGTATAAAGCTCTCTACAATCAGATCCCTTCCCTAGTTACCCTATATTTTATTCTCCTCCAGCTCTAAAATCCAACTTGCTCCTTGAACATGACTGTCAATCTACTGATCTTTTCCCTAACTGATCTTAATGTCTGGAACGTGACCATGTCTCACCTGTCTCCTTTTCTTTACCTCCCTACCTTCCCTTTCTAGTGAAATCATGTTGAGATGACTTTCCATCTTCCCAGTTGGATCTTTTGTGTACATTATTATACTTGTCTTCTCCCCAATTAGAAAGTGAATTCCTTGAGGGCTGGGAGGGAGGTTTGGTCTTTCCAGCACAGTTCTTAAAAAAATAGCAAGTGCAATTTCTGGCTGTGTTGGATCCCAAAATATTTTCTTGGACTTTTTTTTTGAATTAATTAATTTTACTAATTTTTCATTATCCTCTTCAGCTCCCATTATCTCCTGATTCCTGTCTACTTAAAGTTTTATTGTCTATCCTTGGTGTTTGTGTCTTTTTTTGATTCCTGTCTGCCTGATTAGTATTAAATTCATACTTTTCTCAAACCTTTGGCAAATGTGTCTATTTTTCCCCTCTGCTTTCTAAGTCTGAATGTCTACACCTATTTTTTTAATTTCTAATATTTGTATCTTGATTGTTTGGTGCCTATAAATCATTTTATGACAATGATTTCCTCAACTTATTAACAGAGGCTTCTGGACAACAGACTTATTTGCTATTCATGGCTTGTTTTTTTTCTTTTTTCTTTTCTTTTATAAGGCAATGGGATCAAGTGACTTGCCCAAGATTACACAGCTAGGAAATTAAGTGTCTGAGACCAATTTGAACTCAGGCCCTCCCTATTCCAGGGCTGATGCTCTATTCACTGAGCTCTTAATTACCCCCTATTCATGTCTTCTTTAGTCTCTTACTCCACCTCCTTGTTTTCCCAGTATCAGTTCCTGACCTACAACTACCTATAATTTCAACATTAACAACAGCAACAAAGAAAAAACCTAAGAAACTGAAAGAAAATGATTTTCCTCTTGGGTCATTAGCTCCTCCAATATTTTCCCAAAGATGTTTGTACTCACCAATAAAGTACAATTCTTCCAAATAAGAAGCATTAAGTCTCTGAACCAATTCATTGTTCTAGCCAAGTCGAACCTTATTATGACTCTGAAATGAAATATAAAAAACGTATGGTTCAATAAATATGTATATTTACTTATGCATATATTTATGTTTATATATATATATATATATATATACATGTAGTAACAGAAATATTCCTATACTCTAATTTCCTTTGTATCATTTTCTTTAAAAAAAATTATTTATTCTTGAAAGATAACCAAAATAAAGGGGCTCTACAACTTTATTTATTCTCTTTCCAAAAATGTTCTTTCCACCATTCATTCATTCAATAAAATTACTGATGATATAACATTCACAGGTATTTTTCACAGCTCCTTGTATTGGATGCATGTGCACATGTGTGTATGTGTATACACACATGAGTGTGTAATCTTAGCTGATAGGGGCAGCAAGGTGGCGTAGTGGATAGAGCACTGGCCTTAGAATCAGGATGGGAGTTTGAATATGGTCTTAGACACTTGACACTAATTAGCTGTGTGACTCTGGGCGAGTAACTTAATCCTGATTGCCTTGCATCGAGGGCCATCTCCAGTTATCCTGATTCATATCTGTCCACTGTCCACTGGACACTTAGCAGAGCCCCCCCCCCCCATTCAAATTTAATTTATGTGCTTGTCATGATATCACTTCTTCCATTTCTTTGAGAATAAAGAACAAACATCATCAATCCTAGCTGATATTCATAGTAACCTTGTGAAATAAATACTTGAGGGATGAACAACTTGAGAGATGAAGTTAGATAAATTGTCAGAAATTACAAACTAAGCACCTAAAGTTAGTTTCAGACTCAGATTTTCTTGAATCCAAGTCTCTCAATAGCTCACACTTATATGGTGTTTTAAGGTTTGCAAAGTACTTTAAAATTATATATGATCTGTTCTTCACCATAACAGATACTATTATCATTCTCATTTTATAAATAAGGAAACAAAGGCTCAAGGAAATTAGGAAAATTGATCATACAACAAAAAGCTTCCTGAGGCAGGATTCAAACCCATATCTTCCTGTTTCCAAATCTAACAATGTAATCACTAGGAGAAATGACCCTTTTCTGCAGTAATTTTAATCACTCTGGACTAAGTATAATTATGAGCCATTTATAACACATCTTTTAGAATTATCTTCAATCTCTGTTGCTGAGAAGAACTGAGTCTATCATAGCTGAGCATCATACAATGTAGCTGTTAAGGTATGCATTGTAGTACTGGTTCTGTTCACTTCACTCAGCATCAGTTCATATAAGGTTCTACAGGTTTTTCTGAAATATAACTGATCATTTTTTATATAGCAATAATATTCCAATATATTCATATGCCACAATTTGTTGATCCATTCCCCAATTGATGGGTATCCCCCTCAATTTACAATTCTTTGCCAACACCAAAAGGGCTGCTATATTCTTACTATATTCTTACTCATGTGAGTCTTTTTCCCTTTTTTTTGTGATCTCTTCAGGATACAGACTTAGTAGTGGTATTGCTGGATCAAAGGGTATGTACAGTTTTATAGCCCTTTGGACATAGTTTCAAATTGCTCTTCAGAATGTTGGATCAGTTCACAATTCCACCAACAGTGCATTAGTATCTCAATTTTTCCACGTGCCCTTTAACATTCATTATTTTCCTTTTCTTTCATAATTGTCAATCTGATAGATGTGAAATGGTACCTAGAAGATGTCTTAATTTTCATTTCTATAACTGATTTCACATTTAATTTGACTATAGATACTTTCTGTTTCTTCATCAGAAAATGCCTATTCTTATTCTTTAACCATTTATCAGTTGTGGAATGATCTATATTCTCAAATTTGACTCAGTTCTCTACATATTTTAAAAATGAGGCCTTTATTAACAACTGACTATAAAAACTGTTTCCTAGATTCCTGTTTCTAATCTTGGTTGTACTGGTTTTGTTTATGCAAAAAATTTCAACTTAATAGTATCAAAATTATCCATTTTGAATTACAATGTTATCTACCTATTCTTTGGTCATAAATCCCCCCTCTTTCCATAAACCCAACAGGCAAATAATTCTGTGCTCTCTTAATTGGTTTGTGTTATCACCCTTTTTGTCCAATAATGTACCCATTTTGATCTTATCTTTGTATATGGAATGAGTTGTTGGTCTATGTTTAGTTTCTGCTATTCAATTTTCCAGTTTTCCCAATAAGTTTTGTCCTTTGACAAAAGTGAGTCCTTATCCCAGAAGCTGGAGTTTTGGGGTTTATCAAACAGTAGATTAGTTTAGTTATTTATTACTGTATCTTTTGAACATAATATATTCCACTGAACCACCACTCTGTTTCTTAGCCAGTACCAAATGGTTTTGATTAACTGCTGCTTAATAATATAGTTTTAGATCTGGTATAGCTAAGCCATCTTATTTTGCATTTCATGAATGCATCTTATACATGGGGAAATATGGTATAAACCAAAAACCTTAGTGAAAATTAATACAAAAAATTAAACACACTATTAGCTAGGAGACTACAGCAACATATCTCAAAGTTTATATAATGTGACTAGACTGGATTTTTCCAGGAAGGCAAGGTTGGTTCAGTGTTGGGGAAACTATCATTATGTATGGTCACATTAATGATAACAAAACATGATTAAATTAAGAGATTCAGAAAAAGGTTTTGATGAAATACTCAACACAGTTAAAAACAGTAGGATAAAAACAGCAATAAAAATAGATTGTCCCTTAATATAATAAGTAGTATCCAAAATCAGGGCAGCATTACTTTGAATGACAAAAAAATGAAATAAAATAAAATCAGAACAATGACAATTAATATTCAATAAAGTATTAGAAATATTATCTAGGGGCGGCTAGGTGGCACAGTGGATAAAGCACCGGCTCTGGAGTCCGGAGTACCTGGGTTCAAATCCGGTCTCAGTCACTTGATGATTACCTAGCTGTGTGGCCTTGGGCAAGCCACTTAACCCCATTTGCCTTGCAACCCCCCCCCAAAAAAAGAAATATTATCTATAACAATGATAAAAAAGTTTGGAGAATGAACACAGGCAAAGAAAAAATTTAAATTATCACTTTTGCAGAGAATATTACAATGTGGATTTAGAGAATCCTAGAAAGTCAAATAAAATACTAGTAAGTATTTTATTTTTTAATGCCTTAAGAAAAGTTTCAGGATGTAACATAAACTTACACAAATCATTAAGAGAGAATAATGGAATAATGTGTTCTGAAGAGTGAGGGAGCTCAGAATGTGGTCCCAGTGACCTAACCCTGAAAATGAAAGCTTAACCATAATGAAAAAAAAAAATAGATGCTCAATTAGAAAAAAAAACATTCCATACATTCACAGAACTAAAACCAGTCCTGAATAGAATTTTTTGCTTCTACAACACCTAAGATGATAGAAATGTAGGAGAGATGGAAGAATGCAGCAGCCAAGGGATTCACCAGCCAGAGAGGCAGCAGCAAGACTAGTAAGAGACTTCTTTCTAAATGTTCACTGGGGTCAGGTGGAAGTGACAATGAAGAGGTAGGCCTGGGACAATTTGGACAGAATCTGACAAGAGTCTGGCTACAAGTAAACTGATGTTTCGCTTTGTTATCTCTTCTATGGGAGGACACATGAAAGTAGAAGAAGGGAATGGGGGGTTGGGGGTGTGTGATGGGCCTGGGTCAAACTAAGGAGTTTGCAATAAAAGAAAGAAAGCTAATGAGGGAGAGTGGATGAGGACAGGAAATGGGAAGGAGGAGAGGAAGAAGTTGGGTAGAAATGTTTTGTATTGCTTTGTTATGGGAAAGAGCTCCATTCATGAACACTCCTATAAGTAAAGAAAGACATAAAGGGAGATGGAGATCTGACACTAGTTTGTTTGGAAAAATTGGGTTTCTAAGAAGTTCCTCCTCATAAATATATATATATATATATATATATATATATATATATACATACAAACATATATACATACATACATACAGACAAGACAGTTGAAATCCCTGGGATAAATGGCACCAAAAGTAGTGGAAGAGTATGAACAAAGGGAAATTATGAAACAAAAATAGAAAAGAAGGTAATAAGGGAAGGGTATAGACTAATGGGGGCTATATAATCAGAAACAGGAGAGAAAGGCTCTTTCCATGAGAAAGTAACATTTCTGACACCAGCAATAATTAGCATAGTTCTGGAAATGAGACAAATTAAAAAATGTTAAGTACTACAGATAATGGTAGAAATTGACTGATTAGTGGTGGGGAGGGAAGGTATCATATTAGATACCTTGGAAATTTTTATTCCTACAGGAATATAGAGACCAGAGACCAGATAATTATAGGGACCATGAACCAGAGAATTAAAGTCTGGTTCAGATAAAAGGCAAGCACAGAAAATGAAGAGAATGAAAAAATTTCTACTTGAAAAACTGGTGCAAAAAAAAATTTTAAAAAATAAAGGAAAAAAAGAAAAAAGATTAAGTTTGAAAAGAAAGAAAGCAGGGCAGCTAGGTGGTGCAATACTGGCCTTGGAATCAGGAGTACCTGATTTCAAATCTGGCCTCAGACACTTAATAATTACCTAGTTGTGTGGCCTTGGGCAAGCCACTTAACCACATTTGCCTTGCAAAAACATAAAAAAAAAGAAAGAAAAGAAAATAAAGCTCTTCCTTTAAAAAAAAAACCAAACACCACATATTTATCAACAAAGAGACAAATAACACTGAAGGGATTGAAAAAAATTTTATTATGCATCAAGTGGATCCAAAAAATTAATTGTTAAAATCATGCTATTTGACAAAGCAAAAACAAAACTTCAAAAACTAAAAAGGGCTTCAGGCCAAGATGGTGGAGAGAAGACAGGCACAGTTCTAAAGTCTCCGGATCTCTTCCCCATCTATCACATGAAACAAACCTCTTAAAAGATATCTGACCCACAAAACCCAGAAAGAAAAGCCAGGAGAAAGAACATCTACCTTGGGATTTATCTCTGGCAGCAGCTTTGGCTGAATTCGGGTGGGTGAGTCTGGGCTCCGAGGGAGGATCAGCCCCAGATCAGCCAGATTAACAGCTGAACTGGAGCCGGGAATCTGGGGGCCTGAGAGCTGGACCTGCTGGATTGGCAGTGGGGCTGGATGGCATGGGCTTTGGTCGGCTGGGGAGGAGAGGCACTGGTGTTGGTGCTGTTCCCCAGGAGCTTGCAGAAAGGGCTGGGGGGGGGGGGGAGAGTTCTGGTGCAGAAGAGCTGCTGGAACTCTGAGTCCACACCTCCATTGCACAGAGGCCTCTTCCCAAACAAACAAATGCAAACTACTTCTGCCTCAGGCCCAGGTGTGTGAGCAGAAGAACCAGCCCAGCTGAGGAATCACCTTAGACTAGGGTAAAGCCCACCATTCACTGAAGGCAAAAGAATTCAATAGCTCCAACCCCTCCCTTCAAGCAAAGGGAGAAGGCCTCAACCAAGGTCACAGACACTCCAGAGAAAGCAACCAGCACCTCCTACTGGCCAGCCAGAGAAATTGCACTCAGTAAAGCCTTTAGCGATCCCAAGCCCAGGTGAACCAGCCCCGGCCCCCAACTCAAGGACTTAGCAAAATGAAGAAGGGTCAGTGGAAAGGTAGATCCATAGAAAAATTCCTGGAAGGGAAAGACCCTAACTCAGAGAGACCTGGAACCTCTGAGGAGAATACAATCTGGTCTCCAGCACAGAAAGACTTCCTTGAAGAAATAAGGAAGGAGCTTAAAAATTTGGGAGAGACAATTAATACCTTGCAACAAGAAAACAAAACCTTAGAAAGTACAACTGGACAAATACAAAAGTAGAATAAAGCTCTCAGATCATCAATTGGACCAATACAAAATGAGAATAATTCTCTCAGATCCTCAAATGAGCAAATGCAAAAAGAAATTAATTCTCTCAAAACCTCAATGGGTCAAATGGAAAGCTCTTTCAAAAGTAGAATTGACCAATTGGAAAAGGAGTTGCAAAAGGTTAATGAAGAAAACTCCTTCCCTCAAAAAAGAATGGAGTCTACAGAAACTAATGACTCCATGAGACAGCAAGAGTCAGTTAAACAAAATAAAAAATAGAAAAAATAGAAGCAAATGTAAAATACCTCATCAACAAAACCACTGACCTCGAGAATAGATTGAGGAGGAGCAACCTGAAAATTATAGGACTTCCTGAAAACACTGAAGAGAAAAAAAGCCTGGACTTAATATTACAGGATCTAGTGAAGGAAAACTGCCCAGATATCATGGAATCGGAGGGCAAAGTAGTTTTATTGAAAGATTACATCGATCCCCACCAGAAAAAGATCCTAAAATGAAAACACCAAGGAATATTGTGGCCAAACTCCAGAACTATCAGATAAAAGAGAAAATCCTGCAAGCAGACAGAAAGAAACAATTTAAATATCAAGAAGCCACAGTAAGGATCATGCAGGACCTGGTTGCATCAGCATTAAGGGATTGAAGGGCCTGGAGTGAGATATTTTGAAGAGCAAGGGAGCTTGGAATGCAGCCAAGAATCTACTTTCCTGCAAAGCTGAGCCTTCTCTTCCAGGGGAAAAGATGGACATTTAATGAAATGGAAGAATTCCAAAAATTTCTGATGAAAAGACAAGAGCTAAACAGAAAATGTGGACATCAAACAGGAGGTTCAATAGACACATGAAAAGGTAAAAAAAAAAGGGGGGGGGGGGTTGGTAAAAGGTAAAAAAAAATGCAATGCACTAAGTTGAAACTGGCTATATCCCAGCATGGGGGGGTAGGGGGAAGATTCTCAAAAATCTTGAGAATTGTAACTCTAACAGAGAGAATACACCTAACCAGAAATGATGGACATTCATGACCTATCCATGAGACTGCTATCTAATGAGATGTAACTGGCTTTAACCCCACTTGGGAGAAAGAATCATAACTCTCAGGAATTTTGACTCTATTCGATAGAATATGCTGACCTAGAAGGGACAGACACTCAAAAGACTTAGATAGAATAATCTAAAAAACACTACTTCCTTAAAAAGGGGGACAGGAACGAGGCTGGAGGAAGGAGGGGATTGAATGGGGTAAATCTCATTACACTAAGAGGTACAAAAAAACCTATGGTAATAGAGGGGAAGAAGGGAGCAGAGGAGAGAAAAACCTGAATCATCTTCTCATCAGACTTGGCTTAAAGTCAACCTACACATACTCAGTTAACTTATAAAACATCTAACCTTTCAAGTATTAAAAGGGGAAAAGGGGAGGGGGGGACAGAGAAAGGGAAGGGGAGTGGGGGAAAAAAGGGGGAATAACAAAAGAAAGGGAAGGGAAAAGGGAAAATGGGAAAGGGGAAAGGGGAGGGTGTGATATAGGAAGGCAAACACACTGAAGGGGGTGGTATTCAGAAACAAAATACTGGGGAATATGGGTAAGGGGGAAAGGGGGAAAAATAAAAACAGAGGGAAGATAGCATGGAGGGCAATAAAGAATTAGTAATCATAACCTTGAATGTGAATGGGATGAACTCTCCCTTAAAATGTAAGTGAATAGCAGAGTTCATTAAAAACCAGAATCCTACAATATGCTGCTTACAAGAAATTCATTTGAAGCAGAGAGATACATATAGAGTAAAGGTAAAAGGTTGGAGCAAAATATATTTTGCTTCAGCTGAAGTAAAAAAAAAAGCAGGGGTAGCAATCCTTATCTCAGACAAAGCAGCAGCAAAAATAGATAGCATTAAAAGAGATAAGGAAGGAAACTTTATCCTCCTAAAAGGTACCATAGATAATAAAGTTATTACAAGACTGAATATATATGCACCCAGTGGGACAGCACCAAGATTCTTAGAGGAGAAGCTGAAAGAACTACAGGAAGACATAGACAGCAAATCTCTACTAGTGGGAGAACTCAACCTTCCACTCTCAGATCTATATAAATCGAATCATAAAATAAACAAGAAAGAAATTAAGGAAGTAATTAGATTGTTAGAAAAATTAGATAAGGTAGACTTATGGAGGAAACTGAATGGGGATAGAAAGGAATATACCTTTTTCTCTGCAGTACATGGAACTTAGACAAAAATTGACCATGTATTACAACACAGAAACCTAATGATCAACTGCAGAAAGGCAGAAATAGTGAATACATCTTTCTCAGATCACAATGCAATAAAAGTCATATGCAATACTGGGCCAAGTAGATATAGACCCAGAACAAATTGGAAACTGAATAACCTCATTTTAAAAAAATGAGTGGACCAAAAAAATTAGAGAAAGAATTAACCATTTTATCCTAGATAATGATAATAATGAAACAACATACCAAAACCTATGGGATTCATTCAAAGCGACTCAAAGGGGATATATTATAGCTCTACATGCTTACATGAATAAATTGGAGAAAGAGGAATTCAATGAAATAAACATGCAACTAAAAAAATTAGAGAAAGAACAAATCAAAAATCCCCAATTAAATACCAAATTAGAAATTCTAAAAATTAAAGGAGAAATTAATGAAGTCAAAAGCAAAAAAACTATTGAATAAATAAAACCAAAAGTTGGTATGAAAAACAATAAAATTGATAAACCTCTGGTCAATTTGATTAAAAAAAAGAAGAAAACCAAATTGCTAATATCATAAATAAAAAAGGTGAACTCACCACCAATGAGGAGGAAATTAAAGTAATAATTCGAAATTATTTTGCCCAGTGGGGGGGGGCAGAGCCAAGAAGTATACAGTCTTAGGTGCTCTCTGATAAAACTCATAAGCTAAGGACTCTAAGTAAACTTTGCAGAGATGGAACCCACAGAGGGACCCAATGAGGCAGTTTTCCTACTCAAGGTAACCTAGAAAAGAGCAGAAAGGCTCTGCTCCCCAGGGTCGGAGGGGTAGCCCACCAGAGGGGTGGCCTGCCAGAGTGAAAGAACTTCAGCCTCCCGGAGGCAGCCCCAGGGCGCTGGGAGCCGCAGCTTACAGCAGCCTGGGCAGTTTCCTGATCTACGCCCTGGGGAGCACCAGGCACAAAGTGGGGGAACAGCGGCAGACCTCTGCCAGAATGAGCACATGGAGCCCAGGCCTCAGGGCACACAGCGAGCAATGTGGTCTTTCGGCAGCCCAGATCCAGGAACAGAAGCAGGTGGAGCCGGTAAGCAGGAGCCCCCAGGGCATGACCCCATTGAACCTAGGGAGGGGAGTGAAGAGAGAGAGACTACAGAGCTCTGTCCTCTGTCCCTGGAACAAGAATCTGGGGCTCTGACCATATTCAGATACTGATCCCAGTCTAGCCCCCCCCCCAGAAGAGCAGCAGGGCCCCCCCCATCTCAGCCCCGTGGCAGCGGGGGTGCATATGGGCATTCACAGACCAGGAGGGAGGACAGAACCTCACACACTGAGACCCTTGTGGGAGTGTCCCAAAAGATCAGGAAGCACCCCCAAAACAGGCACAAGCTGGGAAAAATGAGCAAGCAGAGGAAAAAAGAGGAACACAATTGAGAAATATTTTGCAAATGAGCCCAAGAAGGATCAAAATACTCAGTCAGAAAATGAGGAAGCACAAGCTCCTACATCTAAAGACTCCAAGAAAAACAGAAATTGGGCTCAGGCTATGACAGAGCTCAAAAAAGACTTTGAAAATCAAATGAGGGAGTTAGAAGAAAAACTGGGAAAAGAAATGAGAGACATGCAAGAAAAACATGAAAATGAAGTCAGCAGCCTAGTCAAAGAAATCCAAAAAAATGCTGAAGAAAATAGCATGCTAAAAACCAGCTTAGGTCAAATGGATAAAACAGTCCAAAAAGTTATTGAGGAGAAGAATGCTTTATAAAGAAAAATTGGCCAGATGGAAAAAGAGATAAGAAAACTCTCTGAGGAAAACAAATACTTTAGACAAAGAATAGAATTCAGGGAGATTGATGAATTTGCCAGAAATCAGGAATCAATACTTCAAAACCAAAAAAATGAAAAATTAGAATAAAATGTGAAATATCTCATTGAAAAAACAACTGATATGGAAAACAGACTTAGGAAAGATAAGATAAAAATTATTGTAATACCTGAAAGTTATGATCAGGAAAAGAGCCTTGACATCATTTTCAAAGAATTACTACAGGAAATTTGCCCTGATATTCTGGAAGAAGAGGGGAAAAATAGAAATGGAGAGAATCCACCAATACCCCCGTGAAAGAGACTCCAAAAAACCAACCCCTAGGAATATCATAGCCAAGTTCCAGAACTCCCAAGTCAAAGAGAAAATATTACAAGCAGCCAGAAGGACACAATTCAAATATCGTGGAGCTGCAGTCAGCATCACACAGGACTTAGCAGCAACTACATTGGAAGCTCGTAGGGCTTGGAATATAATATACCAGAAGGCAAAAGAGCTTAGAATGCAGCCAAGAATCAACTACCCAGCAAGGTTGAATGTCCTCTTCCAGGGAAAAAGATGGACTTTCATGAACCAGGGGAATTTCAAATGTTCCTTTTGGAATGGCCAGAGCTGAACAGAAGGTTTGATCTTCAGATACAGGACTCAGGTGAAGCAGAGAGATTGGAGGAGAAGGGGAAAATATAGGGACTTAATGATGATGAAATGCATGTATTCCTGCATAGAAAAATGACACTGATAATACTCATATGAACGTTCTCAGTTAATAGAGCAGGTAGAGGGAGCTTTTACAGTTGAAGCACAGGAGAAAGCTGAATTCGAAGATAAAATATGGTGTAAAAAATGGAGTCAATAGAAAAAAAAAGGGAAATGTAATGGGAGAAAGAAAAAAGGAGAGTGGGAATAGGCCAAGATATTTCATATAATAATATTTTTCTTTGTTATAATGAGCTATTGCAATGATATGAAGGGGGGAAGGCAAGGGGGAATGAGGGAAACTTCGCTCTCATCAGAGGTGGTTAGGAGAGGAAACAGCAAATATACTCAATGGGGTATAGACATCTGGAGTAAGAAGGAGGGGGGAGACAAAGGGAAAGGGTGGGGATGTGAATGACGGAGGAGAGGATGGACCATGGGGGGAGAGTGGCCAGATATAACACATTTTCTTTTTTACTTCTTGCAAGGGGCTGGGATTGGATGGCCTGTCTGGGACCACAGGGCCAGGTGGGTGCTGGGCCTAAGGGGTGGTATGTGGGCTTCGGGCCTCTTGGCCCCAGGACCAGGGATCTGTCTGCTGCGCCACTCAGCTACCCTACAGCAGAGTCAGAGTGAAAGGAGAGAGAAAATATAATACATAGTAGTGGAGAAATACCAAAGTTGCGATCAGCAATGGCAACAGTGGAAAAATATGGAAGTAACTTTTGCCATGGACTTATCCTAAAGAATGTGGTCCAACTACGACAGAGTTGTTGGTGTTGGAACAAAGACTCAAGCATATTTTTTATTATTATTATTTTGGGGGGGGGGGTGCAAGGCAAATGGGGCTGGGTGGCCTGCCTAGGGCCACATAGCAGGGGGATCCTTGGGTGTCTGAGGCCGGATTTGGACCTGGGTGCTCCTGGCTCAAGGGCCAATGCTCTGTCCACCACCCAGCCACCCCTACTATTATTACTATTTTATTTTATTTTGGGTCTTTTTTTTCTTTTTTCTTTTTGGTTTTTGCAGGGCAGTGGGGTTGGGTGGCTTGCATATCACACAGTTGGGTGATTGTGGGGTGTATGGGGCCAGATGTGGGCTTGGGTGCTCGTGACTCCAGGGCTGGTGCTCCATCCATTGCGCCACCTGGCCATACCTACAATTATTACTATGATTTTTTTTAATTTTAATTTTTTTCTCTTCCCTTTATCGCTGAAGCAAGTCTATATTTATGGGGGAGGGGGTATCTCGTTTACTCTTAAACAAGAATATTTTATTAATGTAAAAATAACATTAATTGTACAAAATGAGAATAAATATTAAATAATATAAATAAAAAAAGAAATTATTTTGCCCAACTCAATGCCATTAAATTTGATAATCTAAGTGAAATGGATGAATATTTACAAAAATATAAGTTGCTCAGGTTAAATGAAGAAAAGATTAAATACCTAAACAACCTTATCTCAGAAAAAGAAATTCAACAAGCCATTATTGAACTCCCTAAAAAAAATTCTCCAGGACCTGATGGATTCACAAGTGAATTCTACCAAACATTTAAGGAACAATTGGTTCCAATCCTATATAAACTCTGGAAAAATAGGGAAAGATGAAACTCTGCCTAACTCTTTCTATGAAGCCAATATGGTACTGTTACCTAAACCAGGAAGAGTTAAAACAGAGAAAGAAAATTATAGACCTATTTCCCTGATGAATATAGATGCAAAAATCCTAAACAAAATCTTAGCAAAATGATTACAACAAGTCATCACTAGGATAATACATTATGATCAAGTAGGATTTATTTCAGGAATGCAGGGTTAGTTCAATATTAGGAAAACTGTTAGTATACTCAATTAGATCAACAACAAACCTATCAGAAATTATATGATCATATCAATAGATGCTGAAAAAGCTTTTGACAAAATACAGCATCCATTCCTATTAAAAACTCTAGAGAGTGTAGGAATAAATGGACTGTTCCTTAAAATAATTAGCAGTATCTATTTGAAACCATCAACAAGCATTATTTTCAATGGGGAGAGGCTCGAGGCATTCCCAATAAGAAGAGGGGTGAAACAAGGGTGCCCATTATCACCACTACTATTCAATATTGTATTAGAAATGCTAGCATCAGCAATTAGAGAAGAAAAATAAATTGAAGGAATTAGAATTGGGAAGGAAGAGACAAAACTCTCCCTCTTTGCAGATGACATGATGGTCTTCCTAGAGAATCCCAAGAAATCATCCAAAAAAAAACCTACTGGAAACAATTATCAATTTTAGCAAAGTTGCAGGTTATAAAATAAACCCTCATGAATCCTCAACTTTTCTATATATGTCTAGCAAGAAACAGCAGGAAGAGCTAGAAAGAGAAATCCCATTCAAAGTAACCTCAGACAATATAAAATATTTGGGAGTCTATCTGCCAAGACAGACTCAGAATCTTTTTGAAAACAATTATAAAACACTTTTCACACAAATTAAATCAGATTTAAATTACTGGGCAAATATCAATTGCTCATGGATAGGTAGAGCTAATATAATAAAAATGACAATTCTACCAAAACTAAACTATCTGTTTAGTGCCCTACCAATCAAAATTCCCCAAAATTACTTTAACAAGTTAGAAAATATTGTAAGTAAATTTATATGGAGAAATAAAAAGTCAAGAATTGCGAGGAGCTTAATGAAAAAAGTGCAAAAGAAGGTGGCTTAGCCCTATCTGATCTAAAATTATATTATAAAGCATCAGTCATCAAAACTGTTTGGTATTGGCTAAGAAACAGAGTGGTGGACCAGTGGAACAGACTAGGTGTAAAAGCAGGAGATGATTATAGTAATCTGTAGTTTGATAAACCCGAAGAGTTGGGCCATTGGAATAAAAACTCCCTCTTTGATAAAAATTGCTGGGAAAATTGGAAGTTAGTATGGAAGAAACTCCCACCCTTTACCAAGATAAGATCCAAATGGTTACAGGACTTAGCCATAAAAAACAATACTATCAGCAAATTAGAAGAGCGAGGACTAGTTTACCTATCAGATCTATGGAAATGGGAGCAGTTTATGACTAAGGAAGAGTTGGAGAACATCACCAAAAACCAATTAGATGATTTCGATTACATTAAATTAAAAAGCTTTTGCACAGATAAAACCAATGTAACCAAGATCAAAAGAAATGTAGTAAATTGGGAAACAATCTTTACAACTAATGATTCTGACAAAGGACTCATTTCTAAAATATACAGAGAACTGAGGCATATTTTTAAAACAAAAAGCCATTCCCCAATTGACAAATGGTCAAGGGATATGCAAAGGCAATTTACAGATGAGGAGATCAAAGCAATCCATAGCCATATGAAAAAAATGCTCTAAATCATTAATTATTAGAGAAATGCAAATTAAAGCTTCTCTGAGGTACCACTTCACACCTCTCAGATTGGCCAATATGACCAGGAAGGATAATGATCATTGTTGGAAGGGATGTGGGAAATCTAGGACACTATTACACTGTTGGTGGAGCTGTGAACTCATCTAACCCTTCTGGAGAGCTATTTGGAACTATGCCCAAAGGGCAACAAAAATGTGCATACCCTTTGACCCAGCAATACCACTACTGGGTGTATACCCAGAAGAGATGATGACAAAAGGTAAAAACATTACTTGTACAAAAATATTTATAGCAGCCCTGTTTGTGGTGGCAAAGAATTGTAAATCGAGTAAATGTCCTTCAACTGGGGAATGGCTTAGCAAACTGTGGTATATGTACGTCATGGAACACTATTGTTCTATTAGAAACCAGGAGGGATGGGATTTCAGGGAAGCCTGGAGGGATTTGCATGAACTGATGCTGAGTGAGATGAGCAGAACCAGAAAAATATTGTACACCCTAACAGCAACATGGGAGTGATGTTCAACCTTGAAAGACTCGCTCATTCCATCAGTGTAACAATCGGGAACAGTTTTGGGCTGTCTGCAAAGGAGAGTGCCATCTGTATCCATATAAGGAGCTGTGGAGTTTGAACAAAGTGCAAGGACTATTCCCTTTAATTTAGGAAAAAAACAGATATCTTATTGTCTGATCTTGTTACCTCTTATACTACTCTTCTCTAAGGATATAATTTCTCTATCATCACACCCAATTTGGATCAAGGTACAACATGGAAACAAAGTAAAGACTGACAGAGTGCTTTCCATGTGGGGGTGGGGGAGGGAAGCAAGATTGCGGGTAAAATTGTAAAACTCAAATAATGTCTTTAATAAAAATAAATTTACGGGCGGCTAGGTGGCGGGGTGGCTAGGTGGCGTATGGATGGATGAAGCTAGGTGGATGAAGCACCGGCCCTGGAGTCAGGAGTACCTGGGTTCAAATCCGGTCTCAGACACTTAATAATTACCTAGCTGTGTGGCCTTAGGCAAGCCATTTAACTCGGTTTGCCCATAAAACCTATAAATAAATAAATAAATAAATAAACAAAAATAGATAGATAGATAGATAGATAGATGCTTAAAATGAATAAATAAATAAATTTTAAAAAAGGAAAAAACTAAACATGGATAAATAAACTCCATTATACAGAAAGAAACAATAGAAAATGCAACTATATCAGCATTAAATTTATAGACTTTAAATGCATCCAAATTCCTCAATGAAATATGAATTAAACTACAAAAAGATAAAGACAGCAATAATAAAGTGATAGGAGATATCAATATCCTCTTAATTTTGGATAAGTTTAATAAAAAGATAAATAAAGAGGAAATATGACATTCAACACATTGTTGGAGAAACTAGAGTTAAAATTTAATGGCATCTTCAAAATGGGACTACAAAAGAATATGCATATTTCATCACCACATAAATGTTTGCAAAAATTGACTATGTATTAGGGTATTGAGATATGGCAAACAATTGTATAAAAGCACAAAATGACTACTAAATCCTTTACAAATTAAGATTTAAGAAAAAAATCTGAATAGTGAGTAGATAAGAGAATTATACAAACAATAATTATGTAGAAAAAGGGCAATAATGAAATGATAAAGCAAAATTTCTATGCTATAGCTGTAAAGTAGTCTTCATGGGAAAATTAAATCCTTACAAATATACATTAACAGAATAGAAAATAGAGAAATAATGAAATAAAAAAAGAAAGGTGAAAACCAAAATAAGCACAATAAAAACTAATGGCAAAATAGAAACAAAATCCATAGAAATGATAAAACTAAAAGCTAGTTCTCTAAAATGGCTAATAAAATTGACAGATCTTTAGCTAATCTGAAGAGGAGGACTAAAAAATCAAATTAATAAAGTAACAAATGATAAAGGTGTTTGAAATCAAAACAAAAGCACAAGAGATAAAAATGAAAACATAATATGTTAACAAAAGAAGTAAAGGAATGTCTTCAAATATAAAATAAGCAAATTATCTAAAGGCTAGATAAAGAAGTGTGTAGAATAAGAATCCACTTAAAAAATATAGTGGGGCGGCTAGGTGTTGCAGTGGATCTAACACTGGCCTTGGAGTCAGAAGTACCTGAGTTCAAATCCAGCCTCAGACACTTAATAATTACCTAGCTGTGTGGCCTTGGGCAAGCCACTTAACCCCATTACCTTGAAAATACTAAAAAAAGAAAGAGAGAGAGAGAGAGAGAGAGAGAGAGAGAGAGAGACTCCTCTGAGCAAAAAAGAAAGTTTATTTTGGCTTTTCTCAAGAAAAGGGCCCATTCAAAGTCTCACAAAGGTAGGGAAAATAAAGGAGCTACCCTGAGGTGACAGTCAAGTAAGATTATATGGCCTAGTGCTCTTCCAACTTGATTGGTTAAGGTTTTCAGCATTATGATCTTTACATAAAAATCTACCTGGTAACAAAGAGAAGAATAAAATGTTTTCATAGAATATTACCTCACCATCCAGATGGTGATGATATCAGATGAAGATGAACTTTTATTGTCTATGTAAATGAATTAATGTCTGAGTATGCAAGGCCTTCTTAGTACTTATCATCAAACAAGAGAAGGCAATCTATTGTTCTCCCAGTCTATCAACAAATAGGTAGCTAACTAAAAATGCAAGGTCTCTTCTCTGGAAGTATTCCACTACTTCCCTCCCTAACAGAATCAAGGCAAGGTCTTTCTGGAAATAGTCCACTGTTACCCTCCCTAATAGAATCGGGAGGGTGTCTGACTGTGAATGAAAGGTCTTTCTCCCTCTTTCTTCTAAAAATAGTCTAAGAGTAATAGACTGTTTTTGTTTTAATGATTTTTAACCCTGAGAGGACTTTACTAGAAATATTACCTCTTAAGAGGTAATACTCCACTCAGGAGGCAGAATTGAGATGGTGGAGAGAAGTGAGGACTTCCCTAAGTTCTACCCAGCTTCCCTCAGAAATATCATTGATCAGGTCTCTAAACAAATTTTGGAGTGACAGAATGCATACAAAGAAAGAGTAGAGCAGTGGATAGAGCACTGGCCCTGGAGTCAGAAGGACCTTAGTTCAAATCTGACCTCAGACACATAATACTTACTTATCTGTGTGACCTTAGGCAAGTCACTTAACCCTATTGCCTTGCAAAAACAAAACAAAAAAAAATAAGGCATTTTCCAGTTTAAGATATCTTGGAAAGACTTGAGGAAAGGTCTGTTTCACTCACGTCCAGCACAGGTGAAGGCAGGGAAGGTAACAGGAGAATCTTAGCCACAGAGTAAATCATCAAGGCCTTGAGGTACCCAGTGACACAGTGGTCAACTGAGAAGACTCCAGACCCAGGGTAGAAGCCTAATTACAAGCCCCAGACTTCCAGTGCAGTGGACACAATTAGGCGGCAACCCCAGCATAGTAGGGAAGCTGTTGACTAATACCTGAGGCTGCAGCCTGGGGAAAGTTAGTGAGCTGACCTCTGATCTCTAGTCCAACAAGCTGGGGACAGTGTCTCCCTATGGCCCAAGAGTAGAGCTCAACTTTAGAAAACCATGAGGAAGAAAGAAAGCTAATATGTCAATAAGGAAGATAAAAGTACCATCTAAGAAGAGGACATTTAAAAAAAAATTTATATGTGAAGCCCTAGAGGGGAACTAGTCTCCAGTCCAAAAATGTGCTCTTTGAGAAGATCAAAAAGGATCATAAAAATCAAGTAGAAAAATTGGGAAAAGAAATTAGAGTTGTGCAAGAGAAAGTTAACAGCTTGGAAAGAGAAACAAAACAATTTTCCAGCAAATAGACAAAGAAAACTACTCTTTAAAAATAGAATTAAGCAAATGGAAAAGGAGATGCAAAAACTAATTGAAGAATAATTTCTGCAAAATTAGCATTGGGCAAGTGTAAGTTAATGACTTTATGAGATATCAAGAATCAATCAAGAAAAATTTGTTTTTAATGAAAAAGAAAATATATAAGAAAAATATCTAATTGGAAAAATGAGTAACTTGGAAAATAGATACATGAGAGATAATTTAAGAATTATTGTTCAACTGTATGCCAACAAATCTGACAATCTAAGTGATATGAATGAATATCTACAAAACTATGTATTTCTCAAATTCACAGAAGAGGAAATATAAAACTACTTAAATAATCTCATTTCAGAAAAGAAATTGAACAAGTCATATTGATGACTTCCCTAAGAAAAAAAATTTGGCCCTGAACTATCTGAAGATATATATATTATATATACACACATATATATACACACACACACACATATATTATTTGAAAAAAATAGCAAAGGAGTTTTACCAAATATAGTTGATATTTAAACCAGGGAGAGGCAAAACAGAGAATGTAAATTATAGACCAATTTCATTGATGTATATTGAAGCAACAAATTTTAATAGAATATTAGCAAAGAGTCTATAGCAACTTATTATTAAAACATTACACTATAGGGGAGCTAAGTGGCGCAGTGAATAGAGCACTGGCCTTGGAGTCAGGAGTACCTGGGTTCAAATCTGACCTCAGACAATTAATAATTACCTAGCTGTATGGCCTTGGGCAAGCCACTTAACCCCATTGCCTTGAAAAATCTAAAAAAAAAAAGGTACTATGCTATGATCAGGTAGGATTTATATCAGGTATACAGGGATGGTTCAATATTAGAAAAACAATCAGCACAATTAACCACATCAGTAACAAAACTAAAAAATATCATATGATTATTTTAAAAGATATTGGAAAAACCTCTGGACAAAATACAGCATCCATTCCTATTAAAAACACCAGAGTGCATGGGGAATAAATAACGTTTTCCTTAAAATGATAATCAGTATCCATCTAAAACCATCAACAAGCATCATCTGTAATGTAGATGCCCATTATCACTACTATTATTCAATATTGTATTAGAAATATTAGTTAGCACTAAGAAAAAATAAGCAAAAAATGAAATTAAAGAAATTAGAAAAAAGAAAACTAAACTCTGACTCTTTACATATATGATAGCATACTTAAAGAATCCTAGAGAATCAACTAAAAACCTACTTGAAATATTTAACAGCTTTAGCAAAGTAGCAGGATATATAATAAACCCATATAAAACATCAGCATTTATATATATTATCAATAAAGCCCAGCAGTGAGATAAAAAGAGAAATTCCATTTAAAGAAACTACAGGAAACATAAAATACTTCACAGTCTACCTGCCAATACAAACCCAGAAGCTATAAGATCTAAACACCTGGAGAAATGTCAATTGCTCATAAGTAGACTGAACTAATATATTAAAAATAACAATTCTACTGAAATTAAAGTACTTAAATTCAGTGTTATTCCAATTGAACTGCCATAAAAATATTTTCTACAGTTAGGAAAAAATAGTAATTGCATTCATCTGGAGGAACAAAAGACCAAGAATGAATGAAAAGAATGCAAAGGAAAGAGGTCTACCTGTGCCAGATCTAAAACTATCTTAAAGTGGAAATTTCTGAAGAAAAAGGGTGGTGGGGGGCAGCTAGGTGGCGCAGTGGATAAAGCACCAGCCTTGGAGTCAGGAGTACCTGGGTTCAAATCCGGTCTCAGACACTTAATAATTACCTAGCTGTGTGGCCTTGGGCAAGCCACTTAACCCTGTTTGCCTTGCAAAAACCTAAAAAAAAAAAAAAAAAAGGGTGGTGACTCAGTGGAGCAGACTTAATAAAATAATTACCTAGGGGAAAATCTCCTTGTATGATAAAAATTGCAGAGAAAACTGGAAAATCATTTAGCAGAAATTAATCTTAGATCAACACCTCACAACTATATTCTACAATACATTATAATGAATATGTGACATTAATATTAAAGATCATACCATAAAAAACAGAAATAGATCATTTATCTCTCAATGCTATGGAGAAGAGATGTAATCTTAACCAAAAAAAAAGAGACAGAGGCAACTACAAAAGATAAAATGGCTAACACTGATTACAAGGAACTGAAAAGCTTTTGCACAGATAAAATTAATACATGTAGGAAAACGGTCAACTGGGGAAATCTGTATCAGATTTCTCTATAAGAGTGTACCTGTCTTCCCTGAGTTACCCTACTCTATAGGATTGGATAGAAAGAATCCATCAGTAACTACATAAAACATATCAGTGATCATTTGTGTCTGCCCCACTTTGGACCTGGCACCCACCATGCTAGTCCATCACAGAGTTGACTAGAAGTGACTGAAATGTACCTTGCTGCTTGTAATCTCTCCCCTTCTCAATTTATGATAAACAAGAACATTTTGCTTCTGTGTTCTAGCAGTTTTAGATGGATACTGATTATCATTTTAAGGAAAACTTTCTGAAAGGGATTCTCCCTCCTCCTATACCTTCCAATTTTTCTGAAACTCATAAATATCTTGGGCTTCACCTACAGAGCTCCTCTGTATTCTGTCCCTGCATGCAAGCTTTACTTTCTCTTGTAATAAATTAAGTTACAGCACAAGCTAATTAGAGCCTCATCTGGACTTTTGAGCTCCAGTCCACGAAGAGATGAAGTGGCAAAATCAATCACCTGAGACTCCATCTGGTGAGTGCTGCATCTCTACTCAGATTCCAAACTCCTACCTTTTTCAGTGGAGTTAATTCTTACAAGAGAAACATTTAGTAGGGTGTGGGAAACTTACTGGTGAAGTCCTCTCGGGGTTAAAAACTGTTTTTGTAGAAGGAAACCTTGCATTCCAAAGGAGGTTCAGAGCTTTATGATAAGTCTATTTTTATTTTTGCAAACTGGAAGGACAGTCTAACCATAGACATTATTTCATTAAGATAATGATGAAGGTCCCAAGTTACCTCACCATCTGGTGTGAAAAATATTATGAAAACATCATTCTTTTCTCTGTGTCTGTTGCTGGGGCAGATTTTCCATGAATAAGATTATATATACATCTAAAGGAGACTTGCATTAGGACTTATATAATCTTGCTTGACTGTTCTTTGGGTGCTAGGGTCTGCCCTTTTCTAGACTTTTTTCTAGACTTTCTTTTGCTCAGCTTAGTCTCTGAAAATTTTCTTTAGTGTATTTTTACCCACTCAGTTGCCTGTGAGAGAACTGGAGGAAGGAACCCCATCTCTGGGAGACCTCTCAGGTAATTCCTTTTGGGTATTCCTGGCTAGCTGAGAGTGACTAATTGGTTGCTAGAGTTCATTCCATGTTCTGGCTAGATTCATGGGAAAAGTGTGATCTCCTTTGCTATAGGTCCCTAATACCCACGGGCAATAAACCATCCAAAAAGGATGCCCTCTCCCTGCCCTGAAGGAGATGGCAGTGAGTCATTAGTTCTTTGCTGCATGGCCCTGAAACCTGCATGGGAATGGGAAACTAAATATATTTTCTTGAGCTACCGAGATTGCTTTTTTATTGGGGGGGGGGGCAGAGGGGAGGAATGCTGCTCTTGCCTCAGCCTTTTCCAGGAATGATGCATGCTGGTTGGGCAGGAGAAGCGAGCATGAGGGAAGCCAGGGCCGGGGTCACTACTGGAAGGGGAAGGGGCAGAAGTGAGAGGAGGCAAATGAGGGGGAACTTCGAGGAGGGTGGGCAGCACTCACTCGGGCTCTCACAGTTGGCAAGAAGCATGGTAACGCCTTTCCTGGGTAACGGAGAACTTGCGGGACTGACTCTGGCCTTTCAATTCCTGCAAAAAAAAAAGCACAACTGCTGTTGCTTCTGTTGCTCCAGAGCCTGGGGCCTTCTCAGTCACGTGGATAGAGCGAAAGACACGTGATTCCCCTCCAACTCCCAACCCCGGCCGCCCAGCTCCCAACCGCCTCTGAGCAGCCCTTCACTTCCTGGGTGCAGGGGGGAGGGGGAGGGAACCTGACTGTGCGCGTGCGCACGCACATGCGCAGATGCTTTGGTGCCTTTCTAGGAGCGCTTCCTGCCCTGGGGGTGTCTGGAGGTTAAAGAGCTTCTGGAGCAGTAGGCCTAAGCCTCCTTGTTGCTATTAGGATGGAGCACGAAGCTGATCATCTAACCTAAGTACTTAAGGGCTCTCTTAGGGATTCTCCACAGCTTCAGAGGCCGCACCCTTGTGAGTGGCCCCCATATTGTGGGGGTGCAGGTGCAACTCTGCACCTGGGGGGCGGGGTGGGGGTTGGGGTTGGGCCTGATTTTCAAGCCTAGAGGAAGGCTTTCTTGAGCATTTTGCTTGATAGGAGAGGAGGAATGGCAGGTGGCCCATTTAAGACCAGGATTTTGAGGGTTGCAAGGGTTTGGTAGTTTTTCTACAGGCTCGGTGTGAGAAATTTCATAACATTTGCATTAGTGGTAGTAACTGTCGCAGCAGCAAAAAATGAGGCATCCCCAACTATAAGGGCTGAATGACCAGTTGGTAGGGATGTTGAAAGACATATATAGAGCTGGGTTTGGAGTGAGTGTTCACTTCCAGCTCCAAGATGCTTTGGAAAGCTGCAGAGGGATTAAGATAGGAGTGATAGCAGGCCAGTAGAGCAACTTGGTGTAGAAAGCTAATTTACCAAAAAGCATTGTCCTTTGTCATGCTGATTTCTTCTCAGGAATTTTCCTAGTGAAATTAAGAACTGATAAATCCCAGTTCCAGAATTCCAGTAGACAAGATTGAATGATGCTCAGTTGTTTACTTTCTGTTGTGTTACAAAGAACAGAAGAGACTATGCTGTGATAGTACCAAGGGAGGGAATTACTATAAAGCATGTAAACTAAGTTTTTGTTTTAAAGGAAAATTAATTATAGTCAAATACTTTTTAAAGTAAATAAATGAGTATGATTAGTTCTTTCCTCTAACTACATGGTTGAGATAGCATGGCATAATGGTTAGGCCTTGGGATGGGACTTGGAATCACACTTTAATTACTTGTTTCATAACCCATGACAAGTCTTCTAACCTTTCTGGAACCTAGTTTATTCCAATTTCAGATAAGAACTCTGTGACCTTTTGGTCTAAATCTATGTTCCTATCCTTGTATACAGCTAAGCATCAATTAGTGTGAATATTGAATCTCGTGAAATTGAAGTTATAATTACATAAACTATAGTCATTGGAAATATGCAGTTTGAATTGAAATAAAAGATCACATGATGAGATTCATTGCTCAAACTAAATGAATATCTAGATAACAGCAGCTAACTTCTTTTTCTTTTCTACCTCATAATATGATTTCCTCTTTCTTCTAGTAATCAAAGGGCAGTCCTTTAAAGGCAGTACCTGAAGTGAAACCAATAAAGTAATTCAGAGGAGATAGAAGAAGCAAGATATCCCAAGGATAAGGCACATTGTAATAGTACAGTTGACTGGAGCATTAAGTACTCATTGTAGAGTACTGAAGTATGTTAGAAAAATGAAATGTTTCCTGGATCTATCATTTCATCAATGTGGGTACTATTTCTATAGTGCAGATTCCTACCTATCTATACCTTAGGAAAGTCTTTGTGCTGTGACCAAAAGAAGCCTGTTAGTACCTTTTTGATGAACTTCCCTGAACTGAACCTGAAATAAGTTTAAGAGAACCAGTCAAAGCTTGGACTCTCCTTTCAGAGTCCACTGTCTTTGTTATGATGTGATGATGATGATGCACTGGAATAGAAGCGAAAACAAATCTAAATGAAATAGAACCAGGAATGGGGGAATAAAAGGAAAAATAGACAAGTTAGGGCTTCCACAACCCTCTAAAATATATGATCCCCTCAGTATCCTTTCCTAACCAGTTGAATTCTTACCATTCTTTCATTTGTATGTTATTTATTAAAATTTCTTTATTATTTCTTTTTAACATTTTTATTTTTAAATTTTGAGTTCTGGATTTTTTCACTTCCACATCTCTACCATCCACCAAAAAGGCAAACATTATGAATTTAATTATACTTCTGTAATAATGCAAAATAGATTTCCATATTAGCCATATCATAAAGTAAAGCAAAAAAAATTAAGGAAAAAGATTATACTTAAGTTTGTACTCAGTATTTATCACTTTTCTCTCTAGAGGTGGATCACTTTTTTTTCATCATGAATTCTCTGGAATTATCTTGGATTATTGTATTGATCAAAGTAGCTAAGTCTCTCACAGTTGAGAATTATTACAGCACTGTTATTATGCATAGTGACTTCCAAGTTCTTCCCACCTCACTTCGTATAAGTTCAGATAGAACTTACCATGAGTATTTTTTTCTGAAACTACCCTCCTTGTTATTTCTTATAGCACCTTAGTACTCCACCACAATCATTTGCCACAACTTGTTCAACCATTCCCCAATTGATAAGCATCCCCTCAATTTCCAATCCTTTTCTACCAAAAAAAGCAGTTGCTACATTTTTTTTACATATAAGTCCTTTTTCTTTTTCTTTGATCTCTTTGGGGATAGATATAGAAGTGGTATTACTGGACCAAAGAACAAGGACAATTTTATACTCCTTTAGGTAGAATTTCATATTGTTCTCCAGTTAGCTATTTTCCTTCATCCCCTCCAGCATTTGTTATTTCTGATAGGTGTGAAATGGTATCTCAGAGTTGTTTTAGTTTGCATTTCTTTAATCAATAGTGATTTAGAGGATTTTTATATGACCATAGTAAGCTTTAGTTTCTTCTTTTGAAAACTACTTGTTCATATCCCTTGACCATTTATTAATTGGATAACAGCCCTTATTTTTATAAATTTGACTCACAGATTGGATTTGAGTGAGGAGATGCTGTTCCAAATCACCAGCCTCTTCCAGGGCCATCTGGGTCCAGTGACCAGATATGAATCAGGATGACTGAAGACGACCCAGAATGCAAGGCAATCAGGGTTAAGTGACTTGCCCAAGGTCACATAGCTAGTAAGTGACAAGTATTTGATTCCAATGCCTGTTCTCTTGAATCCAAGATCAGTGCTCTATCTACTGCAATACCTTAGTACCCCCCCATGTATATATGCATATATATATGTATATATATACATATATATATGCACACACACACACACACAGACACACACAGACACAATTTATTGGATATTTTGGTTTCCAATCCATTATGTTATCTGCTTCCATTCTATAGGTTAACTCATTCCATTCATATTTAGTTATGATTACTAACTGTGCATTTCCCTCCATCCTTTATTATTCTGTTTATCCTTCCTTCTCTTTCTCCTGTTCCTCCTTCCAATAACTACCTCTCTCTCAAATTACCCTTCTTGTAATATGCCTTTTTATATGTTTCCCCTTTCTCTCTTTCATCTCCCTATTGGGTAGGATGATTTCTATATTCAACTGAATGTGTGTGTGTGTGTACATCTATCTATTAGATATCTATCTATCTATCTATCATCTATCTAATCTGTCTATTCTATCTATTTAACCTTCCTTCTTTGAACCATTTCTATATTCTACTGAGTGTGTATGCATCTATTAAATATCTATCTACCTGTCTGTCTATCTATCATCTATCTAATATGTCTGTCTATTCTACCTATTTAATCTTCTTTCTTTGAACCATTTCTTATGAGAGTAAGGTTCAAGTATTGCCTGCCCATCTCCCTTCCCCATACCTCATATTTTCCTCTAGTGTAAAAGCTTTTCCTTATGTGCTTCTTTTATGTGAGAATATTTCCCCTATTCTATCCCTCCCTTCTCCCTTATCCCAATATATCCCTCTTTCTCATACCTACAGTTTTTTGGGAGATCATCCCAACATAATCATCTCATACACATGCCCTCTATTTATGCAGATTCATTCACACTGAAAGTTTTTAGGAGTTACATGTTCATCATTCTATATAGAAATATAAACAATTTAACTCCATTGAGTCCCTTATTATTTTTCATGTTTACCTTTTTTATGCTTCTCTTTAGTCTTATGTTTGAATGTTAAATTTTCTTTTCCTCCCAGGTCTTTTTATCAAGAATGCTTGAATATTCTTTATTTAATAATCTACTTTTTCTCTAAAGGATTATTTTCACTTTTGCTGGGTAGGTTATTTTTATTGGTTATAGTTCTATTTCTTTTGCCTTCCAGAATATCCTATTTTAAGCACTCTCTGGAATCTGTTAAATCTGTATGATCCTGACTGTGGCTTCATGATTTTTGAATTGTTTCTTTCTGGTTACTTGAAATATTTTCTCTTTGACTTGGGAGCTCTGAAACTTGGGTACAATGATGCTGGAAATTTTCAATTTAGGATATTAGTGGATTCTTCCCATTTGGCTCTTTTTTGTTTTTTTCATCTTGGTTTTCAAGCAGTCTTATAATTCTTAGATTATCTCTTCTTGATCTGTTTTTCAGGTCAGTTGTTTTTACAATGAGATATTTTACATTTTATTCCATTTTTTTCATTCTTTTGACTTTGTTTCTGTGTCATGGAGGCATTAGCTTCCTGTTGCCAAATTATAATTTTTAAGGAATTATTTTTTTCAGTGAACCTTTTTGTACCTCATTTTCCATTTGACCAATTCTGATTTTTAAGGAGTTCTTTTCTTCAGTGATTTTTTTGTGCCTCTTTTGGTATTTTTGTGTCTTTTTTTTTACCAAGCAGTTAATTCTCTTTTCATAATTTTCTTGAATCATATTTCTTTTACCAATTTTTCCTCTTATCTCTTTTATTAATTCTTCCAGGATTTTTTTGCTGACCTTGAGTTAAATTAGTGTTTTTCTTGGAGGATTTGCTTATAGTTGTTTTCAAGTTTTTGTCTTATGAGTTTGTATCTTAATCTTTCCTGTCCCCCTGTCCCCCTGTCCTTACCAACTTTTTATGGTAAAATTTTGTTGTTGCTCATTTTTCCAACTTACTTCTTCATTTTGAACCTTATATTAAAAAATATTTTAAAAAACCTTATATTTTTTCATATTGTTGTTTTCAGAGTTTGTTCTGGAGCTCTGCAACGTTTTGGTGCTTCCAAGGTGATGTGGTTTAGGTGGATTTTTATATAACCATGGTAAGCTTTAGTTTCTTCATTGTCTTCCTGGTCCTCACTCTGGCCCCAGGAAGGGTCCTTGATCCCCTGAAGCCTTAAGCACTAGTGCTTCTTTGACCCTGGGATGGTGATCTAGCCCATTTGAAACTCATGCAAGAAAATTATGAAAAACTAACCAAAGAAATCAACTCTGTTAAAAGTAAAAGCCAACTGAAAATAAAACCCTAAAATATTGAATTGAACAAATAGAAACCAATGAATCTATGTGACTATAAGATTCTATTAAATAAAGTAAAAAGGCTAAAAAAACTGAAGAAAATGTAAAGTACCTTTTAGGAAAAAACAAATGACCTAGAAAATAGATCCAGGAGAGATAATTTGAGAATCATAGGGCTACTAGAAAAATCTAGCTCTAAAAAAGAACCTGTAAAACATCATGCAGGAAATTATCAGGGAAAACTGTCCAAGAAGATAATATAGCCATTGAAAGAATTCACAGAACCCTTCCAGAAAGAGACCCCAGGTATACTGTAAGCATCAAAAAGGAAACAATTTAAATACAAAGGAAACAGGACCTATCAGCCTCAGCACTGAAGGCCTGGAGAACTTGGAATACCATACATTGGAGAGCAAAGAACCTGAGTTTACAAGGTTCTTGCAAGGAAGAATTTACTACCCTGAAAAATTCAGCAAATACTGCCATTCCCCAATTGATTGGCATTCCTTCAATTTTCAATTCTTTTCCATTACAAAAAGAACTTCTATAAATATTTTGGAATATGTGGGATTTTTCCCATTTTTTTGTGACTTCTTCTGGATTTAGGCCTAGTTTTGGAATTGCTGGGTCAAACAGTATGATCAGTTTTATTGCTCTTTGGGCATAGTTCTACATTACTCTCCAGAATGCTGGATCAGTTTACAACTCTACCAACAATGCATTAATGTCCCATTCCTCACACAATCTCTCCAACATTGATCATTTTCCCTTTTTGCCATCTTAACCACTATTAAAGTGGCAGTCATCAAAACTGTCTGGTATGAGCTAGGGATTAGAGTGATGGGGACAACTAGGTACCAGAGTGGACAGAGCTCTCTCTGGCCCTGAAGTCAAGAGGACCTAAATTCAAATTCTACCTTAGATACTTAGTACTTACTAGTTGTGTGACCCTAGGCAACTCACTTAACCTTGATTGCCTTGCCAAAAAAAATAGTAGAGTGGAATAGATTAGGTATAAAAGAAACAGTAGTAAATGACTATTGTAATCTACTCTTAGGTAAACTCAAAGACTCTAGCTTCTGGGATAAGAACTCACTATTTGACAAAAACTACTGAGAAAACTAGAAACCAGTGTGGTATTAACTAGGCATAGACCAACATCTCATATCCTTTACCAAGATAAGATTCAAATGGGTACATGATTTAGACATAAAGGATAATACCATATGCCAGTTAGGAGACTAAGGATATATGGAGTAGGGAGGAATTTATGACCAAGGAAGAAATAGAGAAATTTGATTACATTAAATTAAAAGGGTTTTGCCCAAATAAAACCATTGCAACCAAGATTTTTAAAATGCAGCACATTTTTAAGAATGGAAAACAAAGAGATTCTAATTTAGATTCCAAGAACCCATCAGGCAAGAGAAATGATTCTAAATTAATCATAGAAAAACAAAATGTATTACTTGGTTTAAAATTTCATAGTCTAGTTTAAAAGATGTATACTAAGCTGTATCTATTTAGCAAAAGGTTTTAGCAGGAACAGTTAAGCATTTCTACAAGTGAAATGGAAATAGAGAAGCATTATCAGAGCTGCCCTGAGTATAAAACATATTCAGATTGTCCAAGAGATATTTTCAAAGACAAGATGAGTACAGAGTCATTAAGATTCAATGAACATTGAAAATACATTACTAAAATACAAGGAGGCTTAACATTTATTGTGCAATAGTTCATCTATCTTGTTCTTACATTAAGTAGTTAGGGGAAAGTGTGACAGGTTCCTCATTGACAGTAAAGGGAAATTGAAATAATTCTGATTTGATTTTGTAATTTATTCTTTTCTGTATCACCCCACAATATGTTGTAAAATTGGCTAAGCCATGATTTCTTGTATTTGGGTTAAGTACAGAAATTCAACCAATCTATAATAAGGTGAGTTTAGAAATCCAGTCTCTCACAAATCACCATATACCATAGATTCTTTCTTCACCTCCCTTGAGGTAGGATGGAAGAAAATTTTACCAATCATGGCAATTCTCTAATTGATTATTTTGTTTTCCTACTTGGACTTGTATTGCTTTGTGAATTGTGTCTCCAATTGCTCATTGTTGAGTTTCTCCACTTCTTCCATAATAATGAAACTACTTGTGTACTGGTTAGGGAATCTTGCAGAAGATACTACTAGAAAGAATATATGAGCAGGTCAGGAGTGGTATAATATATGGTAGAATCAAGAGCCTGAGAACATGTCAAAAACATGACAAAATAGCAAAACAGTTCCCCAAACTTGCATATGACCATAGATCATGGTGCAAAATCTTCTTTGTTTGGTTTCTCTATAATATCTGGCTTGGCCTAAGTCAGGTACAGAGATCTGCCATTGCCTTGCATGGCCCAGGATCCCCAATTAAGCTCCCATAATAAAATCAGATCAGTTCTTCCTCTGGAGAAGGAAAGCATTTTTTTCATTACAAATCCTTTGGAATTATCTTGGATCACTGTTCTCCTCATTCTACTCCCTTCACTTTGCATCAGTTCATGTAAATCTTCCCAAAAAAATTTTTTGAGAACCTCCTGCTCATTAGCACAATAACATTGTATCACACTCATATAGCTAAACTTGTTCAAATATTCCTTGATGGGCATTCCCTCAATTTCTAATTCTCCAAATCTTAGGATTTCTTGTTTATTATTCAGTTTGGATTGAATTTCAGTTTTTTTCTGAACTACCAAAGATCTGCTATATATTTGTACATATAGGAGGGAGTCTGATCCTTAACTTTTTTCTCTCTGACCTGTTTTTAGGTCAGTTTTTTAAAAATCATATATGTTGTATTTCTTCTATTTTAAAAATATTTTAAGGATTGTTTTTCCTTAATGTTGCTGGCTATCTCATTCTGGCTGGTCTATTCTATTTTTCAGAGTTCATTACTTGGATTATAAATATAATACCTGGGTATTATATTTGCCTTTAAACTGTTAATTATACTTTGAATCCTTCCCTCCAGAGTCTTCATTACAATTTTATCTTTTACATAACTTATTCTAGGTATTCCAATAGTTAATTTTGTAAAATTCATTTTTTCCCTTTGAATCTCTGCTTGCTATAATTATGAAATTGCTCTCCTGTTCCAGGCTGTGTTGGGTGTATCTCTGGATCTATAATAATTTTTTAGGTGGTGCAGTGATTAGAGCACTGGCCCTGGAGTCAGGAGAATCTGAGTTCAAATATGACCTCAGACACCTAATAATTGCCTAGCTTTGTGACCTTGGGCAAACCACATAACCCCATTGTCTTAAATAAATAAAAAAAAATTTTTAAATAATTTTTATACTGAATGACTCTTCTTTGATTTACTCATATCTCCAGTTTTAGTTACATCAGGCTCTAACTGGGGTTTCACACTTTTGAAAACAGGAGCTGGTTCTCCTTAATGTAGTTTGAGGCCACTGGGGGTCTCCTATTGACTTCTATTTCCCATAGTTTGAGCCTTCTAGATATTTGAGGTTTAGGACATTAGATCTCTGGGACCCTCTATGACAGCTCAAGACTATTACTAAGTGACTTCAGAATTCTTTAGAGCCCATGCTTTTTCAGTATTAGTTCTGTGACACCAAAATGATCACTGCTATGCATGGTGCCTTCCAAGGTCTCTTACTGTAATCTTCTGATTACTTAGGGACTTCTAATGTAGTCCTCTGCTCTTGCTACTTTTAACACAAAGTCTTGCAGCTTTAGGCTATCTTTGGTTACACTGGGAGACTCCCTATGTGATTCCATGCACCATCAATGACTTTGGTGGTTGTCCCTATTCCAGTTGCATACTTAAGACATTTAGTTACTCTAGACTCTATCAATATAATGATCCTAGACAATTCTAAAAGACTAATGATGAAAAACACTATCCACCACTAAAGAGAGAACCGACAAAGTCTGAAGGCAGATTGAAGAATAATTGTTTCACTTTATTTTTTCTTGATTTTTTTTCTTTTATAACGTGGCTAATATGAAATTGTTTTACATGATTTCATAGTCTTCTAAGTGGTTGGAAGTGGGAATAGAGGGAGAAAGAGAATTTGGAACTCAAAATAAAAAAAGTTATAAATAAATAATATAATTTTAAAAATAAAATGACTCCCCAAATTAAGGAAAGCCTGGAAGGATTTGCATGAACTGATGCTGAGGCAAACCAGAAAAACATTGTACATCCTAATAGCAACAAGAGGGTGATGACCAACCTTGATGGACTTGCTCATTCCATCAGTGCAACAATCAGGGACAATTTTGGGGTATCTGTGATGGAATACCATCTGTATTCAGAGAAAGAATCATGGAGTTTGAACAAAGACCAATTTAGGGGAAAAACCCTATTATCTTACTATGTAATTCTGCTACCTCTTATACTTTATTTTTTTCCTTAAGGATTTGATTTCTCTCTCATCACATTCAACTTATATCAATGTATACCATGGAAAGATTGTAAAGACTAACAGGATGCCTTCTGTGGGGAGGGGTAAGGAAGATTAGGGGAAAAATTGTAAAACTCAAAATAAATAAAATCTTAAAGAAAACAAAAGAAAGAATAAATTATTCCCCAAATGCAAAATACCTAATCACTTAAGTCCCCTTTTCCCTGGGGTTTCCTTTCTCAGTCATGAACACCATTCTAAACACACAATATTCAAAAATTAATTGTTGATGGCCATGTGATTTATTAACACTACATCACAGTATAAATAAACATATTAAAATATGCATAGCAGGTTGCAGTGATATAGCAGCAGCTTCATCCCTCCTTCTGACTTGCTCTGAGGGGATTGAAGGAAAATAATTGATATCTAAAACATTAGTGAAAACTTTTATCCCAAAACAGTGCTCTGAAAAAGTAAGAGAACTGTAGACTCTGTTTTCTCTCAACAACCCCAGTTGCTGATTAAAATTTATTATAAGTCTTCCACTCTGCATCCTCTTTAAGCTGTTTCTGGCTCACTTTTATCAGACTTCAGACTTGTTACCTCCTTCGTTCTGATCTCACTTTCATCAACTATTTTTCTGAACACTTAGCAAAAATCTCAACCTGTACTTTGCATTACTCCTTACATTCTGTTTCTGAGGAGCATCATACTTCTCTCTTGCTCCCTGCCACCTTATTAGGCAACCATTAAGTCCTAGAGTGATTGTTCCTTTCTTTCTCCATCATATTGCCTATACAAAAATACTGGGAGGAATTTTTTCTAAGTCTGAAGAAACTGAAAACTTGAAAAAATCTGGAAAATGTATGCTTTTCTCTCTGAATCTTTCTGGGATGTAACCAAGGGCACATCTATTTTTTGATGCATATCTTGCTTCCTACCAAAGGAAAGAGAATAGAAACTCCTTGAAAACAAGAATTTTGCCTTTGTTTCCCCTAGTGTATATAATACAGTGTCTATCATATAGTAAGCATTTTAAAAATGTTTACTGAATTGAAGTGATTGAATAAATTGTGGTATTTCTTGGATTACTGTGCCATAAGAAAAAAAATATGAAAAATTCAGAGAACTGTGGAAAAACTTATATGAATTGATGAAGGGTCAGAACCAAAAGAATAATATTCACTATTACAAAAATAATGTAAATGAAAAGAACACATAAAAGAAGCTTAGAGTAACTGTTGTATCTAATCTTGACTCCAGAGAAGATGTAAGGAAGCACCTTCCTTGTTTCTACACAAAGGTGGATACTACGAGTGTGTCAGGTTGCCAGCACTGTCATGTTTCATTACTACTGTTAGTTTTGCTCAACTGTTTTTCTTTCTTGAAAATAAAGTCTCCTGGGAAGATGACAGAGAGAAGCCAGGAAGTTGCCTGAGAACTTGTCAGTGGGTAAACTGCCAGAACCTAAGCTCAAAAATTCAGTGACCATACCCCTGGCCCCCAACACAAGAAGCTTGGACAGGGCCCCCTGTGTCCCAAGAGCAGAGTTCAGCTTTTTTAAATGAGCAAAAGACCAAAAATAGTCTTAACCCTAGAAAGCTACTATAGTGACAGGGGAGCTCAAAACACAAACTCTGAAGAAAATGGCAAAATGCTTACATGTGAAGCTGCAAAGCTTACATGTAAAGAAAGCAGCTTATATGTGAAGCCCTTAAAGTAGAAACTGCTAAATCCTGTGAATCCTGACTATAGCTCTAGAATATTTGAAGAGCTCAAAAAGGATTTTAGAAATCAAGAGAGACAGAAGAAAAATTGAGAAAAGAAATGAGAAGTATGCAGGAGAATTACGAAAAAAAGACTCAACACATTGGAAAAGTACAAAAATTGACTGAGGAAAACTTAAAAAGTAGAATTGTCCAAATGGAAAAAAAGAATAAAAAAGCTAACTGAAGAAAATAATTCCTTAAAAATTAGAATGGGATAACTGGAAGTTAATGTCTCCAGGAAATCCAGAATCAATCAAACAAAATTAAGAGATTAAAAAAACAGAAGAAAATGTAAAATACTTAATTGAATAAACAACTGACCTAGAATATAGATCATTTTAGAATTGCTGGACTACTTGAAAGCCATAATCAAAAAAGAGCCTTGAAAGATGTTCTCTTTCAAGAAATTATCAAGGAAAATGTTCAGATAACCTAGAAGCAGAGGTAAAATATTTGTTCTTTTTTCTAGATTTTTAAATTGCATACCCAATTCATTGATCTCCTCTGTATGCATTTAGAGATATAAAATTTCCCCTTAGAATTGCTTTGACTGCATCTAATAAATTATGACATATTGTCTCATTGTCATTCTCTTGGATGAAATTATTGTTTTATGATTTACTCATTATTTAGGATTAGGTTATTTAGTTTCTAATTAGATTTTAACTCATCTTTTAGTGAGCTCTATTACATGTAATTTATAGTGCATCATGATCTGAGAAAGATACATTTAATATTTTTGTATTTCTGCATCTGATTGTGATATTTTTAAGCCCTACAACATGGTGAATTTTTGTGTAGTTGCCATGTACTTCTAAAAAAATGTACAGTTGTTTCCATCCCCATACAATTTTCTCTAGAGGCCTATCAAATTTAACTTTTTAAAGATTTTGTTCACTTCCACTTCTTTCTTGTTTATTTGGTGGTTAGATTTATCTAATTTTGAGAGAGGGAGATTGAGGTCCCCTAGCTAGTATATTTTTACTGGATATTTCTTAACTTTTACTTAAGAATTTAGATGCTATATACTTGGTGCATATATATTTAATACTAATATTACTTCATTGTCTAGAGTACCTTTTTTAACATTTACTTATTTGCACAGTACTAGTATAGTCTTGTTGTGAAAGTAAAAACATAATTACCCCCTCCCCTCCACAAAGATAGAGAAATCTCAAGAAAAATAAAATGAGAGGAAAAAAAGTGCACTTCAGTCTGTATTCATATATCATCAGCTCTGTCTCTGGGATGGATTGTATTCTTTATCATAAAATATGTCATAGAAGTTGCTTCAATATTTTTTTCTCACAGTTACTATTGCTAGCTGTATTTCACTCCATCCTATTCCTCCCCCCCCCCATTCTATTATCTCTCCTTTCACCCTGTCCCTCCTCAAAAGTGTATTGTATTTAACTACCCTCTCCCACAATCTTCCCTCTCTTCTATCATCTACCCTCCCCTCCCCTCCTGTCCCCTTTCTCCTATCCTTTTCCTCTCCTATTTTTCTCTAAGGTAAGATTTCTATACTCTATTTAGTGTGTATGAGGAAATCTCCCTGAACCACTTCCAATGAAAATGAAGACTCACTCATTCTCCCTCACCTTCCACTCCATTTCAAAAGTTTTTTCCTAGCCTTATTTATTTATTTATTTATTTGTTTATTTATTTATTTATTTATTCATTTGTTTGTTTGTTTGCTTAAGGTAATGAGGTTAAGTGACTTGCCAAAGCTAGGAAATTATTAAGTGTCTGAGGCTGGATTTGAAGGACTGGTGCTTTCTCCATTGTGCCACCTCACTGCTCCTCTTGTCTCTTTTATGTGATATATAACATAGCTCATTCTGCCTCTCATTTGTCCTTCTCCCCTCCATCTTATATTATGCCTTCATATTCTGCTCCCTCCTGTATCTTGACTATATATGCTCTTTCTAACTTCCCTAATAAATGAGAAAGTTAAGATGAATTTCAGGATCACCTTTCCAGGCAGGAATATAAGCAATTCAACATCATTAAATCCCTTATAATTTGCCCTTCTCATTGACCCTCTATGATTCACCTGAGTCCTGTACTTAAAGATCAAACTTTCTGTTCAGCTTTGGTTGTTTCAAAAGGAAAGTTCAAAAATTCTCCTGTTTCACTGAATGTTCATCTTTTCCCCTGAAAGAGTATATTCACTTTTGCTGGGTGATTGATTCTTGGTTGTAATCCAAGCTCCTTTGCCTTCTAAAATATCATATTCCAAGTCCTATGCGCCCCCATAATTTAGAAATTGCTAAATCCTGTGAATCCTGACTGTAGCTCTAAAATATTTGAATTACTTCTTTCTGGCTGCTTGTAATATTTTTCTCCTTGACTTGGGAGTTCTAGGATTTAGCTATAATATTTCTGGGAGTTTTTATTTTCGGATCTCTTTTAACTACCCTCTCCCACAATCTTCCCTCTCTTCTATCATCTACATCACCCTCCCCTCCTTCTGTCCCCTTTCTGCCATCCTTTTCCTTTCCTCTAAGGTAAGATAAATTTCTATACCCTATTGAGTGTTTATATTATTTCTTCTCTGAGCCACTTCCCATGAGAATGAAGACTCCCTCATTCTCCTTCACCTCCCCCCACCCTTCCACTCCATTGCAAAAGTTTTTTCCTAGTCTTTTATTTTATTCTTTTTATTTTATTTAAGTTGAATTCCATCATTTTTAATTTTATCCCTCCTTCTAGGATATCAGGGCAATTTCTTTGGAGAGTTTCTTTTAAAATGAAGTCTAGGCACTTTTCCTGATCATGACTTTCAGGTAGCCCAATAATTGTTAAATTATTTCTCCTGCATCTGTTTTCATTTTACCAATGAGATATTTCACAATTTTTTTTTTTAGTTTTTTCAAGGCAATGAGGTTAAGTGACTTGACCAAGTCCGCACAGCTAGGTAATTATTAAGTGTCTTAGGCCAGATTTGAGCTCAGATACTCCTGACTCCAGGGCATGTACTCTATTCACTGTGCCACCTAGCTGCCCCATCTTTTCTTTTAGTTTTTCATTTGGGGGGGGGGGTTGATTTCACAAAGTTATCAGCTTCCCTTACATTTGAAGGAATTATTTTCTTCAGAGAGCTTTTTTATCTTCTTTTCCATTTGGTCAAATAGGCTTTTTAAGGTATTTTTCCCATCGTTGATCTTTTGGACTACTTTTTGATTTGACCTAAATTGGTTTTTAACATGTTATTTTCTTCAGTATTTTTTGTATTTCTTTCACCAAGCATCTTATTTGGTTTTCATTATTTATCTGCATCTCTCTCATTTCTCTTCCCAATTTTTCCTCTTCCTTCCTGGCTTGATTTTCAAAATCTTTTTTGAGCTCTTCCATAGGCTGAAACCAATTCCTTTTTTCTTGGAGGCTTTAGATACAGAAGCTTTGACTTTGTCACCTTCTTAGTGCGTATTTTGATCCTCAATGGGACCAAAGTAACTTTCTGTGGGCAGATTCTTTTTCTTCTGTTGTTCACTCATTTCTCCAACCTATGGCTTTATTTTACCTCTTTGTTAGGGTGAAGTCTAGCTCCAGGGTGGAGGACTCACTCCCAAGCTTTTGAGGGTTTCTCGATCCCTTCAACATCTTATGAGAGGCTCTGACTGCTCTCCCAGCCTATTCTCTGATCTGTGGCTGACCACCCTCTGTCCTGGAATTTTGAGGAGGGCCCTGCACTACTATGGCAGTAAAGTTCATTTTCCTGAGGCCCTAGACTGCGAGCTGGTTCTGAGCATGGATAAATTAACAGTCCTGCCCTAAGGATAGTGGAGATATCTCTGCAGTTTCCCAAACCCCTTTACCTTCTGTGTGCTGGGCACTCTGGAAGCAGCTGCAGGGTGGGACCACGGTCCTGCTTCAAGTTCCTGGGGCTGAGGTTGTTGCCAAGGCCTTTGCTGGACCAGGATAATTCTGGCATGGCTGAGTTTTCACACTGGTGTTCTAAGTTGTCCTTGGTAGTCGCTGGGCTGAGAGGTCTGGAAACTGCCCTGCTGCCTCAGACCCAGGTACTCTTAGGGATCCAGGCATCCCATAGTCATCCTGGATGACTGGAGCTGGTTTATTCCAGTGGCTGGCATGATCCTTGGCTGCACAGTGACCCTTTCTGACTCTGGTAGATCTTTCCCTCAGTTCTTTCTAGTTGTCTTGTACTGGAAAATTGTTTCACTCAGTCTTTCTATGTTTTATACCACTCTAGAATTTGGTTAAAGTCGTAATTTTAAGGCATTTAGAGTGGTCTGGGGGAAGGAGGAGAGTTTCTGGGTATTCCTCCCTTCAGTTCACCATCTTGGATCTGCCCTCTCGGGTGCCTTTTTAGCAAGATGTAGTTTTCTTATTTCTTTTAATTAGTTTATTTTTACTTCTGCTTTGTCTGAGATCAGGATTGTCACAACTGCTCCAGAGGGTAAAATAGGTACTGAAATAATCCATTGATAATCCATTGAAAGAGATCCCAAAATGAAAATTCCAAGGAATATTATAAGCAGATTCCAGAATTTTATCAGGTCACTTCATTTTTAAAAATTTTTTTCAAGGCAATGGATTTAAGTGACTTGCTCAAGGTCCTATAGCTAAGGTAAGTATTAAATGTTAGAGGCAGATTGAAATCAGGTCCTCCTGACTCCAGAACCAGTGTTCTATCCATTATACCACTGAGCTGTCCCTAGAATTATATCAGGTCAAGGATAAAATACTACAAGTAACTAGAAAGAAACAATTCAATACCAAGATGCCATAGTCAGGATTACACAACATCTAGCAGCTTCAATAGTAAAGGATCAGAGGGCCTAGAATATTATATTTGGGAAGGCAAAAGAGCTTGGATTACATCATTCATGGATACTATGTCACTTGTATACACACATACACACACACACACACACACACACACACACGTATACAAGTGACATAGCATCCAAATTCTTCGAAGAGGAGTTAAGTGAATTACAGGAAGAAACAAACAGCAAAACTATATTAGGAGGGACTGCAACCTCACGCTCTCAGAATTAAATAAACTTAATGACAAAATAAAAATGAAGTTAAAGAGGTGAAGAAATTTTTAGAAAAGTTTGCTATGATAGCCCTCTGGTTGAAATTGAATGGGGGACTTCTGGCCAAAATGGCGGAGAGAAGACAGGCACTATGTTAAGTGCTCCTAGTTCCACTCAAAAGTAACATGAAAGAAACCTCTTAACAGAAATTTGATCAACAAAACCCAGAAAAAGAAGCTAGGAGAACACCTACCAATGAGGTCTGTCTCAAGGAACTGTGGTTGAACCGGGAACAGAGAGTAGAGGGTGAGTGTAGAGATAGCAGTGGGGTGAAGCCAGGGGACTGTCCTTAGTTGCAGAGACTTTGGTGAGTTGTGGGTCCAAGGACCAACTTTAGCCTTGGAATCTTTGGCCAGAGGGAGAGTAACTCTAGTGAGCCCCAGTTGATGGAAGGGTGAGTTCCAGCACAGAGAGTTGCTGAGTATCCATGGAAAATAACCAGCTGGGCACAGGACTTGAACTCCATACTTTTTGCAGAACCCTCTTTCCAGAAAGAAGGGCAAAGACCCCCCACCCCCTCAGGCTCAGGTGTGGACAACAGAGTTCACTCAGTTAAAAGGGTGATTAACTCCCTCCCCCAGGGCCCAATCCATTGTTCAAGGACAATTGAGACACAATTGCCCCTCCTCCCTCCCTCCTTACCCTTTCCAGGATTAGGAAGAGGACTTCAGACACCCCAGAGAAAGCAACAAGTACTTCCTACTGGCTGGCCCTTGAAATTACCAAACCAAACGAACAAATCCTCTAGGAACTTCAAAAGCAAACCTCTGAGAGCCAGCCCTTCCCCCAACACAAGATCCTATGAAAAATGAAGAAAGACCAACAGAAGGGGGGCCCATGGAGAAATTCTTAGAACAAACAGATTCTAACCCAGAGAGATATAGCACTTCTGAGGAGAATATGAATTGGTCTCCACCCAGAAAGACTTTCTGGAAGAAACCAGGAAGGAGTTTAAAAATCAATTGGGTGTGGCTAGGTGGCTCAGTGGATAAAACACCAGCCCTGGAGTCAGGAGTACCTGGGTTCAAATCTGGCTTCAGACATTTAATAATTACCTAGCTATGTGGTCTTGGGCAAGCCACTTAACCCCATTTGCCTTGCAAAAACCTAAAAAAAAATCAATTGGAAAAACTGGGAAAGGAAACTCAAGAGAAAATTAACATGTCGGGACGGCTAGGTGTCATAGTAGATAAAGCACTGGCCTTGGAGTCAGGAGTACCTGGGTTCAAATCCGGTATCAGACAATAAATAATTACCTAGCTGTGTGGCCTTGGGCAAGCCACTTAACCCCATTTGCCTTGCAAAAACCTAAAAAAAAATTAACATGTTGCAAGAGAAAATTAACATCTCTCAACAAGAAAAAAAATCCTTGAAAAATACAATTGGACAAATACAAAAAGAAAATAATTCTCTCAAAACTATATTTGGGCAAATGGAAAACTTCAAATATAGAATTGACCAACTGAAAAAGGAGTTGCAAAAGGTAAATGAAGAAAATTCTTCTCTAAAAAAAAAGAATGGAATCTGTGGAAAACAATGACTTCATGAGGCAATAAGATTCTGTTAAAACCAAAAGATCAAAAAAAAAGAAGAAAATGTAAAATACCTCATCAGCAAAACCACTGACCTCGAGAATATATCAAGAAGGGACAACCTTAGAATTATAGGTCTTCCTGAAAACAGTGAAGAGAAGAAATGCCTGTACTTAATATTACAGGATTTAGTGATGAAAAACTTCCCTGATAGCATGGAACCAGAGAGCAAAATAGTTATTGAAAGAATACTTCAATTCCCTCTTGAAAGAGATCCTAAAATGAAAACCCCAAGGAACATTGTAGCCAAATTACAGAACTATCAGATAAAAGAGAAAATCCTGCAAGCAGCCAGAAAGAAACAATTTAAATACCAAGGAGCCACAGTAAAGATTATGCACGACCTGGCTGCATCAATATTAAGGGATCAAAGGGCCTGGAATGAGATATTTCGAAGAGCAAGGGAGCTTGGAATGCAGCCAAGAATCCACTATCTGGTAAAGGTGAGCCTTCTCTTCCAGGCAAAAAGATGGACATTTAACAAAATGGGAGACTTCCAACATTTCCTCATGAAAAGACCTGAGCTAAATAGAAAATTTGGACTCAAGAGGCTCAAGAGACACATGAAAAGGTTAAAAAAGGGGTGGGGTAAAGAAAAAAATTGCTGTCCAATAAGATGAAACTGGCTGTATCCCCATCTGGGAGAAATATTCTCATAACTCTTGAGAATTGTAAATCTATTAGAGATAATATACTTAGCCAGAAGTGATGGACACTCATGATTTATCCGTGAGACTACTATCCAATAAGATGAAACTGGCTGTATCCCTACCTGGGAGAAAGACTCTAATAACTCTAGAGAATTGTAACTCTATTAGAGAGAATATACTTAGCCAGAGCTGATGGATACTCATGACTTTTCTGTGACTCAGATAGAATGATTTAAAAACCATACCTCCTTATAAAGGGGGACAGTTAGGAGACAATAGCATAGAGGGGATTGAATGGTGTAAATCTGATTACATTAAGAGGTACAAAAGACCTATTGCAATAGAGAGGAAGAAGGGAGGAGAACCACCTGAATCTTTCTCTCATCAATACTGGCTTAAAGTCAACTTATACACACTCAGTTAAGCTAAGAAACTTACCTTACTTTTCAAGTATTAATACGGGAAAATGGGAAAAGAGGAGGGGGGATGGGGAGGGGAGAAAGAGGGGGACTAAGAAGGAAAGGAAGGAAGAAGGCAAAAAAGGGAAGGGGGGGATGAAAGGGGGAAGGCAGTTGATATAGGAGGGCAAATACACTGAAGGTGGTGGTATTCAGAAACAAAATACTGGGGAATATGGATAAAGTGAAAAAAGGGGGAAATACAAACAGAGGGAAGATAGAATGGAGGGCAATAAAGAATAATTATAACTTTGAATTTATATATATAACTCCCCCCAGACCACTCCAAATGCCTTAAAATTATGACTTTAACCAAATTGTAGAGTGGTATAAAACATAGAAAGACTGAGTGAAACAATTTTCCAGTCCAAGACAACTGGAAAGAACTGAGGGAAAGATCTAGCAGTGTCAGGGTCACTGTACAGCCAAGGACTATGCCAGCCACAGGCTTTCAGGGGATATATTATACCTTTAAATGCTTACATGAATAAATTAAAGAAAGAGGAAATCAATGAACTAAATATGCAACTAAAAAAATTAGAGACAGAACAAATTAAAACTCCCCCCAATTAAATACCAAATTAGAAATTCTAAAAATTAAATGAGAAATTAATAAAATCAAAAGAACTATTGAACTAATAAATAAAACCAAGAGTTGGTTTTATGGAATGTGGTTTTATGGAATGAATGTGAATGGGATGAATTGTCCCTTAAAATATAAGTAAATAGTAGAGTAGATTAAAAACCAGAATCCTACAATATGTTGCTTACAAGAAACCCATTTGAAGCAGAGAGATACATATAGAGTAAAGGTAAAAGGTTGGAACAAAATGTATTTTGCTTCAGCTGAAGTGAAAAAAGCAGGGATATCAATCCTTATCTCAGACAAAGCATCTGCAAAAATAGATATTGTTAAAAGAAATAAGGAAGGAAACTATGTCCTCCTAAAAGATGCCATAGACAATAAAGTAATTTCAATACTAAATATGTATGCACTCAATGGTATAGCATCCAAATTCTTAGAGGAGAAGTTGAAAGAACCACAGGAAGACACTGACAGCATATCTCTACTAATGGGAGACCTCAACCTCCTACTCTCAGATTTAGATAAATTTAATCATAAAATAAACAAACAACAAGTTCAGGAGGTGAAATAGACAATTAGAAAACTTCGATATGATGGACTTATGGAGGAAACTGAATGGGGCTAGAAAGGGATATACATTTTTTCTGCGGTACATGGCACTTACACAAAAATTGACCATGTACTAGGTCATAAAAACCTAATGACCAATTGCAGAAAGGCAGAAATAGTCAATCCATCTTTCTCAGATCATAATGCAATAAAAATCATATACAATATTGAGCCAGGGAGATACAGACCCAAAATTAATTGGAAACTAAATAACCTCATTTTAAAAGAATGAGTGGATCAAACAACAAATTATGGAAACAATTAATTATTTTATCCTAGATAATGACAATAATGAAACAACATATCAGAACCTATGGGATTCACTCAAGGCGGCTTTCAGGGGATATATTATACCTTTAAATGCTTACATGAATAAATTAGAGAAAGAGGAAATCAATGAACTAAATATGCAACTAAAAAAATTAGAGACAGAACGTATTAAACCCCCCCCAATTAAATACCAAATTAGAACTTCTAAAAATTAAAGGAGAAATTAATAAAATTGAAAACAAAACTATTGAACTAATAAATAAAACCATGAGTTGGTTTTATGGAAAAACCAACAAAATTGATAAACCTCTGGTCAATTTGGTTTAGAAAAAGAAAGAAGAAAACCAAATTGCTAGTATCATAAATGAAAAAGGTGAACTCACTACCAATGAGGAGGAAATTAAAGTAATAATTCAGAATTATTTTGCCAACTCTATGCCTATAAATTTGACAATTTAAGTGAAATAGACAAATATTTATACAAAAATATAAGTTGCCCAGGTTAAATGAAGAGAAAATTAAATACCCAATTAGCCCTATCCCAGAAAAAGAAATTCAACAAGCCATTATTGAACTCCCTAAGAAAATATCTCCATGGCCAGATGAATTCACAAGTGAATTCTATAAAACATTTAAGGAACAATTAGTTTCAATTCTATATAAAATCTTTGGAAAAATAAGTTAAGGCAAAACTCTGCCTAACTCTTTCTTTGACACCAATATGGTGCTGATACCTAAACTAGGAAGAGTTAAAACAGAGAAAGAAAATTATAGACTTATCTCCCTGATGAATATAGATGCAAAAATTTTAAATAAAATCTTAGCAAAACAATTACAAGTTATCACTAGGATAATACATTATGATCAAGTAGGATTTATCCCAGGAATGCAGGGTTGGGTCAATATATAAAAACTGTTAGTATAGTTAATTTTATCAATAACAAACCTATCAGAAATCATGATTTTATCAATAGATGCTGAAAAAGCTTTTGACAAAATACAGCACCAATTCCTACTAAAAACACTAGAGAGTGTAGGAATAAATGGATTGTTATTTAGAATAATAGGCAGTATCTATCTGAAATGATCAAGAAGCATTATATGCAATAGGGAGAGGCTAGAGGCATTCCCAATAAGATCAGGGTTGAAACAAGGATGCCCATTATCACCACTACCATTCAATATTGTATTAGAAGTATTAGCTTCAGCACTAATAGGAGAAAAAGAAATTGAAGGAATTAGAATTGGGAAGGAAGAGATAAAACTCTCACTCTTTGTAGATGATATGATGTTATACCTAGAGAATCCCAAAAAATCATCTAAAAACTACTAGAAATAATTATCAACTTTAGCAAAGTCACCTCATAAATCCTCAACATTTCTATATATGACTAGCAAGATGCAGCAGAAAGAGCTAGAAAGAGAAATCCCATTCAAAGTAACCTCAGACAATATAAAATACCTGGGAGTCTCCCTGCCAAGGCAGACTCAGAGATTTTTTTGAAAACAATTACAAAGCACTTCTCATATAAATAACATCAGATTTAAATGATTGGGCAAACAACTGCTCATGAATAGGCTGAGCTAATATAATAAAAATGACAATCCTATCAAAATTAAACTACTTCTTTAGTGCCCTACCAATCAAAATTCCAAAAAAAAAATACTTTAATGAATTAGAAAAAATTATAAGTAAATTCATATGTAGAAAAAGTCAAGCATTTCCAGGTATTCAATGAAAAAAGTGCAAAAGAAGGTGGCTTAGCACTATCAGATTTAAAATCATATTATAAAACATCAGTCATCAAAACTGTCTGGTAATGGCTAAGAAACAGAGTGGTGGATCAGTGGAATAAACTAGGAGCAATAGCAGGAATTAATTATAGTAATCTGATGTTTGATAAACCCAAAGAGTTCAGCTATTGGGATAAAAACTCTCTCTTTGATAAAAACTGTTGGGAACATTGGAGGTTAGTATGCCAGAAACTTGGATTAGACCAGCACCTCACACCCTATACAAGATAAGATCAAAATGGATATAGGATCTAGACATAAAAAAACAGTATTATAAGCAAACTAGAAGATCAAGGAGTAGTTTACCTGTCAGATCTATGGAAAGGGAAACAGTTTATGACCAAGGAAGAGATGGAGAACATCATTAAAAATAAACTAGACAGGGGTGGCTAGGTGGTGCAGTGGATAAAGCACTGGCCCTGGAGTCAGGAGTACCCGAGTTCAAATCTGGTCTCAGACACTTAATAATTACCTAGCTGTGTGGCCTTGGGCAAGCTACTCAACCCCATTTGCCTTGCAAAAACCTAGAAAAAAAAACAAAAAATACACTAGACAATTTTGACTACATTAGATTAAAAAGTGTTGCGCAGACAAAACCACTGTAACCACGATCAAAAGAAATGTCAACTGGCAAACAATTTTTACAACTAGTATTTCTGACAACTCATTTCTAAAATATACAGAGAACTGAGGCAACTTTTTTAAAAGACAAATCATTCCCCTACTGACAAATGGTCAGAGGATCTGCAAAGATAATTTACAGATGAGGAAATCAAAGAGATCCATAGTCATATGAAAATTGCTCTAAATCATTACTTATTAAAAAATGCAAATTAAGCTCTGAAATGCTACATGACACCTGGCCAATATGACCAGAAAAGACAATGATCAATGTTGGAAGGGATGTGGGCAATCTATAACATTAATATATTGTTGGTGGAGTTGTGAACTCATCCAGTCCTTCTGTTGAGCAATTTGGAATCATGGCCAAAAGGCAACAAAAATTTGCAAACCCTTTGATCCAGTAATATCACTACTGGGTCTATACCCTGAAGAGATTATGAAAAAGGGTAAAGACATCACTTGAACAAAAATATTCATAGCAGCCCTGTTTGTGATGGCAAAGACCTGGAAATTAAGTGAATGTCCTTCAATTGGGGAATGGCTTAGCAAACTGTGGCATATGTATGTGATGGAACATTATTGTTCTGTTAGAAATCAGGAGGGATGGGAATTCAGGGAAGCTTGGAAGGATTTGCATGAACTGATGGTGAGGGAGATGAGCAGAACCAGAACATTGTACACCCTAACAGCAGCATGGGGGTGATGTTCAACCTTGATGGACTTGCTCATTCCATTCAAATCCTGGCTCTGATTCTAGATCATAGGATTTCAATCTAGAAGCAATCTTAGAGTATACTAAGTCCAATTCCCTCATTTTATAGATGAGGAGGCAGATCCCCAAAGAGGTTAAGCAACTTGCCCAGTGTGATAACGTGATTCATATTCTCTTGGCTAAGAAGAAAACTTCTCTTTGGCAACTGTGATATAATTTCTGGAATACAAGTGACTCTAGAGCTTTTTAATAGCTAGTAGAGGTCTCAATAATGATGACTTGGAGGGCATGAGGACCAGGGATAAAATTGTACATTTTGCCCTCCAAATTGGAATCTGTAATAGTGGGAAGATGTAAGGGAATAATTTACTTTCTCCTCATTCCCTCTAACATTCTCACCATCTCTGAGGTAACAGCTATCCCTGGAGATAGCAACATAAAATTAAAGAATTCTTATAAAAATTAATCAAAATTGACATTAATTAGTGTCACTATAATTAGCAACATGTAAATAACTATATATATAATTAAGATATATTCAGGGTAAATGGAAATAATCTCAAAGGAAAGTCACTAAGATTAGGGAAGAGCAAAAACGTCTTCTTGTAGAAGGTGGGATTTGAGTTGAAACTTGAAGGAGTCAGGAGACAGAGACAAGGAGAATGAGAGTATTCAAAGTACAAGGGATTACCAGTGAGTGAAAAGACAGAGAGTTGAGTTTGTTACTTATGCAAATAACAAAAAGGAGACCAATGTTACTGGATTGTAAACTCTGTAAAGAGGAATAAAGTATAAGGGCATGGAGGGTTTTGAGGTTGTGAAGATATTTAAAAGACAAAGAGAGTTTTTGATAGTTGACCCTAGAAGTCACAGGGAGCCACTGGTGTTTACTGAGTGGGAGTATGACCTGAGCAGATCTGTACTTTAGGGAATTCACTTAGCTGAGTGGAAGGAAGAGTTGAGATAAGGGGATCAGCACAAAGTTATTGAGATAGTACAAGCCTGAAGTCATAAAAACCTATACCTTGTAATGGCAGTGTCAGAGTAAAGAAAGGATCATATACAAGAGATATTTCAAAGGCACAAAAAAAGGACTTGGCAACAGATTTGGCATACATGAACAAAGAAAAAGAGCCAGAAGTCAAGGATGACACCTAGGTTATGAGCTTGGATAACTGGGAGGATGGCATTACCTACAATTATTATTGGAAAGTTAGGAAGAAAAAAGTTTTGGGGATTTTGGGGGTTCTGGAAGTTTTTTGTTTTTTTTTCTGGGGGGGAGTTCAGTTTTGGAATGTGTTATAGATGCTTTTGGGCCATCTAATTTTAGAAGTCCATTGAGCAATAGGAGATGTAAGGATGGAAGTCAGGAGAAAAAGATTAGCACTCTATAATCTACATAGAATTAATCACTGAATCCATAAGAGCTGGTATGATCACTAAGTGAAATATTAGATAAGACAAAACATTGGCATGAAGACCTAGTTAGAATTAAGTAACAGGTAAAAAAAGGGTGATTGATGATATAAAAGATCAGATGTTAAGAAGAATGAGGACTGAGAAAAGGATTTTAGATTTAGCAATTGAGAAATCAATGGTAGCTTTAAAGAGAACAGTTTCAGTTTAATGAATGATGTTAGGAAGTCAGACTTCAGAGAATTAGTAAGAAAGTAAGAGGGAAAGGAAGCAGAGGTACTGATTGTAGAAGTCTATCTGAAGGAGTTTATCCATAAAAGAGAAGAGAGATATAGGATGATAACTAGCAGGGATGGATGAATCAAATGATGATTTTTTTTTTAAGGATAGGGGAGAAATGGAAGTTCTTGTACACAGCAGGGAAGGAGTAAACTGAGACAAATTCAGGATCAGTGACAGTGGAAATAGCATAAGGGACAATTAGTCTGTTAGAGAAGATAGAATAGGTCAGCTAGGTGGCACAGTGGATAGAGCACTGGTCCTGGAGTCATGAGGACCTGAGTTCAAATCCAATCCCAGACACTTAATAATTGCCTAACTGTGTGATCTTGGGCAATTCACTTAACCACATTGCCTTAAATAAAGAAAAATTTAAAGAAAGAACTGAGAGACAGAGGGATTAGAAATTATGGTGAGGAAAATAACAGGGTTAAGGGTCACAAGTCAGAAGAAAAGATAAAGGAGTAAGATAAAGATCAGATAAAGGAATTTCAGAATTCATGAACATGAAAGTGGAACATTTGCAAGAGATGGCACAATCATGGGAATGATCATCTCTGTTGTTGAGATGGAGTAGTTCTGGAAAAATTAGTATATTGAAATCTCCTGAAATGAAGGAAAGAATTAGGGTAAACAGAAAGACGTAGCCAAGTACTAAATATATCATATCTTATAATATGGGAGGGAGGATAGGAATGAATAAGCATTTATTCTTTATTTATATTATGTTTCAGACACCATACTAACTTTATAATTATTATCTCATTTGATCCTCACAACAACCCTGGGAGATATGTACTAGTATTATCCCCATTTTTTACATTAAGGAAATCAGAGCAGAGGGCTAAGTGACTTGCCTAGAGCACATTTGGGTCTGTGGGCACATTTGAGTCTGTGGGCACATTTGAATTCAGCGTTTTCTGACTCTAGATGCAGCATTTCATCCACTATACCACTAGCTATCTCTAAAGAGGAAGAAAAGAGAATCTCTTGGAGGCTGATAACTACCCAAAATCTTGAGTGATAAATTATGAATTGAAAGAATCTCTGAGGAGATGTTACTAAGTTGTAGTGGTAGAGAGATTGGAAATGGCGCTGGGGTAGTAAAGAGCATTCCAAGTCCCCCACAATCACCAGAAAAGGTGACCATAGACTCTGTGTCATCACACAGAAACACTGTTTATATTTCTGTTTTTATAAATGGGATGAGGGGCGGCTAGGTGGCGCAGTGGATGGAACACCAGCCTGGAGTCAGGAGTACCTGGGTTCAAATCAGGCCTGAGACACTTAATAATTACCTAGCTGTGTGGCATTGGGCAAGCCACTTAACCCCATCTGCCTTGCAAAAACCTATAAGTGTGATGAATCTATTTTTAGTCTGACAATGAGACAAGTATTTGGCAATAACCTACTTTGAGGAAAAAATTCTCCAACTGAGATAGCAAAAATCTAGAAGTATTTATAGTCTTTATGATAATCCCCAATTTCTTTTGTATTCTCAGTTTTGTTAGCTTAGAACTGAGAACATAAAACAAAAAGAAGATAACCTACATAGTAGGTCTGGATAATTGTTTTTACTTTTGGTTTTGTTGATAGCTTTGTTTTTCATCTTTTTCATTTGTTTTCTTGAAATAAATTTTATATCCTCTTTTTAGTTAGGTTAGCTAAAGATTTATCAATTTTGCTAATTTAAAAAAAAACAGCTTTTATTTATGTTTATCATATCTATGATCCTAGTTTTCAATTGAACTGTTTCTTCAATTTTCCATATATCCTTGTTCTTTTTTAAGCATTTGTTTATGTTGGGTTTCTAATTTTTAAAATTTACATTCGATTAATTAATTCCTTCCTTTTTGATTTTGTTATTATTTAGGGTTATGATTTTTCCCTTGAGGATGATTATAGCTGCATACCAGGCATTTTGTATCCAAGCAGGTACATTGTTTCACTATTGTTTTTGTCTTTCAAATAATTATTAACTCTATAATTTGTTCTTTGACCCATTCATTATTAATTCTTCATTTGATTCTATTATTTCATTTCTGCTCCTTGAATTTAATAAGAGTATTAATGCACGAAGAGTACTCCAAGCCTAATTTCACTCTTTATACCCTGTCAAGGTAATATAGTTAAAATGGCCTAGCTCTTTGTGTGTCTCTAGTGTTTATGCAAAATATATGTCCTAATGGACTGTTCATCCAGCAGAATAGCATAGACTAGAAATATACATTCTTTATTCATTTTTTGCTGAGTATATTTTAGCAAACTCTTGGATGATTATTAATCTTGTTTAGACTATTCCATAATATTCTATACCTTGATGCACCTAGAACTATGGCATCCACATATAGAAGCATCTGGAACATCTGAGGTACTGTGAGACAATGTCTTTTGAAAGTATTATATTTGGAGTAATAGAATCTGGGTTCAAATGCCAACTCTGTCATTTACTACCTATGTGACCCAAATCAGACTCTTGACCTTCTAGGCCTCAAGTTCTTCATCTAGATGGTCTCTAAGGCCACTTACATTCTTTGATCTTATGAAATTTTTCCATCTAGAGGGTACTTCTACCATTTTGATTCTTCACTGAATATTTCCACCTTTGGGGTGCATGTATCTTCCTGTTTTTTTTATTTCGCTTAACCAGAGAACTGAAAAACAATGATCTATGATAGTGCATCTTTCAATGAATCTTGTATAATTTTGATATATGTTTGGGAGACACCCTGCTAGAGGAGAGCCTTTAAGATAGTATTTTGTTCTACCAACTGAAGGGTTGTTTAGAGAGAGAGAGAGAGAGATACACTCTAAGCAATAAGCATAGTGGAATTTTTGTATATTCTGTATTTCTTTACTCATTTGTATGACTGTAAAGATGTGATTGCCTTTAGAGTATCACTTGCAGTAGAGTATCTATTCCCTTCTCAAACCTTCTTCAAAGAACCCCTCAGTGTATGTGCAAATTATTTTTGTAGGAATGGGAAGGAAGTTTTATGGATTAGTAAGTAGTTATGAATGTCTCCTGGGTCTATCTTCTTTTGGAAATTTTAAGGTCCCTGACTTTTCCAAATCTTTTGAATCTTCCTTCATACATGTTAATAATGAATTTTTTAGCATCCTCAGAATTATATTGTTGATCTTTTCTAAGTGTCCTTGGTCTACTTCAATTGTTCTTCCTATCTTTGCTTTCTTTACTTGTATGTCTCTAGGCAAAACCTCCAGTACTGAGACTATAAAGTTCCTTTGATAGAAAAAAATTTCTAGAAATCTTTGCAGGTCTTCTCCATTCTTCAACTATGCATTATTTTTAGTCTAATATCATCCTTAGGTTGCTAGCCAAGATTTCTATAAACTTGTTTTTCTTTCTTCTATTTCTGTAAGTCAGCAAACACCTATTAGTCACTTACTTATCAGAAACTATGCTTAACACTGGAGATGCAAAGACAAATGAAATCATGCCTGACATTAAAAAGCTTTACATTCTTATTTAGGGAGACAACATGTATACACATAAGAATATAAAAAGTAAGCAATAAATAATTTGGGAAAGTATTAGTACCTGGAGTGGGGTAAAAATCAGGAAAGACCTCACATAGGAGGTTATATTTGGACTAAGCTTTTCAAGAAGGCTAGTTTTAGAGGATGCCAGGATTTGTGAATATATGATAACACTGTAAAGACAACTTGGAACCATGATATCTAAAGGACTTCAAATGACAGAGGAATGTGTATTAAATCTTAAAAAGAAGCCTCTAGAATTACTGAGTAGGGAGTCAGACCTGTGCTTCATGAATGTCACTAGGGCATCTATATGAAGTATAGATTTCAGATTTTTAAAAAATAAAAGTGGTTTATAATTTCCTTAATATGTTTTGAACCAAACACAAATCCCTCTGGCAAAAGGAAAGGGTGATCAACAGTGTTATGTGCTGTAGACAGGCTAAAAAGGAAAAGTTCTGAGAAGAAAGCCAACAAATTTGGCAATTAAGAGAATATTGGTAACTTTGGAAAGAGTAATGTCAGTTTTAGTGATGAAATCAGAAGACCAAGTGCAAAAAGTTAAAAAGTGAATGAAAATAGAAAAAGTAGAGGCAATGTTTATAGATAACTTTTTATGGAACTTTGGCCAAAAGAGGGAAGAAAGAAAATGAGTCTTAATTGGGTCAAATGAATGTTTTAAGGAGCAGGAAATTTTGGGTATGTTGGAAGGCAGCAAGGAATATACTATTAGTAAACAGGGATGGATTAAGGGTGAGAAGGTAAGAAGAGAAAATAAGAAAGAGGGAGTGATGATGATGATGACAGTGATCTTGAGTGTGGAGAGGTAATCTGTCAGAGGAGACAAGGGAGGGGAGATCAAAGATACAAATAAAGACATTAGACTTGATAGGAAATGCTAATCTTTCATCAGAGCATTGGAAAATGAAAAAGAGAATAGGAAAAAAATATCAAGGGATTTTGAGATATTTAGTAAGAGAAAGCAAGTTCTCAGCAAATAGCCTCTATTTTCTCAATTAAAAATAATACTGCTTTTCAATTTTTTTAATCAACAATAGTGCTCATAGTTTCCCACTATCTTTCTTCATAAGTAAAAATATCCTTTATTGAGTCTTTTATCTTTAAATTGCAGTTATTTCAAGGAGGAAAAATATATATATACAAAGATAGTATCTGAGTGTGTTAAATTCTAACTCAGCAATCTGTTGTCTATGCCTCAAAGGCATGTCCTTCTGTAAGATTTTTTAAAATGAGATTATATTGTAAACCAATTTTGCCCTTGACTGCCACATTGATAAGCAGATTAAGTGTCTTAGGTATTTCTTTGGTTTCTTCTTTTTGGTTATTAATACCGATTAAACTGTAAGAGAGTGTATTAAAATTGTTGTATATTATAACATCTTATTTTTATTGTTACTTCTAACTTGGTTTTGATTTTAGTCTTTTCTCTAAAATTAGTGGTTTATTTGATAACTGTTACAGAAATGATTCCTCTATAAAGAACTAGTCATTTATTATCAAAATATAAGTGTAAGATATGTGACAAAATGCTCAGTACCAGGACTTTAACCAGATGAGAATATATGTTAACTGATCATTAGTTTTCAACAAGTCCTGGATACCATCAGACTTTAGATTAAGTGTGAGAAGTCCTCCTTCAGTTTAAGTGTTTTTGAAAATTTCTTTGTTGAGTATTCATGTAGGTATGAGTAGAGGTATAGTCTAATTTTTTGAATCTGCCTTTGCTCATCACATCCATGTGGTCCTTGGTTCCTGATGAAGACATTGTTTCCAGGCACTGCTGTCCTGAGGATGATGCTAGGACACTGATGAAAGTCCTTCAAAGTTCACAGACCTAAGACAAAGGCATTTTCGTACCTAGCCTCAGCTCCAAGTAATCTCTAAGCAACTATCGTTAATGGTTTTATCCCACAGGGCATAATTAAACCTTTTAACCAATCTAAATAAATTTTCCTCTCAGGTAATCCAAATAATTTACAAATACTTATTTTGAGTATTGAGATGACCCTAATGTTTCATGACATGTTTCTTGTTGCCTTTGGATATAAGATAAAACCATCTTAGACAACTCCTTTATTTTACCTCTCTGAACGAAAACCTATGAACCATCCTTCTGTAGACTGAAAATATCTTTTTATTTCCTGTTTTCATTTTTTTTGAAAAAGAAATAAAATAAGAGTTAAAATTCAGCTCTGCCAACAGAATGTTCACTGAGTGGGTCACTAAACAAGAAACTCACATTTAGAGTGTCAGTAGCTAAGTTGATGTTTATAGATGGTCCAAAAACTGAAACTCAGCACTTGTCTTCCACTTGTCATTTTGGCTGCAGAAACAGGAGGGGGCAGCAGAAGACTGAGGACCATTTTGTATTTTTAAATTTTTCTTTGTCATGGTCAAGTAGACATAGTCTATTTTTAGGACCATATTTGAAACTTTTCCTATATGGGTAGAACTTGGCCAAGATTTCATTCAACTGTCTAGAGAGAAGAATCCAGGATCACCTCCATATCATTCTTGGGTGTCGAAAGAAAGACTCGGTGGAGAATATAGTTTCTCATGGCAAAATAAAGAGAATACCAGTCATGGAGTTAGGAAGACCTGAGTTCAAGTCCATTCATTATCATATCCAGGATGTGTGAACCTGAGCAAGATTCAATCATCTCTGTGCCTCAGACAACTGTCTAAAACTGTTATTTACAGATCAATTACTTATCTGCATTGATAATAGGACTTTATCAGCATCAAGAGCTATTATTTCAAAAAATTCATAGATCTAATTCAAAATTGTAAAATCTTTGAGACTAATCTACACACATTTTGAGGGTGATCTTGATAAGAAATCAGAAAAGAAACAAGGCAGGCTTTTGAAAAAAAATATCTATACAACAGACCACAATTGAGTCACACAATTGATTGGAAGACCCATTGTTCATTAGAAAAATAGCACTTGACTCTGAAGAGTAAGAGTCAGCTTTCAAAATCATCTTTCAAAAGGAGTCACTCATGCAGGAGGAGCCAGCTCAACCAGATGGTTAAATTATAAGTGTGAGACTTTATACCTCAGGATTGCCACAAATCAGGGCTTGATGAGTTGTTTAGTTGATTGTCTAGACTTATGCTACTATTACTTTAGAAAGAGATAGAGAAATAATAATGTAGATGAAACTACAACTTAAAGTTAAAGATTTAAAGTAATTGTGCATACATTTGCCCTCCAAAGAACCAGTTGTTGCCCAAGGTCACACAGCTACATATATGTTATCACATTTGAATTCAGGTCTTTTAGATTCTGGTCCTGAGGCACTGTAACACCTCAATGTTCTGTTATGGTCACATGGTTGCAGGTGAAATATTTATTTAGTTTTTAATATCAAGAAAATGTTAATTGGGCTTGTCAGATGTTTTCTGAAGGTTCCCTCTGGCCGCATGGGCCCTAATCCAAAATACATTTCCTTTTATTGTTCAAGGTAACTTCATGGTTAAATGTAAATTCACCTCCTCCAGCTTCCTGTCTCTCAGTTGTTCAAGTACCTGACCCCAGTCAAGTAGAGGGGGTGAGTCCCCCTTTAATCTACCTACTTTTCTCTTCTTCTTCCCTGAACAGGAAGTGGTCAAAGAAGCTAAAAGTTTGGCTGGTCTACACTCCTCTGGAGACCAGACTCAAAGGAATCTAAGCCCAGTTACTTCTTAAAGTTATTTTCCTTTCTCTCTTTCTCTCAGGCATTCTTGCTTAGATCTTTGTTTTTCAGCTTGTCCTCAATCAATTTATTGTCTCTCCAGGAAAAAAGTTCAATCTGTAAACTTTCCAGCTTTGTGAAAAAAAATCCTGAGTTTTCCCACTTTCAGGAGTCATAAGTTTTTCACTTCCAAAGAACTCTTATCTTTATGATGACACAACTCATTTCCCTGTCATCAATATAAGATCATTTTAAAAATTCAAATGATTTAGAGAGGTCAGGAATGTTAAGGACAGAGAAAAGGGCCATCATTTGCAATTAGTAAATCATAAATAACTTTGGAGAGAGTAGTTTCAGCTTAATGATGAGGTCAAATCCAGTTTTGCAAAAAGCTGAGAAGTTAGAGGAGAAAAAGAGGCAATGAGAATAGAGGGTTTTTTCCTACATGTTTGGTTTTGAAAGGGAGAAAGAAATAAGTTCGATGGATTCAAATAAAAGGTTTTATTTTTGTTTTTAGTATGAGGACATCTGGACATTTTTATGAAGGGTACAGAACTAACAATTAGGAGAATAAAATAGTCCTCTTAAAAGAGACAGAATTTGAGCTAAGCTTTGAAAAAAACCAAAAATTCTAAGATTTGGGAAGAAACAATCAGTATTGGGGGTTAGCCTGTGCAAAGTACATGGACTGTGAAAAAAAACCACTCATTGAGAAATTTGGTAGTAAAATTGTATGGTGAGGTATGAGAAGAACATACTGGCCAATGAAATGGATTCCTTTTCCCTTCAGTAGTTAAGGTCTCATCCCACCTGTCATAAGCATCCCTTAACACCAGGAGGCTGCTTGCAATTGCAAGGAAGGCAGAAGACCAAGATCTCTCCTCTAAAGCCCTCCAACTCTGCCTCTCACATAAACAGGAAGTATTGAGTAATCAATCTCCACCTTTGAGGAAAGTCTTATGCAAAAAAACTTTTAAGATGAGGGTAACATTTATGAACAATAAGGACAAAGCCTATGGATACAGGTGGGGAGTGCAGCTAGATGGTATAGTAGATAGAATGTCTGGCCTGGAGTCAAGAATTCTCATCTTCCTAAGGTCAAATTTGGCTCACACACTTATTAGCTGTGTGGCCTGGACAAGTCACTCAAGTCTGTTTGACTGAGTTTCCTCAATTGCAAAATGAACTGGAGAAGGAAAAGCAAAGCACTCTAGTATCTTTGCCAAGAAAAATCTAGTGGAGTCACAAAGTTAGACATGAATGAAAAATATCTTAACAGCAATAATGATTAAGAAGTAGCTGAAAATTGAGAGGAGGGGATGCTTCAAGGGGAAATTTTCCAGAGACTCAAACAGATAATAGTAGTGAATAGTAATACCTCTTTCTCTGAGACTGGGGCAAAGAAGGAGAAAATAAGAGATGATAATGAGTTGGTAGAGTATGTAGAAGATATACTGAGTGACTGAGTATAAAGAAGGACATGTCTAGCTTTAGAAGTGAGGAGTCTTTGAGCAGCTCACACTCCAAATAGTACACCCCAGGGCTCACACCAATATTATGTTTTTTCTTGCACTAGTGACCATTGCTACTCCAGGGAAATCCCTGGTCCTTCCTGATCATCGAGGTAGGGAAAGGGCTAAGGGCAGGGAAGTCAAATAACCAAGGGGAAAAAAGGGATAATAAGATAAAAAGGAATTTTCCTGAGCAGGAGACTGGGGTAAGGATCAGGGGTGCAGGAAGAGTATAGCAAGTCAAGAATTCAGTTGGAAAAAAAACACATCAAACTGCTAGGTAGAATCTGGGTTTTCACTCATTGGTGGAGCCAATGGGGAGAGTACAGCAACTGCCAAAGAACCTGAGAAAAGCATTGGTATGTGGCTTAGTACTCCTGAGTCCTCCTGGTATCAGGGGATACGTAAGACAGGTGGGATGAGACCTTAACTACTAAAGGGGAAAGGAATCCATTTCATTGGTCACCATGTTCTTCCTCTACCCCACCTTACAATTTCACTACCAAACTTCTCAAATGAGTGGTTTTTTCCCCAGTTCTTGTACTTTGCACAGACCAATCCCCAATCCTAAATGCTTCTCCCCAAATCTTTGAATTCTTGGTTTCTTTCAAAGTTTAGCATTGAGGGCTGTTTTATTCTTGTAATTGTTAGTGTCCATCAAACCATTAACATCACTTCATATTTATTTTGCATATATACTACATTTACTTATTTAGAATTTACTTATCCTAGAAAAAAAATGTAAGCTTGTTGATATTTATAAGCCTAGTATCTAGTTCAGTACCTAGAATATTGCAAGAATTTAAAAAATTCTGTTGATCATCCTTTTAGAAATAACTACCAACTACCTCATTTATCACCACAATTAGACAGAAAGTGACATTAGGGGGCAGCTAGTGGATAGAACCTTGGAGTCAGGAGGGCCTGAGTTCAAAACCAGTCTTAGACACAATAATTGCCTGTGTGACCTTGGGCAGTCACTTAACCCCATTGCCTCAAATAAAAAAATTAAAAAACAGAAAGGGACATTAGAAGACCAAAGGAATCTTAGAATTACATTAGAAGTTTAATGCCCTTATTTAACAGATGATAAACTAGACACAGAGCAATTAAATAACTACCCTAGAGTCATACAACTAATAAGTGTCTAAGTCAGAATTTAAACCTTGGCCTTCCTGACTACAAGAGCAATACCTTACTTATTATAGTATGTTATTATTCTTTTAGACATAAGAACATCATTACTCACTCTTTCCCTAACCTGTAATCTGATTTCTACTCCTACCACTTTACAGAAATAATGGGGATATTCAATGAACTTCTTGATCTGGGTACTTCCCATGGAGCTAGGCATGTGATGCCTTGCTGAAAGATAACTTCTTTGTGAAGGTTGTTACTACTTCAAATTGGTACCCAATGATGTGGGGTTACAATCAAGATCACTGGGCTATAGACCTGCTCTATGGCCAAAATCAAGAATAAAAGACTTTGGTCTTTTTGAATCCTCTACTTTTGGGAAATGCCAGTGCTTCCTCTCCCTTGAACTTGAGATTGGAAGAGGAAAGAATTCACCTCAGAAACCTCCCCTAAGAACAATGGAAACAAACTTACCTAGGCAAGTTTGAAACTGGAACAAGTCCCTACTTGTCTCATTTTCCTTTTTATTTTTTTCTTTGAACATAGGTCATGAGCCAGCAACCCTGAGAAAAGGATGTTTTCACTCCTAGTGATAAGTTTGACAGATCATTGGCTTCTTTTTCTTTTCTTTTCTTCCTTCCTTCCTTCCTTCCTTCCTTCCTTCCCTCCTTCCTTTCCTTTCTTTCCTTCCCTTCCCTTCCTTTCCTTCCTCCCTTCCTTCCCTTCCCTGTCTTCCTAACTTTTTTCTTCTTTCCTTCCTTTCCATCTTTCCTTCCTTCCTTTCTCTCTTTCCTTTCCCCCTCTCTTTCTCCATTCCTTTCCTCACTCCCTCCTTTTCTCTTTCCATCTTTCTTCTGTTCAAATTACATAGAAATTATTGGAATGAAAATCAGACTGAAATAAAGACAAAGACTGGAAAGACTGCTGGAACAGAGAGAGAACTGAAAATAAAGTATGTGGTTAGTCTAGAGTAGGAGTGGGGAACCTTTTTTCTACCAAGGACCATTTGGATATCTATAACATCATTTGAGGCCCATACAAAATTATCAACTTAAAAATTAGCCTGCTATATTTGGTCAAAAATAGCTTTCTGCATTGAGAATATAATAGCCAATGAGGTTTATCTGAGGTGTGATTATTGCTATTTGAAAATTTTTCCCAATCTCCACCATGATGACTTGAAATATAGTCGACATTGGCAATTTTGACAGTCTCTACAGAGACTGAGTTATTCTTGTATATAAAAAAAATACTCCTATATTTGGTCAAACATTTAACTCACCCCTAAAAAGCTCCTAGATTTAATGAATTTCAAGTCCTGTCTGTGGTTGCTGAGGCAGTCACAGATCAAATGATTTCTCAAGCTTTAAACAGCCAACAGACTTTCCCTGCCCCTGGAGAGAAAGCTGAAATGACACACAATTGGCAACAGTGGAGCAGAAAAATAGTGGACAACTTTTAGAGGCTTTGTGTACAGCATTGCATTTCTTCATCTGGGTCAGAAGACTTGAAAACATCAAGATTGGTTTGATGAAAATGATGGAGAAATACAGAAGCTGCTAAATGAAAAACACCAACTCCACAAGGTTTGCCAGTAGGATAATTCATCCATTTATAAGAAGGTAGCATTTAACTCAAAAGAAAAGTACACGGGAGGGGCTAGGTGGTGAAGTGGATAGAGCACTGACCCTGGAGTCAGGAGTACCTGAGTTCAAATCAGACCTCAGGCACTTAATAATTACCTAGCTGTGTGGCTTTGGGCAAGCCACTTAACCTCATTTGCCTTGCAAAATCCTTAAAAAAGAAAGTAAAGTACAAACTTAGAAAACTGCAGGACTCTTGATTCAGTAAGAAGGTAGATGAAATTCAGTTTTATGCAGATAGTAATAATCCAAAGTGCTTTTATGATGCCCTGATGGCTATTATGGACCAAAGACATAAGATGCATCTCAACTACTTAGGGCTGATAGAGTCACATTGATTAATGACTGTACATGTTCCTTAATAGACCACCATCAATCAATACAGAAGCCATTGACTGTTTATCTCAAATTGAAATCAATCTGTCCCTAGTTGAAGTTCTAACTAAAGAAGAGCTTTTGAATGCCATTAGACTCTTCATGTGGCAAAGTACATAGAGCTGACTCTATTCCAACTTTGGGGATCCATTGCTCATCCAAAAGCTGATTGAAATTTTCCATATTATATGGCACAAAGAGGTTGTCCCCTAAGAATTCAAAGATGCCTCCATTGTCCATCTCTAAAAAGGTAAAGGGAATATATTGTTGAGTGACAATCACAGGGATGTTTCTTTTTAAATCATTGCTAGTAATGATTCATGCCAGAATCCTTCTCAATAGGCTGATCCTTCACCTGGAAAATGGTCACTTTTCTGAGAGCAGTGTGCCTTGAGAAAGGATTAGGGAACAGTTACGTAGATCTGACCAAGGTTTTTGATACTGTCAGTTGTTCCTTATGGAAAATTATGTCAAAATTTAATTGTCCAGAAAAAGTCATCAGTATTGTATGTCAGTTTCATGATGGCATGCTTGCCCAGGGTTCTGGATAGTGTAAAATGCTCTTGTGATTTCCTGGTCACCAATGAAGTGAAACAAGAATGTATCCTTGCTCCCATGTTTTTTAGCATGATATTTTCAGTCATTATCAAGTGCCTTCACTGAAGATGACTCAGGGTCAACTACTGTTGACAAAGTATGGATCAATTCTCTGCTGCTTTTACTAATTTTGGAGTTTTGTCTATTATGGGTAAGTTCACTTACCTTGACAATGTATTTCCAGGGAGGTATATATTGATAATGAGGCTGACATATGCCAGAGCTAGCTCAATTTTCGGAAAACTTCAAAAAGAAAATGTGGGAAAGAAAAGGTGTTAGACTGATTACCAATTACCAAACTGAAGGGCTACAGAGCCATTGTACTGACTTCATTTCTATATGCCTGTGAAATCTGGACAGTCTACTAGCCCCATGTTAGGAAACCGAATCTCTTCCATTTAAATTGCCTTAGGAAGATTCTGAAGATCACCTGGCAGGAGAAGATACCAGACACTGAGGTCCTTTCTTGAGCTAAACTGCCTACCATTCCAACATTAGTTCAGAGTGCAACTGTGATGGGCAGGACAGTTTGTTAGAATGCCAGGATGCTTTCCAAAAAACGTTATTCTATGGAGAACTCACAGAGGGCAATCACTCACAAGGAGATCAGAAGAAGCAATACTGAGATTGAAATACAATATCAATGTTTGTGAAATTCCCGTATAGAAAGGGGTCCCTGACATCCTTCTGGGCCCTGAGAAATTCCTTAGAAATATAACTTTGGCTGGGCGCGTTTGGGTCTGAAAATAGTCTGATAGGACCCAAGAGGTCATGGATATACCATAAAATTGTCTAAAGATTTACAAAGCACCCTTGTTAGCCTAATTATCTTGCTTTATCTGTAAGATTCCTGCTTTCTCCCAGGACTGCCTCTCCTTCCCCAGATGCAGCTGGAACCATAAGATAGTAAAGTTCACTCCCTCAAACCTGTGGGAAACCTGTGAATCTTTGACTCCCTCCATCACAGGAAACATGTTCAGACATAACACAGGGACCCTGACCCTTTCCAACGCTGTCCAACCCCCTATTTATACTGAGCCATTTGTTTACATGTTTGTATTAGTATAACAAAATAATATATCTAACTGCTGACTTTGCTTCTGTATCCTGCTTGCTCTCAGTACTTCCCCCTCAAAACACTATAAAAACCCTATCCCTTGAACACTTAGTTACTGTCTGATTTGGGTACTCAATCCCTAGACAGTCCCTGGGAATAAAGATCTCCAACCTTATCAAATTCTGGTCTCCGTCTCCCTCTTTGGGTACAACAGATAAAGACTATTATATAGAGAATTCACACAGGGCCAAGCATTTACAGGGGAGTCAGAAGAAATGATAATGGGACACCATGAAGATCTCTCTCAAGAACTTTAGAATTGATTACACAGCATGGAAGACACTGGCACAGGACCATCCAGCATGGCAGACCCTCATCAGAGAGGGTGGTAAGCTCTATGAGTAAGGCAGAATTGAAGCAGCTCAAAGAAAATGTGAGATATGTAAGTTTAAATACCTAAGGTGGTTTTTTTTAGATTTTTTGCAAGAAAAATGGGGTTAAGTGGCTTGCCCAAGGCCACACAGCTAGGTAATTATTAAGTGTCTGAGACTGGATTTGAACCCAGGTACTCTGACTCCAGGGCTGGTGCTTTATCCACTACACCACCTAGCTGCCCCTTCTCCAATCAGTTTTAAGCATTTTCTGTGGTGAAAGAAAATAAATAGCTCTTCTGTACAAACTAATCTTCATATTGTACATTAAGAAAATTTTCTAGAAGAGGTCTAGTTATTTACTTTTGGGAGAGATTCTAAGTGAGAGGGAGAATATTGATTTTTGACTATTGAAGAATAGGGTTTGTTTTGGAGGTTTACTGCCTTGATAATGTGAATTCATGAGACTCCAGTCCTTGGAATAATCTTCATCTATAATGGAGGAATTCTTACTAAGGTAATGGTGAAGTGCTCAATTCACAGGTCACATATTGGCATGGGGGGGCACCAAATTTCCTTCCCTTACGGGGTCATTTCTCACTGGATGACATCAAAAAAAGGAATCAAAGAGAATGAGGCCATTGGTAACTAAGGCCTTTTGAAGACTCACTTCCAGTGAGGCAAATAATTGAAAAGATTTCTCCTACCCATATGGTTAGCAGATAGGAACTAGACACGAAATGTCTGCATGAGCTCCATAGTCTCTTTCCAAGGCATGTTCTTTACACATTCTCATGTCTTTCCCCTAAAGCAAGTTCCTCAGACTCTTCCATGGATATACTAGCTACCTTGAATTGTTTGAGACCCCCAATTATCCAGGTGTCCAAGAAAAGCTATATGAGGACTGACTGTATTAGCTAAGATACTATTTGACATAGCAACAATCCTTTGCAGTGACCTAAAGTAAACCCAGCTGGACACGCAAAAAATCAACAAGTCTGAAGCCAATTAAGCTCATACAGCCTTGAAATGGTCACTTAGACATTTTGTGGTTTACAGACCTTCAAGATACATCCTTATTTTCAGACGTTACCCAAAATGTTGGATTTGGGATTCTCAAACACATCCTGTTTTATATTTTTGGAGACATCCCCTTATTGTTTGTGTTCCAAACTTGAACTACCAGGACAGCTTATCACCAAGAATATCTTCTGATTTATGTAATTAAGGGACACAGTTCTGACACATGAAATTCCTCACTCCCTCTGCTTCCTGGATCTTCCCTTTCCCCTTGGGAATAGGGCTATCTGCAGCAATCCTTTCTAGGACCTGACTTATTTCCACCTTTCTCCCCAATTCCTCGCCTTTTTTTCCCCAATTCCCTTTGATCAGATACAGACATTACTTCACTATTCCAACTTGCAAATTCCTTCTCAGGCAATAAATGCATTTATAATTTTTATATTATGATCAGACTCTGGTTCTTCCAGCTCCCCCTTTTTGGATCTTGGGTTTCTTCCTTTTTGACAATTCATAAATTTTAAAATTTATTTAATAAGAGGCAATCTGTACACATGTTCCTTCCTGTTATTCTTCAATTGCCAAAATCAATATTCTCCCTCTCACTTAGGTAGCATTTTCGATTATTTGTTCTTGACATTCTAATCATGTTGACTTTGGAGATATTTTCCTTGTTCTCCTTCATTTTAATCTCCTTTACTAATTTTTTGCCCACCTATTAAATATGAAAATATCCCAAGTCTACTTCTCTGGCTACATTTACTTCCTTAGATATTGACTCTCATGGTTTCATCTATCATCTCTATGCACCTAATTCCTACATTTTTTACTCCTACCTCTATTCTGAACTCCATTCCAATATGACATCAGCCTATTAAACCTGTTTATTTTGATGTCTATTATCTCATTTCCAAAATGCTTAAAATTGAACTCTTTCTCCCAAACTAGTTGTTCTTCTAGAGTTTTCTATTAATGCTACTGCCATTCTCTCAGTCACTCAGATTGTGGTAACCTTTAATTGAACTCTTCAGCCCCCATATCCAATGAATTACTAATGTTATTGCTTTTGACTTTGCAAGGTAGTCCCTTTCTTTTCATTCTCAAGTTCTTTATTCCAAATCTTTTCATAGTAGAAGCAGCATTGCTAGGTGGATAGAGAGTTAGTTGACCTGGGAACCAGAAAGAGGTGGTTTTATGTTCTTCCTCTGACACATACTAATTATATGACCCGAGGCAAGTCACTTAATCACTCAGGCCCCCAAACACTTGTCTAAAATTATAAATTGGAAGTTGATGTCAACTCAAATTGTCAAGAGATGTTTCCTCATCCAAGGAGTTCCCCATACCAATGAAATCACAGGTTTAGTTCCATCCTCATCATTCTAAATATAATGGCCTCCCTATCTCCAGTTTCCATTCTGCACAGTGACACCAGATTACTCTTTCTAAAATATCAAGGACCATATGATTCTCCTACTCTTGGTCTTCAATATTTCTCCTCTGACAATAAGAAACAGACCAAAGTCCCTCAATGGTCTAATCTGACTTTTCTAGTCTCATCTCTGTCACATTTCTTTACACGAACCCACTGTTCTTCACTGAACTTGAATTCTTGTATTTTCCCATTTCTATGCTTTCCTAAAGTTTGGAAGACCCTTTCATCTTTTCTCTGCTTATCAAAATTCTACCCCTTCTTTTTAGAACCAACTCATATCTTGCTTCCCTGATTCACAAAAGTTTTATTCCCCTATAAACTTCAGAGTGGTACTTAGCATTTACTGACTGGCATCTCTCTAATAGATGTCATATCTCAACTAGATTGTGCATTCCTTGAAGGGGGCATTTGTTAATCTTCTTTGTACTTTCTTTACCCTTCCTTCCCCCTTGGCATCTGACCCAACCTTGATATTTGCTTCTGTATTGATTGTATTTGTCCTTAACTAACCCTGCTAACCCTGCTTTAGTTTAAGGTGGATGTCTGCCTGGTTCTACAATGAAGAATTTAGGGAACAAACTTGTGGACTTCCTTAATCCTATGTCATCCATTACTTTATAATCATCAATTGTGTGCGGTTTTTCTTTTGCTCTTAAGTGGAAAATCAATTTCTTTTCATTCACTACTAGAAAATAAAGTAGAGGGAAAGCTATTCTAATATTGAGAGGAACTTCCCCACTGTAAGAATTAAAAAAAAAGGGGTCATTAGAGATATCAAGGGTGTAGTTATAAATGTGGGTATTCTAAGAGGTGCTGAAATGTCTTTGTCCCAGAGAGTAGATTCTTGGCATGCTCGGACTCCTTCAATTAGTGCCCTGAGGTCATGTGCAATTAAGGGCAGTGTTGTTAAAGGTGGTGGTCACCCTGGGAGAAATTTTGAAATGCCTAGCAATTTCCAGCTCCCAGTTTGGATGGACCAGGGTGGCATGCCCTGTGAGCCCCAGGGGACTGTACTGAAAACACAATGTTTTTAAATGGCACTCTACCTCCTTTCATCTAGGGCTCTCCTATCCATAAGTAATAATTAAGACCTGTAAGAGTCTCGCCCCCAGTCGCCAACATCTCTCAGTCTCCCCTCCCCTTAGCCCAGATCCACTCCCTAGCCGCCAGTTTTCCCAGACTTGGAGGACGATAAGAGATGAAAAGAAATGATTGCAGGAAGACATTGCAAGTGTACCTTTCAGAAATGTGGGTGATGATAATTATAGTGCTTAAGACTTGGACCCCAGGACCTCATTTCCGAAGCTTGTCAAAAGCCCAGTCTGTCCCAGTGGGCAGTCCCTCCCGGCCCTTCCCACCTAGGGTGGTGGAGGGGCGGGTCTTCTCGGCTCCGAGGCCCCCCAGGGCAGGGCTGTAGCCAGTAGGCGTCTCTGCTGGGCTGCGGCTCTCTCTATATAGAGATGAGGCGGGAGCTTCTCGGATCACCAGAACCGCCCAGGCACCGTCCCGGAGAAATCCCGGAGCCGGCAGCTGACAGCCGACAGCCGACAGCCAGGGGCAGGAGGCGCGCGCGGGCAGCATGGACCGGGCTCCGGCTTTCCTCAGCGCCGCCGAGGTGGAGCGCTACCTGAGCGCCTCCAGCCTCCTGCTACCCTCTCTGGAGAAGGCCCTGGCCAACTTTTCTAGCGGCCCCGAAGGAGGAGTGGTGCAGCCAGTTCGCACTGTAGTGCCCGTGGCCCCGCATCAAGGGTAAGGGGAAGGGGAAGAGAGAGAGAGAGAGAGAGAGAGAGAGAGAGAGAGAGAGAGAGAGAGAGAGAGAGAGAGCGAGCAAAGGTGTGGGGGTCCAGGGGAAGCTCGGCAGGGACGGAGAAAAGGCTAAGAGAAGAAAGGATGAGGATGGTTCCTACCAGGATGGGGAGGTGAAGAGAGTGAGTACGGGAAGAGGCAGAAAAGAAAGGGACTTAAGCACCATGGGTCTAGAGGAGAAGACGTCCACGGCCACCCAGTCCGTTTTGCAGATGAGGGACCCCGAGGCCCAGACAGGCTAAAGAGTTTGTCCGAAGTCACTCTGGTGGGTAGCGTCACGGTGGGGTTTAAACCCAGTCTTTGGATGCTAGCAAGGATAGGCAGAAGGTGGTACGGGGGAAGGAGTCCAAAGGGAGGAATGCCAAGGAAAACGCGTTGGAGTCGACACCTGGGGAGCAGAATTGAGAGCTGAGAGTGATGGAAGAAGAGATTTCCTTATGGGGAAGTGGGAAAGGACTGGAAAGATCTCTGCGGATCTAAACTGTTCTTTGGTCTCATCTCCTTGTAGTTTTCTGGGTGTCATGCCTGCCTATAGTGCTAGTGAAGATGCACTTACAACCAAGCTGGTAACCTTCTATGAGGGAGTGAGCCCCTCCTCTACTGTTCCCTCACATCAGGCCACCGTGCTGTTCTTTGAGCCCAGGAATGGCTCTCTACTCATGGTATGTATGTATGTGCTTCTCAAGAAGAGAAAGGCAGTGGGGGGATAAGGAGGTTTTTGTGAAGCTTCTTGGTTTGGATAGTCTAGGATCCAAGGTTGGAGGGTATGAATGAAAATCAGGGCTAAGTTCAAATCCAGCCTCACATATTTAATAATTACCTGTGTGGCCTTGGGCAAGCCACTTAACCCCGTTTGCCTTGCAAAAACCTAAAAAAAAACAAAAAAAAGAAAATCAGGACTAAGTGTCCATCAATGCACTTGTGACTGCATCTGCTTATGCCTAAATCTAAGTGACAGTGACCATCCAATTCAAGCATAATTGCTATTTGTTTTTCTAAGGATATGTGTAAAAGACAATAAATCTGTGAATGTAACTGGACAGTTACATCATAAGACAGATATATTCCTGAGACTGTGACTGTTGCTTCCCTGTGTGAGATGATCTTTTAAGATGAATGACTCCTGCTAATTCAGGAGCCCAGAATTTACTTTTCTGTATGATGTTCCATCATTTCAAATGAGACAGGTGTGTTGCCTTATTTGGGAATGAGGAGGTCACAAAAGCAAATCCTTTCAGGTTTTCACTCTTAGTTTTATATGACTTCATGAACACACTGAAGGGGGTGGTATTCAGAAACAAAATGCTGGGGAATATGGATAAAGGGGGAAAAGGGGGAAAATATATGACTTCATGAGTCATATTTGAAATATCATTAAATGTATTCTCCTTAATACCAATTTATATATTTATGACCTCTTACTCCCTTAAATCTCTGATAATCTGAATTATTTTAGGAGACTATTTCTTAGAGAAAGTTAGGAAAAGGAGGTAGAATATTGGAACAGATATAGATATGTCTTGAATTCTACTTCCACAATGTCTCTTAATCTATCGTTTCAACCATTTTACTCAAAGGGTCAACTAGTCCTAACTGGTGTCCCTGCATTCACTTTCTTTTCCCTCATATTCATTCTATGCAAAGCCACCAAATTAATAGTCTGAAAGTATTCTTGAAATATCTGATAATTTTCTTATCCATGGATAAGAAATCGTCAGTGATTTCCCATTGCCCCTGAGATAAAATAGTATTGTTCAGCCTCACTAAGGTACGGGGAAGCAATCATTGTTCTTTGATGCCCATAGTATCTCTAAACTCTGGATAGTATTCATTCTACTTGTCTATCTTTTCCCAAAGGTCATGGATGGAACAGTAATTACTGCCAAGAGGACAGCTGCTGTGTCTGCCATTGCCACCAAGGTAAGACTTGCTTCAAATGACAACTTTCATAGTCAAGTTATGAGTGTATGGTAGAGAAAGGATTTCTAGCACTAAGTTATTTGGCATATAGGACTCAAAATGGTTTAATTTAGTAAGATGATTAAGACTGAGTAAGGCATCTAGGGGAGATCAATCAGAGCCAAGGTCAACTGTGCAAGAGAGAAAGGGTATCAGAAAGGATGTCACTTTAAGGGAAAGAAAGAGAAACAGAGGAACCTTTGAGTACTTGCTGGAAGAGTTGAAGACTAGGAAAGACAAGCAAGATAAATAATACACTGAGAGGTGGGGGGGGGGGGGGGAGAAATAAAAGGCTTAAGCTTCCAGGAACCTTGGGAAACCTGGAAGCAATAAAAGGAACAGGTGTATATTTTGTGAATGTATTAAAATTGCATTTGGCTCCTAGCCTATAGGGAAGGGAATTGAGGGATTACTTTGTCATGGAATATAGTAATTTATATGAAATGAGATAACCATGGCATCTACCTTAGTGAACTGTAATTAATTACATACAAACTCACTTTAGTTTTTAAAAACCAGGGGGCAGTTTTGATAGACCTTTCCAAAGTTAGGATGGGAGACAACTTAAAACAGTTGTGCTAGTACTTGACCAACCTTGTTACAAGAATAGGATTTTGCATTATATAGTAAAATTATTTTTCAATGCAGATTCCAGTCAGAAGGAAATTTCTCCTTTCCTTTTAAAATGCTTTCCCCTCTCCTCCTTTTTGGTTTGATAATTTTTCTGTAGGAGATGTTTAGTGAGAAATTTAGAATCCACCTGACTCTAAGATATATTTTGGGTTTATAATATCCTGGGAGAGGTGATCCCAAATGTTCTCTGTCTAAGACAACAGCATACATTCTTGATTTTGTATATTGTCATAGCCCCCCACCCCCCAGTATCTAGAAGTATTCCTAATCCTCTCTCTTTCCTCAGATCAAAGAAGGTCACCTAATCCTGCCATAAGAGGATCATGGATCTAGAATGCTAATGACTAGCATTCTAATAAGCCCAACAGAGGGCAGAGAAAAGAAGTGAGACCCCTGGTAACTGAGACAATGTGATTTTTAGAAGTTGTTATGGGCTTTATTATATGTGCTGAGCATGAAGATGATGTTAGTATGCCCACTATTCAGATTTGAAATGTGAGGAACAAGATGAAGTCTTCCAGGTTACTTGAGTGCATGGGCCAAGCAGGGATGGATAGATATCCCATCACTTGATTTGCAGCCTTAATAGCTCTTCTCTCTAATATGCTATGGGACAATCGTCTTTGTGACATTGACTCTCTATTGGCCATTCTTCCCTCTTCCCCAACAGTATTTGAAACCCCCTTCAACCGAAGTTTTGTGCATACTTGGTGCTGGTGTACAGGCCTACAGTCATTATGAAATCTTCACAGAACAATTCTCTTTTAAGAAGGTAAGGCTTGGGGTGGCTAGGTGGCACAGTGGATAGAGCACTGGCCTTGGAGTCAGGAGTACCTGAGTTCAAATCCGGCCTCAGACACTTAATAATTACCTAGCTGTGTGGTCTTGGGCAAGCCACTTAACCCCATTTGCCTTGCAAAAAAGCCTAAAAAAAAAAGTAAGGCTTAAAAAGGTGAAGTTAATTGACCTCTGTCAATAGCAGTAATAATTTTCACTCACATTTACATAATACTTTAAGGGTTTTAAAGCATTTTTTCTTACCCACATTGGGAGGTTAGAAATACAAGTATTATGTTCCTGTTTTCCAGATGAGGAAAGTGACCCTCATGAGAGATTAAGTGACTTGACTATGGTTACACAGCCAGTAAATTTCTGAAATAGGTACAAATCCCTGTCTCCTGACCCAAGTTTAATACCATATTGACTCCCTAATGCCTTCTACACATGATTAAATCAGTGAATTACATGGAAATATATAAAATCAGTAGATTATAGAAGGTGTTCCAAAACTCTCGAGTGCAGTTTTAAGCTATTAAAGCTTAAACTATTTTAAGTTATTAAAGCTTAAAACTGTACTCAGACTGTTGGGACATGCTGTATACCACAGGTTTATGAATTGTTTTGGTGGAGGAAATATCCACACTCATGAACTCATCCTGGATCTTTTAAAACTCAGTTCTTTTAGAGGGGGGTATTTGCAAGGCAAAGGAGTTAAGTGACTTGCCCAAGGTCACATAGCTAAGCAAGTATTACTTGTCTCTGGTCCTCCTGATTCCAGGACTGATGCTCTATCCACTGTGCCACCTAGCTGCCCTGACTTCAGTGTTTCTTAACTTTTGGTGGCCTCATGGATTCCTCAGACACTCCATGTACTCTATTACAAAGGAAATCATTGAAATGCAATTATCAAACTATTTTTAAAAGAGTAACAAGAGTAGCTAGAATTTATGTAATGCCTTAAGATTTGAAAAGTACATTACAAACTTTATCTCATTTTATCTTCACAGCAACCTTATTAAATATTCTATTTTATAGATGAAACAACTGAAGCAGAGAGAGACTAAATGAGTTGCTCAGGGTAACTCAGCTACTAAGTGTCTGAGGTTAATTTTTAATTGGTTTTCCTTACCAGTACCACTATCCTAGATTTAGCACTATCCACTATGCTGTCTTGTTGCTTAGCAAAACAAGTCTAAGGAACTCCAGGTTCCTGGTCTCCAGTCTAGAGTTAGAAAAATGAGACCAGTTTACATTTGCTTGATTTCCCTCTTTTGAGGTAAAAGAGTCAGTTTATCTCTTCTGTTTCTTCAGTATTTTTTCTTTTTAGGTTCTTTTTGTGGATATGGAGATAGCAGAGCTAGTTTTTAGAGGATGTGTATCGATAATATACTCAATAAGGTGAATCTTGCATGGACCTTGGCTTTCTTATCTGTTATTATTATAACAGATTCAATGGACTCAGATTCAATGGTCCCCCCAAAAGGTGGACCTAATCATTGAGAATCTTAGTGGGGGTAGAGTTACCAGGTATAGTATCCATCTGGCTACTAGATCACATAGTACCCATCAGCTGCTTCCCCTGGTTAAGGCCCCTAGTCTTCCACTGTAATTCCTTCTTTAAATTAAGAAAACCTTAGGGCACTTCTACAACTGCTGCAATTCACTGAGGTACAAACTTCACATATTTCAGTGTGATTCATTGATAATACCCAAACCTAAACACTAAAACCTCCCAAACCCAAGGTCTCAGCTACCCCTGGACTACTGTTCCTTTCAGTTCCCTTCTTAACCTCCTATATGAGGCTTAACCTCAATCAATAAACATTTTTAAAGTCTCTACTATGTTATCAAACATCAGTGTCCTAATAGGATTGGGGAAATAAAGACCAAAAAAAAAAATCCTTGACTTCAAGTGCTTGCATTCTGTCAGAAGAAACTATGTTTATATGTGCATATATACAAGTTTCTATCTAGGTGGTGGGAAGACACTGGAAGCAGTAGAGAGGAAGGACCATGAAAGACCTTATCCTGTATCTTTACTGTATTCCATTCTGAGCCCTGGGTAACAAAAAACTACATTAGAATGCTACATCAGCTGTGTCCTAAATGATCTAGCTGCATGACCTCTACCTTCCCTGCAACTCCTTCATAGGCTGTGCTACGAGAGCCCAGGCATGAGCCCAGGCCTATGCTGGTGACCCAAGAGAACTCATGCTAAACTCTGCATCACAGACTAGAAGTGACAAGTTTCTGATGTAGCAAGAAGGATACCCATTTCTAAAATAGTAAGAGTAAAAGAATTTATATTTTGCTGTTTGGTCATTTTACAATTATGTCCAGCTCTTCAAGACTACATTTGAGGTTTTCTTGGCAAAGATACTAGAACGGTTTGTCATTTCCATCTTCAGTTAATTTTACAGATGAAAAAATCGAGGCAAACAGGATTAAGTGATTGCCCAGGATCATGCAGCTAATAGGTGTCTAAAGCGAGATTTGAACTCAAGTCTTCCTGATTCCAGGTCTGGAGCTCTATCCAAAGTGCCACTTAAAATTTTCAAAGCATTTTGCATGTGTTATCTCATTTGATCCTTATAACAAACCTGTGAGTTAAGTGCTACTATTCCCTTCTAATATAAGAAGAGAAATGAGATTAAAAGAAATTATGACTTGTTCAAGGCCTCATAATTATAAAGTATCTGATGCAGGATTGAGTCTAGTGGAGTTGTACTACTTTTCTGCCCAAGACGATTCCCTTTATGATATACCTATTACAGAGTGATTCTAACCATTCTATAATGATCTTGTATCCTTCTCTGTGTCAGACCCACTGTGATTAACCACTTTACAATTATTATCTCATTTGATCCTTACAGCACTCTTGGGAAGTAGCCTCAGATATTTATTAGTTGTTTGACCTGGGGTAGGTTACTTAACCCTGTTTACCTCAGTTTCTTCATCTGTAAAATGAGCTGAAGGAAAAGGCAAACCACTTCAGTATACCTTCTTTACAGTCAAAGAAGCTGAAGCAAATGGAGATTAAGTGACTGGCCTGGGATCACCCTCCTAAAGTCTGAGGTCAAATTTGAATTTAGGTCTTCTTGAGCTTGCATTAATTTGTATGTTGCCCCTCCCCATTAACTTATTGAAGGTAAAAGTTATTTTTACCCCTTTTTGCATCCCCATTGCTAAGAGCAGTGCTTGATAACACAGTAAACCCTTCATAAAGGTTTCTTCTTACTTAAATAATTTAGACTACCATGTCTGCTGCCTCCTCTGCTGGTAGCTCTATTCTTCAACCATCCTTGGAATTTGTATGATTGCCAGAAAGGGTGACTGTTTATAATTCTCCCTTGTCACCCTGATTAAAGGTCAAGATATGGAATCGCACCAAGAAGAATGCTGAGAAGTTTGCTCAGACAGTGAAGGGAGATGTGCAAGTCTGCTCATCTGTCCAGGAGGCAGTGACGGGTGCAGATGTGATCATTACTGTCACCATGGCAACACAACCCATTTTATTTGGAAAATGGGTGAAACCAGGAGCCCATATCAATGGTAAGCATGAGGTCCTTAGTTTTTTAAACAGGATTTAAATTGTGTCCAGAATTCTGGACTAGGAGAGGCATGAAAGAGATTGCCATGTAGTTTTATCAAGTCACTAAGGGTTTGAATGACTAGCACCAAAAATGTAATCCATTGTATAGAGGGACCAACTTCTGACCTTGAATACCACCAGCAAGATTAAGACATTGTAACAAGCTAGGTTAGAGAAGGCTTGAAACAAAAGTCCAAGCAAGCCTTCAAGGTTAGGTGAAGGCAAAGGATCTAGAAACAGGAGTAAGGTCAGGAGTCATTTGTTCTAGGTTCATGCATATAAAGAAATGGTACTTAAAAGCTAGTTCCCAAACCAGGGAACTAATTTTGAGCTTGATTCTTAATGTTGTTTGTTAAAGCTGTTTCTTGTTAACCATGACACACAAGACCTTTTTGGTAACCTGGTGAAGCCCATGGACCTCTTCTCAGAATAATGCTTGTTGCCTACACTCATATTTGAAGGAAAAGTTAAATATTAGTTATAGATTAGTGAAAATAAAGATATGCTTTTTCCCCATCCAACTTCATATCTTCTTCCTTCCCCCATTCCACAAAATCTATCCAAGGACTCAGATAAAGAACATTTGAGTTAGAAGACAAGAGGATGGGTAATAGCAAATACTGTCAGTTAAAATTCCAACTGTGAATTAAAGATTATAGAATATGGTAGTAGAGAGCAGTTATATGGGCAGACATTTTTAGAGTGCACTGGAAACAGATAATAAGGACCTAGTTACAGCGACATCTAAGGTCAGAGGCAAATCCAGTTGCTTGGAGGACTGTGCCCAAACACTAGGAGGATTAGGGTCACATAGCAGAAAACTAGACATAGGGAGTTGTGGACATAGAGAACAAAAATCCTTGACTTCCCATTAGGAGAGACCAGGCACCGGGATGACCAGCAGGGTGAGACAGCACAGAAACTCAGACTGTGGGAAGACTAAGGAGCACAAAGCAGAAACTCAGTCAGTGGTAGAAAAAAAGAAAAATATAATTAGTTGCAAGACTTGTGGACAGAATTGCACCACAGCCCCTGAAATACAAAAGATGGGGGAAAAAGCAAAAAAACCAAACAAACCAGAAACTACCTTACTACTGGACTGCCAAGAACTTATTGACCCATAGAATAATATTCCCCCTTAGTTAGAAGTGAGATAAGTACCAAAGTCTATGGTAGGGCTGAACCTAACTAAATGAAAGTTATGAAGGAAGCAGCAGAAAAGAGAATGACTTTGGTGATAAAGGAAATTTTTCTGAAGCCAAAACATCCCCTTTTTTGTTCATGCTCCTGATTCAGAAAAGGAAAGCTTTCTCACATCCTTTGTGTTTTTAGGGCTGTTGAATTCCATTTGATGTTTCTCAGGGTTGGGGTCTCACCAAGGGTTCTGCTTTGCTGAGTTTTTTATTTTACGATTTTTTTTAGCCATTGGAGCCAGTAGACCTGACTGGAGAGAACTAGATGATGAAATTATGAAGAATTGTGTCCTGTATGTAGATTCCCGGGAAGGAGCCCTCAAGGAGTCTGGAGATGTCATATTGTCTGGGGTAAAATTCTTTCTTTTATTGTTGAACTTAGAGTATCCACAATCTGAAAACTAGTACCTCTGGTGTGAGCATTTGACAAGCTCCTTCTAGAGCTGCCCATCCACCTTTGGTGCCTACCTGATTCATCCAACTCTCTCCTGTGACTCCAAAATACTATACATATCATGCTCAGTGGCCACACCCTGGTAAACCATCTTGGTAGACAAACTGAGCCAGGTTGAGAATAATCATATCTCAAACCTGGAATGTCTACTTCCAAGCATGTAAAGACTTCTCCTGGCAGAATGGGAGGATGAGAACAATTTGTTCCAACAGCCTTTGAGACAGCTGAAACAGATGCAATGTAAAGATTAGAGTTTGGTATCAGACATTGAAGATGCTTTCTTTTTTGGCTCCTCAATGGACATAGGCCAGCCAAATCTTGGCACTTCCATCAATGCAGACATAACTCAATCTATGTTTGTTTGTATCATAGGCTGAGATCTTTGCAGAGCTGGGGGAAGTGGTGAAGGGAGTGAAGCCATCCCATTGTGAGAAAACTACAGTGTTCAAATCTTTAGGTAAGAGTCATTACCCACTGAATACAAATACAACAGAAAATATGGTGGTTTACCCAACATCAGAAATAGAAATAACTCCTCTAATAACTGGAGCTACTTATAATAAATGTATATGATATTTATTAACAATATTAATAGTCACATAATTTATATCCTAAAGGGGCCCAGAAAGGTATATGCTTTTAATTTTAAAGGTGGAAAGAAGGGGATTTAAGAAAAGTGGCAAATTTCCAGACCAAACATGCATTCATGTATCCCTCAGCCAGCCTCAGACACTTATTAGCTATGTGACCTTGAGGAAGTCAATTAAGCTTGGTTAAGTGCCTCAATTTTCTTATCAGTAAATTGGGGATAATTATAGCAAATGGTGTGAAAACCAAGTGATATCATAATTTAAAAGTGCTTAGTAGTATCTGGCACATTAGTAAGTACTACATAAATATTAGCTATTATTATGATTGAAGATAGAATTTATCTCCTCGGGTTGTGGTGAGGATCGAGTAAAATAATATATATATATCAGATTTTCTTGCAAAAATTGAAGTGTTATAAAAATGCTGGCCATTATGAATATAATTGTTGTTGTTGCTGTTATAACTTCCCCAATTTACTGACTTACTGCCAGAATAATGGGATTTAAGGGGACAGGTTTCTATTGTAAAAAGAGCAAATAAAGCATAAATATAGCAGGTTCTGGCTAACAAATCCTGCTCCAATGCAAATATGGTATCACTATGCATACAGCAACTTGTCAGAGTAGGGATTGGTAAGACCCATGAAAGAGACAAAACAATGGAACCAAGTAAGAAATCTCTCATTCTCTTTTGAACTCTAGTTCTTTTCGACAATGTTATTAGATACTTTGCTAATAGGATTAGGACTTGGTTTCCATTGGTTGGCTCCTTCCTTCCTTCAAAAACAAACAAACATTTATTGATTAAAGCACAAAATGAAAAAAGAAACTTGGACCTTGCCTTCAAGGATCTTTTCTTCCAGTTTGAGAAATAAGATATAAACTCAAAAAAATTCTAAGGCATCATATAAAATCTTCCACATGAGTAACATAGGCATAAAAACTCTTAAGAGTTCAAAGGAGGAAATGATCACTTAGGGCTGATGTGGTCAGGAGCCAAGACTTCAGGAACAAGCCTGAAAGAATGGGATGGACTTCAGATTACTGATTCTACCTTTTGGGAATATTGAAGAATAAATTCAAACTATATAAAAAATCCAGTGACTAATAAAAGGTGACATTGTAAGAATAGTCTGGTGAAATAGTCACCTACTTGTTGCAGGTATCAACTAGATTTCTGAACCTACCAGTTTTTATTCCATTCCCAGTCAATGCCTCATCCCTTAGGAGTATGGAGTAGAAGGAAGTTTAGGATTTCCTTCATCTTGCCATTTTTCATTGATTTTGTCTAGCAAACAGGAATGTCAGAAATTGACCACATATTTACTTGGCTTTTAGAAATTAGGGCTTGGTTAAGTCTGGGTTATTTCAAGAAAGAGAATTGGTCAAAGATAACTTGGATTTCTATCCTTTCCAGGAATGGCCGTGGAAGATGCAGTTGCAGCAAAACTGATCTATGATTCTTGGTCATCTGATAAATGAAGCAGAGGACCTAGCATTGAGATGCTGCACATTAAGACCTATTATTGCTAGTTGTCTCCCATAGTTTCTCATGGGGGAATATACTTTTTCATTTAATATTACCTGCCTTAAAAAGTAAACTAGTCATTTTTGTTTTGGGTTAAAAAAAATTACATATTGTACATTTTCTTTCCTCAGCCTTGCTGTATCTTATTATAGCATTCTTTGTCCATGGATATTACCACCTTTGTAATTCCCTTAAATAAAGAGCTTGCCAGTGCTCACCTGCTTGCTACATTTCTTGTCTATGGAAGTCATGGGAGTCAAATATTTGCTTTTCCCTTTGGAAGGTGGCAAGAAGTAAAGGTCAACAAAGACACAATTATAGTCTAACAGAGATTTTCCCAATGAAAGCATGATAGAACCACAGATACTAAAGCCTTAAGGAATGATCTTTCCACATTTATCAGGTTTGATGATAAAACTTTAAAGCCTCACATGAAGGAAAAACCATGAGGGATAGGGAGGGTAAGCATTTGATTTTCTTTATTTTTTTAATGGAATCTTATGACAGTATGCATAGCCTCATTTGGGGAGAGAGCATCATGTAGAAGGAATGCTATATTTGGAGTTAGATGATTTAGGTTCAAAATTTGACTGTGATTTGACCCATTTGACTGTGTGCAACTTGTTTAACTTCTCTGGGCATTAGTTTCCTCACCTGTAAAATAGGTGAGTTGGACAAAATGCCTTTGAAAGTCCTTTTCAGCTCTAAATCTAAGAGTCTGAGAGCAGTTTTGCTTAAGATGAGTAATTTATGAGGTTTTGGGTTTTTTTTTTAAGGATTCAGAGTTTAAAATCAGGAGTAATAAGTTCTGAAGATGCTTTTTATTAGAAAATTTGTTCACTCTTTGCCATAGCAATAATGCACCAAATGATATTCTGGGGTTTTTTTACTATGAAATTTGGGGCAATAACTTCTACTTCTTACTGGTCATATGACAAAACTTTGAGCTTGTGTTAAATGTGTTCAACTTAGTGTTTGAATCTGCCTTTAAAATGGAGATAATAATACTATGCTATCTACCTCACATGAGTATTGTTAGAGAAAATGCCTTACAGTGAATTGTAGGGTTAATCTGACTTTTGATCAGTTATCCAACAAGCTCTTATACTAGTATCTCTGGGGATACAAAGTCAATAATGAAACCAGTTCCTGCCCTAAAAGAGCTTATAGTCTAATTGAGATAATATGCACAGGTCATATACAGGCATATACAAAAAAAGATAAGAAGGTATTACCAGCTAAAGTTTGGCTCACGTGGGAGGCAAAATATGAACTGAGTCTTGAAGAAAAGAAGGGATTCCAAGACGCCTGGGTGAGGGGGAGTACTTTCCAGGCATGGGAAGCAACCAATGCAAAAACACAGAGACCAGAGAGGAATGTCACCTGTTGACAGCAGCAAAAAGGTCATTTGGCTGGACTCTAGAGTGTCAAAGTTCCTTCCAGAATACATGTATAAGGGGTAGAGCCAAGACTTATTACTCAGGTCCTGAGGCTTCTAAGTTCAGTGTTTCAAGATCAGTGTTCTTTACAAGGCTTTACAAACCTCTCTTACATTGCCTCTTACATTTACATTGACCTAAAATTCAGGGAAATGATTTACTGTTACCTATAGGAAGTCAGAAATGTAATATTAAACCAGGGTTTCTAGACTAATCATTTACATAAGACTTCCTTCATTTAGCATAAAGGAATATTATTCTATGCTCTGGGATATGGAATTAGAAATATTTTCTTCTAGCTCCTATTTATGTGAAAGCACAAATGGGGTTCCAAGTTCATTTCAGAGATATTCCAGTAGGGAGAGGGAGAAAGACTGAAAAGAGACCAAAGTCCCAACTCCAAGATCCCCTAACTTAGCCACAAAGAGTTGAATAAATCATCCCATCAAAGAGGAAAATCTTATTCAAATGCCTAGGCTTGAACTCCAGGTTATGTAATATTGTCCAAAAATAATATGAGAGGGGTGGCTAGGTGGCGCAGTGGATAAAGCACCGGCCATGGAGTCAGGAGTACCTGGGTTCAAATCCAGTCTCAGACACTTAATATTACCTAGCCGTGTGGCCTTGGGCAAGCCACTTAACCCCATTGCCTTGTAAAAAAAAAACACTAAAAAAACTAATATGAGATTCAGATTTACCTTCTTTAAGTAAATAATATTTGGTCCAGATGTGAATTTCCCTTAGTCACAGTCAAAACAACTTGGCCAGATGTAACGTCCAAATATGGAATTCAGATGTAGCCAGTTACACAACTTTTTTTATATTTGTAAGTTTATACTTATGATACTTATGTAAGTCTTAAATTTGACATGATGCCAGCTTTGTTCTATGCTCCTATAAATGTCCAGGCTACTGGACTGACTTGGGGAAAAGTAAAGAGAGCAGACTTGCTCTGAGCTGACAAGCAGGAGAAGCAGACTAGGAACTTGGGATATGTGGATTGGTTTATATGTGGACTTAATTTATATGTAGCCACCTTTCACCTGTTCAGTAAATCTCTCTATCTCCTCCCAGGCAGTATTCTTCTGGTCTATCTGAATTAAAAGAACCTTCAATCAGGAAAAGAAGATTTAAACCTCCACAGTTTCCTGCCCTACAATTGGCAAGGAGGATGGGATTTGCTCCTGATCTCCTGCTCCTCCTAATTTGCTTTACACTTTCTCTAAACCTAGAACCAAAGAAAAATCAGTTTTCAAAAGAATTAAGAAATGTGAGGCAATGTTTAATATCAAACTTTAAGGTTCATGTATATAGCCACTGAGGTTGGAAATGGTTATTCTTATAGGCAAACCAGCTGCTCCTAAACATTTCCCACTTTTGAAATTTGAGTAGAGCTACTCTTTCCTAGATTCTCCCTTTAGCCAACCCTCAGCCTTCCAACACTTCACTGCCTCTCATTCAGTTACAGGCTAGCTTTCAAAGAGAACAAGTGAATTTGTTTAAGGAGGCTGCTTCTTTTCCCACCCAACCTCCTCCTAACCATCAATCTGCTGGGGACAAAAACAAAAATAAAATTATAGACCCAGATTTACTCTGTTTTAGGAACTTTATCAAATACTAATAAATTTAAATGAAATTCTCATTTGCTCACAGACTTAAATAAGATTTAAAAATCCTAGTATTTTAGACAAAGGGACTTATTCCTTTGTCTCTAAAAGAATCTCTCTCTCTCTCTCTCTCTCTCTCTCTCTCTCTCTCTCTCTCTCTCTCTCACACACACACACACACACACACACACACACACACACAGGCACACACAGACCCTTCCCTCCCTAGCTCCCTCTCTCATTGTCTTCTGCTCTCAAAAACACACATAAATTAAAAATAGTTACAATTGCTTAAAATTTTATGTATTGGGTGAAACTTGAAAATACTATTTATGGGGGCAACTAGGTAGCACAGTGGATAGAGCACTGGCCCTGGAGTCAGGAGTAACTGAGTTCAAATCCCACCTCAGTCACATAATAATTACCTAGCTGTGTGGCCTTGGGCAAGCCACTTAACCCCATTGCCTTGCAAAATGAATAAATAAATAAAATTTAAAAAAAGATACTATTTATGATATCACAGTAGATAGAATGCTAGCCCTGAAGTTAACTGGAGGACCTAAGTTCAAATGTAGCTTCAGACAATCACTAGCTCTGTGACCTTGGGCAAGTCACCTAACCCTGATTGCATTACCTCCAGGGCGATCTCCAGTTGCCCTGATTCATACTAGGTCACTGAACCAGATGGCTCTGGAGGAGAAAGTGAGGCTGGTGACTTAGCATAGCATTCTCCTCACTCAAATTCAATTCACCTCCCAGATGTCATGGTGGTCTTCCACAACAAAGAGCAAACATCATCAACATCATCATCACCACTAATTAAATAAGGAATTACAAAACAAAATTAAAGAACAGAACAACATTTGAGCAAATCTCTGCTATTTAGATGGAAAAGTGAGGAAATAGATGATAGCATATATTACTATCTTTTTCAGATCTCCTAGAGAAAAAAAAGCAATTCAAAAAATACTTCCTCAGTTCATTTCAGCCATACCCCTCCTCAATGTCCTGGTAAGTGAAGGGAATATTGTCAGAATTTCTCTCCCCCAAGCCATAAACAACCAGAGGGTACTATATTTTTTGTTCTGGGTGTGGCCCTCAGATAATTATTTTATTTTAATTTTGTCCTCAAATAACCTAAGGTTGGACAGCCCTGTTATAGTATAGAAATAGAACAGACTATTATTATGCCTAAATAGGTAGCTAGTTGGTATAATAGAGAGAAGGTGGGACCTGGAACCAAGAAGATCTGAGTTCAAATATGATATCAAATATTTATTAGCTGAATGACCCTGGGAAAAATCATTTAACCTCAGTCTGCTTCAGTTTCCTCATTTATTAAATGTAGATAAATAGTACCAGTCTCATAGAAATGATATGAAGTTAAAATGAGATAATATTTACAAAACTTTTGTTGTTGTTCAGTCATATCCAGTTCTTCTTGACCCATTTGGTGCTTTCTTGGCAAAGACATTGGCTCATCTTACATGTAAGGAAACTGAGGTAAGTAGAGTTAAGTGACTTGCCCAGGATCACATAGCTAGTGTTTAAGGTCAGATTTGAACTCAAGAAGATGAATCTTCTTGACCCCAGTTCTGGTACTTTTATCTACAGCATTACCTAAGTGTTCCTAGTTTGCTAAAACAAATGTTAAAAAATTATTTTAACATTGTCAGGCACAGTTGACTGAATCTGATCTTGTCCCCATGCCCAGATACATGAATTTCCTGAGAATGACCAGACATTTGCAATCCCAGTCTCTGACTAATTTTATAAATGTTCCAAATTTTCCATTCTAGAGATTTCTAAGCTTTCTCTATGGACTTTTGCTCAGGAGGCAAAACAGGTGAACTTGTGAAACTGAGATGCCCTTCACCCCTCCTACCTGCTGTCTACACCTCTTCACCTGCTTCTCGATCAATCCCTTAGTTCTCTATATAAATACTATTCACAACCCCTCCTAGGGTCCTGTAATACTTGCTCTAGCTCAACCTACAGCTTGTTAGCCCTGGTTAAAGACCTCTATTTTCCTATATTGATTGTTTTTCTCTTGCATTCAGAGTGATATATAATTGGAGAGAAGGGGATAAAATGTATAAGAAAAAGATGCTTTATAAATGCTCCCTATTATTAAAAAATTATTGACAAAAAGAATGAATTCACATGACCCTAAGAAGATTTTTATGAACTGATACAGAATGGAGTGAAAGGAACCAGGAAAACAATTCATACAATGATTACATTTTAAAGAAAAAAACTTTGAACATCAGAACAAATGAAAAAGTATTAAGTACTTACTAGGTGAAAGGCACTATACTACATACTGGGGATATAAATAGAAAAGCAAGGCAGCCCCTAGTCTGCAGCTCATATTCCAAAGGAGATAAAAAAAATATATTTAGAAAGAGCTTTCAAAAACCTAGGAATGGGACAGCAAGGTGGTACAATGGCTAGAGCACTAACCCTGGAGTCAGGAGGACCTGAGGTCAAATCTGGCTTCAAACACCTAATAATTGCCTAGCTGTGTGACCTTGGGCAAGTCACTTAACCCAATTGCCTTAATAAAATAAAAAAAATTAGGAACTCTCAATTCAATGACAGCAAATACTATAAAATTTGGAGACATAAGTTGGAATCAGAAAAACCTGACATTCCTTGAATGTTAGAATAAGATCTATATTTTATTGTATATGCAATAAGGGGCTACTGAATGTTTTTGAAATCATTTGGACATTTCAAACCATGTATTAGATGCTCCTGAGACATCCTAAACTCAACACAACCAAAAGAAAATTTCCAATCTTCCCCTCAACTCTCTTTCAAATTTCACTATTTCTGTTCAAGGTGTGTACTACCATTTATTCTTCCACAGATTTGTAACTATGAAAGCATCCCTTACTCTTTATTCTTCCTTGTCCCACATGTTTTATCAGTTGTAAACTCTTGTGATTTTTCTTTCCAAAATATCCCTTTCTCTTTATTCACAGGATGAGCTCAGACCCTCATCTACTCTCATTATTGAAATGATTATTGAAATGACTACTAACTGATCTCCCTGTCTTCAGTTTCTTCCCACTGCATTCTGTCCTCCTCACAGATGCCAAAGCAATTTTCCTTAAGTGCAGATGTGACCATGTTCCTCCCTCATTCAATAAACACCAGTGGCTCTCTGTTGCCTGTAGGATAAAATATAAACCCCACTTTTTAGTTTAAAGCTTTTCATAGCTAGAAGGCACAGTAAAAAGAGCACCAGTCCTGGAGTCAGCAGGAACCTAAGTTCAAATGTGGCTTCAGATACTTAGTTATGTTACCTTGAGCAAATAGCTTAACCTCAATTGCCTCCAAAAAAAAGTTCTTCACAGTCTGGCTTCAATTTATTTTTTCTAGCTTTGTTGAACACCATTCCCTTTGCCATGCTCTGTAATTCATTCTCACTGTCCTCAGTGTTCCTCTCCCACCATTCCTTTGTACTGCCTCCCACTATACTCACCCCTTTCTCACCTCTACCTTATAGACTCCCTCTCTAAGACCAAGCCTTTCTCTGATTCCTTTAACTGCTAGTGCCCTTTCTCTCTAATTATCTGGTGTGTTTGTATTTATTCTCTTCACATTTCATATATGTGTATGCATATGTGTAGGTATGTACATATGTATCCATATACATACATGCATATATGTATATGGAGGGAATGTGATGTACTATGCATTTGGGAAACTCCTTTGACAACTGCTTAAAGAATAGAAGGAAGAGACTAGAGTCAGGGAAATCAATTATTAAAATAGCCCAAAGGAAAAATAATGAAGACTTAAACTAAGATTCCTTGTCTCCAGCACAATATTACTTTTCTTTCCTGGAAAATAAACACTTTTATTCAAAGCCTGCATTGTGTTTGTTTTTTTTAACCTGCATAAATCTTGTGAATCACAGGAATCTCTTTTTTAACTGAATAATTAAAATACCTCAATTGTTGTTCCATCAGATCTGACTCATCTGGACCCCATTTGGAGTTTTCTTGGCAAAAATATTAGCATGGTTAGCCATTTCCTTTACCAACTCATCTTACAAATGAGGAAACTGGGGTAAATAGGCTAAAGTTGTTGAAGGGAAATGGGTTGTGCCATTAGAGAAAGAATTCAAAGATCAGGGTTCCCATAAATGAAAAACTTATGGATTGAACCTGGAGGTGGAAAAGTTTCAGACTTTAATTCACAGACCTGCAAAGTTCATCACAAGCCTACGAAGTTCATATATACATACATATATATATGTATGTATATATGTTATAGACCAAATCTGGAGAGTAGTGAGTTACTTAAGGACAAATTGAATTACAAAGGTCAAGAAAAGAATGTCTGAGGGAAAGAGAAAGGAAAGGAAAACAGTCATAAGAAATGACTAGGCCTAAGTAGGGGGATGGGCTGAGATTGCTCTTACCTTATCGAATTTACATTTAACAATGGAGAGTTACAATGAATTTCAGTGAATTTATGTTTAAAAGGAGGTTTATACTGAACAATTTGGGTCTGAGGCTCATAAAAAGTGTTGGGCAATCACAGACAATATTTCCTTAATATTAAAAAGTTATCAAATATATCTCAACAAAATAACTTGCCTAGGGTCACAAGACTAGTAAATAAATGTCTATCACCTGATTTGAACTGAGAAAGATGAGTCTTTCTCTCTTCAGGACTAGCCCTCTATACTATGCCATCTCGTTGTACAGTATCTATTTATCCCAGTCAGGTTGGAAGTCTTAGAAGTTTATCTTCATGCTTTATCTTCCATTTTCTGTGTCCTTTTCCAGACTCTATGGGGAATCCTTCTTCCTGTATATTAGAAAGAACCCTAGATATGGTATTTAAGGATTTGAATTACTATTCCAGTTCTGCTACTTTTACTCCTTCTGTGAAAATGTACAAATCAATTAACTTCATTTCCTGACTCTAGTTCAAATGAAGACATGGACTAGATGATTTCTAAGGTACAATTTACAACCTTCAACAAAACAAGAGAAAAATGAATTAATAGTCATTTTTTACTTGCTTTGTGTTAGTATAACATATAAAACTAGCTTAACCAGACTTTAAATTTCGAACTTTTCAATTTAGGAATGAAATCTCTTTTCTGGCATCAGTTAAGTAGGGAAGAAAATAATCTTTTGGGCAGTGCAGCTCCTAAAATCACACAGTACTCATTACCCATAAGTGGTCTTCTATATAGTACATGCTTCTCCTGCTCCAAAGGGTGTGACCAAGAGTCCAATATAGTTTAGGAAATAGAATGAACACCTTCCACAGTACAGAAAAGCTTCAAAAGATCACAGCTTTCCTCTCTGCCTGCTTCATTAGCAACTCACTCAGGGCTGCTAGGAGTACAATGCCTGGAGTCAGAAAGACCTGAGGTTGAATCCAACCTCAGACAAATCCCTTAATCCTGTTTGCCTCAGTTTCCTCATCTGTAAAATGAGCCAGAGAAGGAAATGGCAAACCATTCCAGTATCTTTGGACATGACTGAAAAGTGATGTAACAACAAAAAAAGGGCAATATGCTCTTACCTCAGAACCTTAGGGTCAAAAAAGGATTATGTATCAACACCAAAAAGCACTAAAGTTTTTCAACCATGGCTTCTTATGATATGAATCAAAGCTGGGAGAATGCCAGTATCTTCTGGCACCAGAAAGGGAAAGCTTGATAGTTTTCTATTAATAGTAGTAAGAGCTGATATAGCTTTGGGGCAGTTTCTTGGTTCTGTACTCATTTTCTCTTCTATAATTTCTTATCAATTTTTTAATTTATCTGTTTTTTTGTAAGGAAATTTAATTCTCTTGTTTTTAGCCACATAAATGTTAAATTTGTCTTTTCTTCCATTAAATAAACATACATAACCTACATGCTTCTCTTTGTGTCTATAACATTTATATTAGATGATAACTATATCAAAAACTAACACAATGGCTCAATAGGCACCACTTGACTGAGGCCACAGAGACTAGGATTCTGGGCTAATATTTATCCTTTATCTGCTCTGGAGATTTGTCCTGGCCTTCAATAGAGGAAAGCTTCCTAAAATTTCAATTCCACTCCCCCCCCCCAGATTCCAGGGAAGCAATTCTAATTTTGGTTCTAGGCAAAAGTTCTTTTCCCAACAAGGGAATGATGGAGAAAAGTACAGAGGGAAAATAGGTAATTTTATATCCACACACAAAAGAAGGAATTCTAAGCAATAAAAGAATCATTGAATGAATAGAACAGAATCCAATAAATCACTACTAATATAATCAGTTGAGAAGAATTGCATTTTCTTTTTAAGGCCTGAAAATTATGGATAATGTTTTATTTCTACTAAATAAAATCTATTCAACACCAAAGATTTTCTCTTTTTTTAATACATTCTTAATGGCCAGTATGCCTCTGCTACTCTTGCCATTGTAAGTTCCAGAAATCACTATCCTGGTGTTCAGGTGTACAGGAAAGGGACATACCAGTTGCCTTTTGAGAAGTCACAAAACCTTGTACCAAAGAAAATAGAAATCAGAAATGACCACATCCCAAATGCGAGACTTAGAAGGCAATGACCTTATCCCAAATACAAGACTTAGAAGGCTATGAGCTCATGGCTTGTGTCTATAATATATGGAACTGCTCTGGCATGACATTTCAGTCTGGGTAAAAAGAGTCATTAAGCTGTCTCAAAATAGTCTGTTTAATATGAATAAAATGGGTTTATACTGCTCTCAGGCAGACATCCTAGAGAATCTCAAAGGCAGCTGGTCAATAATTCAGTAATTGGATCTTATTCAACATCTTGTTCTGGTTCCACCCCCACCAAACTAAAGCAGGAATACTGTGGAAAATGATACTGCTGGAATCTTGCTCTACCCCTGGGGTGGGCTTATCATTGCTTTTCTATGCCTGGGTCTAACTCTAACCCCACTATGCAGGGGAAGAACAATTCTACTGATTTGTATTTCCACAACTGGATTCTTCTTTACCCTATTGAGATAAGGTGAATAATGTTCCTATACTCAGGTCTAACCCTGCCCCCCTTGACTAGAAAGAAACACAAAACTCATTCAAAACAAGACAAAAAAACCACAGACTCCCCTAGGCTAGTATATGTGTTTTATCTCTCTTGTGAAAATAATAACCATTTCTGGCAATGTTGGGGAGGTTAACTAGGGTCTGAACTCTACAGATATCCAGAGAGACAGACAGACAGACAAACAGACAAACAGACAGACAGACAGACAGGCAGGCAGGCAGGCAGATAGGCAGAGAAACAAAGAGAGGCAGATAAATAGAGACTGAAGTAGAGAATAAATACTCCTTGTCCTCAGTAAATCAACAATTGGCACATTTGTCCACATCCCCAATTCCAGAAAGGTCTCTGGGCACCATGGAGAATTAAGCAATTTCTTTTTAAATGACTCTCAACAAAGTCCATATGGCAGAATTTGGAACTCAGTTTTAAAAAAATGTTAAAAATTATTTTTCATGTAATTGGGAAAAAATATTGAATAGAAAAAAAATTTTTAAAGGGGAAGAGGGGAACCCACATTGTACAGTTCTCAGTGGCCTCCTGAATGTCATTTAAAAGTCCCAATTAGTTTGTTTGGCAGTTTTTCAGATTAACCCAAAATTATAGTCTTATAGGAGAGGTAGACCTGACTCAGAAATGTCTACCAGCTGATGGACTACTATCACCTTCCCTATACATAAAATTTTACAAATTCACCCCAGCAGTTCAATGCATTTTTCTTCAGGGTACAATGCCACAGAGTATATTTATAATGTTTCCTCCTTTTTGAATGGCCACAGTCTAATTTCTTGGAATTGAGAGAGAAGGTGCACTTTGTAATCAATTACTATCTCATGAGGCATCACCAAAAGCAACATCAGAAATCTGGAGGCCAATGTGGACTCACTCTCCTCTCTCCTGCTCATCCCTCACTTTGACAAGACCATTTCATCCAATTCCTGAATTAATTATTCTGGGTTAGGGGAAGCTATGTGGTGCAATGGATAGAGAATCAGCCCTTGAGTCAGGAGGACCTGAGTTCAAATTTAATCTCAGACATTTAATAATTACCTAGCTATGTGATCTTGGTCAAGTCACTTAGCACCCTTCCCCCTCCCCTCTCCCTGGCATTGCCTTGTAAAAAGCAAAAAAAAAAACCCAAAATAATTTATTCTGGGCTAGGACCAACCTAGGTCTGGTAGTTCAAATTCACCATTGAAATATCAGACACCAATAGGTTATTCAACTGTTAAGGGCAGTAGATAGATCAACAGCCTTGGAGTCAGGTCAAATCTGGCTTCAGATACTTGACACTTACTGTGTGATCTTGAGTAAGTCACTTAATCCTGATTGTCTTGCATCCAGGAACATCTACAATCATCTCCAGTCATTTCATTTTTGGCTACTGGACCTAGGAGGAGAAAATAAGACTGGTGACTTAGCCAAGCATCCCCTCATTCAAATCCAGTTCACTTGCTTATCATGTATTACTTCCCAATGTTGTAGGCTTCTTTGAGTGTAGAGGACAATCATCATTCGTTAACAAAAGGAGATTTACTTAGCCATAGCAAGGGGAGGGTATTCAACAAAGTTGAGGACTAAGAATACTATAAGTTAATTCTCCTAAGTGAACTTCCCTACTTCTCAATTGTCCATCATGGGCAAGCAACCATTTCTTAGTTTGAGGCTAAAGATGTTCATAGTTATTTTGTATGCAGGAGATCAGAAAGTGCTATCAATAGCCCAAGTCTTTAGTCCTTTCAAAACAAATCAAATTTCGAGAACAGTTGCAATACTTTTAGAGGAAAAATTATCCTAAATGACATGGAAGGTTAGGGTGTTTTTCACATTACACATGGGTATTGCAATAGTTCAGCCCTTTAGTGATATACAACATATAAGGACAAATCTGGAAATTCTACTTGTCAAGTTAAAAAATTTCTGAAAGGAGGAAAATTCCTCCTTTCAGCTTTCTTTCTTTCATAAATTCCTTATTTCCTATATCATTGCATAGGAACCATGAGAGTATTACATGATGCCTTTGGACATATGGGTCAAAAGGAAAACCCAAAGGTAGAAACAGGTTCCACTGGCCTAAAATGATGGCAGGTATGATTAATAAGTATAAGAATTGTGTTTAATGTATCCAAAGAAATGTAATAACAACTCACTCTCATCTTCAGAGAATGGAGGCACCAATAAACTTTTTGAACTTGTCTACATTGACTTTCTCTCTCCAGAAAGTCCCTAGATCATATCTTAGTGATGTCTTATCATTTTACCATGTATATACAAGAATGTAAAATTAAATACCAGAATGTTTCTCAGTTTGCTACATGTTTTAGGAGAAGAGTTTCAAGTGATAAAGATAGTATTTATTATTGTTGTAATTCAACAACCTTGGCTTGAACTGAGGACACCAATTCAGACAGGAATGAACCCAGAGTTAATCTTTCTGCCTAGAATTTCAGTTACAAAGTTAGTAAACCCTAAGTTACAAAGATTATTCATGGAATCTGAAAATTCTGATGACCAGCTTGGGCTCTCTGCTAGATCAAATAGATCTACAAGAATGAGGAATTATAGTAATAATAAAAAAAATAAATATCTAGTATTCATATAGCTCCTACCTGTGTGCCAGGTATCATATATGATAGGTCAAGACTTTATAAATATTATTTCATTGGACCCTCACAACAATCCTAGGAAACAATTGTTATTATTATCCCCTTTTATAGTTAAAAAAATGGAAGAAACAGAGGTTAAGTTACTTGCCTAGTTTAGACATAAAGAGCAATACCAAAGATAAATTAATAGACCAAGAAACGCTCTATCAAATATATGGAAAGAGGATAACTATGACCAAACAAGAATTAGAGCACATTATAAACTGCAAAATGAATGACTTTGGATATATTAAATTTAAAAGATTTTACACTAATAAAATCAATGCTGCCAAAATTAGAAGGAAAGCAGAAAGCTAGGAAACAATCTTCACAACTAGGAGTTCTGATAAAGGTCTCATTTCTAAAATATATAGAAAATTGCATCAAATTTATCAGGTCACAAGTCATTCCCCAGTTGATAAATGGTCAAAGGATATGAACAGACAGTTTTCAAATGAAGAAATTAAAGCTATATTAATTCAATGAAAAAATGCTCCAAATCATTATTGATTAGAGAAATGCAAATTAAAACAATAATAAGGCATCATCTCACACCTGTCAGATTGGCCAAAATGAGAAACAGGGAGATGATCAATGTTGGAAAGGTTGCATTAGAATTAGATGCATTGCTGGTGGAATTGTGAATGGATCCAACCTTTCTGGAGGGCAATATGGAACTACGCCCAAAAATCAATAAAACTGTTCACACACTTTGATCCAACAATTGCAGTTCTAGGTCTATATCCAGAAGAAATTATAAAAAAAGGGAAAAGTCCTAAATGTTCCAAAATATTCATAGCAGCCCTTTTTGTAGTGGTAAAATAGAAATTGAGGGTATGCCCATCAAATGGGGAATGACTAAACAAGTTATGGTACACGAATACTATGAAATACTATTGTACTATAAGAAATCATAAATGGTCACACTCTAGAGAAGCATGGAATGACTTATGGGATCTGATGCCAAGTGAAGGGAGTAGAATGAAGAGAACAATGTACACATTAACAACAACATTGTGAGATGAACAACTTTGATGGAAGCAGCTCCTCTCAGCAGTTCAAGGAGCTAGGACAACTGTATTAGACTGACTATGGACTATATTATCCCTATCCAGAGGAAGAAAAACAAAACAAAACACATGCACAAAAACAACCCTTCAGAATCTGACGAATACTTTATAAAAATTATCTCTTATGTATCTCTTTCCCCTAATCCTAATTCCTCATACTGAAAATTACTAATCTGTAAACATGTTTATTAAAATATATGTGTATAATGCTAACCTGACTGCTGCTGAGGGAAGGGGGGGGGGTGGGAAGGAAGGGTGGAAGGAAATTTTATAATTTAAAAATATACATGTACATATGGATGAAATTAAATAAATAATTTTTTTTAAAAAGTTACTTGTGCAGGATCACATAACTAGTGACTGTCTGAGACTGAAATTAAACCGAAGTTTTCTTGATCCCAGGTCCAGCTCTCCATATAGCTGCCTCACCACATATCTGCCATATCATCAATTATTTTAGGTATGGGGAATAAAATATTGGAGAATCAGATCCTCTCAACCAATAATCATTCTAATATTGTTACAAATAAAATTGAAAAAATGATTGCACAGATAATCATATGACAATGATAATGTTTACTACTGTAACATACTCCTTAGATATATGATTTGTATGTATTGATCTGTATTAATACAAACAATAATTACTATACGTTTCTGATCAGTGCTTCTATTTTTTTGTTGTTCCTGTTTCTTTGTTTATTGCTAGCATCACCTATAGCTATATCTTTTTTTGTTGTTTATTTATTTACATATAAGCTAAAACTTATGCTCATTTCTAGGTGGCACAGTGGATAGAGCACAAAGCTTGAAATCAGGAAAACCTGAGTTTAGGTCTCACTTCAGGCACATATAAGCTTTGAAACCCTGGGCAAGTCACTTAACCCCAATTTGACTCAGTTTCTCAATTGTAAAATGAGAACACATTAAGGAAGGAAATGGCAAACCACTCCAATATCTTTGCCAAGAAAATCCCATGGACAAGTAATTGGATACAACTGAAAAACAACAAAGTCCATTGATACTATTAATGATATTGTCAATGATGTTTTTACATTTTTGCTGATAATGAGTAAGTTGTTCTTTATCTTTCATTTTCAGAGTACCAAGGACATCATGGGGTAATGTCCTGACTTGTATAAGAATGGGATTTAAGAAGGCAGAGTGGCACGAAGTCATTAGCCATATTATCTTCCAGAGTCACTAAAGTCCAGTGGCAAGATAAAAGTCAGGATGACTGGTGATGGCCCAGGTTGCATGGATAACTTTAGTATAAATTGACCTAACTCTAAGTGCCCCAGAATAATTATTTTAATCACCTTCATGGCCATTAGAACAAATTGTTCTTATCTGATCATTTCACTGGGGGAAATCTTCAAATCCTTGGGGTAGACATTCCTTTAACTAGTCATCAGGTTTAAGACCTACTAATCACCCTCAACCTGGTTTAGCTCATCTACTGTGATGGTTTTACTGAGACGTGGCTGCTGTACATGCTACAGTCTCTTGGAGTCACTGGTGAGAGTTGGGCAACAGGCAGACACCAAAGTTCTAGTCCTCCTGCGAACACCCCCATATACCTCAAACTTCTAAGTACTATCATAACGTATGCATGTCATATGCCCTGTACATAATTTAGGTATTCAGTCATTGAAACAGATTGTCAAGCCATGTTTTACATTGTGTTGCAGTAGAAAATTTAATAATCTAGATCCTTAGCAAAACATTAATTTATTAGTAATGCTAGCAATAACCAATAAATGAGTCAATAGGCTCTCAAGACCAAAGACAAACTTGGTTTCAGAGAGAGCATTTTTATAGTCAATAAGGAGGAACCCTATTCATGAAACTAATACATAAGAATGAATTTAATGATTATTCATAGGATTTATAGAAATAGGGAAGTATTACAAGAACAGAGAAGTAGGTCAATTTTCAAGATTGAGCTACTAAAATCTGCAGTTTGATAAATCCAAGACTAGCTTCTGGTATAAGAACTCATTCTTTGATAATAACTGCTGAGAAAACTGGAAAATAGTAAAGCAGAAACTAGGCATAGAACAACATCTTACACCCTATAACAAGAGAATATTGAAATGGGTACAAGATTTAGATATAAAAGGAGAACAAAGAATAGTTTATCTGTCAGATCTATGGAAAGGGGAGCAATTTATGACCAAAGAAAAGATAAAGATAATGTTTTATCCTTCACTCTTGAAGAGGACCATGACATTGAGGAGGTGATGCCATGACAAGCAAATAAATTGGATTTGAATGAAGAGGTGCTGTACTGACATCAACCTCACTTTCTTCTCCAGAACCATCTTAGATCCAGTGGTCAGATATGGATCAGAACAACTGGAGATGACCCTGGATGTGAGGCAGTCAGGTTTAAGTGTGACTTTTACTGTGACTTCACCACCTATTATAAAATACAACTGGATAATTTTGATTACATTAAATTAAAAAATTTGCACAAATAAAACCAGTGCAACCAAGATTAAAAGGAAGGCAGTAAGTTGGCAACAATTTTTACAGCTAATGTTTCTGATTAAGGACCCATTTCTAAAATATATAGCAATTCTCAGATGAAGAAAATAGAGCTAAAATATATAGCAATTCTCAGATGAAGAAAATAGTCATATGAAAAAATTCTCTAAAACATTATTATAGAAATTATTATTATAATTATAATTGTTATTATTATTATAGAAATGCAAATTAAAACAATTCTGAGATACCACCTCACATCTATCATATTGGTCAATATGACTAAAAAGAAAAAATGATCAGTGTTGGAGGGGATGTGGGAAAAGTGGTTCACTAATGCATTGTTGGTGAGTTGTGAACTGATCCAACTTTCCTAGAGAACAATTTGGAATTGCTCCCAAAAAAGCAATAAAACTGCACATATTTTTTGATCCAGCAATATCACACTGGGTCTGTATCCCATAGAGATCTCAAAAAAAGGATAAAAAAGCCTACAATATTTGGAGCAGCTCTCTTTGTATTGGCAACTAATTAGAAGTTGAGGGAATACCCATCAATTGGGGAATGGCTAAACAAATTGTGGTATATGCATGTGAAGAAATCATGAGGGATGGGATTTCAGAATACCCTGGAAAGCCTTGCATGAACTAATGCTGAGTGAAGTAAGCAGAGCCAGAAGAACTTTGTACATGTTAAAAACATTGTGTGATGATCAACTGTGATGGATTTGTTCATTTCAGCAATACTCAAAGACAATTCTAAAGACTTGTGATAGAAAATATCACCCAAACCCAGAGAGTTTCCTGTTATACCACATATCTCACCAAATAACTGCTTCACGAGTTGGGGCCAGTGAAATGATGCTAGACCACTTTGTTTTGCAATATGTATTCCCTAACAAACATTTCTGATGTTTTGGCAAAATTTTATTTGCCAGATTGCTTTGGCAAAGGACTTTTCACTGTGATTAAACACATACAAGGTATGATTCTGCTAATTATAATTGTGTGTAGTTTTCCTAAAACCTTGAGAATTTTACAAAGAGGACAAGAGGGGATTGGAAAAATTGTAATAGAAGATAAGCAAAATTAAACTGAATGGGCCATGAGCTCAGAATTATGTCCCTAGCAAAAATCAATAGCTCCATGAAGTCAAGAAAATGATATTTGAGAAGCAAACAGACTTTGAAAAGTTTATAGAGAGACATATCCATTTTAAGGAAGATTTCAGAATAATAAACAAGTGTCTAAGACAAAAATATAAGTACTTAAAGCAGCCCAAGCTCATATATCTAGGTAAACCAGTTGCTGATGAAATTTGAGAAGCTTCAGAATATTGTATAGGCTAAATTACTAAAGGACACAAAAGATTGTTTCAAAAACACTGAGGGTTAGGGACAACTAGGTGGCACAGTGATAGAGCAACAGCCCTGGAGTCAGGAGGGCCTAAGTTCAAATTTGTCCTCAGCCTTGGGCAAATCACTTAACCCCAATGCTTTGCAAAACCAAAAAACCAAAAACCAAAACTCACTGAGGGTAGATGAAAATATAGAGGGCAGATGCAAATATAAAGATTATAGCAAATTGCCTTCTGTTGGGGAATGGGGGGAAGGGAGGGGAGGGAGGAGAAAAAATTACAAACTCAAAATCTTGCCAAAAAATGATAGGTAGAAACTATCTTTGTATGAAATTGTAAAACAAATAAAATATTTATATAATGAATAAAAGAACAAAAAAAAAAAACAATGATAGGAAAAAAATAGGAAGAAAGGCTAAAGACTAGTTAATTCATCCTGATCTCTAACCATTGACAGAAAAGAAGTCCAAGAAACTTATAGGATTATTGATATGGATTACTGATATTGTTTATAATGGTTTTTAAAAATAATTTTAATTGAAATGTCAAAATAATTAATTCAGTTTAGTAACTGAAATCATGTGTATGCTTTTCTCTGAAAGAGTAGCTAAAGGCAAATCTAACAATTTAAACATTAAATGAAAATTAAGTAGATTCTACAATTAAAAACAAAATAGAATAGATTAAAAAGCAGAACCCACAAGTACTCTTACATGAAATGAATTTAATTCAGGAAATTCAAATAAATTCAAAATGAAAAGATAGTCTACAATTTACCTTGATACTATCAAATCATGAAAAGCAGAAGTAGCACTAATGGTAGATGAATTCATATTAGATATCATTCAAAGGCATAAACAAGGATATTATGCTATAAAGATCTACATGCAAATGAGAGTATTTTTATTTCAGAATTAATAAGTCAAGTCTTTAAATACCTATTATATTCTAAGAAGATCAAGTACTAGGACTACAGAGTTTCTGTTCTCAAAGAGCTCACTGTCTAATGGGAGACGAAACATGAAAACAATTACATACAAATAAAATCTATATAAGATATATTTAGAGGTAATCAACAGGGAAGATTCTAGAATTACAGAGTATCATAAGGGAATTCTTGTAGAAAGTAGGATTTTTAGATTAAAATGAAAGAAAACTAGAGAAATAAGGAAGTGGAGATGAAGATAGCATTCCTACCAGGGGAAATAGACAGTTCTGTATTCAGGGAGATAGGAGGTGTGGTGCTTTGTTTGGGGAATAGCAAGGAAGCTAAGCTCACTAGATCATAGTATATGTATGCTGGAAAGGTAAAAGGGAGCCAAATTAGGGAGATACTGAAGTTTTATTGTGTGTGTGTGTGTGTGTGTGTGTGTGTGTGTGTGTGTGTGTGTGTGTGACAAAGTTGCACCTGAGCTTTAAGAAAATCAAAGTAACAGCTAGATGGAGGATAAACTGAAGTGGGGAGTCTTGTTGTCAGGGAGCCCAACCAGGAGGCTACTGAAAAAGTTCAGGAATGAGTGATGAAGGTCTATAACAAGGTGGTGGTAGAGTCAGAAAAGAAAAGGCAGCATGTATAAGAAATGTCAAGAAGTTAAAATTGATAAAACTTGGCAAAATTTTGAATATGAGGGAAAGAGAGAGAGAGAGAAAGAGAGAGAGAGAGAGAGAGTTGATGACTAGGTTTCAAGCCTAGGTGATGAAAAGAATGATTGTGTCCTTGATGGTAATAGGAAAGCTATGAAGCGTCTGGAGTTAAAAAGAATCAAGTCACCTTCACACTTGTAAGTTATTAAAGCTTTAAATTCTACACTAAGACTTTGGGGATATCATATATTTTAGTACTGAGTTATTCCCAGAAAAAAAGGAGATGATAGAATAAAGTGATAGAGGTAAAAGGGAAAGGATGGGGAAAAGGCTCCTTCATGGCTAATAGAGGAGTCAGATTAGCTAGTGACAGTAACAGTTCAGATAAAAGCAATACAGGCAAAAAAGATCACACTTCAGAAATCAATATGAATTATCTATTGGATAGCACAAATGGAAATCCCATAGACATAAATTCACCAGTTCCAAAACAGAATTTATTTTACCCTTTTTTTACCCCTCACTTTACAACTTTACCAGCAATACCTCTACTAGTTCTATATTCCAAGGAGATTTTTTTAAAAAGGACTCATTTGTACAAAAATTTTTGTAACGATTCTTTTTGTGGGGACAAGGAAATGGAAATTAAGGGGATGTCCATCAATCAGGGAATAACTGAACAAGTGATGATATATGAATATGATGGAATATTATTGTGAGTAATAAATGATGAAAGGGATGACTTTAGAAAAAGATGGGGGGCAGCAAGATGGCACAGTGGGTAAAGCACTGGCCCTGGAGTCAGAAGGACCTGAGTTCAAATCTAGTATCAGACACATAATAATTACCTAGCTGTATGACCTTGGGCAAGTCACTTAACTCATTATACTAATGAGCAAGAACAGCTACTTCCTTCTCCAGGTGTAAGGGACAATAGCATAGACTCTCATTCAACCTATGCAAAGTTTTTTAACCTTTTCCTTTTGTCTTAACTCTCTCCTTCCTGTAAACAGGTTGGCATTTCTTCAGTTTCCTCAAAGACCAGGCATCTTCGCAGACATCTGTGAGATTCTGGCAATACCCTTTCAACCCTCGTGAAAGCAAAACACTTGCTTTTTACCACAACTCCCCCCACTTCTTTTTTTTTTTTTTTTTATCAATTTTGTTTTCCACATCTTCCTAATAATTTGTCCATCAAATCAAAATCCTTTTGATTGAAATGACTACTGAATTTTTCTATCAATATCTTACTTCCTGAGGGGCGGAGCCAAGATGGCAACAAGAGTGGATTGTGTCTTGGGCGCTCTCTCATAAATCTTCTAAACTAAGGACTCTAACTAAATTTTAGAGGGACAGAACCCACAGAGGAACCCAGAGAGGCAATTCTCCTACTCAAGGTAACCTGGAAGAGAACAGAAAGGCTCTGCTCCCTGGGGTTGGAGGGGCTGCCTGCCAGAGGTATGGCCCACCAGAGCAAAAGCATTTCAGCCTCCCAGAGGCAGCCCCAGGGCACTGGGAGCCTCAGCTCACAGCAGCGGGGGAGTTTCCTGATCTACGCCCCGGGGAGCACTGGGCACACCTTGGGGGAACAAGGGGAATGACACCTCTGCCAGAGTGAGCACTTGAACCCCAGCCCTCAGGGCACACAGCGAGCAGCATGGCAGGAGACCCCAGGGCATGAGCCCATTGAACCTGGGGGGGGAGACTGCTGAGCTCTGCCCCTGGAACAGGACTCTGGGGTTCTGACCACATTCAGATCCTGATCACAGTCTAGGCCCCCCCATAGAACAGCAGCCCCCCCCACCTCAGGCCTGTGGCAGAAGGGGGTGCATATGGTCATTCACAGACCAGGAGGGAGGACAGAGCCTCTCAGACTGAGACCCTTGTGGGAGTGTCCCAAAAGCTCAGGAAGCACCCCCAAAACAGGCTAAGGCTGGGAAAATGAGCAAGCAGAGAAACAAGAGGAAGACCATTGAGAAATATTTTGCCTGTGAGCTCAAGAAGGATCAAAACACTCAGTCTGAAGATAAGGAAACACCAGCTCCTGCATCTAAAGACTCCAAGAAAAACAGAAATTGGGCTCAGGCTATGACAGAGCTCAAAAAAGACTTTGAAAATCAAATGAGGGAGTTAGAAGAAAAACTGGGAAAAGAAATGAGAGACATGCAGGAAAAACATGAAAATGAAGTCAGCAGCCTAGTCAAGGAAATCCAAAAAAATGCTGAAGAAAATAGCATGCTAAAAACCAGCTTAGGTCAAATGGATAAAGCAGTTCAAAAAGTTATTGAGGAGAAGAATGCTTTAAAAAGCAGAATTGGCCAGATGGAAAAAGAGATAAGAAAGCTCTCTGAGGAAAACAAATCCTTCAGACAAAGAATAGAACTCAGGGAGATTGATGAATTTATGAGAAATCAGGACTCAATACTTAAAAACCAAAAGAATGAAAAATTAGGAGAAAATGTGAAACATCTCAATGAAAAAACAACTGATATGGAAAACAGATTTAGGAAAGATAATTTAAAAATTATTGGAATACCTGAAAGTCATGATCAGGAAAAAAGCCTTGATATCATTTTCAAAGAATTACTACAGGAAAATTGCCCTGATGTCCTAGAAGCAGAGGGCAAAATATAAATGGAGAGAATCCGCAGATCCTCCCGAGAAAGAGATCCCTAAAAAACAACCCCTAGGAATATTATAGCCAAGTTTCAGAACTCCTAAGTCAAAGAGAAAATATTACAAGCAGCCAGAAGGTCACAATTCAAAACCTGTGGAGCTGCAGTCAGGATCACACAGGACTTAGCAGCAACTACACTGGAAGCTCATAGGGCTTGGAATATAATATTCCAGAAGGCAAAAGAGCTTGGAATGCAACTGAGAATCAACTACCCAGCAAAAATGAATGTACTATTCCAGGGAAAAAGATGGACTTTCAATGAACCAGGGGAATTTCAAATGTTCCTGTTGGAATGGCCAGAGGTGAACAGAAGGTATGATCTTCAAATACAGGACTCAGGTGAAGCATAGAGATTGGAGGAGAAGAGGAAAATATGAGGGACTTAATGAGGATGAACTGCATGTATTCCTGTATAGAAAAATGACACTGATAATACTCATATGAACCTTCTCAATTAACAGAGCAGGTAGAAGGAACTTTTATGGATGAAGCACAGGAGAAAGCTGAATTTGAAGATAAAATATGGTGTAAAAATGGAGTCAATAGAAGGGAAATTTAATGGGTGAAAGAAAAAGGAGAGGGGGGAATAGGCCAAGATATTTCATATAATAAGATTTTTCTTTATTACAATGAGCTATTACAATGATATGGAAGGGGGGAAGGCAAGGGGGAGATGAGGGAATATTCTCTTTCATCAGAGGTGGCTAGGAGAGGAAACAACATATATACTCAATGGGGTATAGACATCTGGAGTAAGAAGGAGAGAGAGGGGACAGGGGGAAGGGGTGGGGATGTGAATGAAGGAGGAGAGAATGGACCATGGCGGGAGAGTGGTCAGATATAACACATTTTCTTTTTTACTTCTTGCAAGGGGCTAGGATTGGATGGCCTGTCCAGGACCATAGGGCCAGGTGGATGCTGGGCCTAAGGGGTGTTATGGGGGCTCAGGGCCTCTTGGCCCCAGAGCCAGGGATCTGTCTGCTATGCCACTCAGCTACCCTACAGCAGAGTCAGTGAAAGGAAAGAGAAAATATAGTATATGGTAGTGGAGAAATATGAAAGGAGGGAGTTGCGATAAGCAATGACAATGGTGGAAAAATATGGAAGTAACCTTTGCGATGGACTTATCATAAAGAATGTGATCCACCTGCGACAGAGTTGGTGGTGTTGGAATACAAACTGAAGCACATTTATTATTATTATTATTATTATTATTATTATTATTATTATTATTATTATTATTATTATTATTTTGGGGGGTGCAGGGCAAATGGGACTGGGTGGTCTGCCTGGGGCTGCATAGCAGAGTGATTGTTGGGTGTCTGAAGCTAGATTTGGACCCGGATGCTCCTGGCTCAAGGGTCAGTGCTCTGTCCGCCACCCAGCCACCCCTACTATTATTACTATTTTATTTTATGTCTTTTTCTTTTCTTTTTTTGGTTTATGCAGGGCAGTGGGGTTGGGGTGGCTTGCATGTCACAAAGCTGGGTGATTGTTGGGTGTATGGGGCCGGGTATGGGCTTGGGTGCTCCTGGCTCCAGGGTTGGTGCTCTGTCCACTGCACCATAACTACAATTATTCCTATTATTTTTTTATTTTAATTTTAATTTTTTTCTCTCCCCTTTATTGTTCAAGTGAGTCTATATATTTTGGGGGGGAGGGGTATTTTTTTTACTCTTAAACAAGAATATTTTATTAATGTATAAAAAAATTGTACAAAATGAGAATAAATATTAAATTAAAAAAAATCTTACTTCCTCATTATCACACATAGACCCATCCTATTTTCCAGGTTTACCAACTTTCTGATGTCCCTTTACTATTTGCCTATTGTCATCTATCTTTAGGCAGCAATTTTGATAGATTCAATTTACCACAAACTCCTCCTTCTCCAATCAACAGTCTAATACAACTCTATGTTGAATAGTTCTCTCTTTTGCATGGCTTAGTCAACAAGTCCAAGTCCCTAGTTGTATAAGTGGTAATTGTTTCCACTACAGCTTAGAATCTAATCAGGATATAAATTGGGCTTCCATAATCCTACCTCCCATTCTGTGCCCAGGTAGCAGGCCCATAGGTCCAAAACCCCATTCCCAACCAAACCTTGGCAGGTGGGTATTTGCAGCAGTAAACACAATTTTCTTTACCATAATGGATACTGACAAGTGATCCAGGTACCATCATTACATCTCACAGGAGTGTCAGTCCACCCATCACTTTAAGTTGTACAGTCCAGAATATGTGTCCTGCTTCTGGACTTAAGTCCACAAACATCTGCTACTCCCCAGGAAAATATCCTGGCCATATTGGTATAGATAATAGTCTTTAACTTACTCAGTCATATGTCACTGGTGTTTCTCTCCCCTGAACCAGGGAACTGCTAACCAGGAACTGAGAATCTAGGCTGGCCACCTAAGGTCAATTCTCACACTTCTGTGGACCACCACAGTCAACCACACCACAAGATTGGGCAATGACTTCTGTCAGCTAGATTTCCTCCCACCATTACTAATACCTGGTTATCTAAATCAGAGATAAGACTCCTAAATAGGATATACAGGCTCATGTAGGATAGTTCTTGGAGCCAAGGAAGTCAATGGGCTGAAAGTGTCAGGTGACAGGGATGTATAGTCAAAGCAGTGGCTTTTCAGTGTGGCCTGAGGCTGGACCCTATTGACTTGATTTCCCCAAAGTGACAGCCACCCAGTAATCTCGACCTCCTTTTCCCTCAATGGAGAACATCTTCACCCTGCTCCTCCTCCTTCTTTTCAGAAGGAGAAGGGCATAAGTAGGGATGTCACACTTATAGAATCAAGGGGAAATTAAAGGTACAAATCTCCGGACTAAACAATGTGCACATAGGCAAGAGATTTTGGAGATGAACTAGTCCAGTGTCTCTCCTTCTCTCTTCTCTTCTCCCCTGGAGACATACAATGTCCTTCTGCATCTTCTGAATCTGTTCCAAAAGGTCCTCTCCAACTCAGGTGACTTGTTGAGACCTTGTCTTCTGGTAAAGAAACTACTTAACATTTTACTCAGACCAAAACACATTTTTTCATCACAAGGCAATGAGATTGTGGAGCTTATTACAATTTACATTTTTGCCTTACTCACTGTCATATTGACATGCATACTTGACCTTAACACAATGAAGTTCCATAAGTGTTTTAATTGCATGAGTAAATTCCACTGAGAATTGCCACATTAACTTAAGTTTGTAGCATATACATCTTAGTATAATCATCTTATAACAAAGAGTACCCAGTATATGGTCTAAAAATAAAAGCAATCTTAACCTTGTGCTCTCATTATAATAATGAATCAAACATCCTTAACCAAAATGAATTTTTTCCAAATATATTCTCAGATATACCATAGATATTTCTTTTCCTGATGTACTTCTCTGACTCACATTCCTTTCCTTAAACTAGAACTTGAAACTGTATTTATTCTAAGAATTTCCATTTCTTCTTACCTGAATATCCCCTCTAACATAAAAATTAAGGAAACTTAATTCCTTTCTTAACATGTAGCTGATAGCAGGTATCAGAGTCACATCTAACCTATCTGGCTTTTAAATCCAATTCACCTAAAACTTCTTTATTAGATTTGCTTAGTTACTATAAAGATCCAGGACATCAAAGGAAAATTCCTTTATAGATATAATTATTGAATGTCAGTGTCCAGGTAGGGATCATGTAGGTAGTCAATTGTGTTAGGCCAGATTTATTCTACCAGGTGAGATATTATCTATATATCACTTTGGGGAAATCAAGTCAAAAGGGTCCAGCCTCGGGCCACACTGAAAAGCCATTGCTTCGACTACATCCCTGACACCTTCAGCCCATTGACTTCCTTGGCTCCAAGAACATGCCATTTACCCAGTAACATTTCCTTTTTGCTGACCATCCTGGTATCTGACATAAAAAGAGAAAATTGATTAAAAGTCCCATGATCTAAAATAGTTTTTTTTACCTAATTAGAATTTTGAGTGAGCCCAATTTACTAAATTCCAATTATAGTCTTAATGGGGTCCCAATTAATGAATTCCCTACCTGAAGCTCTGAGTAGCCTTCCTGGGTACTTGCTAAAACCAGGAATTCTAATTATGGTTGGCCCTACAGGCCTTATATTCTATCTCCCTCTCACTCAAGGCCTTTGATGTTCAGATTCACATCCCTTTGTCTGAAATCATATCTTTCTATCTCTATATAAAGATGGTGTATCAGATATCCCTTGGCTAGAGAACCCTCCTTCTTGCCTGTTGTATTTTAAAATAAACACCTTCTTTGTCCAGGAGAGTGTCTATCATCTCCTAAATTTTCACATAACAATTAAGCTAAATATTGTCACAGAAAAAATCTCAAATTATCTTTCTTGTGTTTACCTTTCTCATATACATAGATCCTTATACTTCAAAGCAAACAACCACAATTTCAGAATATATCCAAAATGTTTCCAATTTACACACATACACACACACACACATACAGCTAGAAACTTCTAGACATAAACTTGTTTAGTTCCTAGCTATCCTTAACATACAAATTATTTTTCTTTTGTTTTTGCAAGGCAATTGGGGTTAAGTGACTTGCCCAAGGTCACACAACTAGGTAATTACCAAGTGTCTGAAGTCAGATTTGAACTCAGGTCCTCCTGACTCCAGGGCCGGTGCTCTATCCACTGCACCACCTAGCTGCCCCATTGTTTTTAAAAATAATAACTGTACTAAAAAAATAACCATATTTCAACATAATTTATTTCCTGTGTAATACTATGTGCTCTATTTACTGTTCAACCTGGCTGCCCCCAACATACAAATTGTTACTTTCAGAATTCTTTAAAACCAACCAGAAAATCTTAGATGACTTTAAATTTCAATATGTGTTATTAATTCCATTATAACAAAACAGCAATAAGAATAACACAAAAATTACTAGACTGTACAAAGCAATCCTTCCATTATTACATTATTCATGAACCCACAGATCTATCCCAGAGGGGGTCATAATTTTTGATATTTCCCTTATTGCCCTTCAAATCAATCATATGTTAATCCCAGGCTTTAACAATACAGTATTTAAATAACATATATATTTACAAGAACTAACCAAATATTATAAATCTAATCTCTGTGCAGTAACAAAAGAATATCACATAACTGATAAATGCATCTTGCTTATCAACAAGTTACCTTACAGTGGGACCACACAATTGCTTTTTGTTCAGTTATCAGTCAGATCCCCCTCATCAGCTGTCCGCAGTTACCAAAAGAGAAGTCCACTTTCTTGACTTCTTTAAAATTAAATATACATTATTAATTTACATTAAACATGATTCTAATTTAAACATCTCATTCCCCTTAGAACAAGAGTAAAATGAATATCCCATTATTCTTTTACACTTTTGTCTTCCAGACCTCTTTACCCAAATCCTCTCAGATTCCAATCTCATACCTATGATACATTTAAAACCCCAATGCAATTCTTATTTGTGCTATAAATGCTAGGCATTGTTAATACATTTTCTTATTTTCAAATGACAGTAAGTATATTTTCTATATAGATATAGATACACACATATTCCCTTTCACAAACTTGTGATAAGACAGTATTATTACAAACTTTCTTCCTTTACCAACAAAAGACCTTATGAGATTGTTGACAATGTATTATTAATATCAATTTAACATCACAACAAATCAGATTACAAAATTTAGTACGATATTTCTCTTTCCCAAAAGAAACCATTAAATATTCCCTGATAACATAATTATATGTTTTTCCTCTTATTAACACAGTTCCACTTTCTTTTATCTCAAAGGCATTTCAATAGAGTTTAAAATCCCTTCAGTTTAACAATCTAAGTTATTTAATTCCTCCCATTCTGTGAAAATTTATCAGACTGTAACAGCACTAATTCCCCTCTTTTAAAATCCTGAGTGTTTCCCAGAATTCCTAGTTTTTATATTTTCTTCCTTTCCTAATCACATATCACACCTGTGATGAAATGTCTTTCCCTTTAAGGCTGAGTCGCCTGTTCTCCCCTCCCCCTCCAGAGGCAGGTGGCGTACCCCCTCCAGCTAGATTCTTTAAAATAGAAATCATCCCTCCTAGAGTTAAAGTAGAAATCATCCCTCATAATTTCTCAATCTTAATCAGCACCTCCCTTCAAAACTCTCCTTCCACAGCTTTCTCTTTAAGAGTCTCTCCCCCTCCTCTCTCCAGTTCTACCCATTAGCATCCACTGCTAGCTCAGTGAGGGAGGGGCTCATCTCCATGAGGGAGACACTGTGAACTGCAGATCTTCTTTCCTCCTCTCTACCTTCCAAAACTCCTGGGCTCAACTCCCAGCTCCCCCCCAGTTTAAAACTTAAGCTGAGTCCCCCAACCCAGAAAAAACTAACCCAGACCACTTACACAGAAGACATAACACACATGAAACACACCACCCCCACAAAACACACATTACCCCCCTACACACACACACACCCCGCAAGGCCATACTCACATTGGATCCAATCGGCAGCTAGCTTCCTTCCTTCCCCCTTCCAACTACCAGCTACAGGATCCTGGCTACAGACCACGAGGCTCCCTGGCCTCCTGTGTCCAGTCTGCAACTTTCCCCTTGGTGGACTTTGGATTTGGGGGAACTTCCTGAGAGGGACTTCAAACACCCCTCCCTCCCTTCAGGGCACCCTATTATGCTCTGGCCTCTCCTTCTTTGGAGGACTTCTCAGCCAGTCCAGGGCAGCTTTGTCCACCACCATACCACCCTAGAAATCACCCCTTTACCATGGTTTGTACCCCACCCCAGACATTTTAATCACTCTCGGCTCCAAAGCCCAGGCCAGTTTCCAGGAATCTCTGAGATATTTTCCCTCCAGAGAACACCAAGAAAGTGGGCTTGAAATCAAGCCATTTTGCAAGCATTATTTTCTTGTGTTCTTCTGGGAAAATACTGGGAAAAGAGATTTACATTATAATATCCTGAACAAGTGCCCAAATGGTTATAAATGGCTTGTGAATACTTAGTCCAGAGTGATTAAAATGGTTTTTATTAAGCTGTATTAATAAATATCATACCTCTCCCAAAATGGGAGAGGGGCCCCCAAAACCCCAAATGCTAGATGTTATGTGAACTTCCAAAGGCTTTCTTCCTTCCCCCTCATGACTATCATAGGCTGGAGTCACAAATCTAGTTGATTCATTCGCACCCCCCCCCCCAATATGTTTTCCCAACCTTGTTCATTATACTAATGAGCAAGAACAGCTACTTCCTTCTCCAGGTGTAAGACACAGACACTCATTCAACTATGCAAAGTTATTTAACTTTTTCCTTTTGTCTTAACTCTCTCCTTCCTGCAAACAGGTTGGCATCTCTTGAGTTTCCTCAGACCAGGCATCCTGGTTTTTTGTAATGTATTACCCTCACAGATATCTGTGAAATTCTGGCAATACCCTTTCTCACCCTTGTGAAAGCAAAACACTTGATTCTTTCCCACATCATCTCTTCCAAATCAGATCAAAATTAAACTTATTAAATTGGTCACCTTCCCCTTGCTCCTGGGAATTTTGCTGAAGGAGTGATTCAATGATATGAATTTGTGGGGATTATTGGGCAAAGAAAAGGGACACCTTTTGTTAGATCACCCCAATTTTTCTTAGTCAAGACACTGGTGGGTTCAGAAACAAGATCACAAACTGGGATTTGGCTCTTAGCTAGAGTTTAAAAGAGTTTCCCTAGGTTAGAAGTGAGAAGCTTTATTTCACCTCCTGGACAGAACTAAAAGAATCCTAATAAGTTTGCTAAGTGTGAAAGTTTATTTATCTATTTATTTATTCATATTTAGGTCAAAGAAAGAAGGCATTGTTAGAATTAGTGCCACATAGGAAAATTAGCTATGGACTAGAGTTTAGAGATGAAATGTTTGTCTACGTGGACTCTAGGCACTTCTTCCAAGTGCAACCACCTAGGGAGGTTAGCAGGAATCCTCCACTACTTTTTCCCCCTATGCCTGGTGAGCAGTGACAAAAAAACTTCTTTTAATCTCTTAAGAAATCAGGATTTTTAACTGAGCTTAGTTTGTTTTTTATTCTCTCCCCTGCCTTCACAGCTGTTTATCTATCGCATTTTTTCCCTTCGGTCTTGATCTGTCTAATCTGTTCTGCTTTTATTTCACCTCTCTAGTCAAAAAAGGTGGCTTCTTGGAATCTCTCTCTTAGAATCCTGCAGTCTATACAGTGATTGTAGCTTCAAGGAGAGAATTTTGTTTTACCTCCACTCCTTCCCTATGCTGGGTTTTAACCACACTCTATCAGAAACAGCTCTCTCTCTCTCTCTCTCTCTCTCTCTCTCTCTCTCTCTCTCTCTCTCTCTCTCTCAGTAGAAACTGAGTTTTTTCAAAACTTAAATGAATTTGATTCTTTTTAAAACTCCCTCTCCTCCTCCCTGGCATTGCCCTGCCATGCCCTGGGGTGGTCACAAGGACGGGGAGAAGGCCATATTTCAAGGACCCTATGTTCTGGCAGGTCCACTCCTCCAATGGCTAGAGTAAGTTTTTAAAAACTGCCCTAAGGAGTGGCTAGGTGGCACAGTAGATAAAGCACCGGCCCTGGAGTCAGGAGTACCTGGGTTCAAATCCGGGCTCAGACACTTAAATAATTACCTAGCTGTGTGGCCTTGGGCAAGCCACTTAAGCCCGTTTGCCTTGCAAAAAAACCTAAAAAAAAAAAAACTGCCCTAAACCCCACTGCTGCCTGAGGAAGCATCCTGGTTTGGGAGCACAGCTTTGTGGTTGCTTACTCCTGTTGCCAATTAAAGATTTAGAGATTGAAGGCAGAAGATTTAAGGCTGAAAAGGTGAAGAAATTCACATTTCTCTGGGATGTTAAAACTGCTCAAGATTTTATTATGGCAAAATATTGTTACAAGGTATACAGGCCAAAATTAGTAAGGAAATCAAGAAGCAGCTTGAGAAAAGGTCCGGTGAAGTCTGAGAGAGAGAGAGACAGACAGACAGATAGACAGACAGAGACAGAGAGACAGAGAAAGAGAAAGGAAAAAAGGCAAGCAGCATGGTGAAGCCCACGGTGCTACATGTGGGTTAAGGAAGAGCATGAAAAACCCCCAGAGCTCAAAGGGGAGGTGTTATATACACCTCTGTGGTAGGCTGGACAGAGGGTGGTGCTTGGGGAGTGGTCTTTCACCTTAGACCAGGTAGCTTCCAGTAGCAAGCCACATACTGGTCCCTCCTGTCCCAAGGTGCCCGATCTCCAAGTTCAACACATCATTTCCTACTGTGCCAGTGTTCAGGGCAAGGTTAAATGAAAGAGAAAATAGGGACAAGTTTTGAAAAACAGAATCGGGGAGGCAGGATCTCAAGAGCAGGGAACCTCCACTCATTTAACAGATTCTGTTTTTGCTTCATTCATAATTCTCTGCATCACTGTCTCCCATTGTTGGGGCTTTTACAACAATCTTCTCATCTTCCCTACCTCCATCAGCCACACACCTGCCCAAGTTGGTAGTCGTCCCATCTTTACGGGAGGTCAGTATGACCTTAAACTAGTGAATGTTAGAAAGGTATTCTTTATGTTAACAGAATGTTATTATTTATTGTTTGACTGAAAGAGTAAATTCTATTTTGAAAGTTTTCTAACTTGATTTTTAAAATAAATGGGAGCAGCTAGGTGGTACAGGGTTGACTAGGTGGTACAGGGTCAGCTTAGGTGGTGCAATGGATAGAGCACCAGCCCTGGAGTCAGGAGTACCTGAATTCAAATCCGGCCTCAGACACTTAATAATTACCTAGCTGTGTGGCCTTGGGCAAGCCACTTAACCCTATTGCCTCGAAAAAACTAAAAAAAAAAAAAATGAAAAGAACTATATGACAACTGATAATCAAAAAATTAACTTATAGACTCTTTCTGGGACCTAGGAAGCCAGATGTGAGGTGAATTAAGTTGTGTTCAAATGTTATTGGGGTAAAACTAAATCCTAACACCATACTGCTGCATTTGCAAATTCTAGCAGTAAATTTACTTAATGTAATGAATATTTTAAAATAAAAACATGGAAGTGTTTGCTATCTGACTACTAATGCTTTTTATTATTATCTCTGCAATTAGATAACTATAGATCAATGTGAAATTATGGGTGTTTGGTTTCCACAGGATGTTAGAGGAGACTGTTAGTTAAAAAATATCACAGGTATCCACCAGAACAAAGGCTAGAGGTCTGGGTTATTGATTAGGGTGAAAGACACTAGCCTACCCTATGTGCAGGAATGTGGAGATAAAACAAAAGGAAAAATGAAAAAAGAGACCACCCTGACCAATCACTGAACTGGGAGAGGTCTTCTAGCTGGCATGAAATTGCCTTAGCCAAGGGGAGATCAAAAACTGGCTTGAACTAGTCAGAAGTTGACTTAGGGCCTCTGACCTATGCAAGTGCACTTGTTTAATGAAGTCTACATATATTACTATATACACCCCCTGTGACAATTGAGGCTCATCAACATAACATGTCTTATGAACAGGGTGGGGAAAATAAGTTAAAGGAATGTCTTGGGGGTGGGTGCACTTTCTTTTTTTTTCTTTTTTCTAATTTATTTATTTTCATATTATTACAAGTTATCTTGTTGTGAAAGTAAACATAAATCCCCCTCCTCCCAAAAAAGATAGAGAAACCTCAAGAGAAATGAAATGAGAGAAACAAAAGTATATTTCAGTCTGTGTTCATATTCCATTAGCTCTGTCTCTGAGATGAATTGTCTTCTTTATCATAAATCCATCAGAGAAATTGCTTCAATATATTTTACCACAGGGGCTATTATTATCTGAATTTCCCTCCATTTTAATCTTCCTACTCCTGTTTATTCCATTATCTCTCTCTCCTTTCACCCTGTCCCTCCTCAGAAGTGTGTACCTTCTCCCATGATCTTCCCTCTCTTCTATTACCTATTCTCCTCCTCCCCTCTCCCATCCCCCTTATACCATCTCTTTCCTCTCATTTTTCTCTAGGGTAAGATAGATTTTCCCCATACCCTTTTGAGTGTGTATGTTATTTCTTTTCTGAGCCATTTCTGATGAGAATGAAGACTCACTCATTCCCCCTCATCTTCCCTCATTCCATTTCATTGAAAAACCTTTTTCTTGACTCTTATGTGAAATATCTTAACCCATTTTTATCTCTTTCCCTTCCTCCCAGTACTTTATCATCCATTGACTCTGTCTTTATACTATATGATACCATTATATTCAACTCTCTCTTGTGCCTTGTCTGTATGTGCTCCTTCTAAATGATCTTATAAATGAGAAGTTTCATATGAGTAATCAGTATCTTCTTCCTATGCAGGAATACATGCAGTTCAACATCATTAAGTTCCTCATAATTAACCCTTCCCACCCACTATTTGCATGTCTCGCCTGAGTCCTGCACTTGGAGATCAGATTTTCTGTTCAGCTCTGGTCATTTCAACAGAAAAGTCTGAAAGTCCCCTGTTTCATTGAAAGTCCCTCTTTTCCCCCAAAAGAGGATGCTCACTTTTGCTGGGTGGTTGATTCTTGCCTATAAACCAAGTTTTTTTGCCTTTCAGAATAACATATTCCTTAATGTATATGCTGCCAAATCCTGCATAATCCTGACTGTAGTGCCATGGTAGTTGAATTGTTTCTTTCTGGAAGCTTATAGTATTTTCTCTTTGACTTGGGAGTTTTGGAATTTGACTTTATTATTCGGGGGGTGGGGTCTCTTTCAGGAGGTGATTAGTGAATTCCCTCAATTTCTATTTTACCTTCTGCTTCTAGAACCTCAGGGCAATTTTGTTGTGGTATTTCTTGAAAAATGAAGCCTAGGCTCTTTCTAGTCAAGACTTTCAAGTAGTCCAATGATTTTTAAATTATCTCTTCTGGATCTTTTTCTAGGTCAGTTGTTTTTCCAAAGAGTTATTTCACATTTTCTTCTAATTTTTTGTTCTTTTAGTATTGTTTTACTGTTTCTTGATTTCTTGAAAAGTCATCAGCTTCCTTTAGCTCCATTCTACATTTGAAAGAATTATTTTCTTCAGAGAGCTTTTTATCTTCTTTCCCAGCTGACCAATTTTGGTTTTTAAGGCATTCTTCTCATTTGCCTTTTGAGTTGCTTTTTCCAAACTGGTTTTTAACATGTCATTTTCTTCAATTTTTTTTGTATTTCTTTCACCAAGCTGCTGACTTGGTTTTCATGATTTAACTGCAACACTCTCATTTCTCTTTCCAAGTTTTCTTTTACCTCCCTTGCTTGTTTTTCAAAGTCTTTTCTGCTCTCTTCTATTGCTTGAGCCCATTTCTTGTTGTTCTTAGAGGCTTTGGAAACAACTTCGTTGTCTTCTGAGTGTGTATTTTGATCCTCCATGGGACCAAAGTAATTTTCTATGGTCAGATTCTTCTTTTCCTATTGTTTGCTCATTTCTTCAGCCTATGACTGATTTACCACACTTCCAAGGCTTTGGGTTTGGGGCACCCCACTTACTTCCTCCAAGGTCTTCTGAGAGGCTCTGACCACTCTCTTGCCTGTGCTCTGGTCTGTGGATGACCACAGGCCCTCCCCTCTACCCTGGAGCTGTGAGGAGGGTTCCTGCTCCTCTATTGTAGTAGGGACCCCAGACTGTGACCTGGCTCTGAGTGTGGGCAAACAGCAGAATCCTGCCCCAGGGAGATCAGAGAGACCTCTCCAGTCTCTCCCCATCCCCTTACAGTCTATGGACTGAATGCTCTGTAAGTGTTGGGTGGCTCTGCAGGTTCCATCACAGGTTCCCACTGCAGAGTTGCTCCAAGGCCCACGTGGCTCAGGCTCCATGCTCACTCTGGTACGGCAGAGTTCTTTCACTGCCCCTTCAAGCCTTCCTTGGCAATCCCTGTGCAAGAGGTCTGGAAACCATCCCTTCTGCCTCAGGACCCAGGCAGCCCCAGGGACCCAGGTGTCCTGTGAACTCTTCCCAGAAGACTGGAGTTGGTTTGCTCCAGCTCTCTGTGCTGCAGCCCAGTTGCACTGTGGCCTTTTCTAGTCCCCATCCTGGTGAAAAAGACCTTTGCCAAGGATCTTCAAGGTTGTCTTGAACTGGGTAAGTATATTGTTCAGTCTTTCTATGAGTCCTGCCCTTCTCAATTTTGGCTAGAGTCATAATTTGACAGCTTTTGGAGTTTTTGGTGGGGATGAGTTTTTTTGGAGATGGGAATTCCTTCCCTCACACTGCCATCTTGGCTCCATCCCATTCAAGGTGGGTGTATTTTTAAGATACCTCCAATGACAAGGTCCTATCAGGATTCAGAGGGGAAGGGAACAAAAGCCTTCTTATATAAGGTTGGACATTGTCACAATTCAAGATGTTTTCCCACTAGGGGAAATTGCCTGTTCCTGCAGGGATATTAATTAATAAAAATCCATTCAATCACTTCAGTCTTTCTAAGTTTTTATTATTACTGATCATTTATAACAGTTGATCTATGCAAGGAATTTTTGAGAATACATTTAGCTATAAATGCATTAAATACATTTAATTACTAATTGACTGTTTAAAATCTTAATATGCAATATGAGGTACCTCAAAGAAATTAAAATTGTCTCAAAAATTATTTTCTGATTGATCTTAATTAGCATGATTCAAAAAAATTATTTTAAATCAGATGACTATGTGTGTTGTTTTTCCCAGAAGCTCTTCCCTTGTATCCTCTGGTCCAGAAAAGTGAGAAGTGGTCTCTGACATTTTCTTGGGTTTGGGAGTTAGGTTTGAGCATCAAAATCTCACCATAGAGTGTACCAGTGTGCAATCTTTGTCTTACTGATTTAATGAGAACTGTCTCTGAAATATGGTACCTTTAGACTAATTGTCTACATTTGAAGGAATGGATGTTTGTGTATAAAAATCTTATTATAGGAACCCCTAGGTGGTGCAGTGGATAGAGCACAGACCCTGGAGTCAGGAGGACCTGAATTCAAATGTGATCTCAGACACTTAAAACTTACCCAGCTATGTAACCTTGGGCAAGTCATTTAACTCCATTGTCTTATAAAAACAAAATCAATAAGAATATTATTTTAACTCTGTGCAGCACAATGGGTACATTGAGAAAAAAATTTAAGTTTCACTTAAGGTATTTAAAATACTTTATGTTATCTTGGACCTGTGATTTCCCAGTTGGGACAAATTATTTTTTGCTTTAAGGTTAGATAAGAGATAGTTATCTATCATTTATAAATGTTTATTTAATGATTTTGGTCCTTTACTATAAGATTGTAAGGGTTTGCTATATGAATTGTAGAAAGCCTGAGATTTTATTGTTAACATTTTGTATTATCAACAATTTCCCTTGGTCTCTTTGACCCAGAAACTTTTGTCTTTTACTGCATGTTTAAAAATGGAATACCACACATAACCACAGATAAAAGTGGGGAAAATGTATCCATTTGAAATTTTGTTAACTAGGTGAGGCTAATAAGATGCCTAACTGTTTCAAGAAATTTTAATTTTCTTGGTTATAATGTACAAATTTGCTAACTGTGGTACAAATTATGAGTTGAAAATGTTGAAACCTAAATTATATTCCTGATAATAAAATCAGTTCTTTGATAGTATTCAGACCATATGTCTCAGTCATCTTTGCCACTGAGTGAAAAGTCAGGTCCTGTGCAATTAATCCCTGTATTAATTACAAATTCAGGAAGACAATAGTCAAGATTCGGAAGATTTTTCCTGCTCTCATGATGCTTAAAGTCCAGAAAGAGACACCAATTAATCAGATACTTTTATATAAGATTGATAGGCTTTGAGAAACAATTGAACCACTCAATATTGTGCAATCTTCATTGTCAGGTCACTAAGAAAGTTAATAATCTCCCCTATCCTTTGTTTCATTTTATCTTAACAATAAGTTTTTAAGATTTACAATTCCAGGATATACAAAAGAAACTAAAAGAAAGAGCAGTGAAAAGATTTTTTATCATCTATGTTATCTACACTTGTAACTATATTAATTTCCGTTCACCTTTAACAAAGGTTCAGGAGTATTGCATCTACAACTCTTTTATTATCTTTTGTGAAAATGTGAGTTATTTGAAGTTACTATAATAATGTTGAAACCTGAAGTTGGTAATTGGAGATAAGAAGGGGGAAATATCAAAGATCATTGCCCCCCTGGGATATCTAAATTTCTAAACAATGAATTCTGCAGGCTATATATCATTTAATAATGATTTCTAAAGATTTTATCTTTATATCAGAGCAAATTTAAAGTTGAAAAGAAAGATAAAATGTATTTTTTGTAGAAAATCTATACCATTTCAGGAAATAAAAAAGATTCAAGTCCCAAAAAAAATTTACTTTACAAGTTTAAAGTTAAGAACCCCTCTTTTGTTTTATTTGTGCTCTAAGCCATATGCTTTGAGTACGGAACCATTATGTTTAGCAAAATTTAGTAATTCATGTGTTACACTACTTGGAAATCTAGTTGTTCTTAGGACTGTTTTATTACATTTGAAATTACCAAGTATTAACCTATTGATATTTTAAAGTCACCTAAGAAGTTCTAATTGTTTAAAAGAATTATGAAAGCAATGATTTGTATTTATATATATTTTAAGCATGGTTAATAACTGAACATGTTTATTAAAAATTGTTTTTATAAAAATATAGTTCTAGATGCAATTTGGGATTATTGTGCTTTTACATCTCAAGTTTTTGTTTATTATATTGCATTTAAAGCAAAGTTTCTATGAGCATGTGCAACATTTGATAGGATTAGTTGTAATTCTTCTAGATCTCTTTGCTGATTTTTTTTAGGTTTTGGTTTTTTTGCAAGGCAAATGGGGTTAAGTGGCTTGCCCAGGACCACAGTTAGGTAATTATTAAGTGTCTGAAGCCAGATTTGAACTCAGGTACTCCTGACTCAAAGGCTGGTGTTTTGCTGATATTGATTATAGTCATCATGTGGCATATTTTGATCTTTTAGACTAGAAAATTTAGAGCTAAATCTTCACTTCATTATATGAAAGTGCTATTAAAGACCTTTTAAGGCTGAAAATTCGCCTTCCATTGAAGTCTGAAATTCAAGTAAGAGGGAAATTTAAATTGAACCAATGCTTATAAGGCCGGCAACCCTATAAGGTTCATGGATATTTTTTAATGCATTGAGAAAGACTGGGAAAGAGATTTTCAACAAGTAATGAAATTGAACTTTCCTAATTTGGTTTCTCAAATATGACATTTGGAAATGTCTCACCTGGCAGATTTAAAATCTGGCCCAAGGCATTTGATCATCCACATAGCCTTACCTGGAAACTGACATCTAAAGAAAAAGGGAAATTTTTCCTTTCTTAAGACTTTGTTCCTTGTGGTGAAGTACAATATCAACGTTTGTGAAATTCCTGTATAGAAAGGGGTCCCTGACATCCTTCTGGGCCCTGAGAAATTCCTTAGAAATATAACTTTGGCTAGGCGCCTTTGGGTCTGAAAATAGTCTGGGGTCATAGATATACCATATACCCTAAAATTGTCTAAAGATTTACAAAGCACCCTTGTTAGCCTAATTGTCTTGCTGTATCTGTTAAAACTCCAGGACTGCCTCCCCTTTCCCCAGATGCAGCTGGAACCATAAGATAGTAAACTCCTGACTCCCTCCATCCAGAAAATATGTTCAATCATTACACAAAGACCCTAACCCCTTCTCACTCCTATCTATATGGAACCCTATGTTTACATATGTATATGCCAAGATAATATATCTAACTGCTGTCTTTGCTTTTTTTTGTATCTTTCTTGCTTTCAGTAACCCCTCCCCCAAAACACTATAAAAACCCTATCCCCTGAACACTCAGGTGCTGTCTGATTTGGGTACTCAATCCCCAGACAGTCCCTGGGAATAAAAATCTCCAACCTTATCAAATTCTGGTCTCTGTCTCACTCTTTGGGTACAACATTTGGAGGCCCCAGCAAGATCTTGGTGTTTTGTGTCACCAAAGGAGACCATGGGAGCCTCAAGTTTGGGTTCAAAGGGACTGTCTCTCCCTTTCCTAGGGGAACCAGCCCCTGATGATGTTCCAGGGCCTCAGAACTAGGTAGACATAGTCTTAGTGTGGACCTCTCCTTGACTGCTATCCTCCATTTGGCCTAAGTGGAGATCCTGTTACACCTCCGGAGGTAAACTTGTTCTGGTTCTGGGTCTAGACATTTGATTGCAGGGAAATTCTGTATCAGACGTGATGTCTGGGTTCCCTCTTTTGGGTGCTCCTTGTGATAGCGGGGACACATTTGATTGGCCTTTGGGAGGCAGGGATTGTCAGATGCGACACTGAAATCTTCCCTCACAGCATTCCTGAGATGTCAGGAATTTGCCATTGGCCTGTGTTTGTTGATATGTGTTGAGATTGTCAGTTTGGAAAATTCTGTTGCATTTGTGTGATCTGTGCTTGTGCCTCATCTGTCTTTATATGTTTAGAATGTCTATTTACTTATGTGTTCGGGTTCTTCTATTGATTTGCTAGATGGGGAGAAAAGTTCCACTAAAATTGTCCTTGGGTTGCCTCATTTAAATTGCTGCTCTTTGCTATTTTGGGCACCTAGATTTTTAGGCATCTAATGCCCTCACTGGCTCTCCCCTTGAGACTGCTTTTTGCCTGTGTTATAGTGGGTAATCTGATCCCTCCCTCCTTACCCCGCATTGTCACTTGAGCACTTCCAAGAGGGATTTTTTTTTATTTTTATTTTAAAAAAAGGAATGGATTTTGGTGTTAAATTGACTGAGGCCAAACTACTCACCCTGTTATTTTACTATTATGAGAAACATTCCTTGTTTATGTTCCCTTCTCTTTCCCATTATCCTTGATTCTGTGCTGCCAGAGTGTTTCCCCCTCCCTCCCCCTTTCAGGAAAGAAAGTTACTTCAGGAAGAATTAGTAAAGTAAGTGTTACAAGGGACCTTACTTTGAAGTTAAAGAAACAGCAAATATTACCAAATATGTTAAACAAAGAAATCATAGAAAGAAATGCTATTTTAATTTGAAAATAGGGAAAATAAATTTCAGAAAAACAAGAGAGTCAGTTTAATCCTAAAGTGTATAATGTGGTTACCAAGATGCCTGTATAGGGGAAACTAAATAATTAATCTTTTTCCAGAATGATATGGCATCATTAGAGCTTCAGGAGTTTATCAATATATATTCAGATATTGTTAGTTATTACAGAAAATTATGGGACATGTAAGGGTTGAAGAACAGAAGACCAACCCCCCCCCCCAGAAAGAATCTAGGATGGTCTTTCTCTATAAAAGTTATTCAGTTCACTCTATTTGAAGAAGGGGGGCAGGGAATATTCTAATTAGGCTAAGGGATTTTTGAATGACTGCCTTGTCCAGGATTTTAGCAATTGTAATCAAGAAATGTTAAATATTAAAACCTTGGAAAGAAAAATGCATTGTGAAAAGTGGAATCATATCTGTAGTTTATATAGCTGTATAAGTTATGTGACTCTAGTTCAGAATAGTATGAATTAAAGTCAATAAGAGCTAATGAAAAGGAATGGTGGAAAATGTGAGTTGTATAGTTTGAGTAAGAGATTCTGAAAGTACTGGAAAGAAAATCCAGACTTAGAGACAATTGGGGTTTCTTTTGAACCATTTGTTAAATATGGAAAGTGGTAAAAGTATGTAGACAAAAGGTTTGAGCAGGGTTGGCTGTACACCAAAGATGGATTTTGGGAATGTTGGAAAATGGTGTCCAAATCATTATAAGAAAAGAAGAAAATATTAGAACTGTAAGTCTATAGGGAGATATGTGTTTATATGAGCTTGGGGTGATTTAAAATTGCATTAAATTGGTACTTTTTGCAGTGTTTGGCAATGAATTGATTAGAAAAATAATAAACCCCATAAAGTGAAAAGTTTGATATGAAAGAAATTGCTAGGTAAATGTTAATTTTATTATGTTATTATTGAACCTATAGTGTACTAATCTAACGATACATGTAAATTGAATTAAGGGGTTTGTAAAGAATATGTTTGAGTTTGGATTCTGATGTTTTATGACTCCTCCAGAGTCATGGGAGTCAGGACAGACTTGTGAGTTATGTGTTCTTAAGCTTTAGAATAACTAAACAAGGGGAATTTTACACTGATGTCTTTGGGAAAAATATGGAGTGAGTTAGTAATGATAAACAGTAAAGGTAAAGAATTAGTACATATTATTTTTGATATCTTGAATTGTGGGGAACCTCTAATTCCCAGAATATAGAATGTTCTAATATTAAGAAATGTTGGTCAGTGAGGATAGAAATTTCTTATAAGTGAGAGCACTGAGAAGTTAGAATTGCACTGATGAAGATAAGAAGAATTTGCAAATTTTTTAGCCCTTTGGAAAGAAAATGATTTAAAACTAATTTGAATATGACTTTTGGAATTTAAGAGAAGTATGAAGAAAATCTTGTAGTCATAAGCATAAGATGGATAAAGCACCAGCCCTGGAGTCAGGAGTACCTGGGTTCAAATCCGGTCTCAGACACTTAATAATTACATAGCTGTGTGGCCTTGGTTAAGTCACTTAACCCCGTTTGCCTTGCTAAAAAAACACCTAAAAAAAGAATTCTTTGTATTTTAAAGTTTTAGGGAATAAAGAAAACATACATACAATTGAAATATGCTGTATACAATTAGTAAGCTTTGTATACAAACAATTTAAGCTATACTTTTTGAGATTTTAAAATTGTTTTGTAATAACAAATGAATTGAAGTTTCACCTATCATATTTGTAAAGATTTTGTTATGAAAAAAAAAAAAACTAGAGACTACCTTGCTAATGGATTATAGTTCTCAAGGTCCTTTTGGCCCAGAAAATTTGTGAAAGGCTTTGTTTTTCACTTCATGTTTATGAAAGGGATTATTTATATGTGAGATCAGTATAGTTTATTATCTGTTAAAAAGAGGAAATTATACATATAACCATAACAGTGTCATAGGTAATAAGTGTAGATTGGGCTTTTGAAATTATTGTGTTAAACTAAAATTGATAGAGGATCTTATTTTCTTTGAAAATAGAAGTGTAGGGGCGGCTAGGTGGTGCAGTGGATAAAGCACCAGCCCTGGAGTCAGGAGTACCTGGGTTCAAATCCGGTCTCAGACACTTAATAATTACCTAGTTGTGTGGCCTTGGGCAAGCCACTTAACCCCATTTGCCTTGCAAAACCCCCCCAAAATAGAAGTGTATATGAAAGAAGAGATAAAATAAGTTATAAAGCAAAAATTCAGAAGAGGTTTGTTTGTAAAAGATACTTAATTATAAGGTTAAGTTTAAGAGAACCAGTTGTTGTGTGGTGCTTTAAGAGAATGAGATGTCAGCATGTTCTGTTTCCTGTAGGTTAAGAATTTAATGTTTATCTTATATCTTAACTGCCAGATACCCTTTTCAATGATATTGAATAAATGTGAGGGGCTTTGGAAAATGATTAGGAAATTAAAAAATATGTAACCCTAATTAAGTGATTTATCAATAAGTAAGATTGAAAGGTATTATCAAGCATGTGATCTGCTTTTGAAAATATAAATTATTTTACTGCTCTGATGTCAAAGTTGGAATTAATGATTGTTAATGAGGGAAATTATCAAAGCATGACCCCCTGGGTTCCCTGAAAATTTTAAATGATGTGTTGGACCTTGCTCTGGATCTGTAGGTCCAGGTATAAATTCAAAAATGGAAAGATTATTTTGTGAAATCTAGTTCTTAATGTGTTACATTTAATACTGTTTTGTTAAATTTAGAGCCCTCAGCCCCTGAATTTCCAGACCCCCCCCCCCCACCTGTCACCAGGTCTCGTCTGTTCCCCCTTGGAAGATTCCTTCGCTAGATCAAAAGGTGGGGAATACAAGAGCAGGGAAGAGAATGATCATTCCTAGACCTGTCTGCCTTTCCCACTGAACCAGCCTACTCCCCTCTCGGAAGACTCCTTCCTTAAATAAAAAGAGGAGAAGAGGGTAGCAGGAGGATGGTGGGGAACTGGCAGAAAAGTCTTATCTCAAAAACAATAGAAAGAGAGACAGGACAGCTCAAGTACTTAAGCCTTAAAGGGAAAGACCCCTCCACAGGTGGGATGTGTGTTTGGGAGAGAAAAAAAAAATCTAAGATCCAGGGATTAAGAGACTCCTTTATTGAAAGGAAATCATTTTAATGAATATCTGCTGGCCATGTGGCCTTGAGTGATGACTCTCATTGTTTTTGAAGTTTCTGAACTAGAGTTTTGGGAAGCACACTGAGGATTTTAAAAGAGGGATACTAGTGTTGTAACATTCTGATAAAATTTGTACAGAATGGGAGGAATTAAATAACCTAGGTTGTTAATTAGTTTGGGATTAAACTATTTTAACACTATTGTAACTTTTGCAAGGAGTTATATGGTTTGGAATTTTTAAACTATTGTAACACCTTTGGGTTAAAGAAAAGTGGTATTGGGTTACTAAGAAGAGAAATATCTATGTTATCAGGGTTGTTTACTGATGTCTTTTGGGGAAAAGCTCTAATTGGTTTTGATGTTAAGTTTAATAATGTGAACAATTGTATTTTTATTTTGGATAGAGCTTTTGGAATGTGAGTGCTGGATTCTCTGTATAAGGTACTCTAAAGTTTTTATCAAACTAAGCTGTTGGGAAGTTAGTTGAATTGTAATTACATTGGGGTTCTAAATGTGTCATATGTATGAGATTGGATTCTGAGAATTTGGGTAGAGACAAAAGTGTAAAGAACATGGGATATTCATTTTGCTTTTGTTCTAAGGGAAATGAGATGTTTAAATAAGAATCTTAATGTTTAATGTATATTAACAATGCATGTTTAAAGAAGTCAAGAATGTAGACTTCTCTCTTCGTAACTGCAGACAGCTGGTGGGGGCTCTGAACAAATTGCAATTGTGGGCCCTATTGTAAGGTAACATTGATGAATAACATGTTTTTATCAGTTATGTGATGTTCTTTTGTAACTGCAAAGAGATAATATTTGAAATTTTTAGCTATCTATTGTGATTATGTTTTTTAAATACTGTATTGTTAAAACCTGGGATTAATGTGATTGCTTTGAAGAGCAAAAAGGAAAATATGAAAAAGTACGACCTTTCTGGGATAGATCTGTGGGTTCCTGAATAATGTAATAATGGAGGAATTGCTTTGTACAATCTAGTAATTTGTGTGTTACTCTGTTACTCACAGAAATTAATAATGCATGTTGGAAATTTAAGGCTACCTAAGATGTTTTAATGGTTTTAAAGTAAAATGAAAAGTAAATTGTATATTAGGGGGCAGCTAGGTGGCTCAGAGGATAGAGCCCCGGCCCCAGAGTCAGGAGACCTGGGTTCAAGTCAGGCTTCAGATACTAGTGATTGCTTAGCTATGTGACCTTGGACAAGTCACTTAACCCAATTGCCTTGGGAAAAATAACCATTTGTATGTTGAAGATGGATAGTAAGTAAAGAAGTTTAGGTATAGAAGTTTCTAGCTATGTATGTGAATTGGGAATATTTTGGATCTATATATATTCCAAAGCAGTGGTTGTTTGCTTTGAAGTAAAAGTACTATATAATATAGGAAAGATAAACACAAGATAATTTGATATTTCTCTGTGCAGTCTCCCGGACAAAGGAGGCATTTATTTGTTGTAAGATACAACAGTCTAGAAGGAGGTTTCTCTAGCCAAGGGGAATCTGATATGTCATCTTTATATACAGATAGAGTAGATATGATTTCAGACAAAGGGATGTCTCTAGTAAGAGGTAGGAGACAGGCCTGTAGGGCCAATCATAGTTAGAACACCTGGTTTTAGGCAAAGACCCAGGAAGGATAATTTGAGCTTTAGTTAGGGGTTTTCATTAATTGGGACTCCATTAAGATTATAATTGGAATTTAGTGAATTGTATTCACTGGAAGTTCTAACTAGGTAAAACAACCATTTTAGATCAAGGGACTTTTAATTAATTTTTCTCTTATGTCAGATACCAGGATGGTCAACAAAAAGGAAATGGCACTGGGTACATGTCATGTTCTTGCAGCCAAGGAAGCCAAAATGTCAGGTGACTGGGTTGGGCAGTCAAAGGGGTGACTTCTCAGTACGGCTGAGGTTGGATCCCTTTGACTTGATTTCCCCAAAATGACATTTGTATGATATCTCACCTGGAAGAATAAATCTGGCCTGAAACATTTGACACCCACATGACCTCTGCCTGGACGCTGACATTCAATACTTATATCTATGAAGGAATTTTCCTTTAATGTCCTGGATCTTTATAGTTAGTTACCAAACAAACTAGAAAAAGAAATTTTAGGTGAATTGGATCTAATAACCAGAGATAGGTTATGGGTGTTATGTGTGTGGCTCTGACACCTGCTAAAAGCTACATGTTAAGATAGGAATTAAATTTCTTTAATTTTTAGAAGGGATATTTAGGTAAGAAGAAGAATGGGAAATTCTTAGGATAATTATAGTTTTAAGGCCTAGCTTAAGGAAAGGAATGAATGTGAGTCAGATAAGTATATCAGGCAAAGGAAAATCAATGGTATAATTGAGAATATTTTGAAAAATTTCATTTTGGTTAAGGATGTTTGAGACATTATTGTAATAAGAGCAAAGGCTAAAATTGTTTTATTTTTAAACCATATGCTGGGTACTCTGAACTAAGATGATTGTTGAATGTGTGTTACAAGCTTAATACAGTATGACAATTCTCACTGGAAGTTTGCTGATATAGTAAAACACTAACGAAAGTTTATTGTGTTAAACTTAAGGATGTGCATCAACATGGGAATAAGGCAAAATGTAAAGGGCAATAAGCCCCCAAATCTCATTGTCTTGTGAAAAAAACATGTGTTTTGATCTAAGTAATATGTTAAGCAGATTCTTTACCAGAAGACAAAGTTTCAACTAGTCGCCCGAGCTGGATCGGACTTTTTTGGAACAGATTCAGAAGATGCAGAAGGACATTGGAGGTCTCCAGGAGAGAGGAGAGACACTGGACCAGTTCATTTCTACCATTTCTCACCAATGTTTACATTGTATAGTCAAGGGATCTGTTTTTGTAACCTCCCCTTGATAATGTAAGTGTGACACCCCTACTTATGCCCTTCTCCCTATGAAAAGGAGGAGAGGCAGGTGCAGATGTTCTCTAGTGAAAAAAAAGGAGGAAGACTATTGGGTGGTATGTTTATATCCTGTCTAAGGAGAGTCTTATCTCTGATGTAGCTGGCCTATACAACTTAAATAGGTGGATTGAGATGTAATGATGATACCTGGATCCTTTGTAAAGATGTTTGTAGTTCATGCTTATCCAAGTTATGAAGATGATAACTCAAAGGTTTGAGTTATTTTGAAAAAAAAGTGGGGAATGAAGTACAATATCAATGTTTGTGAAATTCCTGTATAGAAAGGGGTCCCTGACATCCTTCTGGGCCCTGAGAAATTCCTTAGAAATATAACTTTGGCTAGGCACCTTTGGGTCTGAAAATAGTCTGATAGGACCCAAGAGGTCATGGATATACCATAAAATTGTCTAAAGATTTACAAAGCACCCTTGTTAGCCTAATTGTATTGTTGTATCTGTTAAATTCCAGGACTGCCTCCCCCTTCCCTAGATGTGGCTGGAACCACTAAATAGTAAACTCCTGACTCCCTCTATCTCTTTATATATTTAGATAAATGATGAGGAGTAATGACATCAAGATATGATTCATTATCACAACAAGTCTTTGTTAAGGAAAGAAATATCAGCAAGACTAATGATATGAGCAGGATGGTCTGTGGTCCATTTTAAAACTGTCTTTAAAAGAGATCCATTGAGCAGAACCAAGACAACATTGTACACATTAACCACAACATTATGAGTTGATCGACCTTGATGTATGAGACTCAGCATGCTGTTCAGAGGACTAGAACAACCCTGGGAGACCTATTATGGACAATGTTATCCACATCCAGAGGAAGTAAAACAAAATAAAACAGAATTAAAAAACCTAAAGAATCTGAATGAACACTACATTCACTTTTTTTAAAAAAATTTCCCTAATGAGGGTGGCTAGGTGGCGCAGTGGATAAAGCACCGGCCCTGGAGTCAGGAGTACCTGGGTTCAAATCCGGTCTCAGACACTTAATAATTACTTAGCTATGTGGCCTTGGGCAAGTCACTTAACCCCATTTGCCTTACAAAAAAAAAAACCTAAAAAAAATCTTCCTTATGTTTTTCTTTCCTATTTCATGGTTTTCTTTCTTTTCACTTAATCCTAATTCCTCATACAGAAAATGATTAATCTATTAAGAATGTCAAACACAAATGAATATATATATATATATATATATATGTATATACAATATTCACCAGACTGTCCACCCCTGAGGGAAGGAGGGTAAGAAGGGAGGGTAGAAGGAAATTTTGCAACATAAATATGAGTATACATGTGGATGAATGTTGAAAAACTTTCATAACATGTGATTGGAAAAATAAATTAAAAATAAAATATAATAAAATAATTGGGGAAAAGATTCATTTTTCATCTAGAGGTTTTTTATTTATTTTAAATATGGCTGAACTTAGAAAGAAAATTTGTTTTGCAAATCACTTATTGGACATGTGCTATTCTAAGATGATTATCCAATGTATTTGTTTATATGATTTTTGAGCTTTTGGTTACAACTCAAGTTGATATGGAACCTTTAATGAATTCACTTTTGTGTTAGAAATCATGTTCTTATAAAAGTATTCTGATATTAGCTATTAGTAGAAATTCACCTTCCAAGTATAAATTGGGTTAAATTGAATAATGCCAAATATAAAGAGCTGAGTTTTTTATGTGTATCAGTATGAAGACTGGCCAAACAGGGTTGTGGATTCCCTGTTCTGAGAGTTTTCAAATTTCTTTTTCTAATAAAGGGCCTGATTATTTCTTCAGAAGAATTTATGTTAAGATATCCTTCTGTCCAGAAACCAATATCTCTCCAACTAACCTGAGCTGGAGGAAATCTGGATTGGATAGGTTACATACACTAGATCAATTGCCAAATGACTCAATCTGTATTTGAATCATGGAGTATAAGTTTTATTCTCCATATTTTCCTGCATTGCAAATTTTCAAGTCCCTCTTCTGGGGACTCCTGACTTTTCTTCCTACTGGTTCCTATTGGCCCCCTGTTAATTAACCCTCCATGGTTTTGTTTCCCTTTTGTGAAATTTATTTCCTTCAGGCTACAAGCAGTGCATCTCCAAAAGTGATCTCTACTAAATACCAATCAACCAATATCAGATCCTGATACATTTAGAATGAACCCCAAATTTAAGCCCCTTCTTTCTGAGGGTAGTATTTTTTAGTCATCATTGTGACAGAATGGCACAGACATTCTGGAGAGGGCAATTTCATATTTTATTAAAGTCTGGGTTGTCAACAGACAACCTGGGTTAAGATAAAGCATTCTCCCATCCCCTCATGGAACCCTTCACAATCTTTGATGGGATTCTTGACAACTTGACAAGAGACAGACATCCTGAAATCAGGGAACAGAACTATACATATACTGTGACTTCACTGACTTCTGCTAATCATCCTATGATCTTTTGTCTAACTCATAAATATGCTCCACAAAATTCTTAATTTGAGTTCAGTAATCTTTTCAAGGCAATGGGGAGTTAAGTGACTTGCCTAAGGTCACACAGCTAGGTAATTATTAAGTGCCTGAGGTCAGATTTGAACTCAAGTCTTCCTGACTCCAGGGCCCGTGTTCTATCCACTGTGCTATCTAGCTGCCCCTGCATTCAGTTTTCATAACTAACTTCCATTCATGAATGAATTTTAAGCCTGGAGGATTTAATAAATACTTATGTTAGCCTAATTTCTCTTTGTCTTTATTAAAACTAAACTCTTGAAGGGTTACCAAATGTATACTTACAGCAAAAGTTTAATGTGAAAATCAGAAGTCATAATGAAGATAACAAATTTTCCTTTATGATATACCCATTCTAAGGTAAATTTCATATAATTAAACTTTGATTAAAGAGTTATTGACTCCTCTCTACAAAAGGGTTCTTTTTTTTCCTTTTGAAGGCAGACCTGACTCAAAGTCAGATTTTATGATGTAAGGTAAATTTGTCTTCAGATTTCTTTTTTCTTTATCAATATCCTACCCTTTGCTCCCCTTCCCCTCTCCACTTCCCTTAAATTCCCATTATTTCACCCTCTTTTTCCTCTTTACCCATCAAATACAGGCCTTGGGAGAGTATTAACTCATCTGTATTAATATATGTAAATGACTAATTAGATAAAAGACTTGCTTAAAGTTATTTGTATTTAAATTGTTGACAAAGGATTATATCAAAGGAATTGATTTTCATCGGAAATTTCAGTCATCACCTTAATGACAGATATAATTTACAAGTAAGGAAATAATCAGACCCCATTTAAAACTCAAATTTGAAGGTCTTTAGGGCAAAAATAAAGACAGTAAAATGGGGGGGGGGGGCTTGTAGAGGAGGAGAGGTCATTTCAGATGGAAATGAAGCATTCCATACTTTGGCAGGGATTCTGAAGTTTTGAGTAGTTCAGTTCCATATAAAAGGCCAGACAGACACAATGAACTTGCTCCAAAGCATACAAAGCCCAAATAACTTTACCTCAAATCATTCATTTCTATAAGATCCAACAGGAATTTGGGAAATGCTACTATATGGTCACTATAAGTTGGACTGGGACTCCATACTGAAGGAACCCTGTTTTGAACTAGAAAGAACTACTGAATAGAAAATGTTCTATCTTTCTCACTTCCTATCTGGAAGGTGATAAGCTTCAAAATCAAGACCTTGAGGGAGTAACACCGGAGAGGCTTTTGCAAATCCTTGTTTCTGTCCTTTCTGAAAGAATACTACCACATTCCGGTTAAATGAGCAGAGTAATACTCAGCCAATCCTAAGGTTGAAGGTAATGAAAACTAAACTGTCCTTTGAAGAATAAGGACTAAAAGTCCAAAAGATTGACCTGAACAGCATAGACCTTCCCTGACTTGTAAAGAACTAGCCCAATAATCAAGCAGCTTTCCTTATTCAACAAGTTAATCAGAAATTCTTTGCTCTATTAGGAGTCAGCTCAGGTTGACTGTTGTACCTTACACATCCTGAAGAGGTTAGGTGCTGTAAGGAACAAACCCAGATAACTCACCCTTCCAGTTGAGTTGCAGTGTTCTATAGAGAGCCACCCCAATCTAACAAGAGAGTGATTTGGCAATCCTCTAGAGTTATGAGTTAATTTGGCCACATCTAATCTCCACAGATATGCCTTACTACCATTGTATTTTGAGTTTGTGCTTATGGTACCCTTGGAGGCATCATTTTAACTGGGAGTCAGTTTGTGTTAACAAGGCCAGGTTCTGTGTCTCTGTTTGTGAGGGAGCATGCCACACATTTTCTTGTTGTTGTTTCTGGAAAATGCCTTGAATTTATTTTACTTAATGTGCTGTTTGAGTAAATGTCATTTCTAAGATCTGAAACAATTCTTTAATTGTTATTGGGGCTTATGAACTGCTATATGTATATATATAAAATCACTGTAGAATTTTCTCTTGTACCGTTTAGGAACTGACAGAAAAATTGCTATTATAATGACAGAAAGTTATTAATACAAAATGTAATGTTTCTTGCCATTTCCTTAATGATGCTAGTGAAGCAGAACTCTGGGCAGAGAGAGAGAAATATTGTAATTTTTCCCCTTTTTTCAGTATTAGAGACAAATATTGCAATTTTTACAATATAACAAATCTATATTGTTGGAATGTTTTTCAGTATTGACCTTGTACTGATAAGGCAAAACTCCTATTAACAAATAATATACCTAATAAGACCCCCCCCTCAATTAACAAGTCCTATACCTAATAGACACTGTTAAAATGATTAATCTTTAAAAATAGTTAATCCTTCTCTATTCTGCCTTGTACTAACAAAGACTGACTCCCAGCTAAACTGGTGCCTCCAAGTTGGGAGTACCATAAATTGTGAGACTAATATACCATTTGCTAACAAAGTCTCTGAAACTGGCTCCTCCAAGTTAAAGTACTATAAATTCCTTAAGGCCCCTAGCTACAATTCTAATTCTGAACTAGATAATCTCTCCAGATATGCAGCAGAAACTTTAGTTCTTAGTCCCTCCCTAATTCTATCTTTAATTCCTCCCCTAACTCCTGCCTAAATTCTCCCAGTATAAACAACAAACCATGCTTTTCTTTAAAAATCCCTAGCTTCTCTCTTTAAATTGCTCTTTTCTGGTATAGATGGGCCATTTGCAATATATCTTTACAACTGTAATAAAACTCCTTTTTTTCCTCTTTTATCTTGCTATTTTTTAAAACTTTCAAAAGAAATTTAGCAGTTATACTACTCATCTCTCTATATTTTATTACTTAATCTCTTGCAGTTACTTTTTTAAGGTTTTTTTTTGTTGTTGTTGTTTTGCAAGGCAATGGGGTAAAATGGCTTGCCCAAGGCCACACAGCTAGGTAATTATTGTCTGAGGCCGGATTTGTACTCAGGTCCTCCTGACCCCAGGGCCAATGCTCTCTCCATTGTGCCATCTAACTGCCCCAATTCCCAATAATTCTTGAAGAAACTTGAATAATGAAATAAGATCCCCATGGATTAAATAGCCTGATGATTTGGGCAAAAAAAAAAAATCGATGAGTTGTTCCACAGTCATGAGAATTCTGACAATTTTATAATGAAAATCTTAAGGAGTGTAAAGGAAGAGTCTTAAAATGTTTCATCATTTACATTTATTCATCACTGATTGGGTTTGGCAAGAAGTACCTATTGAGTACGTTTGATTTGGGAACATGGAATACTAATAAAGAAGATGGTGTCAGGGAATGTGACTTTGGACACCATCTAACTTTGTACTATGAGAAGTCAGAATCATCTAGTTGTTGGAAAGTGATTTTGGTGTTGTGAGTGATTAGTAGACATAGAGTTTGTGTAGATCACCCTGTGATATCAATGCCAAGTGATCTTCCAGAGTTGAGGTTAGGGACGCCTCTGTGTATTCAGACCACCCCTTGACAATGCTTTTCAGTATTCAGTTCAGAAGGGAAAAGAGATTTTAAAAATGGGATGTACTCATTTTAGAAAAATTTGAATATAAGAAGTCATAAAATGATGAAAATTCATAGTTAAAGTTCAAAGTTGAAACCAGAAAGGTGTTTTTTGCTTCATTTTCATTCATTAGTCCTAAGATGAATCAGAAAAGACACTTGAAAAGATCTTGTGAAATTCCCATTTGGAAAGTGTATCCCCAGAGTTCAGGATGTGAAGTCTAGTGGACATTTTCAAGTCAAGGTAAGATTCCCCCAGAAGGCAAAGGGGATTTTCCAGGTGGCCATTTGGATTTGGGGTTTTGTTTGTTTTTTAGATGTCAAAAGAGAAAAGAGAGAAGCAGCAACCTGGCATCAAGTTATTTCCCATTAAAAAAAGGTCATATAATCTCAACAACACTTTCTGGACATTCATCAGAGGCTTGTGTCAGTCATCTGACCAGGATTCTGCAATAACTGTTTCCTTCTACCTATGGCACTGAGGATTTTTTTCCTTGGGCCCAGCTGCATTTGTATGCTTTGAAGATCCTCATCTGTGCAAAGTAAGAGAGATTCTAGATCTATTTGTTCCCTCATAAAGATGGGAATGAACTCACTAAGGTTCTGAGACATCAAAAACAATTCAAGGGGGGTGACATCTGATTCATCTTCCTCCCATTCCATTTCATTCTCATTCCAAGGTATATCATCTTCATCTTCTTTATCTGCTTCTGGGTTTGTCTCACCAGTACCTCCTGATCCTCCTTTCTGAAGTAATCCAGAAACTATATTAAATCCTATCTCCCTTTTATTGTCTGAGATATCTTCAATCACTGAATTTCTTTTAAAAACAATATTACCCAGACCAGGCCTGTTGAAAATGGACTCAGTATTCTTATCTTCTGTGAGCCGTAACTTGTCTTTTAAACCATTTGTGAATGACTCTTCCTCCTCTTCCTGGAACACTTCCATCACATTTCTCTGTCCCCTACTGCTCTCCTTCTCTGTTCCTCTTCCCATCTCTTCTTCTTCTTCTTCTGTGTTCTTGTTTTTATGCTTTCCCATGAAGGTATCTTTCAGACCCTTGGTGAATGTTCCAAATGCACTGGAAGTGGAGGAGTTTGAAGATGACTTGGAAAAAGTACCCTTGAAAGAAGATAGAGTCCCCCCTTTCTCTTTGTTGAATGTGCGATTCATTTTATTCTGATGTTTATCCTGAAGTTTTTCACATTCTTTAATCTGTTTCTTGGCATTTCTTTGGGCTTGTTCCTTCTGTCTAGCCACCTTTTTGGGATTCAGGATGCTCTGGTCCCTGGCAGCTTTGTCTAGGATATCAACACATTCATTCTGCTCTCTGCTGGCAGCAGCATCTAGCGGGGATTGTAGGTCATTGTCTTGGGCAAATATATTGGCACCAAAGTTGATCAAGAATGAAACACAGTGAATATGTCCGTTGGAGGATGCATAATGGAGGGGAGTGTTTCCCCAAATGTCACATTTATCAGGATCCCCCCTAGAAGAGAAAGTGTAGGAAACACATATGTTATTGTTCTGTCATTCATTTATTAAGCACCTACTGTGAATAAGGACAAATAACAACATTATGTATTAGGAACTGTCCTTAGTATTAAGAATATTTAAAAAACAAACCCTGAAACAACCCCTGACCTCAAGAAGCTAATGTTCTATTTGTAATAAATAGCTTGAACACGGAACAGTAGGGAAAAAATGCATATAAATAGATACTAAGTACTTTTCCAGAGGGATGGGGCCCTGACTAGCAGGGAAATTGCTTGTAGGAGGTGGCAGTTGAGTTGAATTTTAAAACAAACCAGGGAATCTGTGACGCAAAGAGATGAAGAGGGATTTGCAGGCAAATCTTTGTGCAAAGAATTGAAGTGGGAGATGGATTGTCAAGTGCTGGAACTTGAGAGTATATAAATGAGAATATCGCAATAAACCTGGAAAGGAAGACTGAAGACAAATTATCTTTTAAAGCCCATAACAAAGAAATTTTATTTTATTATAAAGTCAAAAGGGAGTCACTGGAGTTTCATGATCAGAGGAGTGATATAATCAGAACTGTGCTTGAATATTAATTTGTTTTTGTTTGTTTTGGCAAGGTAGTGGGGTAAGTGACTTGCCCAAGGTCACACAGCTAAGGTGTCTGAGATCACATCTGAACTCAGGTCCTCCTGACTCCAGGGCCATTGCTCTATCCACCACACCATCTAGCTGCCCCTTGAATATTAATTTGGCTTCCACATGAAAGATAGAACAGAAGGAAGGAAAGACTGGAGATTGAGAGATTATTTAAGAGGCTATTGAAATAAGTTAGGCAAGAGGTGATAAGGGCCTAAAGTAGGAAGACAAGCCCAGGAGTGATGAGAAAGTGATGGACAAGGAAGATATAAGGGAGATAGCATTGATAACACTTGGTAACTGCTTAAATATGAGAGTTGAGGAAGAGGGAAAAGTCTAGGATAGATGATTTCTAGAAATAGGAACCAGAATGGCTTGATAGTGCTATCATCAATAGAAATAGGAAAGTTAGGAAAGAGCAACAGAAAAATCATAATGAGTTCCATTTTAGTTGTGTAGAAGTAAAGGTACTTATGGGACATTCAGTTCAAAATATAGAATTAGGTAACTGATGAAGTGAGACTAGGGTTCAAGAATGATATTGGAACTGGATAAAATTGACCTGGAACTTGTTTGCATAAAGATGGCAGCTGAATATAAAGGAAACAATGATATTCTTTTTTTTTTTTTTGCAAGGCAATGGGATTAAGTGGCTTGCCCAAGGCCACACAGCTAGGTAATTATTAAGTGTCTGAGGTCGGATTTGAACTCAGGTACTCCTGACTCCAGGCCGGTGCTCTATTCACTGCGCCACCTAGCTGCCCTGAAACAATGATATTCTTGAGAGAAATTGTAGAGAAAGAAGAGAAGAGGTTCATGAGCTTTAGCCATGCATAGGAGGTGAGATATTAATGATAACCTAGCAAAGAATACCAAGAAAGAGCTGACAGGTAGGAAGGAGGAGAATGTAGGAGAAAGTAGCCACTAAAACCTAAGGAGGAATGTTCAATATTTTTAGAAACTGAGAGGTCAATAAGGATGAGGATTGAAAAAAGGTCATTAGATTTGATAATAAATCATGGGCGACCTTAGAGAAAATAGTTTAACTTGAGTAATGAAATCAGAAATGAGATATTTATTGCACTGTGGTTGAAAGGTAAGTGTAAAGTGAGAAAATGTAAGTAATATGTGTTAACAGTCTTTTTTCTAATAATTTAGCTCTGAAGGGAGGAGATATAGGATGATAGTTTGATGGTATATTAGAATCCAATAAGGGCTTTATTTAAAGTTGGGGGATAGCTGGGCATGTTTGTAAGCAGGAGAAAAGGAGATACTGGATGAAGGAGAGATTGAAAGCTAAAGAATGACTAATGAAGGGATATGTTCCCAGAAGAGACTGAAAGAAATGGAATAGGAGTATGTGTAGAAGAACAGACATTGTCCAGGAAAAGAGCCAACTTTTTTCCTCAGACTGGAGCAAAGAAAGAATGGAAAAAAATATGAAAATGATCTGAAATGTAGACCTGTGGAGAAGAGGGAGCTAAATTATGGGAGATGGTCCCAATTTTGTCAGTGTTGAGAAAAATAAAGAATCATGAAATTAATCTTGTAGGGGTCATAGGCCCTGGGCATTCCTGAACTTTGTAATATGCCATCTTTGCAATTCAAAAGGCCAACACAGATCAGGAAGAAATAGAGTTTGGAAAATTTGATGAAAAAAAGAATAAATATCAGGGTGCTTGGAAGGAAGGACAAAAATAAGTTGGAAAGATACAGTCTTACAAATGAATGAGTATAAAAGCATTTCTTAATCACTTACTTTGTGCCAAGCAAAAAAAGTGGCAGGAATCCTAAAGCTTAGAATAAGTTGAATTTGCTGAAGAAAGCTCAAGTCAATCAAAAAGGGATTGAGTTTTAAAAAGGAAAAAAAGCTATATAAAGGAGGAAAAAAAGGAAATAATAAAAGGGATTAGTCTGTGGCTTGAACTGGAGGTGGATGGAAATGAGAGGAAAGAAAAAGTGGAGCTGCTCATTTCCCATTGTGCTGGTTTTCTTTGCCAAGGAGAATGACCTTGGAACTGTAAATGGCACAACAAAAATGGCCAAAGGAGAATTGTTACTCAAGATAAGTAAGGAGTGAACAAAAAGTCACCTATCACTCTTAATCAGTTCATGTTGCCTTGCCCAGCTGAACACATTCTGAAGTACTCAAAGAATGGTAGATGCAATAGTTAATTCACTGTCTGTGATACTGAAATATAGTGGAAAAATGGAGGGCACTGTGGGTCTGGAGAAGGGCAAATATTGTTTTGATTTTCAGAAGAAGAAATAAAGTCTTCAGTGAACAGTGATTCCTGGGAAAATTCCAGATGAATTCCTTAAAGAAATGGTTGGTGAACACCTAGATAAGGACACAATGATTTCAAAGAGCCAGCACAGTTTTGTTGGAGATAGGTTATGCCAAACTAATCATTTCCTTTTAGGAAAGGGTTAGTAAGTTGGTGGTTCAGAGAAATACTATACATGTACTATTATTATTATTATTATTATTATTACTATTTTATTTTATTTTGGGTCTTTTTTTTTTTTGGCTTTTGTAGGGCCATGGGGTTGGGGTGGCTTGCATGGGGTTACATAGCTGGGTGATTGTTGGGTGTCTGGGGCCAGATTTGGGTTCAGGTGCTCCTGGCTCCAGGGCCGGTGCTCCATCCACTGTGCCACCTGACCATACCTACAATTATTATTATTATTATCATTTTTTTATTTTAATCTTAATTTTTTTCTCTCCCCTTTATCGCTTATACAGGTCTATATTTTCTTGGGGGAAGCGGTATTATGTTTACTCTTAAACAAGAATATTTTAGTAATGTATAAAAATCATTATTTGTACAAAATAAGAATAAATAAATAAATTAGAAATAAAAAAGTAATAGGAGCATTCTGTATAGATCTTACTTTTAAGATGAATTTAATAGGCATTAAGAGAATGTCTTACACTTGGGTTCAAAAGCATTCCCTTCACAAATATATGATGAGGGAATCTTGACTAGTCAGCCATTCTTCTCGGAAAAGATCTGGAGGTCTTAGAGGCCCACCAATTCTGAAAGTCAAGCTAAAGGAACTGCAGGTGCCTTCAGGGAGGGATGTTGGCTAGGAACAGGTAGCTGATAGTCCCATTGCTGGACATAACTGAGCAGGGCACTTTAAGAAGGTCATTGGCAAATTGGAGATGGCAGCAGAGAACATTTAGATGAGGTCAAAGAAACTGGAGAGATTTGACTTAGAGAAGAAAAGGCCTAGAAGGTCACAATAGAGACTTCCAAGAGCCAATAGGGTTAAAAGTCAAAAGGATCTGGATTTAATTCCTGCTTCAGTTACTTCTTAGCTGTGTGACTCTGGATAAATCAATTAACCTCTCTATGCCTCAGTGTCCTCATCTGTAAAATGGGTGGAATAAAATATACATTATCAAAGAATAAAAAGAATATTTGATTAAAGTATTCCATACTATTCTTGTAAGAAACATAGAAAGATGTGGGCCAGATAGTCATAGAGTAGATTCTGAATTAGTTGAAAGATCAGACTTGGAGGTAGTAATAAAGAATCCTATGAGTAAGAAAAGATCAAAGTATAGTTAAAGGTTCAGTGAAAACATAAACTTGGCAAGAGGTATCTAGGGCAGCAATTCAGGTATCTAAATGATCATAGTCCTGTGATATTTAACAATTTTAATGATGACTTGGATAAAGGCGTGAATGGTGCAACCATTAAATTTACAAATGTCACAAATTTGAGAGGGGAATTTATCATGCTGGATGGAAAGTCCAGAAGCATTTTACTGACTCTAACAAGACAAAATATAATGCAGATAATGGCAAGTTACTTTAGATACCAAAAAATATGCCCTGTCTAGTTCAGATTGTCTACAATCTAGAATTTAAAGTCTGGAAAGATAGACTCATAGGAAAATTGTAAAAGTTCTTAAAATTCCAAATAAGTTTGAATTTTATTTTTAAGGTTAGAGGTCTGATTCTACCTATGATTTAGTGAGTTATCTGTTGGAGCCCTCGACTTTTCTAAAGCACACATGCCTTAACTTCATCCTCCAAAAGACTATGTTTGTCCTTCATTGCAAAGGTGACCATGACATCAGGGAGGTGATGCCATGATGAGCACTTGAATTGGATTTGAGTGAGAGGATGCTGTGCTAAGTCACCAGCCTCACTTTCTCCTTTAGAGTCATCTTGGTTCAGTGGCCAAACATGAATCAGGATGCCTGGAGATGACCCTGGATGTAGGACTATCAGGATTAAATGACTTGCTCAAGTTCACACAGCTAGTAAGCATCAAGGTCTGAGGCTGGATTCAAACTCCCATCCTCCTGACTTCAAGGCCAGTGCTTTATCTACTGCCCTCTTCAAAAGGCTATGGAACCAAGGGGAATGTTGTAGACAAAGTTTGCCTAAATTTTAACCAAGTGTTTTATTATTGCTGTAGGAGAGAGAAAGAGAGAGATGTAGGTTCATTGATAAAAAGGTTTGAAGATTTTGGAGCTGGTTGAAAAAAGTAATAGTTAATGATTCAATGATAATTTGTCTAAAGGTCTCCACTAATGTGTTTCAGGAGCTTGGAACCCAAGGAGTTGAGTGACTTGCCCAAGGTCACACAGCTAAGTAAGTATCAAATGCCTGGGGCTGAATTTGAATTCAGGTTCTTCTAACTCCAGGGATGGTATTTTATCCACCTATGCCACCTAGCTGCCCTCTAGAGGGTTCAACTCTTAAGTTGTCTCCAGCTGTATAGAGAAGTGTGTGCTATTTTTATTATTTTTATCAATAACAGATAAAGGGATAGATGTCATGTTTATATCAGATTTTTCAGCCAGTATGTTACTGATCCCTCCCAGTTTTTAGAGTCAGGATTGTAGAAAGTTTCAACAGCTTAGAACACTGGTTTGATTCTAAAAAGATGACTTCAATACAGATAAAGTTCTAATCTTAGATGAAAAAATAGCTTCACAAGTATAAAATGGTTAGACAATTTGTCTTTAAAAAGATGTTTTAATGGACAGTAAGCTCAATGGTCAGTAGTGTGAAGTGAAAGACAAAAAAAGCTAATGTGATCTTGGACTGCATTAAGAGGGGCAAACATCGAAAGCATAAGTTGATGCTACCTCTATGTATTCTGCCATGATGATGCCATATCTCAAGTATTTTGTTTGGTTTTGGACATCATAGTTTAAGAATACTGATAAGCTTGAGAGGGAGCCAATCAGGAAGATGAAGGGACTTGAATCCATGTCCTAAGAAAATGTTGTTTAGTCATTTTTCAGTTATATCTGACTCTTTGTGACCCTACTCATAGTTTTCTTGGCAAAGATACTTGAGTGGTTTGCCATTTCCTTCTCCTGCTCATTTTATATATAAGAAAACTAAGGCAAAGATGGCTAAGTGACTTGCCCAGGGTCACATAGCTAGGAAGTGTCTGAGTCTTGATTAAACTCAGGTCTGCCAGGACTCCAGAACAGGTGCTCTATCCATTGTGCCATCTAGCTGCCCCTCTGAGAAGAGCAAAGAAAATTAGGATGTGTACTCTAAAAAAAAGAGAAAAAGTTTTCTGATGAAACATAAGAACTGTCTTCAATTATTCAAAACATTATCCTGTGGAAAAGAGATTAGACTTGTTCTGTTCTGCTAAAGGATAGAACAAAGATCTATGAGTAGACACTGCTAAGGGGTAAATTGAGGCTTGATATCAGGAAAACCTTACAAATATAGCCATGCAAAAATGAAAAGGAATGATTTAGGAGGTATTGGTTTCACTGGAAGTCTTTAAGCAGAGGTTGAATGAACACTTACTGGGTATGTTATAGAGATTAAATGAACTCTAAAATGATTTATGATTCTATAAATTTATTTTCTTAATCCTACACTAGTAAGAGTGAAAAAGAATCCTAACTTCATGAAAGAACAAAATGAACCTATGAAATTCAATTTCATCTTTTTGATGGTAGGATAGAAAGGTGTGGAGGACCAAAATCAAGTCAATAAGTCAGGGTAGTGTAATGTGGAAAAGAGGTTTGGATTATAGACATGAATGCAAATCCTGTTTTTGGTAATTATTAGTTATGTAACCTTGAGTAGGACATGAAATTTCTCTGGGTTCCATTTTCTCCTCTGTAAGATGAGAAAGTTCAACTCTTTTTTTGTTGTTTGGGAGGCAATGGAATTAATGACTTGCCCAAGGTCACACAGCTATTAAGTATCAAATGTCTGAGGCTGGATTTGAATTCAGGTTCTTCTGACTCCAGGGCTGGTTTTCTATCTACTGTGCCACTGAGCTGCCAACTCTTAAGTTGCCTCCAGCTCTGAATTCTATGAATAAGTATTTATTTAGTAGCTACTATATATAAAGCACAGTAGAGTCTAATCCATTGAAAGGGCCATTTTGTCAAATAACATAAGGTTATAGAAGGTCATCTCATCCAACCTTTTCTTTTTATGGAGGGGAAAAGTGAATCCTAGAGAAATTAAATGACTTACCCCAAGATCACAAAAGAATTTGGATCCAGGTCCTCCTACTGCTGATCCAACATGCTTCCTGTACCAAGACATTTCTTTTCTTTATTTTTTAGGTTTTTTTCCAAGGCAATGGGGTTAAAGTGACTTGCCCAAGGCCACACAACTAGGTAATTATTAAGTGTTTGAGGTCATATTTGAACTCAGGTCTTCCTGACTCCAGGGCTGGTGCTCTATCCACTGTGCCACCTAGCTTTCTCTTAGAATAAATATTTTTTTAAACTTTTTTCTTTTTATTTAAGGTAATGGGGTTAAGTGACTTCCCTAAGGTCACACAGCTAAGCAATTATTAAGTGTCTGAGGTCAAATTTGAACGCAGGTCCTCCTGACTCCAGGGCTGGTGCTCTATCCACTGCGCCACCTAGCTGCCCCTGATCAAGACATTTCTTAATGAATTGAGAGAACAAAGCAGCACAGACTTAAAAGAACAGAGCATGCCCAGCTTTTAATATGGTACAACAAGGAACAAGCCTTTCCTCAAAGAGTCTGACATTCAGAACACCTAGCCTTGAGTACTGGATCAAAAGATGGCATCTTTAGATCTAGTATCCCCATATCCTGTGCAAAGCATAGCATCTCATTCCTGAAACCCACAGTTCTGTTTATTTTAAAGCAAAATTGTTGAAAGACTCTTTAGAAACCCTGACCATCAATGAATGATTTATATAACATCTTGATGACTGCAAAATAAATAATTTTTTAAAAAACACACTTGATTATAGTCTCCTGAAACTTAGTTAACTTGTGTTAAACTAAAATTGTGGCTGAAAAGAAAAACATGGAAAATGTATTTTTCTCCAACTGAAGATAATTCTGAGACCACTCATAAAGGCTTGGAAAAAATCCCCTTAAGTGAGTAGAATTGTTTCCCATATCATGGGCTTGCAAATGGCTTTCCAGGATGAAGAAATTGCATAAACAATGACTGATCTGATTTTACAAATAGGCTTCACTTTAAGGAAATCCAATTTGCAAAATTCCAAATTTGTAGAACAGACACATCAGGAAATAAAATGTCACATTATGAAAGCATTAAATCCTTCACTTATAAAGTATATTTAAAATGCATAACTCTACAAAAATTAAATTTATAATGAACTTCTCAGGAATGCAGTTGTGTAAGACAGTACACAACTATACAAAGTTTGAGGTCTCATTTGGCATTACACAATCAGCATGTTTGTCATCTAGTGTACTGGTTCTTCTCAGATATTTATCATTTGCAAAGTCAGGCTCCAAACAATTCTCAATAGAAAATATTGGACTGAATAAAACTCAATATAGATATTTGTATATTTGTGTGTAAAAAAATTTGTTTGCCTCAAGGAAGGAATTTTCTATTTTGATAATTCTTTGAATCAATTTACTTTCAAAGTTCAGCCATAACTATACTTTAGTTTGTGGAATAATTTCTTCCCAGCTCTCAAAATTATTAATGCCTATTCATATTGTTCTTATTCCTGAAGTTACAATTTCTATTAAACTAATAAAGTCCTTACAAATAATTTTAAGCCATCTTAGCTTAAAGGATCATAGATATCAAGCAAGCAGGGACTTTGCCGGGGGGGGGGGGGGGGGGGGGGGGGGGGGGGGCTCACTGAGTCTAATCCCCTAGGTGAGAAAACTGAAGCCCAAAGGACTAAGTAATTTGCCTCAGGACACACAAGTAGTGCTTGGCAGAGAAGAGATTTGAATCTAGGTCTTCAAATCCTGGACACTGAAGTGGCTTTGTTGATAGAGTGCCAGACCTGAAGACAGAAAGACTAATCTTCCTGGGTTTAAATCTAGTCCTGAATGACTCTGGACAAGTCATTTAACCTTTTTTTTTTTGCCTCAGCTTTCTCATCTGTAAAAATGAGTTGGAGAAAGAAATAGCAAACCAGTCCAAGAAAATCCCAAATGGGGTCACAAAGAATCAGACATGACTGAAAATGACTTAAACAGCAACTTCAAATGTAATTCATATGCTCATTCTAACTATTAGAATGAAAGGAAGTCTTAAAAAATTCTGCTAGGCAGGAACCATTTGTGATGGCTCTAGCACATTGGGGAGATACTCTATGAAGAACTGATAGAAAGATATGAACAAAAATCACACAGGATAAAGAAATACAGTGGGGTTGCAATCTGGATCAATAGAAGAAGCATCTGCACCAATGAAATCTGTCAAAGTCAAAATCGACATCAGCTATGATGAACTTGCTAACTATGACTTAATACAAGTTATTGATGAAAATGTTAAACACCACAGGGCCAATCTGAGGTATCTGAGGTACAAGATGATCTCTCTTCTATTTCTTACTATGTAGAGATATTCTTTGATACCTATTATCTGTGTGAACTTGGTCAAGTTCCTGGACTTCAGTTTCCTCATCTTGAAAATAAGAGGGTTGAACTAGATAGATAACCAGTGAGATTCCTTCTAGCTTTAAAGTTATATTATGACTATCTAGGAGAGAGATTAGCTGACTCTAGGGAACATAGATAAAAATCACTCAGCTGTAGCAGAAATAGTCTCTAAAGTCACTGCACAGTACTCTCCATAATTGTTCAGATTTCAATATTGCTTTTTTTAATGACTTGTGGGTGATAACTCTTCAACTCTAAGCACCAGATTAAAATTTTTTTTCAGTCAGATAAAATCACTCAATTTCCTTTCCTTAGAATCAACAACTTCGGGGTGGCTAGGTGGCCTAGTGGATAAAGCACTGGCCCTGGAGTCAGGAGTACCTGGGTTCAAATACGGTCTCAGACACTTACTAATTACCTAGCTGTGTGGCCTTGGGCAAGCCACTTAACCCCATTTGCCTTGCAAAAACCTAAAAAAAAAGAATCAACAACTTCATAGGCACAACTCCCTCCTTTTTATCCTTGAACCAACTTTTTACAGGTTTCACTAACTTACCCCACCAATTGATCCCTTTTGTTAATTTGCTTAATTCTCTAATTATTCCAATAACCTTTTTTTACTTCCCTTTCCTCATCTTGAAACTACCTCTTGATAATGCTTCAGGTATTACTACCTAATCTTATGTCAGAGTAGATAGACCAGTGTCCTTGGAGTCATTAGCTGTGAAAAGGCCTCAGTTTTATCTGCCTCAGTTTCTTTATCTGTAAAATAAAAGCATCTATCTTCTAGGAGGACAGCTGGGTGATAAAAAGGATAGTGTCAGACTTGGAGTCAGGAAGTCCTAAATTCAAATTTGATCTCAGAGATTCATTAGCTATGTGACCCTGGGCAAATCACTTAACCCTGTTTGCCTCAGTTTCTACATGAGAAGGAAATGGCAAATCACTCCAGTGTCTTTGTCAAGAAAATGTGATCATGAAAAGTCAAATATGACTGGAAAATAAACCTTTTAGGGTTATTGTAAAGATGAACCATACTTAGTAAACCTTAAAACACTATATAAATCCTAGCAATCTTTGTTAATATCCTCTTTAGTTCTCCTTGATCACACTCTTTCTGTCAACTTTCTTTCAACTCAGAAATAGAATGTGGATCATCAGCATCTGGGCTTGGACATTATTTTTAAAGCTTTTCTCAATTTATCTCATTTCACAAAATTTTTCCTTTCAGGAAATTTTTCCTTTCCTTTCACAAAATTCAACCTTTGATATTGAGGTATCTCCATGGTCCAAACTCCTCCCTATCTGACTTAAGACCTTCTCTCCTCACACTTTTCTCACAGAAACAAAAAGTAGTTGTGTCTTTGGCATCATCCCTGCCTTATAGATAACTAGTGAATTGCTCACATAATTCCTCATAATTGTGTTATTTCTAGTATAAATCTCTTCTGTGTAAACTTGATCCAATCCAGTTGCTTTTCCCTTCTTGCTTCTTTTTAATACTATTCCACCTCCTCTATGGATACAAGTGCAGTGGTTCTCCTATCCTCATTGATGAAGAACAATTGTTATTAAAAAAAATTCTTATAAATCTTTTCCATTTTTCATATTTCCTATTTAACCTCTTTCATCCTTGAATTTTCTTGGGATGAATTTGATTGGTTGAGTCTGTTCTAGTCTATATTGCTTCTCTCTAATAACTTTCACTGTTTCTCTTGATTTATCAGTGGATGTTGCTTATAATCTTCCATCATCCCTCTACACAAGATTTTACAAATGAGTTTTATTTCAAATTAGTGTTTTCTTTGGCTTCTATTTCCTTTTTTTGGTGAATAAATCAAGAGTTTGCTGATTAAGGCACCTTTTAGGCTCTTTAGGTCTCCAAGTTATAGTAACTGATTTATATAATATATGAAATTATTTGCCCTTTCTATCATTATCACCCTTTTTTCATTATCAATTACTTGTTTGTATAGGTCAGAATTAAATTATTTCAATTGCACACCATAAATTTTGTTTCATTTTATCCTTCTCCTCTCCTTTCTTGATCCTTGTTTTCATAAGTCCATAGTCTAACTGGGCAGGAATAATACCCTACTAGTAATAAATCATTTCCATATTTTAAAAAGATAATCAACTTTTTTTGTTTTGGTGATACAATGTAGTGCTTAATGATTCCTTTCTAGGGAGAAAATAATCATGGTTTTTGGACTTCATCTTTAGATTTTCTCATTCTTTTTTTTTTTGCTGGTCCAGTTTTTCCCCTCAATATATTTCTTGCCAATGTTACCTAGTCCTACCTTTGCACTGAAGTGACTAGGTGACTAAGTATGCTGGTTTAATTTTGAAGATCTTATCAAGTTCTTCATGTAATTTTTCTATCACTTCATCCTGCACAATAAATGTTAGTGCATAAGGTACAATTATTTTCATTGTAGTCTTTTTGGAAATACTTATCATGAGTATTATATTAGATGATTAAATATTCTATTTATTGATGTTTCTTAATGTTTGGGGATGCTTTATAAAACCAACTGACAATTCCTTTTTCTCTCCAAGGAATACCCATGAACCATCCTTCCCTTTAGCTGCAGCTTCTTTCTTCTGATTTTGTTTATAATAAGCTTGTCAAGATAGATAGATATTCTTTAGTCCTATATTTAAATATGCAATGGTGGCCATCCCATGGAACTTGCATGTAGCTGAACTGAGCTCCCTTTAAGCTACATGTGCAGGTTTGGTGATGGAACTTAGCTATTTGGGATGATGAAACAATCTCATTATTGGTTCATATGGCAGTGGCTAGGGGTGCCTGTGTCACATTAATGTTCTCCATCACATAATGAAAATAACCAAGAACTTACTTATTCACTCATGAGGCTGGAATGGAGAACCTTCAAGGCTACCTTGAAGTTTAACCCCCTTGCTTTTAGTAAAGATTATACCTAAAAAGTTATTTCTCTAATTCTTAAAGATCTCTGTAATGAAATGATTTTTTCTTTTCCCTTTTTTCATTCCTTTTCTTCCCCATTCCCATCTCTCCACTATAACTCCCCATGTTAATCCATCATATATTGTACTGAAGTTGGCAGCCTTTGAAAGTGACTGAGATGCCAACTCTTTTTTCCTAGTTGTCTTTGATCTGAATAATGCAATGAAAGTGACACATCTTTCTCTTTGCTACAATAGCTTCCTTCACTCAATCTGACAATTGTGCTATGTTGGCTGACCCATGTTCTTATATTTTGGTAGGGCCCCTTTTCTCTTTCTAAATAAATAATCCTTTCTGGCAGAAACTAAATTTTGAACCTAATTCTATTATTCACTAAGAATTAGTTAGTACTTTGAGTGGAATGCAAGGGATTCTATGGTAACCTCACCTTCATCTTTTTTGTTCTGCACTTGGAGTAAGGTAGATAAATTGGCTCTTGAAGAAATTATTAATGGCATTCTGCTCAAGGTTAACCCTATATGTAAATAAGTGGGTAAGTATCATCCTAGAAGAATATGGAAAGCTCACTGCCTAAAACTGTTACTTTCCTGATCTGAAATCATCACCTGTGGATTACAAGTGGATTAGATGATTGTTGGAAAGGGTCACCATTAAAGTAGTTTACCTGGGAGTGACTTTTAAGCCCTCTTCCATTGATGCATTAAGGAAAGTTAGTTTAACTGATTATATTTGAGTCTAATAAGAGATGTTAAGTAAATTTCAAAGAGAAGCAAAATAGAGAATGGTTAGGAGTGAGGGAGTCAGGAAACATCAGGAGAATGGCAAACTCCCATAATTGGAACTTGGAGAAAGAGCCATCAATGTCAAAAAATAGAATACATAAAACTTTGCTAACTTCACAACTCTGCCAAGGGACTGGCCTTGATCCTGATATTCTCCATCATAATCATCTTTTCAATTTCTTTCCTCCTTTCTTTCTGGATTATGCCTTCTCTCAATTTTTCTCCCTTTCTTTACTCCTATTCCCACTCCCTGACATTGTTTAACCTCATTAGTGATCTTCAGAATTAAGGAGATTACTAAAAAGTCATTTAGAGCAAAGAAAGATCATTGTTTAGGCCTAAATTTGGAAGAAGTGGTTTCCATAGTCAGGCAAACTCAGCTATTAAATGGTTCATAAATAATCCTGTTGAAACTTGAAATTCGGTCTTTCTACAAGGACAGGGACCAGATCTTCAAGAAAGGAAAAATTTCATGCTAAGAATTCATAGGTGAGAAGAAAACAAAAATTTTATAAACTGGAATTTATGCTGCTAATACTTGTGGAAACAGAACTTAAAGGTTGAGCATTTGCTTTTGTGTAAAAAGATTTATAAAATAATAGAATTACTTCTTCTCTACCCCTACCTCTCAACCATTTAAATTGCATTTTAAAGCAATGCCAGATACAGGTTTGTCCTCTTGAAAATCTTCAGCAAAGTGTATTTATCCTTGACAACCTCTGGCTTATAATAGTCAAAAACATCATCTTTTTTGGTCATTATAAGCAAGGTCATCTTGCGCTATTCTTAATGGCAAAACAGAATAGCAACAGAAAACCCCAACCATAGCAAAAAACTAGTATCAGTTCAATGGTTTTTAAAAAGTGTATTTCTGTATCCATATAAATACCTATCATTATTATCATGATCATTATTATTGAGGTGACCTGTCATTCAGGATTGTAAAACACAAGGAAGGGGTACTAAGTAAAGAGTTTTTCCCTTCTTCAAGGAGACAATTATTTAAAGATTTAAGGAAAGAGCTATAAGATTTGGGTACCATTTCACATTACTTCCAAATGCAAAAATTCTCCAGGTAACTTGGCCTTTATCAAAAACTAGCCTAAACTTACCCCCTGCTACAGATGATCTCCAAGGCTTCCAAGTTGCCATGATAGGCTGCCAAGAGGGTAGGAGTCATGCCATCTTCGTCAGAAACATTGAGATCCCGCTTGGTAGCTTCTTTCAGAATTTCCAGGTAGCCATCAATTGTGGCCTGGTGGTACCGGGTTGACATTGTAAGTTAAGTTCTCTCCTTACCCCACCCAGGACTCATAGAGAGCCCTTAGTCTTCTGCTAGCCTGTGGTCTACCCAGCAGCCCTGCCTCAATCGGAAGAGTTAATCAATGACTATGAATTACAGTACTACCTTCAGCAAGGTAAAAATCTGAGGGCAAAGTTCATCACCTGTCTGCAGTCCTGGAAGGAAGCCAAAAAGTTACTTAGATCTGAAAGTGGAAATTTTCTTTCCGGAATGACTATGCTATTGGCTATTTTATTTCTCTCATATTCCCAAGTATTTCACTGCTTGAGAGGGAAATAGGAACTGAACCAGTGAATGAATTACTAGCTGATTTTCATAAAGGTGACATAGGCAATATAGCCACTGAACAATAGAAGTAAATCATGCTTGTCATATAATCTAGGACTGCTCTCCAGATTTTACTGGGAAAATGTCCTTTAATGTCTGTAACTGTGCTTTCTTCTCTCTTTTTTTCCTCTACTCCCATTGCACAAAGATGGCATTATTCTAGGGAGATGATTCTATATTTCAGGTATCTTGCATTTTCAGTTACCTCCGGCAAAGATTAGAAATGAAAGTTGCCCTTTGATTTCTACTCTGGTTGTCAAGTAAACAGTGGGAGGAGTAGTTGTGATGACTGAGACATTTGGCTGCCAAGAAGAATAAATTCTGCTAGGGCAGGATAACATGGTTCAGGTGTTATGGCCTACTTGGGAAGGAAGAAAGGACTAAGCAGAATTGTTGATTCATTTGTGAAGAAAATTTTAATACCAAAAATGTTAAATTTGCTATCTCTTCTATTTTAATCCTTTTGATTTCTTTTGTCCTGAGATAATCTCTTTGTCTCTCAACCAGTATACATTTTAAAAACAAAAACAATATTCATATCTTGGCCCCAAACCATGAGAGTACCTAAATTACACAGATTTCTTTTTGCTTGTTAACTGTATTAATTTACTTTTTTTTTTGCATTTCTCTCATTTGAAGTATTTGTAAACCAAACAGCCTGTTTGTCTCAAAAGAATGATGAAAATAACTTTGTTTTGGGAATATTTTGAAAGGGAAAGGATTGGGAGAAAAAAGGAATATCATGAATGACTGTGATGTAACAACAAAAAGGCATAAATAGTACTTTTCTAATTCTCTTTTTTTGGATAAAAGTATATCTTTTTATTTTCAGGTTTTTGCAAGGCAAATGGGGTTAAGTGGCTTGCCCAAGGCCACACAGCTAGGTAATTATTAAATGTCTGAGACTAGATTTGAACCCAGGTACTCCTGACTCCAGGGCCGGTGCTTTATCCACTACAACACCTAGCCTCCCCTAAAAGTATATCTTTTTTAAAAAGCACAGAATCTGAATGTATACTATGTTCACTTTTTTGAAACTTCTCTTATGGTTTTCCTTTCTATTTCATGGTTTTCTTTCTTTTCTCCTAGTCCTAATTCCTCTTATACAAAATGACTATGTTAAACACCAGTGTACATATTCAGCTTTTACCAGATTGTTCACCACCAAGGAGAGCAGGAAGGGAAGGGAGGGTGGTAGAAAAATACTCAACTCATAAATTTGCAAATGGATGGATGTTAAAAAACTAAAAAATGAAAAAAAATTTTAAAAGAAAAAATTATTAAAGACTATGCTACACACCCTATACCAAGATAAGATACAAATGGATACAGGATCTAGACATGAAAAACAATATTATAAGCAAACTAGAAGATCAAGGAGTAGTTTACATGTCAGATCTATGGAAAGGGAAGCAGTTTATGACCAAGGAAGAGATGAAGAACATCATTAAAAACAAACTAGATAATTTTGATTACATTAAATTAAAAAAAGTTTTGTACATACAAAACCACTGTAACTAAGATCAAAAGAAACATAGTAAATTGGGCAACAATTTTTACAACTAGTATTTCTGATGAAGGACTCATTTCTAAAATATACAGAGAAATAAGTCAAATTTTTTTAGGTTTTTTTGCAAGGCAAATGGGGTTAAGTAGCTTGCCCAAGGCCACACAGCTAGGTAATTATTAAGTGTTTGAGTCTGGATTTGAACCCAGGTACTCCTGACTCCAGGACCAGTGCTTTATCCACTGCACCACCTAGCTACCACTAAGTCAAGTTTTTTTTAAAAAGCCATTTCACAATGACAAATGGTCAAAGGATATGCAAAGGTAATTTACAGATAAGAAAATCAAAGCGATCTATAATCATATGAAAAATTGCTCTAAATCATTACTTATTAGAGAAATGAAAATTGAAGCATCTCTGAGGTACCACTTCATACTTCTCAGACTGGCTGATATGACCAGAAAGGACAGTGATCAATTTTGGAAGGGATGTGGGAAATCTGGGACACTAATACATTGTTGGTGGACCTGTGAACTCATCCAACCTTTCTGGAGAACAGTTTGGAATTGTGCCCAAAGGGCAACAAAAATGTGCATACCCTTTGATCCAGCAATACCACTACTGGGTCTGTAACCTGAAGAGATTAGGAAAAAGGGTAAAAACATCACTTTATAAAAATATTCATAGCAGCCCTGTTTGTGGTAGCAAAGAATTGGAAACAGTGAATGTCCATCAGTTGGGGAATGGCTTAATAAACTGTAGTATGTGTATGTGATAGAACACTATTGTTCTATTAGAAACCAGGAGAGATAGTAATTCAGGGAAGCCTGGAAGGATTTGCACAAACTGATGCTGAGCGAGATGAGCAAAACCAGAAAAATACTGTACATCCTGACAACAACTTGGGAGTGATGATCAGCCTTGTTGGACTTGCTCACTCCATCAATGCAACAATCAGGGATAATTTTGGGCTGTCTGCGATGGAGAATACCATCTGTATCCAGAGAAAGAATTGTGGATTTTAAACAAAGACTAAAGACTATTACCTTTAACTTAGGAAAAAAAAAAAACCTGTTATCTTTTTATGTAATTTTGCCATCTCTTATACTTTATTTTTCTTCCTTAAGGATATGATTTCTCTCTTATCACATTCAACATAGATCAGTGTATACCATGGAAACAATGTAAAGACTAACAGACTGCCTTCTGTGGGAGGGAAGCAAGATTGGGGGAAAAATTGTAAAACTTAAAATAAAGTCTTTCTTAAAAAAAAGACTATACTATACCTTGAAGAATATATTATTTTGTAGTGGATCCTAATGATTGCTTTTGGAAGGGATGGTTGGTTTATCATATTTCAAAGGTTATTTGCATGTATTTTCCTTAGTAACTAAAAGCTTCTCCTTTTCTGTCTTCAATATCTGTTGTTGGACATTGAATTTTTGGTGTTTAACTACTCTGTTGCTTAGTGATTAAAGATTGGGTTATCTGTGTTTTGGGATTTTTATTGATTAGAACTCTGCCATTCATTTTCATTATTTCTAGATAATTTTCATGCATAGTTCCTATAGTACTGTATTCAGACTTTTCAAATCAATGACATTTCCCCTTGATATCAAACAGTCCTTTTCTTTTCTTTTTTCTTTTTTTTTTTTTAGGTTTTTTTGCAAGGCAATGGGATTAAGTGGCTTGCCCAAGGCCACACAACTAGGTAATTATCAAGTGTCTGAGGCCACATTTGAACTCAGGTACTCCTGACTCCAGGGCTGGTGCGCTATCCACTGAGTCACGTAGCCTCCCCACTTTGAGTCCTTTTCTGAAGGACAGTTTAACTTTTATAAAATATGAGTTCTTCCAATGATACTGTCCTTTGACTGTCCTACCACATTTGGCCCATCTATGTTTTTGAATCCCAAATCTTTCATTTCCCTTTTTACAGTTTCTATTCCTTTATAGAAATCTTTCATTGTATATGTTATTGCATTGTAGGAGAGTCTAGATGAAAAAAAAACATCATCCCACACAAAGATAACTTTAATAAGCTTTATTGTCACTCATAAGTAAAGGAAGAAAATAGCTGATTGATGTACAGCCTCTTTGCCTGTGGTGAACAGCAGGGGTGAGAGGGGGAAGAATCCATACTCTAATTGATAGAAATTCTAAGACTCAAACTTGGAGATTTCTTTGAGAAAAGAACTAGTGTGTTACCTATGTGAGGCTACTTTGTCATCTACAGAACCCATAACGTGAGAGTATTTGCAAAATTACCTATGAGGAAGGCCAAACATAGAACTAAAAATGAGAAGAGGAAAAGGAAATTTAATTCTAACTACCATTCTAGGAAAAGGTTGAAAAGGGTATACAATGTCTCAGGTTTTGTATATTTGTAACCTGAGGGGTCCTAGGAACTTAGGAAACTGGTTTTCACGGGGTGGCTAGGTGGCACAGTGGATAGCACACCAGCCCTGGAGTCAGGAGTACCTGAGTTCAAATGTGGCCTCAGACACTTGATAATTACCTAGCTGTGTGGCCTTGGGCAAATCAATTAAGCCCATTGCTTTGCAAAAATCTAAAATAACAACAAAAAAACTGGTTTTTGCCAATCAACATTTATAAACTTTCTATTTGCTCTTTATTAGAAACTCTGGTTTATTCATTAATCAGAGACCTATTTTCTATAGTTATACTTATTTCCATTCTAATTTTCTTATTCTTTTTTGAAAATGTAAGGGTTTTCTTTTTGTTGTTCCAATATTTTCCTTTTATTAAACAATTAAAATATTTCAATATTTTTTATATTTCTCCTTTTTAAAATAAATTCTACTAGTATCTTTTGTTTTTACATATCTATATTTCTCAATTTTTCTTTCTCCTCATCCTTAACAAAAATTTTTAAAAGATTTAAAAGAAATCAGTTCAATAAAACAGCACAATTTAAAAAAGTCCAACATTATCATTACTATTTTAAACTGCAAATCTTCTACTCCTTCCAAAAGGGAAAGGAAATGCCTTGTTATTTCTCTTCTTTGGAGTCAATCTTGGTTGTCATAATTTCATAGCATTCAATTTCCTTCTGGATCTTTAGTTAGATTCAGTTTTGTGTTCAGTGTTCTGCTATCTCTTCCTCATTCTGATATTCAGTTGCCTCCTCTGCTTTGAAAAGCTGCTCTAAGATTCTCTTGAGGCAGCTAGGTGACATGGTAAAAAAAAAAAAGTTCTAACTTGCAATCAGGAAGACTAGAGTTCAAATGAAGCTTCAGATACTTTGGGGAAATCATTTATCTTGTTTGTCTCAGTTTCTTCAACTGTAAAATGGGAATGATAATGATACCTATCTCTCAGGTTTGTTGTGAGGATCAAATGAATAAATATTTTTAAAGAATTTAGCACAGTGACTGAATCAGAGTAGGTGTTATATAAATATTATAGTTTTTATTATCTTTTTATCTTAGTTTGGCTAACTCTGACTTAATGGGGTAGATTAGTCTATTTTAGGGGATTTTCTTTGCAAGGCAATGGGGTTAAGTGACTTTCCCAAGGTCACACAGCTAGATAGTCATTAAGAATCTGCATTAAGATTTGAACTCAGGTCCTCCTGAGTCTAAGGCCCATGTTCTATTCACTTCACCACCTAGCAAATGCCACTTTTGGCAATAAGAAAGATTTTAAAAAAAAGAATATGTTGTCCTTAAGTGATCCAAATTGGTAGTGTCTCCCATATCTTCAACTGGTACCTTCTCTAATGTGCCAGTAATAATTTTGGTTTGCAGGATTTTTTATTCCCACAGATTTGCAGTTTTTCCTGCAAATTTAATTAACTGAAAGACAGCAAGTCTCAGTATGTACATTCTGGGTCAGATATATTAAAGAGTCCAACTTGAATTGACTGAAAGTAGCAGCAGTAAAATTATCTTATTAGGAAATACAATATATTTCATTCCTGTGTGGTCATTTGGGTGGAGGGTCAGGAGGGCAGAGAGAAGAAAGCAACGGGAATTACAAATTCATGTGTGTACAAATTTCTAATCCACCCTGAGAAAAACTTGCTAGCAAACTTCTAACTAGACTTTTTTCCCCCTTTGTTTTCTAAAGCTATTCATTGCTAATTGCAAGAGAAATTCAGTACTTTTGGGTGGCCCAGAAATATATATATTCATGTAACGAGTAGACTGTCTTACCCTCAAGAGATCTGGTTTTCAAAAAGCAGTTTTTCTCCAGTCTCTAAAACTATTCATTTCTAATTATAAAAGAAAGTTGCTAGCATGGCATAGAAACCCACACATATTTTTGTAATAAAGAAAAAGGTTATGAGAGGAAATCTGTCTTTCACAAACCATTTTTGATTTTCTTAGTTCTGTATTTTATTTAAGACAAAAACAACAAGGAAATAAGGGAGTTTCAAAAAACTTCTGTTACAACATGACCCACAAGAACTTTGTAAAGTCCAAACAATACATCTCTTTACTGCTTTGCAATCTGTTGTGAACTTGTTCATGATCCTATAAAATCTCATTATCTGATCAGATAAGCACATTGTTATCAAATAAACTCTCCAGAAAATGACTTGCTAGATCTCTTTTTTTTCTTTTTGGCTATTAGAACAAAACTGTTTTAGTCAAACTTGAATAAGACTTCTCTTATTCAGATTTCAGACACTAGGAATAACTGGTTTGTTTTCCTATTAAAATGATGTAAAAAGACATTTTTTTTCTTCCCATTACCTACCAATTCTTTTATCTACTTCAAATTAAGAACTAAAAGAAAAATTAGGTGGGTAGATTGACTCATGGAATTTTAATGCCTCTTATGAGCTGGTGGACTTAATTTGTTCACATAAGTTTCAAACTATTCACAGTTCTATTTTCCTGCCAGAATAAAAAAGACAAAGTTGCTATTGTACCATCTGGTTTGTATGAGGTATTATTTGGCATCTCTCAACTGCACATTTTAAAAATGCTAAATCCCAGACAGTATTACAGTCTAATTAGGACTAGAGACAATGAAAATGGTTTTGTTTTTTTTGTCTTTTAAGCTCAGCCAAAAAAGAAAAGAGAAAGGAACCAACCCCCCTCATGATTTGTATGTGCTTTACAATGAAGGATAATGGAGAGGACGGTAGTTGAGGGGAGGCACTTACAGTAGGTGCTATGAATTTTAATTATACTTCTGCAACTAACTGGCTTTTGTGATCTAGGAAAGGTTCTCTTCTCTGTTTTTCAGATTTAATACCACTAAATTATTCTGACATTAAAATATCAATCAGGATAATCCTATACTTGTTATTCCTTTCCAAATAACAAAGATCATCAAAATACATGTAAAATTACATTAGAGATGCCCACTTGAACACTTCGATTGTTTGCCATTTTCTTTCAGAATGGCAGGCTGAATTATAAATCAAATTTAAAATGATACACAAATAATAATCAATAGAAAAGAATGATAATGACTTGATCAGGTTCCCTGGCTTTTCTCCTAAACAAATTCTACCAAGAATCCTCTCCTACATGGTTTCATTTGTCATTTATATCACTACAGTTTCATATGCTATCTTTTCTTCCATCTCTTACTTCTTTCTGCATACAAAACAACTTATGGTAGAGCGGAAAGCACACTGAATTTTAATGGATTTAATTTAGTTGGATAACCTTGTTTGAAATCCTAGATCTGGTTATCTAAATAGTTGTGTGTCCTTGAACAAGAATCACTTTCTGATTCTCCACTCTCTCTTCTATAAAACTATTATAAGTGGTAGGGGTAGGTAAGAGGACCTCTAAAGTCTATCAACTCTAAATCCTATGAGCTACACTACATAGAATATTACACTACTTAAACCAAAGTGTAAAAGAAGTGGAGCTCATTTGAGTCCCTTCTAAATTTTCTCTTCTAGGTCTATGAAAAATGGACATTAATGCACTGTTGATAGAACTGTGAATTGGGCCAATTAAATTTGAACTATGCCCCGAAAGTTACTGAACAATGGAAATCTTTGAGGAACCATACCAGGAGTAGATATTTATTTCCTGAAGATCAAAGACAGAAGGAAAGGATTCTTATGTATGAAAATATTTATAGCACCTTCTTTTGTTATAGCAAAGAACTGGAAACCAAAGGAGTACTACTCATCAGTTGTGGAATGATTGAACAATTTATGGTAAATGAATGCAATGAAATATTATTGCACTGTAAGAAATGATTAAAGGGTTAAATTAAGAAAACTTGGGAAGACTTGCATTGATGCAGAGTGAAGTGAACCAAGTCAGGAGAACAATTTCAATAACGACTACAGTAATGTAAAGGAAAACAACTTTGAAAGACTTCGCAATTCCAGTCAATTCAATGAACCATCATATCTTCAGAAAATGAATCAATTTTCCCAAGAATGTGATAGAGGTACAGAATGAGACAGTTTCAGATACACCCAGAGAGTGAATTGTTTACTCCATTATTCTTGTTTTTTTTAAATGATCTTTTTCCTCCAATTTTTTTTTTTTGTGGTTAATGTTTTTTTCTTCTAATTACATGTAGAGATAGTTTCCAGTAATCATTTTGGTTAAGATTTTGAGTTCCAGATTTTTCTCTCCCTTTCCCTTTCCCCTCCTCGAGACATCGAATAATCTAATATAAGTTATACATGTACAATTATGTTAAACATATTTCCAAATTTGCCATGTTTTGAAAAAAAGAATCAGAAAAAAGGGGGGGAAACCATGAGAAAAAAAATTTTAAAAAGTATGACTTGATCTGTATTCAGACTCCATAGTTCTTTCTCTGGCATTTTCCATCACAAGTTTCTATCACTGCAATATACTTGTTTGTCTCAAGAGAGGGCTTATATTTGGATGAAATTAGAAAGGACCTTTGAATCATTTTGTGTGGCTAGTGCTTAAATCTCCTTGGCAATATCCTTAAAATGTAATTTGTGCACAGGTGTATGTTTTGATTTGTGTAGAATTACTCTTGTCATGGTTCTTCATACATCCTACTGAACTTTTTGTTGAAAAAGAGATTTCTACAACTTTATTCTTGGTCTTACATTCTATGCCTCTATTGGAATAGGCTCTTACCTTCTATTTGGGAAGATGTTTGTGGATAATAATGATGTGGGGGAAAAAGAAAATGTTGTCAATGAGGCATTTTTAAAATATACAGAAGAGTCCTAAAAAAAATATACAGAAGAGAGCAGAAGGATGTTCACAAAACAGACAATCAAGGCAGTTTGTTATTATCATGTTAATTTTAATATATGCTTTAAAAACCATAACTGATTATTCAATTCAATAAGCATTTTTAAACAAATACTATGTGTCAAACACTGTGCTAAGTTTTTAAAACTTAAAAACTTTAAAACAAAGATCATCAAAATTCATGAAAAATTACAAGAGAGATGCACACTCAAAAATTTTTTTGGCTGCTATTTTTTTTCAGGATGGCACACTGAATTATAAATCAAATTTAAAATGATACACAAATAGTTATCAATAGGAAAGGACAAAAATGACTTAATCAGGATTTTATTTTAATTTATTTTATTAAAGATTTGTTGTACAATTTTTCCCCATCTTACTTCCCTCCCCCACCCCCCACAGAAAGCAATTTGTCAGTTTTTACTTTGTTTCCATGTTGTACATTGATCCAAATTGAGTGTGATGAGAGAGAAATCATATCTTTAAGGAAGAAACAAAAAGTATAAGAGATAACAAGATCAGACAATAAGATATCTGGTTTTTGTCCTAAATTAAAGGGAATAGTCCTTGAACTTTGTTCAAACTCCATGTTTCTTTATCTGGATACAGGTGGTATTCTCCTTAATCAGGATTTTAAAAAGGAGTTTTTAAACTCGTTTTTAAACTCGTTTTTTAAGTTTTTAAAAAGAGATGGTTTTGGCCCTTAAGGAACTTACATTCTTTTTTTAAATTGATATTTTATTTTATTTTTCCAATTACATATTATGAAAGTTTTTCAACATTCATCCATATGGATATGCATATTTATGAGTTACATAATATCTTTTCACCTTTCCTTCCTACCCATCTCCCCTCAGTGGTGAATAATATGGTAAACATTGTACATATACATTTGTGTTAACATGATTATAGATTAATCATTTTCTATATGACAAATTAGGACTAAGGGAACCAAGAGATAGGAAAGAAAACCATAAGAGAAATTTTTAAAAAGTCAACATAGTGTTCATTCATTATTTTGCTTTTCTTAATTTGGATATGGATAGCATTGTCTGTCTTCCAGGGTTGTCCTCACTCTCTAAACTGCTTAGAGGAGCTACATCCATCAAGGCTGATGAACTCACAATGTTGTTGATGATGTGTACAATGTTCTCTTGGTTCTACTCCCTTTGCTCAGCATCAGTTAGTGTAATTCTTTCCATGCTTCTCTAAAAAAAGGAGTTTACATTCTAAGAACACACAAAAGGAAACTGGAAATACTAAATGCCCCAGGAGGTAATTGACTTGGGGAATTTTGTTCTCCAAGTCTAAGTCAAGTAGAGCAGTTGATGGAAAATAGGAGTTACCAGGAAGCTATCCATCAAGCAAAGTTGGAGAGGAGTTTAATGTTCCTCCTTATTGGAGGAGGTTTACTGTTCCATACAATCTTTTTTTTTTCTTCTTTGACTGTGAATATGATCATATGTTTTAATGTCTGTCAATTTTATAATGTAAAAGGAAATTTAAAAAAATTCCCCCCTACATCTAACTCTACTACCATAAACTATTCCAACCCCTATGATCTTTAGATTTTGAATCCTAGAACTTTAGAATTAGAATGAACCTTTGGGAGGCCATTATGAAATCTCCTTGACAATATCCCTAACATGTAATTTGTGAGGTATAATATATACATGTTTTAATTTATGTAGGATTGTCCTTGTCATTGTTCTTCATGCATCCCACTTAACTTTTCTTTGAAATAGAGATTTCTTTCAATTCTCAATTATACCCTTATTCTTAGTCTTACATTCTAAGGAATAGAATGGGAATAGACTCTTACTTTTCCCCCCCTTTCCAAAATCTCTCATATTCAGTAGAGTTTAGCATTCCAGACCTGGTTCTATATTAATTACCTGGACAAGTTAATTGCTTACTCTCCTAAACTATGTTCATGCCAAGCCTTCTGTACACCAACCATCATTTCTATCTATCAGTACCTGGTACTCTACCTCTGGAACTATCCCCAATTTTGATAGGTGATTTTTTTCCCCTTATCTTGCTAGTACCAAGGTCTCTACCTCACTCTTCAGTCATCTCTCTGCCATGACTCCTCCACTTCTATCATCTATTAAGTGTATGTGTGCCATGCCCCCAATCGTTTCTATTTTCATTTACATGCTATCTTCCTTCATTAAATGTAAACTATTTGAGAACAGGAACTGTTACCTGCCTGCATTTGTAGTGCAAAGGTATCAAAGATGCAATCTATTTGCAGCCCACCATATTCTCAAGTTCTGCAGGAACCAGATTAAAATGTAACTTGAAAATGTTTAACAAAATAAAATATAACAAAACATAAATAATATTAACATATAATTTTCTGTGGTTTTTTGCAAGACAATGGGGTTAAGTGACTTGCCCAAGGTCACACAGCTAGGTAATTATTAAGTGTCTAAGGTCAAATTTGCCCTCAGGTCCTCCTGACTCCAGGGCTGGTGCTCTATCCACTGTGCCACCTAGCTGCCCTAACATATGATTTTCTAAGCTAATATGAGGGCTGCAAGGAGGTTTATATATGAATTGGTACCCTCCATTTCTATTTAGACATGACAGCTCTGTTTTTTAGAGAAAAGCTAGCCCAACTTACTTGGTAGGACCTTAATAGTTGCTATGACTACCATTGCAGGGTTAATGTTTCACAATTATTCAATAGCATAATTTACTGGGTATTAGACATTAATCTTCACATCAGAGAATATATATGATCCATAACTCAGGTACTCCTGTTCTGGAATGACATGGAGCCTCAATTCATCCTGGGAGTGACCTAAATTAAAAAAGGGGGAACATAGGCTTTTTTCATTTTCCTGGCTCATTATATCCTTAATCATTCTCATAGAAGAATCCTAGGGAAAATCCCTATACAAAGCTTAGGTAAGATTCATATCTCCAGTGTCCCTCCCTAAAAGGGAGTAATGGAGCCCCTTCTAGAAAAAAATATTTAAAGTAAAAAACAGGTGTCAAGTGAGATGAGCAGAACCAGAAAAACTGTATACCCTAACAAGCAACATGGGGGCAATGATCAACCTTGATGGATTCACTCATTCCATCAGTGCAACAATCAGGAACATTTCGGGCTGTCTGCAATGGAGAATACCATCTGTATCCAGAGAAAGAACTGAGGAGTTTGAAGAAAGACCAAGGACTATTACCTTAAATTTAGGGAAAAAACTGATATCTTATTGTCTGATCTTGCTATCTCTTTTACTTTATGTTTCTTCCTTAAGGATATGATTTCTCTCTCATTACATTCAATTTGGATCAATGTATACCATGGAAACAATGTAAAGACTGACAAACTGCCTTCTGTGGGGGGTGGGGGGAGGGAAGTAAGATTAGAGGAAAAATTGTAAAACTCAAAATAAATAAAATCTATTAAAAACAAAAACAGGTGTCAGATAGAGAACAGTATTTACTTCCTCTATTCCTCCAAAAAAAGTGCTCAAAAATACTCAGTACAGCATCCAGGACACATTAAGCACTTAATACAAGTTCTATATATTTGTCTATTGTTGTTATTATTCAGATGCATCTGACTTTTTATAACCTTATTTGGGATTTTCTTGACAACAATAACTGAAGTGATTTCCCATTTCCTTCTCAGCTCATTTTACAGATGAGAAAACTGAGGCAAATGGGGTTAAGTGACTTTCCAGGTCTAATGAGTTTTGAACTCAGGAAGATGAGTCTTCCTGACTCCAGATCTGCCACTCTATATACTGTGCCACATAGTTGCCTCTATTTAACTATTTAACAAATATTTTAAATACAAATAATAATCTATCACCATCATTATAATTTCCCCTCAAATATAAAAACATTTTATGGAAGTGTTAAACAGACACTTCACTTTCATTTCAGGCTTAAACTCTCTGAGTTTCTCACAAGGTCAAGTTCTCCCTGGCAGCTAGGCATAGCTCTTTAGTTTTCCCTATTAGGTACAGAATGATTCTTTCAGTGATCGTCTCCAAAAAAATGGTGCAGGTTTCAGGAAACACCTCTCACCAGACAGCCAGAACCAACTTGGGAACCCAGGGACTTATAGAATGATTAACAATATTAAAACATCCATCTCTCAGGATTGCTGCCTGCTACTTGCAGAAGGGGCAACCATGCAGGCAAACACATGTCCTCATTGTCATCCTCAATTTTTCTGGAAAGATAGGAAAAAAAATCCTTTCCCTTATGCTCTAGAAGACTAAGAGAATGTTAACATAGTCCCAAAGTGATGTGATAAAAAAACAAAAGAGGAGAACCACTCTTCTACTATTTTAGAACCTACTGGGATTTGGAAATTCTTCCTGATTGTTTGTAGGTGAATCATCTTCTACAGAATATGTCACTGGTATCAAAACTTATCCGCTAGGTGGTCCAGTGGATAGAGCACTGGCTCTGGAGTCAGGACAACTTGAGTTCAAATCCAGCCTCAGACACTTAATAATTGCCTAGATGTGTGACCTTGGGCAAGTTACTTAACCTTGTTGCCTTAAATAAATATTTTTTTTAAAAAAAGAAGGGAAAAAAAATCACAAAAATTTAATCTGCTTAGCAAAGGTTAGCCTTTCCTATTACAGGTTAACTGAATGTAGTAAGAATGAAAGGGCCTCAGGTGTAGGGAAGCCCCATTTATGGCAAGGTCTTTGAACCTCTTTTGCCTTTACTCTTCTCCAATAAATTTCTGCTAAGAAAGGAAGCAGGAAGTTATGACTGGAGACTAGTCTGAATAGAGATAAAAAGCCAGAAGTACATCTATCTGTTCCTTTACTATTTGTCTAGAATTCCATCCAGCTTCTGATCACTTTGTCATTTTGGGAGGAAGCTCTATGTTCAGGGTTTGACCCCTTTCCCATCACATATCAGTTCCACCATGAATGAATTTAAAGAATAACAAAAGGGGTGGCTAGGTGGCGAAGTGGATAGAGCACCGGCCCTGGAGTCAGGAGTACCTGAGTTCAAATCCGAACTCAGACACTTAATTACCTAGCTGTATGGGCTTGGGCAAGCCACTTAACCCCATTGCCTTGCATAAAAAAAAAAGGAATAACAAAGAAAATCTGTTTATCCAAATTGGTAGCAAAACTAAAAGCAGAGAAATTATTCAAAGGAAAATATGTATCAAACAATACAGAATAAAGGAACTCTCTCAGTAGGAACAAGATAACTCAGTTTAACTAAAAGAAAGTATCCAGGAACTTTTCCAAGAGGAAACTCCCTGAAGTCTCTTCCATCTTCTCTCTCAAAGCTGGAAGTCAGAAGTATCTAAAGCTACTCACCCCTTGATAAGTCCCCAAAGAGGACTTGAAGGAAACTAGGAAAGTCTGGAACTCTCCCTGCTTTTTACAGCCCCAACCTGCCTCTCATGCAAGTCATAGTATTCATATTGACCAGTATATAAGAAGAGAGTCTCATACCAATGAACAGTGGGAGAAAGGTAACATCAATTTCATAGGATCATGGATAAAGACCTGGGAAGGATTTAAAAAATCATCTAGTCCAACCTTCTCATTTGACAAATTATAAAAACAAAACTAAAATTAAGACCCATAGATTTAAGTGAGAGGTTGAACTTGAACCTAAATCATCTGCTGCCAAAGTTCTTCGTATGGCTCCATGCTATTTTATTTGAGGGTGGTTATATTTTCTATATTTCTGATTAACCACAAAATGTCTCAACTAGAAGGAAAGTTAGAAGTCATCTCCTTCAATTCTCTCATTTTACTGATCCAGAACAGTAGCATAATTTTGGCACGTTAGTGCCAGAACCCAATTTTCTTTATTTCTAGTGCTGACTGTGGAGTATTTCTAATTTATCTTTGTACTCAGAAGCAAAGAGGACTACACACAAGCTCACAAGAGTGAGCTGGATAGAGATCAGCTTGAGCCAGCAAAACAGAGCTAATTGTTAAATTTTCAATGTGAGCATTTAGATTTTGGAAATCAGTGGAAGCTAGAAATCAGGTCTTGAATTAATGTTTTATTGATTGTCTACACTTATGAAGGGGATGAAGAAAGTGTGAATACTGCAGATTATTCTCCAATTTGTATCCTGCTTTTTCAAACAGCACATACAGCTGTGTGTGAAGTATTTAGGAATTTTGGCACAATCCAGTTCTGTAATTTTGTTGGTATGAAGAATTCCTAATGAGAAAAATTACTCTGTTGATGCAGGTCAAAAATTGTTCTGCAACTTCCCCTCTTGGTTTTGGCCACTGAGAGGTAAAGTATCTCACCCAGGGTGACATAGTCTAGCCTTTAACAAGTACACAGTTCAAATCTGCCTCAGACGCTTATTAACTACTTAGCTGTGTGATCTTGGGCAAGTTGCTTTACCCTATTGCCTTGCCAAAAAATCCCAAAAAATAAATAAATAAAAATAAATTGTTAAAATGTGATTTCCTGTAGGTTAAATCTGTGCTAATAGCCAAGTTCTTTAGGGGGAAAAAAATTCCTGTCAAAGGCTAGACATGAAACCATATTTTCCTCACTCTGAGGACCACCTCTAGATTCATAACAGCAATATTCCACCTGCCTATGAAGTATAGTTTGTATATAAATAGACACACATTCAATTATTCTAGAAATTCAGTCACTTTGGTTTCTGGTTCCTCTTGCTTCATGGAACAATAAGCCAAGTTGTCTATATCTCTTTGGGTCTCAGTTTCTTCATCTGTAAGATGAGATAGAGTAGATAATCTCTGAGATTCTCTCTTCTAAATCTAAAACTCTCAAATGCTTAAGAGGTTACATGTTCCAAGGGTATTTTAATGGTAACAGGACATTTCTTGGAACTGAAAAACTTTAATGCCAAAGGAAAAAACTGTCTAATGATGGTGTCAGGTATCTTGGTATACCTGTTGGGGAGGTTATGAAGCAAGGGGTCCTCAAGAGAGACTAATCAAGCAACTGTCTATGTAAAAGACTATCCTTGTTAAAAAAAAAAAAAGGTGGGGGCAGAAGAAATCCTTAAATGACAATCCAAGGAAAAGTCCACAATGACCCAGCAGCAGCTAAATAGTCCTGACCTATTTCTAAAGAGTTCTTTGACTAGATCTACATAGTTGCTGCTATGAAACTTACACATAAGCTAAGGAAATTTTTTAAAAGGCCAACTATTTACAGCATGCAGAAAAAAAAGAAAAAATACTATATTTGGGATCAGAGGCCCTGAGTCTAAATTTTGGTTTCATTGTATGATTTATCCTCTCTAAGCTCATTTTCCTCAGTTGTTAAAAGATAGTTTAGGACTAAATGATCTGGTAGGTTTCTTCCATGTCCAAATTCTCTGATCCCATTGTACTATAAAAGAGTTAAGAGGCATCACACTGTTTGGTTTTTTTTCTTAAGCATCCCATTTCCTTAAAAAAATAAGCTTACATTTAGGTATGCTTTAAAGCTTACAAAATGACTTTTAAATATCATCTCATTTGATCTTCACCAAAACCCTGGGAGGATAATACTACTTTTAAATCCATTTACAGATAGGGAAACTGAGACAGACAGAGGTTAGGTGTCACCTAGAAAGTATCAGAGGTTGGATTTTAACTCAAATATTCCTTAGTCCAAAGGTTCAGGGTATTATCCACTAGCCTCCTAGCTCTGTGAATAGTATTGTCTTTCCAGTAAGGTTAGTATCAGGTGCTAAAGATTGGTTTTGAGAGGGGATTCAAAGCTTCTCACCTGGTGCCTCTTAGGCAACCTCAAACTCCCTGGCTAATAGAGATTTGCTGGGGTGGGGGTAAAGGGAGTAGGGAATACTTTAGTTGAACTGTAGAACTATGCAGATTCCCAATTTTCCTAGGCCTCAATTGCTGAGAGAGCCTTGGACTGTACCTTCCTCTTCTTCCTAGAGGGATTCTGTGAGCCCCCTAGCTTGTGCTCCTTTTGCTTGCCCCATTCTCTTTCTGAACCAGGTGTTCTCAATGAGCCTCAGAAGGGATGGTATGTGTCCAGGCACCACCTGTGAGAGATGGGGCGGGGGAACAGAGGGAAACCTTGCATGCGCACAGCCTTCTCTACATAAGTTCAAGCCTGAGAGCTGAGCGCTCTGTGGTTTGTCTGCTGTGAACCATGTGGAGGAGGGCCTTTGGAGTCAGCCCAACTCGGGACCCTAAAGGGAGATGGTGAGTAGCGCAAGATGTATGGATTCTTAATTTGACTTCTATGAATGGAGTTTTTGAGGTCTGTGAACTTGGATGTGGGAAAAAACAAACCAAATCCATGCACATCTATATGTTTACCAATCTTTATTTTCCTTTGTAATCCAGTGCATTTTTGTTTTATGCCTTTAAAGCTATCATTATGGGAAATTATTCATAGGCTTCATCAGAGTGCTAAGGGGGTCCATGATAGATAAAATGAAGAAAATTAGAGGTGCCCTTCTTAGTGTTCTCTCACTGAACCAAAGTCTCTCTTTTCTCCACAGCCCCAGGCCACAACTTCCCTGGCTTTTCTGCCTTGTGACCCTGGTAACCTCTGCAGTGGTTGGTAACTTCTCAACTACCAGCTTCCCAGGTACTTTGGTTGCTGTTTCTCCTTTCCTCCTCTCTGTGTAATAGAGAGGCCCCTAGTAAGTGTAGGTAATCCCTTTCACTCTTCCTCCCATATCTAGGTTGAAATTCTCCCCTGAACCTAAGGATGGTGGTGTGGAATCAACTGTATATTATTCATTCTCTTCTGGTTTCTAGGCACAGTCATTTGTTATGATGATGAAGTGAAGATTGAATTTCCTGAAGATCTTGGCAACAAGTCTTGGCAAGCATCTGTGGTTGGTAGGTCTTGCTGTTTAGCTCATTGGACTCACCTACTGATGGCTCATCAAGACAGAGCTTCTACAAACATTATTTTGGTGTCTATCCATGCAGTACCTTACCCTAGGATACAAAGATGGGATAATGACAGGCCCTGAATTGAACAAGTTCACTGGGTTATCTGTAAAATTTGTAGTAGTTGAAATATCTGAAAGGTAGGACAGTTTCTATAAAGCTGAGGAAGACTTGGGGATGGGGAGAGTTAGCTTCCATGGTGGAGATGTCCCTTTGTGCCTTTCCTGGAAAAGATAATTTGCCTCTATGAGCTATGCCTCTGGGTTAGTGGACATTTAAAAAAATATTACCACTGATTAATCAACTTAGTAAAACAATTGGATTGAGCCTTTTTGTAGGGCAAATTCTCTATTGAATAATATCCATAGTGAAATAGTTTGCTGAAACATCTGTGGTGCTCTGGGCCTTTTTCTTTCTTTTTTTAAAGTTTTTCTTTAATTACATGTAGAAGTAACTTTCAATATTCTTTTTCTGTAAAATTTCCTCCCTTCCTTCCATCCCCCCCCCCCAAGATGGCAAGCAATCTGATATAGATTATGCATTGGACCTTTTTCTGATCACCTCTCTGGTTCCTCTAGATTCTTTTGGCAATGAAATCTTAAATTGTACCCATATTGTGAACTTGGAAAACCTCATCTTGAAAGCCCCATATGAGAGTTGTGCTGAAATGATGGTAAGTATTCTGAGAAAATAATTGCACCACTTCTGAGTGGGAAGCTATTTTGGCTGTGGCAAAGGGGAGATTAGTGAGCCATGAAAACAGATGTTGGAATAAGTACTACAGCTGTTATCACAGGTGGCAGAGAAAAGCTATTAGCTCCTAATCAGTATTATAATGGGCAATGAGGCCTGTGATATTCATCAGCTAACAACTAATGCTCTGATTTTTTTTTTTTAGTGATTATCATTACTAATAAACTGAAGGATGCTATGTGTCCAAGGTATCCATGCTAGAAGCCATTTTTAAAAATTGATAATAGCATGCCATGACTAGAGGAAGGTTTAGCAGTGGTTCTAATTCTTCCACTTGCTAAGATTTCCTTTCTGACTTTTGTCTGCTAAATCAAGGGAATCACATTTAGATACCTAAATCCTATGATGCAGCTTTTTCTATACTTATAAAAACCTTGTCACTAATTATTTCATTTTTAGAGATAAAGAAACTGGGTCCCAGAGAACTTTCTTTCTGAAAGTTACACAGTTAATAAATAACACTAGTAGGTGAGCTAATATCAATTCTCTGATCAATGAATCATAGATTGGGCTAGAAGTTAACTTACAGGGCATCTAGTTCAGTCTCCTGATTTTTTTTTTTTTAAGTTTTACAAGGCAATGGGGTTAAGTGGCTTGCCCAAGGCCACACAGCTAGGTAATTAAGTGTCTGAGACGGGATTTGAACTCAAGTACTCCTGACTCTGGGTGGGTTCTCTATCCACTGGGCCACCTAGCTGCCCCCAGGCTCTTGATTCTTAGGGAACAAAACTACATTGGTTTGTAAAACTAAACTATAACTTAACATGCATCAGTTTGCATTCCTGCTGTTCTGGTGACACTAACCCTAATAGACTGAAATGAATTTGGACACATAATAGTCTTATTTACAACTCCCCATTATGCTATCTGGAAATGGTTATAGAAGAACATGCCTGGTTCCCTATAGAGGGAAGCAGAGGGGAAAGAATTTTAGATTGCAATAAGTTTGGGAGATTGATGTTTTGTCCTTCATTCTTGATAACCATGACATTAGCAAGGTGGTAGATACTGTGACACCCAAATAACTTGAATTTGAGTGAGGGGATGCTATGCAAAGTCATCAAACTCACTTTCTTCTCTGGAACCAACTGGGTCCAGTGACCTGATGGATCTGGATGACTGGAGATGGCTCTAGATGTATTTGGGAGACTAGCCTTTTAAAAGTTAGGTCTTCCCCAGGTCACAGTTTGAGGCAAAGCCCATTCAATCATTAAAGTTAAGTAAAAGATGAGAAGAGACCAAGAATGACATCTTTAAAAAATAATAATAAATTAGGAGTAGGTACTATTTTATTCTTTCCTTCCCTTTCCCTAATGGAAAAAAAATCACTGAATTTGTGAAGGTTCCATTTCAGCAAGGCAGAATAAAACATAGAAGCAGTTATCAAAGGTATTGTGTATGGTAATCAAAGACAATTCAAAAAGACTTGTGTCTAGAAACACTCCAGAAAAAGATCCGTGAGGTTTAAACTTATTTTCAGTTTTTTAAAAGTTATCTTGCATATTTTTCTCTAGTTTTTTCTACATTTTTATTTGATTCTTCTCTCAAAACATAACTCTCCTGGGGCAGTTGGGTGATGCAGAGAATAGAACACTGGCCCTGGAGTCAGGAGGACCTGAGTTCAAATCCAATTTCAGATGCTTAATAATTACTTAGCTATATGGCCTTGGGCAAGTCACTTAACCCCATTGCCTTGCAAAAGAAAGAAACATACCCAAACTATCCTGTAATGGTTTAACATGGTTATACATATAAGGCCTATGTTGAATTGCTTTGTACATTGGTTTGTAAAACTAAGGAGGGAGAAAAATATAAAATGCAAAACTCTGCAAGAATAGTTTGTTGAAATCGTCATTCCATGTAGTTGGAAAAATAAAGTTTAATTTTTTTTTTAGGTTTTTCAAGGCAATGGGGTTAAGTGGCTTGCCCAAGGCCACACAGCTAGGTAATAAGTGTCTGAGGTAGGATTTGAACCCAGGTACTCCTGACTTCAAGGCCAGTGTTCTATCCACTTAGCCACCTAGCTGCCCCCAAAGGTTTAATTTTTTTAAAAAGGTATTGGGCATGTTTTTTTTTGTTTTTTTGTTTTTTTAATGTAAGGCAATGGGGTTAAGTGAGTTGCCCAAAAATCACTCAGATAACTAAGTATCAAGTGTCTATGGTTGGATTTGAACTTGGGTCCTCTTGACTCTAGGTTGATACTCTATCCACTGTGCCACCTAGCTGCCCCCTGGAGATGCAATTCCAAAACTGATCATGGGAATATATACATGACAAAAGTCTAATTGTAGGTCTATCTTTGTGTACTTAAATTAAGAAGCCAAATATTTACTAGAATATTTGATTATGAGGGAAGGGGGAAGAGGAATATGAAATGCAAACTTCAGTGCCACAGAAGACCTGTCAGAAGGTTCAATCTCAGATTATTTGAAAGAGCTTAATTTTTCATAGGACTTCTCACAATTTTCAAAAATTTCCTTCAAGTGGGGTGACTGGTTGCTTCCAGGACTGAAACTGCAAAATCTCTTTGGTTCAAGAGTTGTTGATAGTTGAGCCAACTATGTCTGGTGTTTTGTCTATTTTCAGCATGGTAGGTATCAAGTGAACCTCAAATTCCTGCCTAACAAGACAATGAGCAACCAAATTATAACCTACCAGGTCACCTGTCCTGCGACTCAAGGTGATGAGGTTCTAGATGAAGTTTTAGCAGCCACAAACTGCACCAAGGATTTCATGTCTGTGAGTATGGCAATTATCTGATCATCCTTTTTAGCTTGTTGCTTTCAAAGGACCTCTCCCATAATTTTTGGCTTATTTTATGCATGTGATCTCTTATGGGTTTTGTTTTGAAATTCTGTTACACCTACTGGGTAGGAAGCAGTATGAAGGCAGGGACTGTGCCTCCATACTCTATCCAAACACTGTAAAGAAATAAGAATTTGAAAAGCCTAATCGATGTGAGTTTACAGCTATTCATCTGAGTCTAAAGTTGAGGCCAGGTGTCATCTTTTTAAGGCTAATAAAACAATAGACTAAGGATTGTGAGACTTGCCTACTTTCCTCATTTGTAAAATTGAGATAATAGTACCTATCTCCTTAGATTATTGTGAGGCTCAAATGAGATAAAATATATACAGGTTTGCAAACCTTAAAACTTTTTTTTATAAAAAGAATAGCTATTATTGCTCAGGGTGATGGCTAACTGGTTTCAGAGTCACTATCCTGGGGAAATTGCTTCTTTCTCTAGGCTACCAGTTCTTTAATTGAAGGTGGGATGGGGGAGGGGAATAAGGTAGCCTTTCTATAGTGGATTTTTTTAAAAATTATTTCCTGAACACAACTACAGGATTTAAAATTAAAATCGTATTTATCTCCTTCCTGGCTATGGATGAACCCTTCGAGGATTTTAGGCACCTTAAAGATGAGGTTTTTTTTTTTTTGTTTTTTTTTTTTACCTCTAAGATGTTAAATTCTGTAATCCAACACCAGTAAGCATTTAAAAGTCTTCTATGGGCTAGGCACATAAGTACAGAATAGAAGACTGAGGTACAGAAACTCATTTACTGATACATTTAAATAACTTGATACTAAAAGACTAGATTCCAAGTTCTCAGTCTAATGATTTTTCCCTCTATACCATGTTTCCATTTTTGTGGTTAGAACCTCATAATTTCATAGGCAAATTGACTTAGAACTTTGTGGTCCAATGGAAATATACTGGACTTCCAGCCAACAATAAATGGGTTCACATCTTGCCTTTCATACATATTAACCTGGACAGCTTGGGCAAATCATTTCATTTTTCTAAGCTTTAATTTCTTCCTCTGTACAATGGTGCTAATAACTTATAGATTCTACCTTATAGATTTGTGTGGATCAAATGTGCAAAAACAGGGCTGTGTAAACTTTAAGAATTATGTAACTATTATATACATCTTTTTTTCTTTAGAAACTAGCATGACTTTTTTTTTCTTCCAGGTTTCATTTTCACAGATTGTACCCAGTTTTGATGATGAGACTATGGTATGGTTTTGTTTTAAATTAAGGACTTATAGCTTACATTTATTTATGGGCATGAGCTTATTAAGGGCTTTAAGGATAAAATAGAATATGAATTAATAGGTTTAACTTTGCCTATAATATTTAACTTAGGTACCAACATCTAAGTAGGCTTTTTGATTTCAGGATAGAGAACCTCAGATGGCTTGGACTGTCACTGTGGGTGATAGCCCCAAAGTACAAACATTTACTCTTCAGGAAGCCATACAGCAAGGCTACAGTTTCATCCTTGAGAGCAATAAGATCATCTTGCGAGTTTCCTTCAATGCTTCTGGAGTCCTGCACTATGAGGTGTGTGTGCACACTTATGTATGTGGTAAAAAATATTCTTAGTTACAAAGCAGATAACATTTGAAGTTCTTCTATGAAAGAGCTTTTTTACTTTGTTTTAGTCTGAATTTGGGATTTCATTAATTATGGATTACTCTAGGCATATAACCCCCTTTCAGCAATGTGAATAAAGATTACCAACTCATTTTTAGAATTTGCTTCTCTAAGTGACTTATCCATAAATAACCAGCGTAAATCAGTACTTCAACCCAAACTGAGTCTTTCTGACTCAAAGTTTGGCCCCTTGTTCATCAGCTTTACAGCTATAATGAAGAAATCTAGTCTTGCTCATATTTTGTGAAGACCAGTTATACCCACCAATCACTAATTCATACCTTTGTAATTTCTATCTCATTGGTGTTCTTTCTTTAGCAACAGAAAATTATGTGCTCAGATAAGTTTTCATGCTTATTCAATGTTAAATGCTTAGCAAGACTAAGTGTTCTAATTTTGTGAACGTATCAAGTACTCAGTTGCTCACCTACAGAGAGCCATTAAATCCAAATGATTAAGCTTTGCCTTATCTAAACTCCAATGCATTTGCAATATGAACTAACCATACTATTGATGGCTGAGATAAAGTCATTTTGAATTGAATTGAACTTTTTTTCTTTAACAGCAAGAAAACAATCACCTATATGCTGTAGCTCTCAAGCTTACTTATGGACCTTCTGAACAGAGGCTTACCCTCTCATCCCGAATGATTTGCATATTAGGTGAGGCCACTGGAAGTCCATACACTTTTAGATGAAGACTTAAGATTGACATAAGCAGTACTGATTTTTTTTCCAGGTCCAACCACTTGTAACTCAACATACATGTCCCTTACTATACCAGAGTTTCCAGGGACATTGACAGCCATAAACGTAGAGAATCAGGATCCCATGAATATGTCAAAGACAAGTGGTACTGTCATAGAGTCAAGAAATGGCTCAAGACTATACTTCAACAAAAGAATTCTGAAATCTAAAGTAAGTTGCTTCTGTTTTACATGATATTACATGTATAACTGAGTATTATAGGTTTGCTTTTCCAAGAAGTAGGAGGGAAGGAGAGGTTTTGGAAATTTTTTAAAATGTTAAGATTTTTAAAATGTAATTAAGAAATATTTAATGAAATAAATAAAAATATATTTGAAATCATCCTTTAAATGGGGACAACTTCTAGCTTCTAGTATTTCCTTTCAAAGGAAGAAAGGATTAAGTAATACTTCTATTCTGGTGACTTGAAGGAATTCAGACCTCCCTCATTAGCATGAAGAGATTAGACTAAATGTCTACACCTAAGGTCACCTATAGTCCTAAAATGCCAGGAAGCTACTTTGTTGACTATCTAATTTCCTATGGTATAAAAGATTCAAACATCATAATGACTCTGTGATACAGTAAATAACTTATTCATTCTGAATGAATTTTTCTGGTAAACTAAGGTCTTATACCTCTCCTTCACTCCAAATAGCAAATCTTCTATTTTCTATCCTCAATGGAAATCCATCCAAAATTTCCTATTGCAGCAGAGAAGTCTTTTGTTGAAACTTTGTTGTACTATCATCATTGGTCTTTATTAGAGGTATAGTACAAAGCTTATCCTTATAGGGTCACTTGTCACTTATTGGATGTCCTTGGACAAGTTGTATAACATTTCTGGTCTTCTATGTCCTCAACCACAGGATAAAGAAATTGGACCCAATGGTATTTAAGGTCACTATTTTTTTTTTTTTAAAGATTTTATTCATTTTGAGTTTTACAATCCCCCCCATCTTGCTTCCCCCCCCCCCACAGAAAGCAATTTGTCGGTCTTTACATCGTTTCCATGTTGTACATTAATCCAAATTGAATGTGATGAGAAATTATATCCTTAAGGAAGAAAAATAAAGTATAAGAGATAGCAAGATCAGACAATGAGATATCTGGGGTTTTCCCCCCTAAATTAAAGGTAATATTCCTTGGTCTTTGTTAAAACTCCACAGTTGTTTCTCTGGATATAGATGGTATTCTCCATTGCAGACAGCCCAAAATTGTCCCTGATTGTTGCACTGATGAACTGAGAATTGTTAAGGTCACTCTTAACTCTAAATCTAGACTCATGAGTAAAGAGTATTCAGTGATATAGGGACCTGTAATATGTTTTGCCACAGTTCCTTGACTCAATGGACATTTCTCCTCACTTGGACTGTCCAGACACTTGTTTAACACTACGGTCTAGATAAAGAACCAAAACAGACTTTTCCCCTCTATTTTAGACATAGCAAGTAGCTTTTGACAACTATTGCTCACTTGCACATATTACCAGAATGTCCAAATGGGACAATCATTGGAGATAATGGATTTCAACCTCTTCGTCTTAGATAAGGAAAGTGAATGTGAGATGCCCAAAATCGCCTAAGTTGAATGTTTGAGCCAGGAATTAAAGTCAGGCCTTCTTGCTTCTGCTCTCCCATGCTTGTCTTTCTGGATCTCTGATAAATGTGGTGATAAGTATGGAAAAGGAAAGGAAGTTGATCTGGTATTGCTATATATAGTCTCTACTTTTACCCAGTGTCTTATCTTTGACCTTGGATAGGACTTAGGACATTGAACTGATACATCATTGTACTAAAGGAAATAAGCAGTTCTTCCCCTTAAGAAGTCTCCAGATATAACAAAATGATCTAGATCCCTTGACCTGGTGATTTAAAATAAAAAAATAAAGCCAACACCACATCAAAAAGCAAATCCTAAAACATCCTAAATTTTGCCTTCAGTGATGACCTCTGATACCTCTTGCTAACCCTGGTAACTAGTTAAATTATTCTCTTTTCAGGTATCTGAGAATGGTGCAGGTATTCAGTTTTACTTGCCTTCAGTAAAACTAACTTTTCAGTATTTTGGAGAAATGGTATCTGTGATTATCTATCCTGAATCCTGCGAATCACCTATTTCAGTAGGTAAGGATATGATTTGATATTGGCTTTGTCATCTTGCCATGTTTTTCCTCTTCTCCATTCTGGCCATACCAGTCTATATCAATTGAATTGCCCAAGATTGAAGAATGTTAAAATTTTATCAATAGATAGACTCTTAAGAAGTCTCAAGGCAACATTTTATCTTGCAAGACTCTTCCCCAATGGGAAGAGATAAAGAAATAAGAATTTACAAAGTACCTACCATGCTAGATAATGTGGGAAAAACACTTTACAATTACTGTTTTATTTGATCCTCCCCATAACACTGGGAGGTAGGTAGTGTTATTTCCTTTTTGTTATTGAGGAAACTGAGGTTGACAGACTAATTGATTTGTCCATGGTTCCATGATAAATGTATCTGAGGCTGGATTTTGAAGTGTTCTGACTACAGATCTATGTCCTTATTTTTTTCTTAACTAAGTAGCTGACAAGTTAGTGTCTTATAAAGCTTTAGTAAATTTTTCCTTTCTATAAACTAAAGTTACTGATGGTACATGTACCCCGGATGGCTTTATGAACTTTGAGGTCTACAGTCATCAAACGAAGCCAGCCTTGAACTTGGACACACTCCAAGTGAGAGACTCAGCCTGCCAGCCAACTTTGAAGGATTCTTCTATGGGAATGGTTCGTTTTCACATACCTCTGAATGGGTGTGGAACAAGAGCAAAGGTTAGTAATGTAGTTAAAAGGTAAGTAATAAGAGACTGAGACCTGGCCCTTCAAGTTAACCAGTTACTAATAAACTCTTCCTTAAACTGTCCTGAAGTTTGAAGGGGACCAAGTCATCTATGAAAATGAAATACATGCTCTTTGGTCAGATCTTCCCCCAAGCAAAATTACTAGAGACAGTGAATTCAGGTAAATATTAGATTCCCTTGAGGTCAATATTAAGTCAAATTGTTTAACCTGGAAACACTTACCTTTCATGTCTTCCCTCCCCAACCCTTGCCCTTCTCTAGTCTGACAGTAAGATGCTATTACAGCAGTACTGACCTTGTAGTCAGGACAAATATCAGCAGTCCTCCTCCTCCAATTGTTTCAGTGAAACCAGGACCACTTTCTTTAATTCTTCAAATCTATCCAGGTAAGAATAACACACATGCTTCTGATCAGCATAATTACATGATCCTTGAACTTGACAAGACAAATTTCCATTTGTTTACTCTTCCATAAACTATGCATTTCAGTCCCTGTTGACAAAGTGACCCTTGCCATTTTGATTTTATACAATCCTGGTTATGTTTGAATTTGAATATCTATTGTCAGTGGTATTTATTATCAACAATACTAGTTCATCATAATACTAATAACCTTGTTGTGCTGCAGGATTTGTAAAGCAATTTACATGTTGTTGCTTTGGTTCTTGCAACAAACATGAGTATTATTTTTTAGAGGTAGTTGATGTTACAATTAGAGTGCTAGGCTTGTAGTTGGGAAGACCTGAGTTCAAATAGGGCCTCTCACTGTAACTCTGGGCAAGTAATTTATTCTCTACTTATGTTATGTGTGTGTGTGTGTGTGTATATATATATATATATATATATATATATATAGATATATATATATATATATATCTATATATATATATATCTCAAAATAGTGCCGTCTCCTAGAATTCTTATGAGGATCTATTGAGAATATTATTATTATTATTATTATTGTATCTTTATCAAACCATTAACCTTATTAAATTTTGTTATAATATATTAACATAAATATTATGTGGCATGATATAAATTATAATGACCAAAATTAAAAATAAAGTATAAATATCACTTAATGTGCTGCCTGATGCGTACTAAGCACTCTATATGCTTATTTCTTCCCTCCCCTATAATTATCCCATTTTATAGGTAAGAAAGCTAAATCTAAATGATGTGCCTCAGGTCACACAGCTAATAATTCTTTGAGGCAGAATTTGATTTTAGATCTTCCTGAATCTTATCTGGTATTCAACTATGCTACTTGATTTACTCCTATTTCTATTCTGGTCTTAAAACTATTCAAATAAACTATAAGAAATTTTTCCCCTCTCTCCTAGACAAGTCCTATCTGCAGCCTTACAGGGATGATCAGTACCCAATAGTGAAATACCTACGTCAACCAATTTATATGGAAGTACAAGTTGTCAATAGAAATGACCCAAATATCAAATTAGTCATAGATGATTGCTGGGCAACAACATCAGCTGACTCTGCCTCTCTTCCCCGATGGAATGTCATCATCGATGGGTAGGCCTATATAAAATACCTTAAGTCTTGGATTAGTACAGAATTCTGATGCTTAAATTAAGTCTACCTATGGAATAATGTCTTTCAGGTTCATAGGAAAGATAAAGTTGGACTGCCTTCCTTAAAATGAATGACTTAAAAAAAAAAAAAACACTTGCTAGACTCATGTTTTCAGCATTAGGGATAAAAAATTTTTTTTTTTTATTCTTTTGAATCTTAAAATTTTTCCCCTAATCTTGTTTCCTTCCCCCTACCCCTCCACAGAAGGAAGTCTGATAGTATTTACATTGTTTCCATGCTATAAATTTCTCAAAATTGAATATGTTAAGAGAGAAATCATATCCTTAAGGAAAAAAATTAAGATAACAAAATGACAAAATAGGATAATTTTTGAATTAAAGGTAGCCTTTTAAACTCCAAAGTTCTTTCTTTGGATACAGATGATATTCTACATCACAGATACTCTAAAATTGTCCCTGATTGTTACACTGATAGAATGAGCAAGTCCATCAAGGTTGATCATCACCCCCATGTTGCTGTTAGGATATAACAATGTTCTTCTGGTTCTGCTCATTCCATTCAGCATCAGTTCATGCAAATCCTTCTAGGTTTCTCTGAATTCCCATCTCTCCTGGTTTCTAATAGAACAATAGTATTCCATAGTGTTCATGAACCAGAACTTGTTCAGTCATTCTCCAATTGATGGACATTACTCAATTTCTAGTTCTTTGCTACCTCAAACCAGGCTGCTATGAATATTTTTGAACAAGTGATTTTTTTTAACCCTTTTTTTCATGATCTCTTCAGGGTATAGACCTAGTAGTGGTGTTGCTTCATCAAAGGGCATGCACATTTTTATTGCCCTTTGGGTGTAATTCAAAATTGCTCTCCAGAAAGGTTGGATCAGTTCACAGCTTAGGGATACAAAATTGAAACAAAAGGTCTCTGACTTCAAGGAGCCTACATTCTGAGGAAAACAGTATAAGAGAATGAGGGCAAGGGAAGGGAATCTTTCTCTACAAAAAAGGAGACTAAAGGGGAAGGTCTAGATAGACCCAATACATCCAGGAACTATGACTATTGATTTGATGTTGGATCATAGCACCAGAACTGAGGCATAGGGAGATATGAAAATGGGAAATATCAGTTAGTTGATAACGATGCTATGGATGAAGTGATGAGGAAAGGAGGGAGTAAAGCTTGATTAAGGATTTCTTGAAATGGTGGCTTATGAAAACAGAGCCCCAGTATAGAAGCTCTCCAAGGTCTAGTTTCCAAAGTGGGCAGTGGCTTTTGAAAGGCTCCCTGGCCTGATTCAAGATAGGGAGGGGATAGGTCATCAAGTGACGGATATCAAACATTTTTTTTTTTCCTTGAATGTAAGAGCATGCTCAGAGCTTGCATAGCTTGTGAGCATAGGACTTAGTTACAGTAACTGGAACATCACAAGTATTTAAGAAATGCCATCTACAGAGCAGTTATCTTCTGGAGTAGCCACTCCAAGAAATATAACTTGAAATAAATATGAACTTGTAATAAATCTTGAGATGGTATACATCAAATCCAGTGGTATCCAACCCAAATAACAATGGGAACCATTAATCCATGTATAAGGCTAGCCAGATCTCATACTGACTTACTCTAAAAATATGTTAACTATTTAATTTTATTTTGTTTAATATTTCTGAATTACATTTTAAGTATCTTGCCTCCTAGTTGTGATTACAAACTGGACAACTACCGCACAAAATTCCACCATGTAGGCTCTTCAGTGAACTATCCTAATCACTACCAAAGGTTTGAAGTGATGACTTTTGCCTTTGTATCTGGTGATCAAGCTCTCTCTAGCCTGGTAAGTGATCCAAGTTGCCTTGGCCCTCCTGTGAGCTGGGCTGTTAGACTAGCTAACTCCTTTGTTTTTCTCCTTCGTTTATCCTTTAGATCTATTTCCACTGCAGTGTCTTGCTCTGTAACCAGTTCTATCCAGATTCTCCTTTGTGTTCAGTGACTTGCCCTGGATCATCTAGGATGAAAAGGGGTAAATAATTTAGTGAATGGCTTAAATGTTTTTAAAGTTCTATCCTTCATAGCTGGTAAGACAACTGTTACAGATCTTTTGTGTTTTTCTTTAAGCTATCTCAAATTGAAAAGTCTAAGAAGTAGTTTTGGGGGGTAAATAATAATTTATTAGGTGACTAGATGATCAAACTGAAATCAATGATTCTTTCTAAAACCAAAGACCCAGCATTGAAACTGCTTGCATATTTAAATATCTTTAGAAAAGGGAATTATCCCTGGAGTGGAATTTAACTCTGGTTAACAACTAACGAGAGAGAGAATATTAAATGAAAGGTGGGCTTATTCTAATGAAGGGATTGGGGTGGACCATGACTTTGATCATATCACTCATGGACATAGAGTCCCCTCTACGCAGATCATTCCACTTCATTCCACTTCTAGCAATCTATACAAAAGATCCATTTTCCACCCAGTCCTACCTGAGAAGGACCATGGTGAGGTTACTATAGGAATTCCACCTACATAAAATAAGAGTGAAATGAATTTTGGAGCAAGATCAGAAATATCCTTGAAGCTAGGCTTTAAGCAGAAAAAGAGAATCTCTGGGTTGTATATAAAATTGGTTATTAAAAAGAAAATAACTTTTCTCACATCTTTGTTTTAAAAGCTCATTGTTGTCTTTGAGGGTACAACTAACACAGCTTCCAAGAAGGCTTTCCTGATTCAGCTAAGTGGAAGGGATTATGGGCTCTTTTTCTTCCTATTTTCTTTTGACTTTCCTAGAACATTTTGTTTAGATTTCTCCTTTGTGGCTCTCTAGACATTAATCTGTTTGTCATTCTCTGTCCTATAACCCAGACTACATTTCTCACCAAATAGGGCCTCCTTATCTTTGTCTACCCAACATTGAAAACAGTACCTATCACATCTGGTAGCTTTAAGATCTTTATTTTATTCACAATTACATATAAAGAACAACTTAACTTTTTTTTAAATTGAGTTCCAAATTCTCTCCCTCCCTTATTTTTCTCTCCCTGAGACAGCAATAGGTAATATATGTGTAATCATGCAAAACATTTTCATATTAATAATGTTGTAGCATGCCTTAAGAGATATTTTTCTACTTTAGATACATATTTACCTTACTTCAAGAGGTTCTTAACCTTGCCTTGTAAAAATATGGAGAGAAAGTTACTTACCTAGTATCATAAATTAGTTTTAAAAAAATTCTGAAGGCTAGCATCTTACTGTGGAACCATTGTTCTGAATTTGTTTTAGAGGCCATTGTTCATCAGTAAATCTTGACTTTTGGAAAAAGTGGTTATAATTTCAACTGGTATTAAGGGACACATTGCAACACTTAAAAACAAGATCAAAGTAGTAATATTTTCACTACCTCTACTACAATTGTTTCTAGTGGCATGCAAAGGACAAGGCTTGTTCTCATAAACCCATGTTCCAATCATTAATCTGAATGTCCAGATGCTAACACTAAATATTCCTGTCTCTCTCTATATATATATATATATGATGTATGAATATGCATGCATGGCTTTTTTTTTCTCTCTCCCAAAGATATCATTGAAGAAAAATCTACAATAACAAGTCTTCCTGGACCTGTGGTCTTGCTGTCAAATCGGGCCCCTTCATTTAGAGGTATAAACACAAGGAATCTGGAGAAAATCACTTTTATTTACTTGGTTTATTTAACTTTAGACTCAAATATTGTCTTGGGCTCAAATTCCTAAAGTTAACTATATTTGTTTTCAAAAATATTCATCTGATTAAGAATTAACTTCATGGGGCGGCTGGTGGCGCAGTGGATAAAGCACTGGCCCTGGGGTCAGGAATACCTGGGTTCAAATCTGGTCTCAGATACTTAATAAGTAGCTGTGTGGTCTTGGGCAAGCTACTTAACCCCATTTTCCTTGCCTTGCAAAAAACTAAAAACAAAATTACATTCTTTAGCACAGATCTTATTAACAAATGAAAACTTAGATAGGATTGATTCAGACAATTATTAGATATTTTAATACCATGATATGATATTCAGGTTGCCCAGAATATTTTAACTTGTAATTAACTGTGCTTAAGACTAACAGTGCTATTCTTTGCCATGGAAACTTTTTAAAGAATAGTGACTTTACCTTTTAATTAAAATCTGACTTGAATCTATTTGCCTTTTTAGGACCCACAGAAACTGAAGGGCATTGGTATGAAGGAACGAGTATTGTCTTGCAAATAGGGTCTATCTTAATGGCAGCAATATTTATTGTGGCGGTCCTTTTCCTGGTTAAATGCATTCCAGGCAGGACAAGAGCTATGAGTTAACAATTGAGCTTGCTTAATAAAGTCATCCAAACATGAGTCTTTTCTTCTTAAGAGTGTTCAGGGTTGGGGCTGCTAAGTGATGCAGTGGATAGAGCACTGGCCCTGGATTCAGGAGGACCTGAGTTCAAACCCGACCTCAGACACTTAATAATTACCTAACTGCTGTGTGACCTTGGGCAAGTCACTTAGCTTCATTTGCCTATCAAAAGCAAAAAAAAAGTTATCAGGGTTATAGTCAGCAGCACCTACACTGGAGACTTTTTACTTAATCGTTTTATCAGTATTTATACTAGGGGTAAAGTAGGATGGTTGTAGGACTTTTTTAACTAGAAAAATAGAAAAATGTTTTGCAATTTATGGTTAAATATCAATCACCTTTCTACTAAAACCAAAAAATTAAACATGTCCTGCCTACATAATATTGAATAGATCTTTTGATCAAATTCATTCTCTAACAGGAATAAGGAAGCTAAGGGTAGTGCTATGTTTTATAACATGAAGAAAACAAGGCAGCACAACTTACTGAGATCTAACCCCTTCCTCTGGCTGTGATAGGGTTTATTGCAATATTAAAGTGTAAACGTTAACTAGTTAGCATGAGGAGTTATCTTCCTTTGTGTTATCTTCAGTATATTGAGTTCTTTAAAGTTCCTTGAGATAAAAACTGTTTCTTAAACATCTCTTCTATCTTGGACCTGGGAAGTTAAACAATTCTCTAATGACAAATTCTTTTTTTTTTCTTAAAGTTTTTTCAATATTCATTTTTCTAAGACTTTGAGTTCCCAATGTTTCTCCCCTTTATCAAGATGGTAATCAGATATAGATGATACATGTTCAATCATATGAAACATATTTTCACGTTACTTCTGATATGAAACACAAGGGTAAGAAAACATACAGTTCCCCCCCCCCCAAAGAAAATAGTTTGTATCAATTTTCATTCAGACCCTACTGGTTCTTCCTTTGGATTTCAACAGCATTTCCTCACAAGTCTTTTGGAATTGTCTTCCATCATTTTTTAAATTGTTTTTTGAATTTTAGTTTCCCCCACCCCTCACAGAAGGCGGTCTGATAGTCTTTACATTGTTTCCATGCTATACATTGATAAAAATTTAATGTGTTGAGAGAAATCATATGCTTTGATTAACCTTAATGGACTTGCTGATTCCATCAGTGCAATAATCTGGGACAATTTTAGAGTATGAAATGGAGGATACCATCTGCATCCAGAGAAAACTGGAGTTTAAACAAAAACCAAAGTATTACCTTCGATATTTTTTTTTCCAGTGTCTTATACACTGTTATATGTATGAAAAGAAAAACCTGCTAGAGAAAATTGTACACTTTGTTCATGAATCTTGCAAGATACACCTTACAAAGGACAGGTACTTCACCTAGGCATGAAACACAAATTAGTCTTTAAAGTCAGGTGATTTATGGTCTTCAGAAACTTTGCTCTCCCTCATGGATGTTCATAGGCTCTCAGAGTTTGAGTTACAATCTAAGAGGTCCACCCATTCTATGATATGCCCCTAATTTGATCCCCCCCCCACATCCACATATGATGCATATCGATGCATGATATGCTAAAGAACCCCAATCTTCACAGGGGGTGTGTGGATTAATATCCAATTACCTAATTGCATAAACTCAATAGCTCTAGGTCACTCTTGACCATTGGGGTTTGGTATCCCTGGAATGGGATTAGGAGGACTCTTCCAGTCTTGTGATTGGCTGGGCAATTCCCCCTTTGTAATGGATTCCCTAAGGGCTCCCCTCCACATCCTGTAAAGAGCAACACCCTACATTTCTCACATGCTACATGATTTTGCTATTTCTAATATTTTCTTCTCAAGGATATGACTTCTCTTTCTCAACATTCAAATTATTTTTTTTAATTTTTATTAAAGATATTTAAGTTTTACAGTTTTCCCCCAATCTTGCTTCCCTCCCCCACCCCCCAGATAGCACTCAGTCTTTACTTTGTTTCCATGTTGTACCTCGATCCAAATTGGGTGTGATGAGAGAGAAATCATATCCTTAAAAGAGAACAGAATTCTCAGAGGTAACCAAATCAAACCATAAGACATCTGGGGTTTTTTTCCTGAATTAAAGGGAATAGCCTTGTACGTTGTTCAAACTCCACAGCTCCTTATCTGGATGCAGATGGTACTCTCCTTTGCAGACAGCCCAAAATTGTTCCGGATTGTTGCACTGATGGAATGAGCAAGTCCTTCAAGGTTGAACATCACTCCCGTGTTGCTGTTAGGGTGTAGTGTTTTTCTGGTTCTGTTCATCTCACTCAGCATCAGTTCATGCAAATCCCTCCAGGTTTCTAATACAACAATAGTGTTCCATGACATACATATACCACAGTTTGCTAAACCATTCCCTAATTGAAGGACATTTATTGGATTTCCAATTCTTTGCCACCACAAACAGGGCTGCTATAAATATTTTTGTACAAGTGATGTTTTTACCCTTTTCCCTCATCTCTTCAGGCTATAGACCCAGTAGTGGTATTGCTGGGTCAAAGGGTATGCACATTTTTGTTGCCCTTTGGGCATAGTTCCAAATAGCTCTCCAGAAGGGTTGGATGAGTTCATAGCTCCACCAACAGTGTAATAGTGTCCCAGATTTCCCACATCACTTCCAACAATGATCATTATCCTTCCTGGTCTTACTGGCCAATCTGAGAGGTGTGAGGTGGTACCTCAGAGAAGCATTAATTTGCATTCTCTAATAATTAATGATTTAGAGCATTTTTTCATATGGCTATGGATTGCTTTGATCTCCTAATCTATAAATTGCCTTTGCATATGCTTTGACCATTTGTCAACTGGGGAATGGCTTTTTGTTTGTAAATATGACTCAGTTCTCTGTATATTTTAGAAATGAGTTCTTTGTCAGAATCATTAGTTGTAAAGATTGTTTCCCAATTTACTACTTTTCTTTTGATCTTGATTACATTGGTTTTATCTGTGCAAAAGCTTTTTAATTTAATGTAATCGAAATCATCTAATTGGTTTTTGGTGATGTTCTCCAACTCTTCCTTAGTCATAAACTGTTCCCCTTTCCATAGATCTGACAGGTAGACTAGTCCTTGATCTTCTAATTTGTTTATAGTATTATTTTTTATGTCTATGTCCTGTAACCATTTGGATCTTATCTTGGTAAAAGGTGTGAGGTGTTGGTCTAATCTAAGTTTCTTACATACTGACTTCCAATTATCCCAGCAGTTTTTATCAAAGAGGGAGTTTTTATCCCAATGGCTGGACTCTTTGGGTTTATCAAACAGCAGATTACTATAATCATCTCCTGCTTTTACACCTAGTCTCTTCCACTGGTCCACCACTCTATTTCTTAGCCAATACCAAACAGTTTTGATGACTGATGCTTTATAATATAATTTTAGAACGGGTAGTGCTAAGCCACCTTTGTTTGCATTTTTTTTCATTAAGCTCCTGGGAATTCTTGACTTTTTATTTCTCCATATGAATTTACTTACAATTTTTTCTAGCTCATTAAAGTAATTTTTTGGAATTTTGATTGGTAGGGCACTAAACAGTTTAGTTTTGGTAGAATTGTCATTTTTATTATATTATTATTATTTATTATATTAGCTCTACCTATCCATGAGCAGTTGATATTTGCCCAATTATTTAAATTTTATAATTGTTTTCAAAAAGTCTGAGTCTGTCTTGGGAAATAGACTCCTAAGTATTTTGTACTGTCTGAGGTTGCTTTGAATGGAATTTCTCTTTCTAGCTCTTCCTGCTGTTTCTTGCTAGTCATATATGGGAAAATTGAGGGTTTATGGGGGTTTATTTTATAACCCGCAACTTTGCTAAAATTGCTAATTGTTTCCAGTAGTTTTTTAGATGATTTCTTGGGATTCTCTAGGTAGACCATCATGTCATCTGCGAATAGTGAGAGTTTTGTCTCTTCCTTCCCAATTCTAATTCCTTTAATTTCTTTTTCTTCTCTAATTGCTGATGCTAACATTTCTAATACAATATTGAATAGTAGTGGTGATAATGGGCACCCTTGTTTAACCCCTGACCTTACTGGGAATGCCTCTAGCCTCTCCCCATTGAATATAATGCTTGTTGATGGTTTCAGGTAGGTACTGCTAATTATTTTAAGGAACAGTCCATTTATTCCTAAACCCTCTATTGTTTTTAATAGGAATGGATGCTGTATTTTGTCAAAAGCTTTTTCAGCATCTATTGATATGATCATATGGTTTCTGATAGGTTTGTTGCTGATATAATTGAGTATACTAACAGTTTTCCTAATATTGAACCAACCCTGCATTCCTGGAATAAATCCTACTTGATCATAATGTATTATCCTCGTGATGACTTGTAGTTGTTTTACTAAGATTTTATTTAGGATTTTTGCATCTATATTCATCAGGGAAATAGGTCTATAATTTTCTTTCTCTGTTTTAACTCTTCCTGGTTTAGGTAACAGTACCATATTGGTTTCATAGAAAGAGTTAGGCAGAGTTCCATCTTTCCCTATTTTTCCAAAGAGTTTATATAGGATTGGAACCAATTGTTCCTTAAATTTTTGGTAGAATTCACTTGTGAATCCATCAGGCCCTGGAGATTTTTTTTTAGGGAGTTCACTAATGGCTTGTTGAATTTCTTTTTCTGAGATAGGGTTGTTCAGGTATTTAATCTCTTCTTCATTTAACCTGAGCAACTTATATTTTTGTAAATATTCATCCATTTCACTTAGATTATCAAATTTATTGGCATAAAGTTGGGCAAAATAATTTCGAATTATTACTTTAATTTCCTCCTCATTGGTGGTGAGTTCACCTTTTTCATTTATAATACTAGCAATTTGGTTTTCTTCTTTCTTTTTTTTAATCAAATTGACCAGAGGTTTATCAATTTTATTGGTTTTTTCATAATACCAACTTTTGGTTTTATTTATTAATTCAATAGTTTTTTTGCTTTCAATTTTTATTAATTTCTCCTTTGATTTTTAAAATTTCTAATTTGGTATTTGATTGGGGATTTTTGATTTGTTCTTTCTCTAATTTTTTTAGTTGCATGTTTAGTTCATTGATTTCCTCTTTCTCCAGTTTATTCGTATAAGCATTTAGAGCTATAATATATCCCCTGAGAGTTGCTTTGAATGAATCCCATAGGTTTTTGGTATGTTGTTTCATTATTATCATTATCTAGGATAAAATGGTTAATTCTTTCTATAATTGGTTTTTTGGTCCACTCATTTTTTAAGATGAGGTTATTCACTTTCCAATTTGCTCTGGGTCTATATCTCTTTGGCCCAGTATTGCATATGACTTTTATTGCATTGTGATCTGAGAAAGATGTATTCACTATTTCTGCCTTTCTGAAGTTGATCATTAGGTTTTTATGTCCTAGTACATGGTCAATTTTTGTATAAGTTCCATGTACTGCAGAGAAAAAGGTATATTCCTTCCTATCCCCATTCAGTTTCCTCCATAAGGCTACCATATCTAATTTTTCTAACAATCTATTTACCTCCCTAATTTCTTTCTTGTTTGTTTTATGATTTGATTTATCTAGATCTGATAGTGGGAGGTTGAGGTCTCCTACTAGTAGAGTTTTGCTGTCTATGTCTTCCTGTAATTCTTTCAGCTTCTCCTCTAAGAATTTGGGTGCTATCCCACTGGGTGCATATATATTCAATATTGAAATGACTTTATTGTCTATGGTACCTTTTAGGAGGATAAAGTTTCCTTCCTTATCTCTTTTAATGCTATCTATTTTTGCTGTTCCTTTGTCTGAGATAAGGATTGCTACCCCTGCTTTTTTTACTTCAGCTGAAGCAAAATATATTTTGCTCCAGCCTTATACCTTTACTCTATATGTATCTCTCTGCTTCAAATGAGTTTCTTGTAAGCAGCATATTGTAGGATTCTGGTTTTTAATCCACTCTGCTATTTGCTTACGTTTTAAGGGAGAGTTCATCCCATTCACATTCAAGGTTATGATTACTAATTCTTTATTGCCCTCTGTGTTATCTTCCCTCTGTTTGTATTTTTCCTCCTTCCCCCCCCCCTTTTATCCATATTCCCCAGTATTTTGTTTTTGAATACCACCCCCTTCAGTGTGTTTGCCCTCCTATATTACACCCTCCCCTTTCTTTCCCCTTTCCCTGTTCCCTTCCCTTCTTTTTGTTATTTCCCCTTATTTCCTCCACTCCCCTTCCCTTTCTCTATCCCCCCTCCCCTTTTCCCCTTTTACTTCTTGAAAGGTTAGATGTTTTATAAGTTAACTGAGTATGTGTAGGTTGACTTTAAGCCAAGTCTGATGAGAAGAAGATTCAGGTGTTTCTCCTCTACTCCCTTCTTCCCTTCTATTACCATAGGTTTTTTGTACCTCTTAGTGTAATGAGATTTGTCCCATTCAATCCCCTCCCTCCTCCCGTCTCTTTCCTGTCCCCCTTTTTAGGGAGGTAGTGCATTTTTTTTTAGATCATTCCATCTAAGTCATAGAAAATTCTGAGTGTCCCTTCTAGTTCAGTATATTCTGTTGAATGGAGTCCAAGTTCCTGAGAGTTATTAGAGTCTTTCTCCCCATTGGAGTTAAAGCCAGTTACATCCCATTAGATATCAGTCTCATGGATAGGTCATGGATGTCCATCATTTCTGGCTAGGTATATTCTCTCTTTTAGAGTTACATTTCTCAGGATTTATGAGAGTCTCTACACCCCCCCCCCCCCCCATGCTGGGATATAGCCAGTTTCAACTTGCTGGATTGCATATTTTTCCTTTTACCGCCCCACCCTTTTTTTTTTTTTTACCTTTTCATGTGTCTCTTGAACCTCCTGTTTGGTATCCAAATTTTCTGTTTAGCTCTGGTCTTTTCATCAGAAATTTTTGGAATTCTTCCATTTTGTTTAAATATCCATCTTTTTCCCTGGAAGAGAAGGCTCAGCTTTGCAGGAAAGTAGATTCTTGGCTGCATTCCAAGCTCCCGTGCTCTTTGATCCCTTAAAGTTGATGCAGCCAAGTCCTGCGTGATCCTTACTGTGGCTCCTTGATATTTAAATTGTTTCTTTCTGGCTGCTTGCAGGATTTTCTCTTTTATCTGATAGTTCTGGAGTTTGGCCACAACATTCCTTGGTGTTTTACTTTTAGGATCTTTTTCTGGTGGGGATCGATGTACTCTTTCAATAACTACTTTGCCCTCCAATTCCATGATGTCAGGGCAGTTTTTCATCACTAGATCCTGTAATATTAAGTCCAGGTTTTTTTTCTCTTCAATGTTTTCAGGAAGTCCTATAATTTTCAGGTTTCCCCTCCTTGATCTATTTTCGAGGTCAGTGGTTTTATTGATGAGGTATTTTACATTTGCTTCTATTTTTTTCTATTTTTTGATTTTGTTTAACTGACTCTTGCTGTCTCGTGGAGTCATTAGTTTCTGTAGACTACATTATTTTTTGGGGGGGAGGAGTTTTCTTCATTAACCTTTTCCAGTTGGTCAATTCTACTTTTGAAAGAGCTTTCCATTTGACCAATTGAGGTTTTGAGAGAATTAATTTCTTTATGCATTTGCTCATTTGAGGATCTAAGAGAATTATTCTCATTTTGTAATTGTCCAATTGATGATCTGAGAGATTTATTTTCCTTTTGTGTTTGTCCAATTGTACTTTCTAAGGTTTTGTTTTCTTGTTGCAAGGTATTAATTGTCTCCCCCAAATTTTCCAGTTGATTTTTAAACTCCTTCCTTATTTCTTCAAGGAAGTCTTTCTGTGCTGGAGACCAGATTGTATTCTCCTCAGATGTTCCAGGTCTCTCTGGGTTGGGGTCTTTCCCTTCCAGAAATTTTTCTATGGATCCACCTTTCCGTTTACCCTTCTTCATTATGCTAAGACCTTGAGTTGGGGGGGCTGGTTCACCTGGGCTTGGGATCTCTAAAGGCTTTACTGAGTGCAGTTTCTCTGGCTGGCCAGTAGGAGGTGCTGGTTGCCCTCTCTGGGGTGTCTGTGACCTTGGTTGGGAGGCCTTCTCCCTTTGCTTGAGGGAGGGAATTGGAGCTTTTCTTTTGCCTTCAATCAATGGTGGGCTTTACCCTGGCCTGAGGTGATTCCTCAGCTGGGCTGGTTCTTTTGCTCACACACCTGGGCCTGAGGCAGAAGTAATTTGCATTTGTTTGGGAGGAGGCCTCAGTGCAATGTAGGCGTGGGCTCAGAGTTTCTCAGACCTGAAGAGCCCAGGGATGGTGTCCGCAGCTCTCTTGCACCAGACCTCTCCCCGCAGCCCCTTCCCCAAGCTCCAGGGGGACAGCACCAACACCAGCACCTCTGCTTCCCCACGGACCCAAGCCCCCTTTGTCCAGCCCCACCACTGATCCAGCAGATCGGCTCTCGGGCCCTCAGACTCCCAGTTCTGATTCAGCTGTTGGTCTGGCTGATCTTCCCTGGGAGCTCAGACTCACCTGCTGGTACTCAGGCAAGGCTGCTGTGGGAGACAAATCCTGAGGTAGATTTTCCTCTCCTGGCTTTTCTTTCCTGGGTTTCCTGGTTCGGATTTCTTTTAAGAGGTTTGTTTCATGTGATAGATGGGGAAGAGATCAGGAGACTTTAGAACTGTGCCTGTCTTCTCTCCGCCACCTTGGCCTGAAGTCTCCAACATTCAATTTCAATCAATGTATAGCATACAAACAATATAAAGATTCAGATTGCTTTCTGTGGGGGGAGGAGAAAAACCTTACTCAAAAATAAGTTAGAAACTACTATTGTATGTAATTGGAAAACAAAATATTTTTTAAAAAAAATCCTATCCTTGAGGAAAAAAATAAAAGACAGCAAAATTATATGATAACCTTTTTTTAAATTAAAGATAACAGTATTTGTTTAAACTCCACAATTCTTTCTTTGGATATAGATGATGTTCTCCATCACAGTTACCCTAAAATTGCCCCTCATTGTTGTACTGATGAAATGAGCAAGTCAGTTAATATTGTACACCCTAACAGCAACATGGTGTTTATGATCATTGTTCTTCTGGTTCAGCATCAGTTCATGCAAATCCTTCCAGGTTTCTCTGAATTCCCATCCTTCCTGATTTCTAATAGAATAATAGCATAGCAGCCCTGTTTGGTGGCAGAGAATTGGAAACCAAGTAAATGTCCTTCACTTGGGGAATGGCTTAGCAAACTGTGGTATATGTATGTCATGGAACACTATTGTTCTATTAGAAACCAGGAGGGATGGGAATTCAGGGAAGCCTGGAGGGGTTTGCATGAACTGATGCTGAGTGAGATGAGCTTAATCAGAGAAACACTGTAGACCCTAACAGCAACATGGGGGTGATGTTCAAGCTTGAAGGACTCGTTCATTCCATCAGTGCAACAATTGGGAAAGATTTTGGGCTGTCTGCAAAGGAGAGTGCCATCTGTATCCAGATAAAGAGCCATGGAGTTTGAACAAAGTTCAAGGAGTATTCCCTTTAATTTAGGGGAAAAAAACCAGATCTTACGTCTGACCTTGTTGCCTCTTAGACTTCTTGCCTCTTCTTAAGGATATGATTTCTCATCACCCTCAGTTTGGATCAATGTACAACATGGAAACAAAGTAAAAGCTGACAGATTACTTTCCGTGGGGGGTGGGGGGAGGGAAATAAGATGGGGGCAAAATTGTAAAACTCAGTATCTTTAATAAAAAAAAAAGTTGTTTACCCATTAAAAAAAAAGAACAATAGTGTTCCAATGTATATATACCTCAGTTTGTTCAACCATTTCCAACTGATGGACATTCAATCAATTTCTGATTTTTTTGCCACTGCAAACAGGGCTGCTATGAATACTTTTTGTACAAGTGAAGAGTCTCCATTTTTCATGATCTCTTCAGGAGACAGATACAGTCAAAGGGCATGCACATTTTTATTGCTCTTTGGGCGTAATTCCAAATTACTCTCCAGAAAGGTTGGATGAGTTCATAGCTCCACCAATGATGTATTAGTGTCCCAGATTCTTTGCATCCCTTCCAACATTGATCATTGTCTTTTCTAGTCACATTGGCCATTCTGGAAGATGTAAGGTGGTACCTTAAGAGATGCATTTCTCTAATCGGTGATGATTTAGAGCAATTTTTCATAAGACTATGGATCACTTTATGTGAGGTTGCACACACCAGTGTGAAGCCTAAGTAGAGCATTGTAATCATTACTTAACTTTGGATGATAAGAATAAAACCCTGGCTGAAAAAACAGTTTGGTTATGAAAATACCATAGGTAACATAATAAATACCCATAAGAGTACTCAAAGAGTAATGTGGAAGGATACAAAAGATGGAGGCTGGAAAGGACTCATTTAATGTTAACCAAAGGGAAAGGGTGTGTTTGTGTCCTTACAGATGAGGGAGAATATGTCTGGCTCCCAGAAAAGAACACTAGACTACTTGAGGTAGAAGACAAAGATGTTGACTGTCTCCAACAAAAGGCAAAAAAACCAGAAATTCTGACAGAGAAAGTGTTAGAAAACAAGAAAGAAGAGAAAGAAGTGGGAGCCATGTTGCTAGTAGTGGTCACCATGATGCCTCGGCTACAAGTAAGTGTAGGGGCATCATCAAATGCAGAAAAACAACATTGGACCTTTGTTGGGCATCTTCCTTGGGTTCAAGTAGTCACTTGGGGAGAAAATATTCCTGAAGTGGAATGGCAAGGAAAAGCTTCTAAGTATGTAATTCAAGTGCTGCATCTTCAGCAGCTTGTAAAGAAGACACTGAAAATGCATTTTACCTTTATTGGCCTTGCCTTAGCACCATCATTGTTTATGATTTCCCCTGGAACTTTGCTATCTAACTCTATATAACATGTGGTGATCCCACTTGGAGGTGAACGCATTTGATTCCATTATTATAGTACAAAAAAACATCACCTATCCATGAATCTTTCATTTACAAAATTGCAATGTCACTATGTATGGGACTTTGGGTACAAACTGCAACAATAGCCTCCCTTACTGAGGGAGACAGTGTACTGGTGGGTTTGGGGATCCACGCTTCTCTGACTATCCCATGGACTGTAAAACAGGAAAAAGAACCTGTTATCATATTACCCTGGATATGCTAATTCAAAGTTGGCATAATGATTCAACAGCTATTCCCATTTATCAAGGGTATCCCATTCCCACATGGACACCACCTGAGGGACTATCAGATCAATAGACTTGGAAGATACTAGCAGTAATGGATTGGGCTATGCTAGGATCTGAAGCACCTAGGGGTAGGAGGTGGTGGCATGAAGAAGTAAATTTAACCTCCTGTACTCAGGAACCATATGCTTTTATGGTTGGTAAAAATGAATCAGTGTATGTTCAGTCTTCTAATAACATAAGTATGACTAGTTCCTTCAAGATTAAATGCATAGAATGTAATGTCACTAACTGTATTTCTCATTTATCAGCAAGTCATGTGGTGTTCATTATTACCAAACCTACCTATGCCTTAATGCCAGTCAAAACCAAAGGATGGTACAAATCCTGTGCTGTAATCATATTTTTGGTGAATTAATTCAATGACAGGAGAACCTCCCATCTGGAATGTTTAAGAGGTGAATTAGTTGTTTTGTAGTTAGAGTTATTATGCTTGTATCTCTCATAGCTTCCTCTGTATCACTTACTATGTCCATGTCTAATATACAACAGGCATATTATTTATTTGTAAAGTTTTTGTTTTCATTTTTTTAAAGAAAGATTTTAGTTATTTTGAGTTTTACAAATTTTCCCCTAATCTTGCTTCCCCCCCAAGAAGGCAGTCTATTAGTCTTTACATTGTTTCCATGGTATACATTGATCTAAACTGAATGTGATGAGGGAGAAATCATATCCTTAAGGAAGAAAAATAAAGTATAAGAGATAGCAAAATTACATAATAAGATACCTTTAATTTAAGAAAAAAAAGTTATTAGTCTTTGGTCTGTTCAAACTCTACAATTCTTTCTCTGGATACAGATGGTATTCTCCATTGCAGATAACCCAAACTTGTCTTTGATTGTTGCATTGATGGAACGAGCAAGTCCATCAAGGTTGATCATCACCCCCATGTTGCTGTTAGGGCATACAATGTTTTTCTGGTTTCAGCTCATCCCATTCAGCATCAGTTCATGCAAATCCCTCCAAGCTTCCCTGAATTCCCATCCCTCCTGGTTTCTAATAGAACAATAGTGTTTCATGACATACATATACCACAGTTTGTTAAGCCATTCCCCAAATGAAGGACATTCACTTTATTTCCAGTTCTTTCAGGAACATTATTTAGAGGAACTTAGTGAAAATATAAGTTTGGGCTTCTAAAATCAGGCAGATATTAATAAGCAGTTTTTGCAAATGTTAGACGGTTTGAGGAAGAAAGGAGTTTCTATAGGATATGCATTGAATATGATAGTTTAGACAGATACTTAGTTGTGATTATTGTTCCATGTGAATTTGTGTGACCAGCTTGGAATATAATGATACTCAATGGGAATGGCTTAATGGCTTGTTTAGGAATTCTACTTTTGGTATTGATGACTTGTATAAGTTAGCTAAAGACATTCAGGAAACCTCCCAGTGAGACTTAAATCCTGAGACGACAGCAAAAAAAATAATTGAGTGGTTTCAACTGTCTGACTCTCTTCTGGCATTGGGCCCAGAGTATAATATAATTGTGTCTTATATTGATTCTCTTGGTGTCTCTCCTTTGCTGCTTTCTAGGTTTAATCAAAATATTTTATTCTGTAATTGAAGCCACTATATATATGCTATCAAGAGTCCAGAATTGTGTAACCCAAGCTGAATGTCAGGCAACTGTGAGTAAGGAAAGCCAGGAGACCCTAGCACAGTGTCTGACTTCTCTCCGCCATCTTGGCCTAAGCTGGCAAATTTTCTTAAGATGTTTCTACAACTCTTTCCACGAGGAAGCCTAGTATTCTAACCTGTTGATGCCTTTCCTTTTGTGCCAGGAGATTCTGATTGTTCAGCTCATAAACTATCCTACATTGATAAGATATTAAGCACAAAAGACTACTAAGGCATTTCTGGAGACTCCATTTCAAGGTAAGACATCAATTCTCCTTTAAATGTAGCCATTTAGCATCTATGCTACTTTAACTTCTACCAGTCTCCTCTGATCTACTAGGTTAAATCCTGTCAAAAAAGGAAATGATGTAGGCTAACTGTTGGTGACAAAAATCATATTTACTCTGACTTCTTGATTCCTCTCTTGAGATATTCATTAACCATAATCTTTGATAATATATTCTAGAATTTTTCTGAGACCCAAAGGCTCACATATTTTCATTTTTTTTGAAAATCAAGACACTTTTAGTTTTTACTCATTTTTTAAAAAACTATTGATTGGGATAAAGTCTGAGATTTCTTCAGTAGAATATTATAGATTGGAGAATAGTTAACTATGTGTCCCTCCTCCCTTGACAAAGCAACCTCTGGGATATTGGGAAAGAGTTAACTGTGACCCCACCCTATCTGTTGAAGTCTTCATGAGCATTCAATTCCTGGGGTTGAAGAGATAATCTGGTTTTGGTTTGAATTTTATGCTCTTTCCCCTAGATTAGTTTGCAAGTCTAGATTGTAAAACCACATTGCTCATTAACAAGGGTGGGTCAGTGGGGGGGGGGGGGGGGGGAATCCAGTTAGGATAAATGTGATTCTTGGCCCTTTTGTTTTTGCCACTATCTCTGTAATTAATTGTGGCCTGGTCCTCAAGAAAGGAATAAAGCTTTCTCTTCATACCTTGAGAGATCTCCAAAATTTATTTAAGTGGCATTTGTCCCACACACTATTATCAATTTAATCAACAAGCATGGTTCGATAACCAAAGAATAACAGGATTACACATGAATCCATGAATTTCTGTTCTGAATATAGGGGTTTTTTCTCCTTAAATTCTACTTTCCATTTTCCACAGTCTTTCAGGTCTAACCAGGTCCAACCAGGTCTAAACAATTATATCTACCGGTTCCTTACTACCTAAGACCCTTATTTATCTGAGTAAGATGTCTCAATCAAAAGCATCTCATTATCTACTTTAGGTTAAAAACTCCATGAGTCATTATTATTCTATTATTTTTTAGTGCAGAGTTAATTCTCTTTGACTAAAAACGCACAAAATAAGAATTGAATAGCTATCTCCTCTCTAAGGACATACTGTCCCATATATTGTCCACTAAAATACTCAAATCTATCTTGGACCTGTCAAGTTGAATAGGTCTTGTTAAATTATTTTCCTCAGCTTTTCTCTTTACTCTAAATTTTAGTACAATCTGCCCTTCTATCTTCTTGCTTTACTTTGTACATTCATATTGAATTTTCTTTTATGATCTTGACAATTTCTATATAAATAAAAATGAGAGGGTTGATATGAAACCAGATCTCTTAAGTAGAATTTGTTAAGATGTATAAGAAATTTAGCATTATAATACCAACACCAGAATACTTGACTATTTCTTCTTTCTCTCCTATCTCCCCCTTTCCCATTCTTTCAGTGTTCTTCTCCCCAAAATTAAAATATATAATCATTCAAAATATATATATTCTAAAGTCTGGGTTAGTTTCAGGGTATCCACATTAGTCTCTACATACAGCTCTCATTTTTATTGCTCATTAGAATTATTTTTCTTTGAGTTCTATTCTTGAAAATTTTCTTTTCTTCCTATATTGACTTCCCTTAGAGCATTTTAGCTCATGAGATTGTATGTAGCCTTTATTCAGGAATCCTTTTAAGTCTGGATGAAAGAATTTTATTGGAGGTAATTATTTTTTTCAGCTTTGTTAGACCTCTAGGAGTCTCTAAATAAGTTTTTCTTCTTTTCTACTATGCTTATTAAATGAAGTTTGTTAAATTTTAAGCCTATTAGTTCAGGTTAATAAAAAAAATCCAAGATATTTCTAAAGGCAGGGAAAAAACCTTTGGTGAAATAAGTCATTTATTTTAAAAATACTAAAAGGCACAAGAAAAAAATTGGCCTTGAGGCAATGCACCTAAAACCAAAGAACTAACATTATTTGTAGAAACGCATCAGAAACCTTTTCAGTAATATTGAAGTACTGTATCAATGTTTGTGAAATTCCTGTATAGAAAGGGGTCCCCCACATCCTTCTGGGCCCTGAGGAATTCCTTAGAAATACAAATTTGGCCAGGTGCCTTTGGGTCTGAAAATATTAAGACTCAAGTATTTGACCTGGGGATCCAAGATATACCATAAAATTGTTTGAAGAATCACAAAGCACCCACAACAGCCTAATTATCTTGCTGTATCTGGAAATTCCAGGACTGCCTCCCCCTTCCCCAGGTATGGTTGGAACAATAAGATAGTAATTCCTCTGGAAGCTCATGAATATGTGACTCCCCCCATCTTAGGAAATATGTTCAAACAAAGACCCTTTCTGTCTATATGGAACCCCATATTTACATATATTTACATATGATAAGCCTATCATTGCTTCTGTAGCCTGCTTGTTCTCAGTATTCCCCCCGCCAATGCTATAAAGAACCCTATCCCCTGAATATTCAGGTACTGTTTGATTTGAGTATTCCATCCCCAGACAGTCCCCCAGAATAAAGATCTCCACACTTACCAAACTCTGTCCTTCCTCTCGCTCTTTGGATTTAACACTTGAAGGCCCTATGGAAATCTTGGTGTTTTGTGTCACCAAAGGAGACCACGGGAGCCTCGAGTTTAGGTTTGAATGAACTGTCTCTCCCTTTCCTAGGGGAGCTGGCCCCTGATGATGTTCCAGGGCCCCAGGACCAGGTAGACATAGTCTTAGAATGAACCTCTCCTCGACTGCATTCTCCCATTCGGACTAAGTGGTGATCCTGTTACACCTCAGGAAGTAAGCTTGTTCTGGTTCTGGATCTAGACATTTGGTTGAAGGGGAATTCTGTATCAGATGTCATGTTTGGGTCCTCTCTTTTGGGTGCTCCTTGCGATAGCAAGGAACACATCTGGTTGGCCTTGGGAGGGAGAGGTGGTCGAACAAGATGCAGAAATCTCCCCTCACAGCATTCCTGAGATGTCAGGAATTTGCCATTGGCCTGTGTTTGTGGATATGTGTTGAGATTGTCAGTTTGGAAAATTCTGTTGTGTTTGTGTGATCTGTGCTTGTGCCTCATCTGTCTTTATGTATTCAGATTGTCTGTTTACGTGTGTTTGGATTCTTCTATTAATTTGTTAAATGGGGAGAAAAGTTCCCCTAAAAATTTCCTTGGGTTGCCTCATTTAAATTGCTGCTCTTTATTTCTAGGCAGTATTTCTCTAAGGCCCTCACTAGCTCTACCCTCAAGCCTTCTTTCTGCCTGTGTTACAGTAATAGGAGCCCTCCCTCCTCACCACTGCATGGTCTCTTGAGCACTTCCTAGAGGGATTTTTAAACTTTTTTATTTAAAAAAAGGAATGGATTTTGGTGTTAAATTGACTGAGGCCAAATTACTCACCCTGTTATTTTACTATTATGAGAAGCCCCCCCCCCATTCCTTGTTTATGCTCCCTTCTCTTTCCCATTCTCCTTAATTTGGTGCTGCCAGCGTATTTCCCCCTCCCTCCCCCTCTCAGGAGAGAGAGTTCCTTTAGGAAGAATTGGTAAAGTAAGTGTTAAAAGGGGCCTTATTTTGAAGTAATATTCCCAAATATGTTAAACAAAGAAATAATGGAAAGAAATGCTATCTTAATTTGAAAATAGGGAAAGTGAATTTCAGACAGACAAGAGAGTTAAGTTAATCCTAAAATGTATAATGTGGTTACCAAGATATGCCCATATAGGGAAAACTAAATAGTCTTTCCAGAATGATATGGCATCGTTAGAGCTTCAGGAGTTTATCAATATAGATTCAGATATTGTTAGTTATTACATAAAATTATGGGATATGTAAGGGTTGAAGAATAGAAGATCAACCACCCCCCCAAGAAAGAATCTAGAATCTAGAATGGTCTCTCTATAAAAGTTAGTTTACTCTAGGTGAAGAAGGGGGGGGCAGGGAATATTCTAATTAGGCTAAGGGATTTTTAAATGACTGTTTGCCTTCTCTAGTATTTTAGCAGTTATAATCAAGAAATGTTCAGTGTTAAAACCTTTGAATGGAAAATGTATTGTAAAAAGTGAAATCATATCTGTGGTTTATATAGCTGTATAAGCTATGTGACTCTAGTTCAGAATAGTATGAATTAAGGTCAAGAAGAGCTAATGAAAAGGAATGGTGCAACAGTATATTAAGCTGTATAGTCTGGGACAGAGGTTTGGAAAGAACTGGAAAGAAAAATCCAGACATGGAGACTATTGGGGTTTTTTGAACCATTTGTTAAGTATGGAAAGTGGTAAAAGCATGTAGACAGAAGGGTTGACTTTGTACACCAAAGATGGATTTTGGGAACTTTGGAAAATGGTTTACAAATCATTGTAAGAAAATAAGGAAGTATAGAACTATAAGTCTATAGGGAGATACATGTTTATATGAGGTTGGGGTGATTTAAAAATTGCATTAAATTGGTACTTTTTGCAATGTTTGGCAATGAATTGATTGAAAAGTAATAAACACCCAAAAGTGAAAAGTTTGAAATGAAAGCAATTGTTAGGTAAATGTTAATTTTATTATGTTATTATTGTTTCTATAATGTGTTAATCTAAAGATACATGTAAATTGAATTAGGGGCTTTGTAAAAAATATGTTTGAGGTTGAATTCTGATGTTTTATGGCCCTTCCAGAATCATGGAAGTCAGGACAGACAGAATTAGCTTTAAAATAACTAAACAAGGGGAAGGTAATATTTTATACTGATTGGAATGTAGTTCATGTATTTGGAAAAATCTGGAGTGAGTGAGTAATGATAAAGAGTAAAGGTAAAGAATTAGTACATATTACTTTGATATCTCAAACTGGGAAACTCCAATTCCCAGAACATAGAATGTTCTAATATTAAGAAATGTTGGTCAGTGAGGATAGAAAGCTCTTATAAGTGAGAGCACTGAGAAGTTAGAATTGCACTGATGAAGGTAAGAAGAATTTGCAAACTTTTTAGGCTTGTGGAAAGAAAATGATTTAAAACTAATTTGAATATGACTTTTGGAATTTAACAGAAGTATGAAGAAAATCTTGTCATAAGAAGGGATTTTTTAGCAACAATTAGTCTTAATTCTTTGTATTTTAAAGTTTTGGGTAATAAAGAAAACATGCATGTAATTGAAATATGCTGTGTACAATTAGTAAACTTTGTATAAGAACAATTTAAGCTATTCTTTTTGAGACCTTAAAATTGTTTTGAAATAACAAAATTTGTAAAGATTTTGTTATGAGAAAAAAACTAGAGAATACCTTGCCAATGGATTATAGTTCTCAAAGGTCTTTTTGGCCCAGAAAATTTGTGAAAGGCTTTGTTTTTCACCTCATGTTTATGAAAGGGTGAATAAGAAAATGAAGTTTTCTTATAAGTAAGTTCTCTCGAGCCTGTATGAGGATGTGCCTTCCTCACGAATTTACCTTCCCCCCTCCCTCCGGACATTCCATAGGTGATTTGGCCACATCCCAAAGATTCCAGGAGCCAGCCACTCCTTGGAATACACAGGTAGTACTGGGGAGAACTGGCTATTCTCACAGTATTGACCTTATTCAAAGTAAAATCTTCTGGCCCCCTATGGCATTTCCTTGAAGTCTTCAAACTGGTAGACTTGTAGACTTTTCCCATATTACTGTTAAAGGAACTCCCTCCCAACTAAGGGAATCCTTCCCAACTAAATTAGCAACTAGCCTTTGTTCTCCACTGATAAATACTCTGAGGCTCCAAGCATTGGCGGGAATCTCACTCATGGAGAATTGATTCTGCTTGGGGCTTTTCTTTCTCTCTCTCTCTCTCTTTCTTCCTTTCTTTCCCAAATCGGGACTTAACAGAAAGGATGGAAAAAAGAACACGGGATCCCCCCAGCCACGGACAGTTCAGAGTTGGTGCTCCCCTGAATTGGTGATGTTATCTTTATCTTTTTCTTCTACTTTAATTATAGTATTACTAACCCATTGTCTTTAATGTAGTAGTTGCTGTATTGGATGTTATTGTAATCAATCTATTCCTTGTGTAATTAAAATACTTTCATTCTCACGAATGTCAGTGAGAGTGTCACTTGCAGGAACGAATCCGAACCTCATTTAAAATCACAATACAAAGGGAATGTTGATATGTGAGATCAATGTAGTTTATTATCTGTTAGAAAGAGGAAATTATACATATAACTGTAACATTGTCATGTATAATAAGTGTACATTGGGCTTTTGAAATTATTGTATAAAACTAACATTGATAGAGGACCTTATTTTCTTTGAAAATAGAAGTGTATTTGGAAGAAGAGAATAAGCTTATGAAGCAAAAAATTCAGAGGAAGTTTGTGTGTAAAAGATACTTAATTATAAGGTTAACTTTAAGAGAACCTGTTGTTTTATGTTGCTTTAAGAGAATGAGATGTCAGCATGTTATGTTTCATGTAGGTTAAGAATTTAATGTTTTCATTATTTCTTAACTGCAAGATACCCTTTCCAATGATATTGAATAAATGTGAGGGGTTTTGGGAAATGATTAGGAAACTGAAAATTATGTAACCCTAATAAGATGACTTATCAATAAGTAAGATTGAAAGGTGTTGTCAAACATGTCATCTGCTTTTGGAAATGTAAACTATTTTACTGTAATTATGTCAAAGCTGGAATTAATGATTGTTAATGAAGGAAATTATCAAAGCATGACCCTCTGGGTTCCCTGAAATTTTAAATGATGTGTTGGACCTTGCTCTAGATCTGTAACTAGATCTATAACTGTAATAATGGAAAGATTATTTTGTGAAATCTAGTTCTTAATGTGTTACACTTATTACTGTTTTGTTAAATTTAGAGCCCTCAGCCCCTGAATTTCCAAACCCCATCCCCCCACCCCTGTCACCATGTCCCTCTGTTTCCCCATGGAATATTCCTTCCCTAGATCAAAGTGGGGGGAGAGAATACAAGAGCAGGAAAGGTAATGAACATTCCTAGACCTTCTTCCCTTCCCCCTGAACCAGTCTACTCCCCTCTTGGAAGGTTCCTCCTCTGAATAAAAAGGGGAGAAGAGGGTAGCAGGAAGATGATGGGGAACTGGCAGAAAAGTCTTATCTCAAAAACAATAGAGAGACAGGAGAGCTCAAGTGCTTAAGCCTTAAAGGCAAAGAGATCCCTCCACAGGTGGGATGTGTGATTGGGGAAAAAAAATCTAAGATCCAGGGGTTAAGAGACTACTATATTGAAAGGAAATCACATTTAATGACTATCTGCTGGCCATGTGGCCTGAGTGATGACTTTTTTTTTTAAAGTTTCTGAACTAGAGTTTTGGGAAGCATGCTGAGGGTTTTAAAAGAAGGGGATACTGGTGTTGTAACATTCTGACAAAATTTGTACAGAATGGGAGGAATTAAATAACCTAGATTGTTAATTAGTTTGGGATTAAACTATTTTAACACTATTGTAACTTTTTCAAGGAGTTTTATGGTTTGGGATTTAAAACTATTGTAACACCTTTGGGTTAAAGAAAAGTGGTATTGGTTACTAAGAAGAGAAATATCTAGGTTATCAGGGATGTTTACTGATGTCTTTTGGGAAAAAGCTCTAATTGGTTTTAATGTTAAGTTTAATAATGCTAACAATTGTATTTTTATTTTGGATAGAGCTTTTGGAATGTGAGTGCTGGATTCTCTATATAAGGTACTCTAAAGTTTTTTATCAAACTAAGTTGTTGGGAAGTTAGTTGAATTGTAATTACATTGGGGTTTTAAATGTGTCATATGTATGAGATTGGATTCTGAGAATTTGGGTAAGAGACAAAAGTGTAAAGAACATGGTATATTCATTTTGCATTTGTTCTAAGGGAAATGAGATGTTTAAATAAGAATCTTAATGTTTAATCTATATTAACAATTCATGTTTAAAGAAGTCAAGAATGTGGACTTCTCTCTTAGTAACTGCAGGCAGCTGATGGGGGGCTCTGAACAAATTGCAATTGTGGGCCCTATTGTAAAGTAACTTATTGATGAATAAGATGTTTTATCAGTTGTGTGATGTTCTTTTGTAACTGCAAAGAGATAATATTTGCAATATTTAGCTATCTATTGTGAATATGTTTTTTTTAAATACTGTATTGTTAAAACCTGGGATTAATGTGATTGCTTTGAAGAGCAAGAAGGAAAATATGAAAAAGTATGACCCTTTCTGGGATAGATCTGTGGGTTCATGAATAATGTAATAATGGAGGAATTGCTTTGTACAATCTAGTAATTTGTGTGTTACTCTGTTACTCACAGAAGTTATTAATGCATGTTGGAAATTGAAAGATACCTAAGATGTTTTAATGGCTTTAAAGAATTCTGAAAAGCAATTTGTATGTTAAGGGGAAGCTAGGGAGTGCAGAGGATAGAGCACTAGGCCCAGTAGTCAGCAGACCTGAGTTCAAGTCAGGCTTCACTTAGTGATTGTCTGGCTGTGTGACCTTGGGTAAGTCACTTAACCCCAATTGCCTTGCCAAAACAAAAATAACTATTTGTATGCTGAGGATGGCTAGTAGGTAAACGAGTTTATGTATTGTTTGCTTTGAAGCAAAAGCATGTAATATGAGAAAGATAAACACAAAATAATTCAAGATTTTTCTATGCAATCTCCTGGACAAAGGAGGAATTTATTTGTTGTAAGATAACAACAGACTAGAAGGAGGTTTCTCTAGCCAAGGAGAACCTGATATACCATCTTTATATACAGATAGAGTAGATACGATTTCAGACAAAGGGATGTCTCTAGTAAGAGTTATGTTCAATGGTGAGAAAAGCCCAGGTACTGAGGAAGTGTGAGTGAGAAGGCAGTTGAAATTTGGAGAGTCAGAAGTATAACTGGGAGAGGAATATTGCATGGCTAATCTGAGTCCATCCCCCAAATAGAGGGGGGGAAAGTAACTTTCCATTGGAATGAGGTGGCCAGCAGAAGAGGAAGGCAATCGAATTAACGTTATGAAACTGGAGAATCAGAAGCACAGATAGAAGAAGAATGGGATAGTAAGTCTAGTTTAGGTCAAACAAAAAGTATATGTTGGGAAGTAGTATACCTTCAGTCAGCATAGTGAGAGTCTCAAGATTCTATAATAATTATTTAAAGAAGAAAAGATTTGCATGGGGATGGAGCAACATAATATTGCTGTCTTCAAGTCTAAGGATTGTCATAAGGAATAGAATTTAGAATTGATTCGATTGACTGCAGAAGACAGAACTACAAATGATCAGTAGAAGTTGCCAAAAAAAAAGATAAATTTAATATTGACATAAAGAGAAATTTCCTAGAAATTCAATATCTCCAGAAGTAGAATGGGCTGTCTCAGGTGGGAAGTTTTTTCTCACTGGAAATCTTTTTTTCAGGTTTTTTACTTGGCAATGGGGTTAAGTGATTTTCCCAAGGCCACACAGCTAGGTAATTATTAAGTGTCTGAGGCTGGATTTGAACTCAGGTACTCCTAACTCAAGGGCTGGTGCTCTATCCACTGTGCCCTCACTAGAAATTTTTAAACAAAGTCTGAATGAGTACTTCTCAAGAGTGCTACAATAATTACCTAGCTGTGTGGCCTTGGGCAAGTCACTTGACCCCATTGCCTTGCAACAATCTAAAAAAAAAGGAGTACTACAAAAGTGTTCTTAACTAGGTTATATAGGTTGACAACATGGCCTCTGTAGTTTCTTTCAATTCAGATTCTGAGGGCCTGGATTTCCTTTCCATTTCTATCACAAATTTAAATTGGAAGGGTTACTTTCCCTCAAGTTTTCCATTATTTCCACCCAGAAATTAGTTTCTTCTTATCAGAATTAGGTTTAGATTAGAACTATGAGATGAAGAGAGTCCAACCTTTACACTTAAACTTCAATACAACATGCAAGTAGAAAAGATATTTGACTCTTTATGGGTACCAGGCCTGAGTTCCAGAATTTGTGGCATTCTTTCTTACTACTATTTGACTTCGTCTTGGTTTCTTTTTTTTCTTCTGAAGACCATGCATAGCATCTGAATTGTAAATGATGATATTGAAAATATCTATTAATCATATCCATAGATTCAGAAAATGCATTTGGTAAAATACAACACATTTCTCTTAAAAAATTTTAAAAGTTTGAATGGACTTTTCCTTAAATTGATTTAAAAAAACATTAACCTAAAACCATCTGTAAACATCACTTTAGAAGTCTTCCCAGTAAGATCAAGTATAAAACAAGGATGCCCACTGTCACCAATATTATTCAGTATTATATTGGAAATCCTAACTATAAGAGAAAGAAAGAGGGAATCAGAAAACTATCTCTTTTGTAGTGATACGATAATCTACTTGGAAAATCCTAGAATATCAACTAAAATGAATTGAAGTAATTAATAATTTTAACAAAGTATCAGGATACAAAGTAAACCCATATAAATAATCAACATTTCTATATATGTTATCAACAAGACCCTGCAAGAAGAGAGATCCCATTTAAAGTTAACTCTAGACAGCATAAAGATCATTAAAAAAAATCAGTTTATATATAAATAAAATTAGTTTAATTGTTCTTGGGTAGGCAAGGCTGATACCATAAAAATAACAAATTTTACCAAAATTAATCTATTCAATACAAAAAAATTACTAGGGCTAGAGAAAAATAACAAAACTCATTTGGAAATCAAAATGTCAAGAATATCAAAGAAACTAATGGGAGTGGAGGAGTAAAGGAAGGAAGTTTTAGCAGTGCCAAATCTGAAACTATATTTATAAAGCAGTAATTATCCAAGTTTTCTGAAAATGGATAAAAAAATAGAAAGGTAGATCATTGTATTTAATAAATGTGAAAATGAGTTTGGGGGACAAAAATTTCATTATTTGATATAAAATTATTGTGAAAGCTGGAAAGCAATCTGGCAGAAATTGGGCATGGATCATTATCTTATACTAGGTATCCAGATAAGATCAAAATGGATACATGCCCTAGATATAAAAAGAAATTACAAGAAAATTTGAAAACATGGAACATATTGCCTATCAGACTTATGGACAGGTAAAAGTTTATGAACAAACAAGAAATAGCATTGATATAAAATGGATGGTTTTGATAAAATTGAAAATGGTTGCACAAATAAAATCAATGTAGCCAAAATCAAAAGGGGGAAAACTGAAAACATGGGGAAAAAATTTGGGCAATTCTTCAACTAAAAGCCTCCTCTCTTAATTATATAAAGAACTTTGTCAGATTTACAAGAATGAGCTCCAGTTGATAAATGGTCAAAGGATATGAATTGGCAGTTTTCTGATGAAGAAATCAAAACAATTTATAGTCATTAAAATGCTCTATACCATTATTGATTAGAGAAAATGTGTATTAAAACAACCTTGCTCTGCCATTTTTATGTCTATCAGGTTGAAAGGATAGAAGGGGAAAGTGATAAATGTTGAAGGACTTGTGGAAAAATTGGGACCTTAATTCATTGTTGATGCATCTGTTAGCTGATCGACCATTTTGAGCTATTTGGAATTGTACCCAAAGAGTTGTTAAAGCACCTATGCCTCTTGATTTAAAAATATCACTGCTAGGTTTGTTTCCCAAGAAGATTAGAAGAAGAGGAAAAGAACCTATATGCTTTAAAGTATTTATAGCAGCTCTCTTAGGGTGACAAAGAACTGGAAATTGCAGGGAATGCCTGTTAATTGAGGAATGGCTCAACAAATCGTAGTATGTGTCCTTGATGAAGTATGGCTCTTCTGTAAAAGTTGATGAGCTCAATAATTTTAGAAAAATACAAAAAAGCTTGACAAAATAAAGAAGAGCAAAATGAGAACCAAGAGAACATTGAATACAATAACAGCAATATTGTTTCAAGAGCAGCTTTAAGTGAGTCCTTCTATTATAAATACCCAAATTAACTATAAAGGTCTTATGAAAGAAGATGGTGCTTGTATCCAAAAAAACCTCCCATATTTGTGTGTGTGTGTGTGTGTGTGTGTGTGTATGTGTGTGTGTGTATACACACACATACATATATAATGGTAATCTCTTGGAGGTAAGGGAGGAGAGAAAGGTTAAAAATTTACATGATAACTTTGATGCATATTTAAAAGGAATAGAATTTGTCTGTAAAGTTCTGCTAAATAGGACCCAAGCAATTTGAATATGTAGGGAACATGAAGGAAATGTCACCTCCTTGTGTTAGGATGAATCAGATATCTTCTTGGTGCTTTATAATCTGTGCTTTTGTATATAGACATCTGAGATCATGTTTTTTTACTGCTGGTTCTTTTTTTAATTATCTCAAGTGGATGTTTGGATACATTTATTACTATTTTTCCTACATTGTAGCTACTCTCTGTAATCTCTAGCTTTCTTCCTTCTATGTCCATCTTCATTTTCAGCCTAAAGTCCTTTTGATTAAATATGAAATATTCTAGAGGAGGGCAGCCTAAGAGAAATGGGAAACTCATTTTTTTTAAATTCATTCCATCCTTGACCAGGAGTACATTGGCTCTAAGCAATTCAAACATGTAGCTCTGATGTAAAGACCAAATGTACCAATCTCTGGAGCAGCATAAAGCAAGGAAGGTCATATATTCTGCCAGAACCATATTAAATCATCTAGTATATAAATATATACATACATATATGTATATATATACTAGCAACATGTATATATGGTATATATACTGACTATACACACATCTTAATACTTGGTGGTATAGGACTACTGATTGAATATGGTTCTGACCAAATGTATAATCTTTTCTTTATTGTTAATATCTTTAAAATTCTGAGTTCCAAATTTTATTTCTTCTTTCTTCTCCCTCCCTGAGATGGTAAACAAGTAGATATATATTAGTTATTATTACAATTATGTAATACATTTCTATATTAGTAATTCTGTGCAAGAAGACAAACAAAAGAAAAATGAAACTAGAAAATAGCATGGTTCAGTCTGTATTCAAACTGTATCAGTTCTTTCTCTGGTGGTAGATAATTTGCTTCATCATTAGTCCTTTGGAATTATCTTGGATCATTATATTATAGAGAATAGCTAAGTCATTCATAGTTCTTGCATAAATAATATAGCTATTGCTATAAACAACATTGTCCTGGTTCTGTTAATTTAACTATGAATCAATTAATATAAGTCTTTCCAGGTTTTTCTGAAATCATCCTGCTTATCATTTCTTATAGAACAATAATGTTCAATTATAATCACAAACTACAGTTTACTAAACATTCCCCTTTGATTTGCATCCCTTGGATTTCTACTTTTTAGCCACCACAAAAATGGTGGGCATCCCTTCGATTTCTACTTCTTAGCCACCACAAAAATATCTGGTATAAATATTTTCCTATTAATAGGTCCTCTTCTCTTTTTTTGGAAGTCCTTGGTATATAGGTTTAGAAGTGATATTGTCAGATCAAAGGGTATGCAGTTTTATAGCCCTCCTTGGACATAGTTCCAAATTTCTCTCTAGAATGGTTGAATCAGGAGCAACTAGGTGTGTAGTTGATAGAGCACCAGCCTTGAAGTCAGGTCTCCTTGAAGTCAGGAGGACCTGAATTCAAATTCAGACTCAGCCATTTAATAATTACCTAGCTATGTGACCTTAGGTAAATCAATTAACCCCACTGCCTTGTTTAAAAAAATAGAATGGTTGGATCAGTTCATAATTCCACTAACAGTACATTAATGTCCCAGTTTTCCCACATCCCCTTCAACATTTTCCTTTATTGTCATATTAACCAATCTGACAGATGTGATATGGCACCTCAGAGTTGCTTTAATTTGCATTTTTCTGATGAATAGTGATTGAGAGTATTTTTTCAGAACTGAAAACTGCCTGTTCATATCTTCTGATAATGAATAATCTCACATCCTACCCATTTATTAATTTCCAAATTTGCCTTTTAGCTGAAAGACTTGTCCATTAACATCCAAAGAATTCAAGGAGTCCGTAGATAAACCTCAGAGGTTCTATAAACTGAATGTGGAAGGGGGGGTTATATCTTTATTTTCATAAGCTTCTAACTGAAATTTACTATTTCCTTCAATTAAGCATGTCAGTAATAGACATTATCTGATTAGCAGTCCATAGATTTTACCAGACTTCCAAAGGACTCAAGACTCATAAAACGATTAAGAATCCCTGCAAGTCCAAGTCCTTTTTTAAAATTGTATGGCCACCAAGTCCTGTAGTTCTCTATCATATGATGATGCATTTCTTAATATCTACTTCTTATAAATTGTTACTGGAAAACAAGGTGCAATCTTGTTGCCTAGATTATGAGATGTAGTTCAATGGGCATCCCACTTAGTCTATAAACATATGATAACGGATAAGTGCTATACATAGTAAATGAATAAAGTATTTATTGATTGCTTCCTCTGAGTAAAACATTGAGATAAGTGCTTGGAATACAAATAGAAAAGAAAAAAAAATGGTTCCTGCTCTCATTCCAATGGAGGACACAATTCAAGTGGAAGGTTCCTTAGTCTTTAGGGAACAAAGGCAAACAAATGGCATTGTTGCCTCTTTAATGTCTTGTTGACTGATAAAATGTTTCTAATGTAAAACCATTAGTTTTTGGCAAGGACTCCTCTATTTTCTATTTTCTGGATCTTTAGTAGATATAACTGTCTCAACTGCAAAAGCATTTGCCATTCTATATCCAGAGGGGCTGCTTCTTAACATGATGGCTTAAGGACACTTGGGCTGGAAACAATGTTATTCCAAAGGTTCTTGGGTCCGGGGCCCTGGTTTGTCTTTGTCATGGTTTGTGAGGAGGTGTTGGTCAAATGGTAATGGTAATTCAATTTGCCTGGCACATGCTGCTGCTTGTCTGCACCCTACGGTATACTAGGCCCAGATCTAAGGAATAGATAGGGATATATTTCATCTGGGAAACCATGTAGGACTTTCTCTGATGAAAAACCGTGGGAGTCAAGTCAGAGTACCTAGATTTGAACCCTATCCAGGGCTATGCTGAAAACCATTTGAATCAATAGCCAATCATTAAATTTTTAGTGTAAGCATTTGTATCTAAGAAAAATGGCAAATGCTACAAATCTTGGTTTATTATCTTGTTGATTGACTAAATTTAAGAAAATTTTAGAGAAAATAATAGTAATGCAGGTTAAACTTAGAAATATGTCATTTGTGTGTAACATGCATATGATCACGACTGCATTCCTGATCACAGACTCCCCTATTACTAAATGACCTGGGAAGCATCACTGTCTCCCTGGGTCTCAGCCTCTTCATCTGTAAAAGGAGGAGATTAAACTATAGCTAACTTCTAAGATTTGTTCCATCTATCTAAAAGCTTACAATCCTTTTGAACTGGTAACTGCTGCAAAGTCCCTCTCTTTAACTACTATATTCTCTCAGTAATGCTATATGATTACAAATCATTGAAATCATGGTTTCAGAGGAATGGATAATGCACCATGAAAAGAGATATGGTGGACATAAACAAGTTGTATTTATTACTGATGATGATTAGTGCAGGAGAGGGAAAGTAAGATGTATAATTGGGAAAGACAGTCCAGTGAGAATCAGAACTAATAGATGGATTTCTCAAGTGGTACCTTTAAAAATATTCAAGGTACTAGAGGAAAAACTCTAGGCTATTGGGAAGATCTGTGAGAAAACTTGTGGAAGGATGTGGAGTAAAAAAATCACATAGAGTTTCTACCTTAATTGGTAGAGGGAGTACCTAGACCAATAACATCAGAATCATCATACTATCAAAGCAAGTTGGACCTGTACATAGAGGAAGAACTTGAGAGCTAGAGATGTCAAGTGATTTCCCCAAAGTTAGCTCTCTACTTCATGGTTGTAAAAAATCTATAATCAATTAAAAACAATTTTGCAAAGTTTTAAGAGTCAGTAGGGCAGCTAGGTGATGCAGTGAATAAAATACCAACCCTGGAGTCAGGAGGACCTGAGTTCAAATTCGGCTTCAGACACTTACTAATTTCCTAGATGTGTGACCTTGGGCAAGTCATTTTACCCCATTGTCTTGCAACCCCCCCCAAAAAAAAGAGTCATTGTGGTATACAGAAAGGATATAAACTTTGTTGTGAGAAGACCTAGTTTCAAATCCAGCTTAAACTGCTCAGTTTTCTCATCTATGGCATCTACCTCCCAGGATTTTGTGCTTTAAACAATATGTGTATGACTTCACATATGTAATTGATGTCAAATTGTTTCCTTTCTCAAGGAAGAGGGAGGGGTGAGGAGGGAGAGAATTTGGAACTCAAATTTTTTAAAAGGAATATTAAAAAAATTTTACATGTGAGTAAGAAATATTTAATGAAATAAAATATATTTTTAAAATATATATGTAAAGCACTTTACAAACCTTAAAATTATATAAATATTATTACCACTACTCATGTAATTAGAACAAGTAATAACCTCTGAGCCTTAATTTTTCTCCTTTGTAAAAATGAAGGGATTAGATGGAATTGATGGTTCTTGCAGTTCTAAATCTATGTTCTCATGTTGGTGTGCTCTGCATCCAGGGTACAGGGCCTGGAGTCAGTAGGAAATGGGTTCAAGTCTGAATTCAGATGCTTAATACTTAACTATGTGAACTTGGTTAAGTCACTTAACCTCATTGCCTTGCAGAAATTAAAAAAAAACTAATCAAAGAAAATTAAGGCACAATAATAGCAATAGTGATAGAGTCTTCGAACCTGTGATTTCAATTGGTAAGGAACTTCATGGGGAGGAAATTCAACCCTTTTTCATCAACCCCTTAGCTTTGACTGACAGACTTGGATTAAGAATTCTTAATCTCCCTTCTCAGAATACTGTCAGATTACAAAGGAAGTCAACAATATTGAAACAGAATTATTAAAATATTTTAAAAACAAGTCCATGGATGCCAAGTTAGACTCTGTTTTAGAATTATTTCAAGCACTAAGGGATTGAACAACTATTCCAGGATCACACAGCCAATATTTATCAGAAGCAAGACTTTAATCCAGGTTTTTCCTGATTTTTGGTCTATTTTTATCATGCTACTTAATGTTCGACATATAGATCCATAGTATTTATGTGTATATATTTAAGAGGATGATGTAAGCTGTAATCCCACCATAGAACAAAATGATGGACATTTGTTGTTGGTGTTACATCAGTGAAAATGAGGAGTCATAGTCTCGAGTCTGAGAAATAACAAAAGAATAGCAAGGCCTAAATTTTGCTGTTTAACAGCAACTAAAATATGCTTGTTTCCATGGAAGCCTGGAAGAAGAAATATCTAAGCAAAGAGAGGGCAACATTTTTTTGTAAACTTGGTCCTCATGTCTGCAAAAATGATTAGCATGGACTCCTTTGAAATGAGAACAGCTTGTGTGGGAGTGTGTGATCAGGTATGTTGGGTTCTGATTTTTGCAAACTCAAGTCTTCCCCCCCCAAACCCTCCCCCCAAAAAGTACTTAATGCTGAGTGGTCAAATTTAATCAAATTAAATTTCATTAAAATACTGAAAATTAAAAGGTTTTTAAAAATCAACAAAGCAAGTTTTCAGAGAAATAAGTCCAATAACTCACTAGGGTTTCAAAGTTAGCATAAATACCTGATATTTTACCTTCAACCTCTTCTGAAATAGAAAAGGAAACAATAATTAAATTCAGTACAATCTCACATCCATGTCTTTTGTATATCTGCATAATTTTTATACCATTTCCAAAGTAATCATGAGAAATTTATGGTTCATGGAAGAAACAATATATACAATACAGTATTATAATATACAAAACATAACTTTCAACAACTGACAGTTTTCTCACAAACTAAAAATTAAAGTCCTATGAGATGGCACAAAAGCATAGTAAATCACTGGTAGATAATACATAAAAATGACAGCTATAATAGTAAAATAATAGTTCACCAAGTATCTTGGACATTTTAAGCTGAATATGCTAAAGGCAACTTCAAGAACCTCTACTTCAGACCTTTGAAGTTATCATATCACCAGTATCATTTGGCAGAGCTCAGGGAATTCCTAGCTTTTCTGATCTGGTAATTAATGCTTACTGATGTTGATAGTGATGTAGGGAGTAGGGTTTTTTTTAATCTCTTCAAATTGCCTAGGAATCATTACTTCTCCAGATTATTAGCTCCCCAATCATGCAGGGGCAGTGTGTCTGGCTGCTAATCTTTACTACTTAGAACAGTGGTCTCAAACTCATAAATAGAGGTCACTAAACCATTCATAAGGATCCCTGTGTTTCACATATAGACTTAGAAAAGCACATGTTAATATCTATTTTATATTTTTGTAAAATATTTCCCAATTAAATCTTGTTGTTTTTTTTTTTTTTTTTGCAAGGCAATGGGGTTAAGTGACTTGCTCAAAATCACACAGCTAGGTAATTATTAAGTAAATGAGGCCAGTTTTATACTCTGATCCTCCTGACTTCAAGGCCAGTGCTCAATCCATTTCACCACCCATCTGCCTCTGAACTATATGTAATTTCTGGTTCCACCAGCACTGGGGACTGACCATTTGTTTGATTTTATTACCACTGACAATGACGACGACGATGACTACTACTACTACTACTACTACTACCATTGCCCACCACCACCACTGCTAATACTAATACTGCTATTACTGCTGTTCCTCCTCCTTCTCTTCCTCTTATTATTATTATTATTACTATTACTACTGCTGCTGCTGCTACTACTACCACCTCTACCAATACAGCAGATTTAAGAGTTTGCCCTATCTCCCAAAAGCGTTGTCCTTAGACTCTAATTGGGTCTACTGGCTATGGTCCCACATGTTAATAGAGTACTAAGACTCTAGATCTGGTAGGACCAACCTGAACCTAAATATATGCCCAAACCAAACTCAATCAAGAGTTTATTGCTACTGTTTTGTCCCTTATAGTTAAGTAAAAAATTTCAGCCAAGTTACTCATGACAACAGTTTGCCTTGAAAGAACAAGAACATGGCACAGTGAATAGAACACCAGTCCTTGAATCAGAAGAACTTAAATTCAAATCTGTCCTCAGACACGTACTGGCTATATGACCCTGAGCAATTTACTTAACTCCATTGCCTCCTAAAAAGAGGGGGAAAAAAAGAACAAGAATACAATATGGGTAAAGCCTTTTTTTCTTTAACAGCATCATTTGTATCATTTGTATCATGATTTCTGTTACAAATTACTTTTTCTCTAATCCTTACAATGACCTTGTGAGGTAAGTAGTATACATTTATGGTATGTTATAGTGCTCAACAGGATACCAAATACTTTCCTCTGACTTAAGTAGAAATAATAAGAACACACATTTCTATAGTTCTTGAAGATTTCCACTTTGATCCTCACAACAACCCTATAGTGTTAAGTGAAACAAGGATTATTATCCAAATTTTACAGATGAGAAAACTGAGACCAAGAATATGGAACTCAACCCATGTCACACAACTAGGGATCAGCAGGGAGTTTAGATCCTTTGAATCCACATCCACTTCTTATTCTAATATCCCAAGCAACATCTTTAATAAATGCATACTCAAATAACTATAGTTCTATTAGCCTGGCAAACTAAATAATGTACTGTACTGAATCAGAAAATCTTAAGTTCAAATGATTTCTACACCTTACTAACTCTACTACACACTTACAGTTGATTTTTTATGCCTTGTCTATGTTGGTGGAGGACTCTTAAATGTAAGGTGACTTTTTTTGTTTTGCCTTTAACTAGTGGTTCTATAGACCTCGAGTATCTTAAATTTCTCATGCCTATATTCTCTTCTGCAGTATTGTCAAACTCAAATAAAAGGGGGGTGCACTTTTGGAATTATGACCAAAGGGCTATAAAGCTATGCATACCACTACTACGTCTGTATCCCAAAGAGATCATAAAAAAGGAAAGGAGGGGCAGCTAGGTGGTAAAGTAGATAGAATACCAGCCCTGGATTCAGGAGAACCTGAACTCAAATCAGGTCTCAGACACTTGATACTTGCTGAATGACTGTGAGCAATTCACTTAACCCCATTGTCTTACCAAAAAAAGGGAGGGGGGAGGACCTACCTGCACAAAAATATTTTAAATAGCTCTTTTAATGGTGGCAAAGAATTGGAAACTGAGGGGGATAGCCATTGAGTTGTATGTGATGTGATAAAATACTTTTCAGTGCTTTAAGAAATGATGAGCAGGATGCTCCCAGATAAAAACTGGAAAAACTTACAAGCTGAAATGAGCAGAAACAGGAAAATAGTAACAGCAGTAACAGCAATATTGTATGATAATCTACTGTGAATACTTAACTTTTCTTAGCAATATAACAATCTTACACAATTCTGAAAGACTTTATGATTAAAAAAAAAAGAAAAAGGTGCTGTCTATCACCAGAGAAAAAAATGGGTAGAAGCTGAATGCAGATCAAAGGTATTTTTTACTTTATTTTTCTTGGACTTTTGACCTTTTTTTCACAATAGGATATATGGAAATGTGTTTTGTATGACTACACATGAATAACCTAGGTCAAATTGGGGAAATGGAGAAGGGAGAGAATTGAGAACTCAAATTTTGAAAAAAAAGATGTTAAAATTGTTTTTATGTTTAATTGGCGAAAAATATTAAAGACACAAAAAGAGGTATACCATACATAGTTATATAATGTCCTATTGTAATTATATTTATTTTGTTAATTTTCTTCTCATTCAGACCAGGAATACTACTGTCTGTTATGATGTCCTGCTCAGGTGCTTGACACTTCTGTCCTACAGTGTTTGGTTAATGGTAGTTCATCCTTCCTTTTTTTTGGAAAAGACCAGTGACATCACAGGATGATATCTTGACTCAGAGGTGAATTAGATTTAAGTGAGGAAGAGTTGTACAAAGTCATCAACCTCACTCTCTCTTCCAGAGTCGTAGTCTTGGTAAATGGTAGGCATTTTATAAATTTGATTACTGTGAAAGTGTTTTACTATAAAGAATCCTCATACTCTCTTTTCAGTTAGGATTGGCAATATCTTTGTAGTTCCCAGAATTGTCAAAACTTGACACTGGTTAGAATAATGTCTCTTTCTAATTAGGGACTTGGGGTTCCTAATACCTAGCATTATACTAAATCATTGTCCCCAGTCCTATGACCATCCCATACCACACACACACACACACACAAAATTTTCTGCTTATTAATAGATCAGCCCAGAGAAGTTAATCAGTATTATACTTCAGTTCCATGAGGGCATGCATGCCAGGTTCTGGATAGTGGATGACACTCAAGATTTTCCAGTCACCAATGGAGTAAAACAAGGATGTATCCTTGCTCCCATATTTTTTAGCATGATGTTTTCAACTATGTTATCAAATGCCTTCAATGAGGATGAACATGGCCTCAAGGTCAGCTACACCACTGAAGGGAAATTCTTCAAATTAAAAAGGCTACGAACCAAGACCAAAGTGAAGGGAGTATTGGTGCATGATCTTCTGTTTGCAGATGATTGTACACTCAATGCAGCATCTGAAGCTAAGATGCAACAAAGTATGGATCAATTCTCTGCTGCTTGTGCTAATTTTGGTCTAACAACACCAAGAAAACACAAGTGCTCCAATCAGACAGCACCACACCATCAATTTGTGGAACCATCAACTACAGCAATTGGAGGAGTTTTGAGTACTGGGGACAAGTTCACTTGCTTTGTCAGTGTCCTTTCCAGGGAGGTACATATATAGACAGTGAGGTTGACACACATTGCCAGAACTAGTTCAGTATTTGGGAGCCTCAGAAAGAAAGTGTGGGAGAGAAGAGGTATTAGGCTGACTACCAAACTGAAGATCAGCAGAGCCATTGTGCTGACCTTCCTGCTATATACCTGTGAAACCTGGGCAGTCTCCCACCCCATGTCAGAAAACTGAATCACTTCCATTTAAATTGTTTAAGGAAGATTCTGAAGATCACCTAGCAGGACAAGTTAGCAAACACTGAAGTCCTTTCTTGAGCTAAACTGTCTAACATTCTAACGTTACTACAGAGTGCAACTATGATGGGCTGGTCATGTTGTTAGAATGCCAGACCTATGCTTGCCCAAAAAACCTATTTCATGGAGAACTCTCAGGGCAAGTGCTCACAAGGGAGTAAGAAGTGATACCAGAATATCCTAAAGGTCTCTCTTAAAAACTTTGCATTTGATTGTGCAGCATGGGAGACACTGGAACAGGACTGCCCAGCATGGTGTGCCCTCATCAGTGAGGGTGCTGCACTGTATGAGAAGGGCAGAACTGAAGCAGCTCAAAGGAAACATGACATTCTTAAGTTTAGAGTATCCACCCTAGGTGTTCACATTGTCTATTTATGCCCAACCTGTGGTAGTGCATTCTGAGCTTGTATTGGTCTGATCAGCCACAGTCAGACACGCTTAATTTGTCTCAAACATAGGAATGTCATTTTGTTCTTTGATAAAGGAGAAGAACCAAACCAATAGATCAGCTTTAAAAAAATCTCCTGAACTTGTACTCCCTCTTCTGGTTAAGTAAGACTAATGCATCCAATTTGACTTTTTTTTTTTTTTTTTTATCTTTCTCTTGTCCCACTGTAGTTTCTTAGGCTTAAATGGGAGAGAAGAAAGCTTACAGTTCCAACGGAAGTAAAGCTCTATACTGGCATCTTTGTCCAGTGAATGAATTTTAAATTCCAAAATGCTACAGGTATGGGAAGTTTTTGACTTCCAAACTTTTCAATTGCCTAGTCTCCCTTTCAACCAATTGTAATGGAAACCAGAGAGAGCTATTAAATACCTGACAGTTTAAAGAAGGTGTGTCTTGAACTGAGGAAACTTGATTTCATTGGATCCTAGATCTAATCAATATGTTAATAAACATTAAGTATATATTATTCACCAGGCATTGCTGGGAACACAAATAAAAATAATAAAAAAAAAGACAGTTCCTGCCCTTCAGAAACTTATAATGTAGTGAGGAAGAAAAGACACAAAAGGAAATTGTAAATTCAAACTGAAGGTCATGGTATGTGTGTGTTTGTTGTGGGGATGGGAGATGTGAAATGGTTATAGGTTCCATATGATTATATATTTAGGCAGAGAGGAAGCACAGAACAGAGGACCATGATGGATCAAATAAAGTGATTCAAGAAAGAAAAATCATCCCGTTTGTTGAGAAGAGGCTGAGGAGTAGGACTCTAAGAGAAAAATAAAGAAGAAAAATAACATTTATTAATTGCCTTCTATGTGTCGGGCTCTGTGGTAAGCAGCAATCTTGGATAATAGATGTTATAATTATCCCCATTTTACAACTGAGAAAATTGAGCCAGGTAAAAGTTAAGTGATTTGTCTAACAGGTTTATCAGGCCAAATTTGAATTTAAGTCTATTCTGTCTTCAGATCCAGTACTCTATCCATTGCATCACCTACTTGCTTCTCATAAAGAAAAATCTATTTTGATGATAACTATGCTTTTGTCACCAGTAATTACTGGATAGGGTTTTTTTTCTCCCTCTTAGCAAATTAGCAGAGATGACAAAAAATGGAAAATGTTAGAAGAATTGCAGGAAGATAGGTATGCCCATATTGTTATTTTTAAATGAGATAATTTTGGGAGACAACTGGGATTGAGTGACTTGTCCAAGTTCACACAGCCAGTAAGTATCTAAGACCAGATTTGAACTTAGGAAGATGAGTCTTCTTGACTCTAGGTCAGCACTTTATCCATTGAGGTTGGGGGGTAGTGGAGAGGAGACTAAACAATGTGACCCTATAAATATAATGGAATACTGATATGCCATAAGAAATTATTAACTATAAAGAGTTCAGAGAAATATAGGACAATTTTTTAGGAACATATATAGGATAAAGTTAAGAGAAACAGGAAGACACTATACTTCACTATAATATAGGAGAATCCCAGCCTGAATACAGTGGAATACATAAATTTGGCCAAGGAGAAGAGTTGAAAAAATTCATTTTCTTACTTCATTGAGAGGGTGGGGAACTAAGTGGAATATTGTATATACTGTCAAAGTTGATCAATATATTGGTTAATTTTTGTTCAGTTATTTCTTGTTTTAAAATTTTTGTTGGAAGGCTTGCCAAGCAGAAAAGGAAGAAAGGAGTTTATTCAGTAATCAAAGTGATATAAAAATCAGAAGCATTAGGAAAAAAAAATCCCTCAGTGGTCATAGCTCCTATTCTCAAAGGGACAAAAGGTATAGTCCTAGTCCAAGACCACATTCCATTGAGTAGTAGTAAGGTCTTATATGGGTGATTAGTCAAAGGGAATTATATTTGGAAGATGCCTCTGTGTTGCTGCCAAGAGAAAATCTCAGAGATAACAACTATAGTCCTGGGACAGTTTGTTCTCATTGAGTGTTCCCATATGAACCTCTGGAAAGTTGACAGGTCTGTAATCATGGACAACACAAAGAATCTCTTGTGTGTACCATGGCTGTATACCATCTTTATGTAATGAATTTAAAGATGGACCTATTGAGAGCTTTCAGATCAGTGCAGGCTGATAAATTCTAAAGATTATTTGCAAGGCTTATTAAAATCATTGTTATCTTCTCTAAAGTTTTAAGGGTTTTGTTCCAGACCAGGGAGTACAACTGTATTGGGGACTATTAGAGTGGAATTGCTCCTCTTTAACTATTCATAAAAAGAATAATGGTGGGCACTATGGGACATTAAGTGATTTATGACCCTGGTCACACTTCCAGTGCCCCACAGACAGAATATGAACCCAGGACTTTTTTGACTAAATCAAAGGATTAAAGACTAAACCTCTATCCATTAGGTCAGTTTTCCTTTTTTTTTTTAAGCATAAGCTATTATAACCGGGCAAGAGCTCATTAGGAGAAAATGTTTTTCTAAGAAGTCTAAATCATAGGGAGCTTACACCAGAAAGGCTGTTAGCTAAAGATTTCAAAATTGACTGTGATTAGAACTTTAAAAGCTTCCAGCATGTTCATGGTTTGAATCACCATTTATGGAGCTTGCTCCTCAAGTGTTACTATAATTTGACTTCTCACAACTATGGCAATGCAGGTGGACCTTTGAAGCAGGCATGTCCAGGGGGTGTTCAATCTATAATTGAAGGGAAACTGTCATAAGTATAGGCAGTTTTGGCTTAAAAACTTGTTTCATAGGGAGCCTTTGCCTACTCATAGATATGAAATCAGCTTTAGTGTCAATTGTAGCTATTACCCAGAATCACAGAAGCTCCAAGTTGGAAGGGATCTCCCTCAGAGGCCACATCCTCCATGATGCTTGAAGTCCTTCAAAGTGAGAAACTATTGCTTCCCAAAGTAATGTAGTCCTTGAGAAGATTTATCAGTAAGTTTTTCCTAAATCTGCAGCTTTTCTCCAGTTTCTGTTCTAGTTCTGCCTGCTGATTAATTATATTCTTATATCATTTACAATATATTATTAAAACCATATAATTATAAATTTATTATATTATGTTTATATTTATAGAATATACTGTTATATATTATAGAATACAATGTAACATTGTATTCTATAATATATAACAGTATATCTAATAACAAGCATTTATATAGTGCTTTTTGAGGTTTTCCAAGAGTTTTACATATTTTAACTCATTTGATCCTCATAATTATTCTGTGAGATAGGTGCTACAGTCACTACTTTACAAAGAAACTAAGGCATGCAGAGGGATTAAAAGACTTACTCAAAGTCACACTGCTAATATGTGTTAAGGCTGAATTCATTTAAGTCTTCCTGACCCTGAAGCCTTGCTTTCTGCTTTGTTTCATGTGACAGAATTTCTAGGACTTGAAGACAGCTATTATTTCCCAGTCCCCAAATCTTTTCTCTGATCTAAACTTTAGTTCCTCCAACTAATGTTCACCTGTAGCACAGAAGAATCTTCCTTCTTCCTTTGTTCTTTTCCCTCATCATCTGCCTCTAGCTGAAAGTGATCTCTACTCTCCTTTAATTTTGTAAAGCACTTTATTTGGAACTCTGACCCTTCCACTCTACCCCTTTGCCTATATCCCAGTCTATATTACAATGTAATTAGTATACTACATTTAAGATTAAGAGGGACCTCAGAGCCAATCTATCTCAAACTTTCATGATACAGATGAGAAAATGGAGGCATAAAATATAGAAATATATTTTTTATTACTTCACATACAATGTGTATCTTGCTTTCTTGATGGGTGGAGATGGGGCTAAAGGAGAATTTGAAATTCATTGTTAAATGAATGCTTTACAAAGGAAACGAATGCTAAAAAATGAATGCTGATAGATAAATGAATGATAGTAGCTAGAAAATAAACTGTTTTGTTTTGTTTTTAAAATGAAGGCACAGAGAGAGGAAGCTATTTGCCCTAATTACAAGTGGTGGAGATGGAATTCAAATTCAGGTCATCTGATACCTCTCCTTCTCCACACTCCACTCCCAATATAGCACTTCCTACTGTGCCATGATGTGTGTATTTCTCTCTCCTATAATAGATTGTAAGGTCCTTGAGAACAAGGTCTGTGCTATCTCATCTAACTCTAACAACGTAGATCAACCCTTGCTCTGTAACTCAAATTCCTATAGAGCTGGCTGGGGTACCAAAGGATTATGATATGCCAAGATTCCAAAGAATCAAGTAGAGATAGGGCTTAAACCCAAGTGTTCCTGGCTCCATAGCCAGATCACTATGCACTGCACTGTGCTCTGCACTATGCTGTCTCTGAATTCTTAGTAGGCATTCAACATTTAAGGAATTGAAATTGGAATTTGAAATGTAGTGAAAGCTATCTTAGAATGAGACTAAAAATTTAGACCCGGCTGACTGCTACAAATTTCAAAAAATTAAAAATTAAAAAATATTTTTAAAAAATATAACTTTTGGGGCAGCTAGTTAGAATAGTGGATAGAGTACTGACCCTGGAGTCAGGAGGACCTGAATTCATATCTAGCCCCATATGCTTAATAATTATCTAGCCATGTGATCTTGGGCAAATCACTTAACCCCATTGCCTTGCAAAAAACTAATATAACTAATATACATATATATATATATATATGTATATATGTATATAAACTTTTAGGGGTAACTAGATGACTTAGTGAATAGAGTACCATCTGGGAATCAGGAGGACCTTAGTTCAAATCTAGCTTCAGATATTTATTAGCTCCATGACCCTAAGTAAGTTACTTAACCTTGATTGCATCCCATCCCCTCCCTCATATATCTATCTATCTATCTATATCTATATCTATCTATCTATATATATACATTTGTTTTATTTTATATTTAAAATATGAATTATATTTCAATATGATTTCCTTAGTAAAGCAATAAACTTTTGTCTTTAAAAATGTTCTGTGAAAGCATTTATAGGTTTTACCAGACTGCTAAATGAGTCCATTTCTCACACACACACACACACACACACACACACGTGCATGCGCACGATTAAGGACCCCTGATTTATAGTAAAGAGGGGAAAGAAAATCTGGGACTCATGAAGTGACTTCAATATTATGAAATTAATTAAAACAGCCTCTAGGTTTAAACCAACAAAACCTGATTAGCTTCTCTGAAATGCAGATACTATGGAGACATTGGCTAGCACCCAAGTCCCAACTTAGAAAAGATTAAAAGACAAAGTAAATAAATAGAATTCAATTTAATAAAGTAACATGGCAAAAAAAAGGCATTACCACAGGAACAGAAGTGCTAAAGTGTATTCTTTTTACATACATTTTCCTGGAAATGGACTAATAGAGCGAACTCTCTGAAACAATATCCCCCCCAAAATGCTCAAGTGTTTTTTTTTAAAAACCATTAAAAAAAAGATTAACAGTTACATATTTGGAGTATATTCCTTTTTGTCAAATATCTTTAACAATAAAATCCAATAACAGAATTTCAGTCTTGAATAAGTGACTGCTAATGTACCTAAATGTTATTATTCTGAAAAAGCAATTAAGGCTTAAGTGTTTTATCTCCCCACCCCCAGACTCCAAATGGAAGAGGGCACAATCCTTTATCAATCTGCTTGGAATAAAGTTTGGCATATGTTAGGCCCAAAGAGGTAAATCTTAAGGTTTAGCTTTGGGCTTTTTCAGAACACTAGCAGCCTCCTTGTCCTGGAAAGGATTTTTTTATTCTTATTGTTTTATTTAGAAGAGGAATGGGGAAAAGGAGGGAACTGTGTCATTTCCAAGAGTGCTAGTAGTGCTCTCATGAGTATGGCCCCATGACAAAGCCTTCCTCACTATAGCTGCACCAATAATCTGAAGGATTCTGTAAATCCTCCAGGAGCCTGTTGTCCCAAGGGTCTTACCACAATCAACCCTGAAAATACTAAAGAATTTTTCTATTCCCACCCATCTATCCTATTAGTCCTGCCCCTGACAAAAGCCATAATCCAATATCATAAAGACAGCATGTCTCCCAAAGCCTTGAACACAAAGTACTGGTTTCACTCAGTCATGCCTTGAAGAGTCAGGATATTGGATGGTCATTGGACACTTGTTCCCAAGGATCTGCTGATGCTTCAGTGAGCTGCAGAACAAAAAGTGAAGAGTCAGCTCTAAGACTTCATTAGAGTGTGTACATAACTAAATACTTAGCTTTCTTTGCCATTCCTTACAACCATGCACCTGAGCCAGGTTGTTACTGTTGGAGCCATTTTACAGGCAGCTAGATGGCACAGTGGACCAAGCACTAGAACTGAGGTCAAGAAGACCTGAGTTCAGCTTCAGCCTCAAAACTTACTTGCTGTGTGAACCTGGGCAAGTCACTTAACCACCACCTGTCTCAGTTTCCTCATCTGTAAAGTGAGGATAATCATAGCATCTACTTCCCAGGATTGTTGTGAAGATCAAATGAGATCATATTTGTAAAATACTTTGTAAAAGGTACTATGTAAATGCTAATTGTTATGATTATTATTATTATTATTATTATTACAGAGAAGGAAATGAAGAGCCTTGGGGGTTTAATGAATTACTTAAATCACATAATTAATTAGTATTAAGGAAAGGTGTAGAGATTAGCATTCGAAGTCCTTCAGCTTGTAGTGCATTATTTGATCTTTGTATCTTGACATTCTCACTGATAAGAAAATAAGTATATTAAGGTCACATGAATCTCAATATTTTACTCCTATAGCATCTTCATTACTCCAAAGATAAGATATTATGTTTCCCTTCAACATAGTTATAATCACACCTAAATTATACTAATATATAAATAAAACTTTTAGGGGAAACTAGATGACTTAGTGGATAGAATACTATCCTGGGAATCAGGAGTACCTGAGTTCAGATCTAGCCTCAGATATTTATTAGCCCCATGACCTTAGACAAGTTACTTAACCTTGCATCCTATCCCATCCTTTCTCTCCCCTATATGTGGGAATATGTGTGTGTGTGTGTGTGTGTGTGTGCTTGTGTGTGTGTATTATATGTTTGTTTTCATTTTATATTTTATAATATAAGTATATTTCAATATAATTTATTTTGTAAAGCAATGTACTCTTTGCCTTTAAAATTATTCTGTGGAAGCATTTTTAGGTTTTTATCTATATATAATGATCAACTCAATTAATTATTGAAGTATTATTGTGAGACAACTAGGTGGTGACATATTGCACAGAGCACCAGGGTCTGGAAGACTTAACCTCCTGAATTCAAATGTGACCTCAGACACTTAGCTGCGTGATTCTAGACAAGTCACTTAACCTGTCTGCCTCAGTTTCTTCATTTATAAAATAGGGATCATAGAAGCCACTTCCTAGGTTTGTAGTGAGGTTCAACTGATACAAAAATTGCAAATTGCTTAGTATATAGGAAGTATTATCTAATGCTAGCTATTGTTATTATTGTTATGATAATTATTAAGCCAGATATTGTGCTAAACATCCGATTATTCAGTGCTGACAAGATGCTGGCTAAGGCTGTAGTGTTGCTCCAAATTGAAGGAAGATTTTTCTTTTTCTGGCAAATGAGTAGAGTACCCGTGAACACACAATAGTTAAACTTCTACAACTCCAGCCTGAAATAAGGTTAATATGGTTAGATTGGAGAAAAGAAAATTGAGCAGTGTTTCTATCAGACTTCATGGATCTCTTCATTTTCTAGTCAGGGTATAAAACCTCAAAGACCATAGACCTGGCCAAAAGAAACCAGTACAATCTCACTTCTAATCTCAAGGAGTTGATAAAGAACAAAAGGAAAAGTGATAAAAAAAAAAAGGGGAGGTGATGATGAAGACAAAGGAGATATTATCTGGTGATGATAACCTTAAAAGTTCTGGACTTGTCTCAGAGACTAGAATTTGTTGAGAGGAATAAAAGGTGACTCTGAGGAATGAACATGAGATGGAAGTAGAAGTCTTTCTTTACTTTTTTTTTTCAATTAACAAGCATTTCTTTTCTCTCCCTCCCATCTTCCTACCTTCCTAACTCCACCCCCCCCCCCAAAAATAAAATAAAACAAAACAGAACAAAAGTAAAACTTTCCCTTCCTGAAGTCTCAGAGCAGGGAATAAACAATTTTGGACTTTCCTCCACAACCTTGTAAGGTAACTAATATAAATATTAACTCCAGTTTACAGAAAAGAAAACAAATTCTAAAATTAGAAATTTTAGGTTTTCCACAACAACCCTGTGAGGTAGGTAATGCAAATATTATCTCCAATTTATAGGAAAGAAAACTAAGGCTCTTTAAGGGGTTGTGATTTATCTATAATCACACAGTTGTGTCTGAGGTGAGATGTGAACAGGTTTCTTATTTCTAATGATTTTGAACCTCTTCATTAAGTAGGTGTATCTGTGTACATGTTGTATTCGTAATTAATATATGTATATAGGCATTAAATTAATTTTACTGTGCTTTGTTTTACTGCACTTCACAGAACCAATTTTTTACAAATTGAAGGTTTGTGGCAACCTTACATTGAGCAACTATATTGATGCCAGTTTTCCAACATCATGTCACATTTTGGTAATTCTCACAACTTTTCAAACTTTGTCATTAACATTATTATTGTTATTGTTATATCTGTTATGGTAATCTGCAATCAATGATTTTTGATTTTACCATAATAATTGTTTTGGGATGCCATGAACCATGCCCATAAAAAATGACAAATGTTGTGTTTATTCTGTCTGCTTCACTGATACACTATTCCCCTCTTTCTCCAACTCCTTGGGCATCCCTATTCCCTGAGACACAACAGGATTGGAATTAGACCAATTAAAAACCCTATAATGGCCTCTAGTATTCAAGTGAAAAGGCAGCAAACTTTCTTGTTGTCTTGGTTTAGGAAATTGCCATACACACACACACACACACACACACACACACACACACACATTTTGTATTAATATGTGTCAGAAATAATGCTTGGACTTAGGACTTCCTGAATCCAAGGCACCCTTAACACCATGCTGTCTGCTGTTACTTCATATATTTAAAAACACTGTCTCCTTATGGCTGTTGCTAGAGTAATTTGCTCAGGAACAATGAAGAGCTTAATATTCCTCAATCATTTTAAGAATATGAGTAGGAGAAAATGTACATCCTAATAGCAATATGGGGGTGATGATCAATCTTAATGGACTTGCTCATTCCATCAAAGCAATAATAAGGGACAATTTTAGAATGCCTGTGATGGAGAATACCACCTATATCCAGAGAAAGAACTGTGGAGTTTAAACAAAGACAAAAGTCTATTACCTTCAATTTTTAAAAATTATCTTATGTCATTATTATTGTTATTGTTATATCTGTGATGGTAATCTGTGATCAATGATTTTTGATTTTACCATAATAATTGTCTTATGTACAACATAATTTTGCTCTCTCTAATATTTTATTTTCTGCACAAGGATATGATTCTTCTCTCAACACATTCAGTTTCGATTAATGTATATCATGGAAACAATGTAAAGATTATTAAACTGCCTTCTGTGGGGGGATGGAGGGAAGGGAGGGTGGGGAAAAATTGTAAAATGCAAAAACCTTACCAAAAATGAAACCACTATTGTATATAATTGGGAAACTAATAAAATATTTTTTAAAAATAAATTGAAAAAAAAAACCTGGCCTTTTGCTGTTTGGTATGTAACATTTCATCTACACTCTCTGTGACTTTGAACACAGGCTGTGCCTCATGCCTAGAATGTGTTCCCTATTTACCTCTGCCTCTTGGAATCTCCACTTTCCTTCAGAATTCAGCTCAAATGCCACCAATCTCCTACCATGAGGCCTTTCCTTATCATCCTTGCTCTTCAGGGTAGTGCCTCTTCCTGAAAAGTTCCTTTGCATTTAGTTCATAAATACTCTTTTGTGTGCAGGTTGTTTCCCTAAGCTCCCAAAGCAGGAAATTTCATTTTTGTCTTTGTATTCCCAATGCCCAATACAGTATGTAGAATATAGTAAGTGCTTAATAAATGATTATTGATTGATTATAAAAACAATAGATCCTAGAGTTAGATTGGACCTTAGGAAGGACTCTATTCATGGTCTTTACATATAAATGTGGAAGTGAACCAATTGATATTCTAAAATTCTCCTGGGCTTGATATATGACATGTAATAGGAAACTCCTGGACTTTCCAAGAATTCTTAACCATTTTAGTAGTATGGATCCTTTGGGAAATGTATGAGTAATGTTTCTCAATGTATAAAATAAAATACATTAAAATAAAACCAATTATTATTAAATAAAATTATCCATATTTTTCCCTTAAAAATTCACAGAAATTAGATTAAAGATTCTTCATTGAAAGAGCAATCAGAAGTTGTTATACATGTATTTTTTTAAATCCTCAAATAAGGAAGTTATATTCTTATATACTTACCCCAAAGAGAACCAATAGTTGATAAGGCTTGAGAGGATCACGTAGCATACACTTAGTGTCCCAGACATGGCCAATGACACAAAACCCAAGCCACACAGCACACAGAGCAGGGTGAGGCCACCAACAGAAATAAGGACTCCTAGAGAGGGGAGAAATACCAATTTTTTAGTTTTTTGCAAGGCAAACAGGGTTAAGTGACTTGCCCAAGGTCACACAGCTAGGTAATTATTAAGTGTCTGAGCCCGGATTTGAACCCAGGTACTCCTGACTCCAGGGCCGGTGCTTTATTCACTATGCCACCTAGCTGCCCCGAGAAATACCAATTTTGAGAGGGGCTCAGCCAAGATCCAAGGACTGCATTGGACCCAGTGACACAAAGTCATGATCAATATTCTTTGTTGGTAACTGAGTCTTAGAGGTAGGGCTCTCCCTGTTCCAAGGGCAGAGGCAAGGAGGAGGAAGGAAAGCAGAGTATAGAAATAGATACCTTGTATTTTCACAGTGCTTGCCATCTGGAAAGTCTAGAATGCTTTCCAAGGTGCTTTTCAGAGAAACATAAAGAAAAAATATGACAAAGAACTAGCAGAGAGAGGTATAAAATTCTCCCTTCAAGGTCAAACAGCTAGGAACTGATACTTAAGAATTCCATCAAAATAAATAAATTCTAGTCTGTGTTAAGAACTATATGAGGGAAAGATAAAAAAAAAGGGGTTCTGAACTTAATCAGAAGCACTTAGACTAAGAAAGTTGATTATAACAGACATAATGCACATAAGTGCTCAATAAATGTTACTCTCTCCCTCCCTCCCTCCCTCCCTCCCTCCCCCCCTCTCTCTGGAGGCAGTAGGGGTTAAATGACTTGCCCAGGGTCACAGAGCTAGTAAATATTTGAGGTTAGATTTGAATTCACATCCTCCTAACTCCAGGGTCAGTGCTCTATCCCTTGTGCCACCTAGCTGTCCCCCGTCCCCTCTTAATTCTAGTCCCTTCCCTCTTAATTATTTTTTATTTTTCCTGTATATGGTTTGCTTTGTATATATTTGATGGTAAATTGTCTCCCTCAATACATTGTAAGCTTACTGAAGGGAGAGATGGTCTTTTGCCTCTTTTTTTTTATCCCCAGTGCTTAGCACAGTGCCTAATAGTCACTGATTAAATATTGATTGACAGATGAACTGCAGGGTTCCTTCCAACTCTACATTTAGGATCCTATGACTAATCCATTTTATGGAGAGAAAATACGAAATACCTTCCATTAATATAACCCCAACACAGGCAGCCAGCGACATCAGGATAACAATCAGCAAGAAGACTCCAACAGGAATGGCAGATACCATAATGAACATCAGCAAGGTTAAGGCAACAAAAGGATGTTTATCTAGGTATTGACCAACTGGAGAGTTCATAAAAGCAATTACCTGTTGACAAAGCAGATACAGAGTTACTATATATGAGGTAGGTTGTCATTTTAACTACTTTGGGGGTACAGCATCTTAACATATTTTCTCCCACTCATATTCTTAATATGATTTTACTGTGGGTCAAAAAAAATCAAAGAAGTGTGAGTAAATAGTGTTGACCTCTAATAACTAAGATCAAAGATCACTGGATATGCCTACATCCTGAACAGAAGACTCATATTTGATGAGGTCCTGGCATAACTGATAAGGCACAAATATGGAGGAGCCATCCTTCTTGGCATTTTCTTCTAGACTTACTTCCTTAGGGGGTGAATCTGATATCTGCCCCCATCCTAGGCCGGTGGCTACTGCTTTCCTTTGATAGACAAGTCAGAGGTATCTTTTCAGATCCCACCTTCTAATAGTGGAAGGTATATAAAAGCCCTTTTCAAAGCTGTACCTTTGGGGATTTGGCCCCCATGCATACCTGCATAATCTGTGAATTTAGAGACATGATAATAAATGAATCTGTTTACCGAATTCTTTCTTACTCTTTCATTAGGTCAAACTCTGGAAGTCAATGTTTCCTTCTTAAGACAAACTCTGAGGGTTAACACATATTTAATCTAATTATCATTTTTAAGGCCAAAACTCAGAGAGGATCCCTCCTTCAAAAGTCAACCAAATTGTGAGAGTGAAATATCCTGATGCATCCAGAGTCAAGGAGATAGTCTAAAACTTAGGCCAAACAAAGGGTTTGGGGCTTTGTCTTTTGTGCTTTGTTTGAAAGAGAACCAATGACATCAAGGAGTGATGTCTTGACTCAAGTGTTAATTGGACTGAAATGAGGCAGAATTGCACAAAGTCCTCAGCTTCACTCTCTCTTCCAGAGTCATTGAAGTCTTAATGGCAGCAAAAAACTCAAGACAATTGTTGATGGCCTGTGATACAATGGATGACCTTAGTGTCTTCCATGTCTGACCAGGATCTAAGCACTTGCCTCTAGACAGGGGAATTCTTTACATCCTCCTAAATCACTGACTTTGCCAAGATGGTTTTACAGGGGAGAGTTTTACTGGGGTGTGGCCACTACCCATGCTACAGCTTCTGGGAGCATAACTAAACAACAACAAAATATAGCACCTACTAGAAACAAATACACATTGAATGAAATTGCTGTTCAGTCATTTTCCATCATATGAGAGTTTTTATGACCTCATTTGGGATTTTCTTGGCAAAGAAAATAGAGTGATTTTCCATTTCTTTCTTCAGCTCATTTTACAGATGAGAAAACTGAGGTAAAGAGGCTTAAGTGACTTGTCCAAGATCAAATAGCTAATAAATGTCTGAGATTGGATCTGAACTCAAGAAAAATGAATCCTTCTGACTCCAACAGCTCTATCCACTGTACCACCTGGCTACCCCAAGATACTATATAAATGTTAGCTATTATGAAGGGAATTCACAATATTGAAACTCCCTCCACCATGGTGGAAATTCAGACACATACAGATCACCAACCCATCTGGATTCATCCAGGCCTGGTTTCACTCTTGCCCAGTTGAGCCTGGCTGAGTATAGCTTCCAGAGAAATGAACTGGACTGAGAAAACAAATTTTAATCTCCATAGAAATCCCAAACAACTCTCAATCTCCATAGATACCATAAACAACTCTCAATCCCTATTGAAACCACAACACCCTGTTTTCCTATAGCTCTCACCCTATAAAAGGTGTACTCTTCCAACTTTAAGTATTGGGTCTTCTCTGAGCCAGTTTACCATTCCTTCCTTTAATAAGCAGCTTTATAATCACCGCCCCCCATTCAACTCTTGTTGCTGTCCTGCTAATACTGCAGGCTTTCCAACCTTACATTGATTTTCTGACCTTACAACTCCCAAAGTCTTCCTTACAGAAATTAGACTTCTGAGTTATTCCACTGTGCAGCCACAGCTCTATCTGATTTCAACTCCCCAGTATAAGATGCTCCCCTCACTCTTCCTGATATCCCATCCCTCCTCCTGCCAGCTTCCTTTCATGTGCTGTCCCCCTTTTAGATTGTAAGCTCCTTGAGAATAGATACTGTCTCCTTCTTATTTATATAATAATTTACATAATAAATCTATATATTGTTTATACAATAAATATTTCTTGAAATGAATTGAATTAATATAAGATATACCCAGCTGACAAAGTGTCTGATCCTATCATTTCCTACTCAATAAATTCTAATGGTTGTCTATTGCTTCTAGAATCAAATATAAGCTTCTGTTTGGCTTTTAAAGTCTCTCCCAGTGAGGCCACTAGGTGGTACAGTGGAAAGAACACTGGCCCTGGAGTCATGATGGATATGAGCTCAGATACCTGACACTAGCTAGCTGTGTGAACCTGGACAAATCTTAACCCTTGTTGCCTTGGGGGGAAAAAAAGCCCTTCACAACCTCCCTGGTCCCAGCCTACTTTTCCAAAATTACCTATCATTCCCTTTCCCCATACTCTATGGTCAGGCCAAAATTGCCTTTTTTGTTTTTCCTTTTACATGACCCCTTTTCACTATTATCTTGTGCTTTTGCACTGGATAGCTATCCCTTATAGCTAGCGTTTACATCCCTTCATTTCCTTTAAAACTTTGCCCAAACACCCTGTACTAGAGGAAGCCTTTCTTCATCACCCAACAAATTTACCTTGTGTTTATTTTATATATACTTACAGTAAGTGTTTTTCCCCAACAAATTTATGTTTACTTTGTATATTTTATGTCGTTATATAATGTTCTCTTTCTGAATACAATGAAAGCTTCCTGAGAAAGGCAAAGACTATTTAATTTTTACCTTTCTATCCCTAGTATCTACCCCATATTAGGGGGCCTAATAAATATTTGGTGATTGATTTATTGAGTTATTTAAGTTAATTTAAGGAGAGAGAAAAAAACACTTAAAGACAGAGAGATCAGTAAGGCATTAAAGAGGAGGTCACACCTAAACTGAGTCTTTAAAAAAAGTCTTTAAAGATTCTGGGAGGTTAAGATAAGAAAGGACCATACCCCAGTTACAGGTAATCAATCCACTGTGCAAAAAAGTGAGATGGACAATCTGGAATTCAGAGAATGGTTAGGAAGTCTAGTTGGGTAGGAACACATAAAAGGGAATAATTTGAAATAATGTGGAAAACCTGGAGCCATATTGAGAAGGGTGTTAAATGCCAGATTGAAGAATTTTTATTTTATCCAACAGGGAGTAAATGAAGGTTTCTGAGCCTGAAAGTGATACTGTGGTTTATACAACTGTGATAAGACAGACCCAAGAAAGGAGATAATAGAAGCAGGAAGGCCAACTAGGAGACCAGGAGAGGCCAGGTGAGAGGGTGATGAGGTGACTGAGATAATAATGATTTGAATGAATTAAAGAGAAGAGGATAGAAAGGGATGGAAGAGATGTGGTAAAGATAAAATAGACCACACATTGGCAATTGGCAATTGTTTGAACATGGGGGGAGCAGTGGTGAGAAGAATCAAGATGGTGAATCTGGGTGGCCAGGAAAATAGTATAGGAATAAAGAATAGGAGACAGGGAATGGGAACAGGAAATAGGGAATAGCGATAGTGAAGCTTGGAGATGGGATGGGGAGGGAAGGATGATAAACAAAAAAATGGAAAGTCAGAATGAAGACCAGGGTTGATATAGTTGACCTGGGTACTTTCCTTGAAAGGTAAGGAAGCAGCCGATAATCATAGGAAGAGGAGCGTATGTGACTCTCTATCTATCACTGAGGTTCTTATTTGGATTTTGAGTGAGAGGATGTAGGTACAAATTTCAGTTGAGGTATTTAACTACCTGCAATCTTGGCCAAGTCACTTAACAAAACTAGTCTTCCCTCAGTTTTGTTACCTGTAAAATAAGGAAATTGTACTAGATCATGGTTACCCAAACTTATTTGGACCCCTGGTATCCTGTGGCTTTTAATTATTCTTCTTATAACTATAGTCAATATGAAAAGAAATAAATTATAAAGTTTACCAGTATAGAGTTTACAAATAAGATGTAAAGTAAGTAAATGTGTTAAATAAGATAGTAAAGTAAAATAAGATAAATTTTTCATAAAGAAAACTTAATTCAGCATGTGACATTTTCCCCTTCTACTAATAGTTCTAACTTTAGACCATTTCAAAAGGATAACATGGTTATTTACCAAGTATTCCTCAACAATCCCTAGAGAAGCTTTACATTCCCCCTGGTGTATGCATACACCAGATTGGAAACCTGATGACCTCCCACTTCTTAATATGTGATTCTATAATCAGATTTCTGTTCCCTGCTATGGTGGGCATTTGATAAATGTCTACTGCCTAGACCCAAAAGTAGCCATACATATGGAAGATATTCAACAGAAATACAAAAGCAAATCACATAAAAGAAGAACTACAATTCCAGTCTTCCAGGGAAGCCTTTGTCTCTTTGTTTCAGTCTGCTTATCTCAAAAGCATGCTTGGAACCAAAACCAAAGAATTTTTCCATTCATCTAGGAATAAGTCTCCTATATTTGTTGCTTCCCCAGATGGGAATGTGAATACCTTGAGAGCAGTGTTCATCTCACTTTTCAACTTTCATCCTATGCTAAGCACAGTGATTGGTGCATAAAAAAGAGATTAAATGCCTTTTCAATTATTCTCTCATTCAATCGTTCATTAATTCATCATTTATTCAGTTCACATTGACCCAGATGGTCTCGTAGTCTCTTTCAATCCAGTGATTCCAAGGTTCAGCTCCAAAAGGTTTTCTTTTCCATATGGTGCCAAACCTATAATTTAGAGGCCAATGTTGAAACTATGTTGAAATAAATCCTCTGAGGCAATGATATAGAAGATATTTTTGGATCTAATTCAAGGAAAGATTGCTTAAATAGAAGCAAAGACCTAGGAAAATTTCTGAGGTTGCATTTCCAATCTAACCCAACCCCATTAGATATTTAATATCTAATGTTTTGTCTGCAGCATCCCACCTCGATACTCTATTCTAGGCAATGCCCCATGCTCCAAATTTTTCTGATCTCCCTACTTTATTACAACTTTTCTTACATTACCCTAGGACCCTTTGGGGTAATAACTAGCTAATGTGATAATTGTACCTTTTATAGGAAAACTTTTGCAGTCTTCTCCAATTTTTTCCCATATTTAATGCTTTTCTTCAGAAATTATCTTGTCTACTTTATATCTTGTATTATATATATATACACATACACACACACACACATATATATATGTATATAGATATATGTATATATATATATATATATTTATATATAATATCTCCTCCATTTACACATAAGCTCCTTGAGGGCAATAGCCAGAACTACATAGTGAAGTGCTTGGTTCATATTTACTGACTGTTATTTAGTCCTTTTTCAACTGAGTCTGACTCTTCATGAATCCCTTTGGGGTTTTCTTGGCAAAGATACTGAAGTAGTTTACCATTTCCTTCTCCAGCTCATTTTACAGATAAGGAAACTGAAGTAAACAGGTAAAGTGACTTGTTGAGGGTCACATAGTGTCTGAAACCAGATTTTAATTCAGGAAAATGAATCTTCATCCACTACATTACCTATCTGCCCACTGACTGACCTTCAGATTGATATATTATAAGGTAATGGTGTTCTAACTAAAACTGCTGCATTTCTATGGGGATCTGCTAGAAGCAAAGCATTAAAATAGGAGTGACTCTAATGGTGGATGTTTCAGGTGTGATGCCAGATAAGTAGAGAGCATGGGAGAGGAACAGGCTTTTAAGCAACTTTCAAAAAGTGTGCCATATAAAGAGTCATCTAACCTCCTCCATCTATGTGTGACCAATCTTTCTTACTACAATAACTCATTTCAGAGAAAAGGGGAAGCTCTGTGATCCTCCTTAGACCTATAGCATTTCCTTAAATATCTCTATTCATATCTCCCAAATTTAATTTTGATTCAAGAGGTTCATAGTCAAGACAGAGAGTGGAGAAGGATCTCTGTACAGTGAGAAATTAACAGGCCTACAAAAACTGGCTGGCCAATGGCCCCAGATCTTGGGGGGCTGGTTATGTTTACTTCTGAATACCTTTAAGTGCTTTTCTTGGGGTAACATCTTTGATGAGACCATTCACAAAATCAGGACTGGCAGAAAAACAGCTGGCAAGTGTTTAAATTATTTAAAGGGGGGGGCAAAGTGAAACCAGGGACTTTTCATTCTGGTCAGGCACAGAAGTAGAAGCAACATATAGGAGTCAAGACTTTACCAACTATCAACCAATAACTTGTTAAAATAATAAGTAAATATTTTGAGGCCATTTGGGGAATGGATAAGGGAATTACTAATAAACCAGGATGATCAATAAGCCATTTCATTTTACATTCTCCTTTAACACCTTACTTTCCAAGTAAATGAAGGAAAGGGACTCTTTACTAAATTCTTCCTGCCCTAAAACATTGCATAATGTTGTGTTTGTTTACAGTTTTTTATTGCAGTCATTAGCAAAGACCAATCAAATTACAATGTGAAGTCCTTTTAATACCCCACCCACTGAAGCCTACCAGTAAGACAATAAAGACCAGGCAGTAAGACAAGTAAACTCTTTTTCCAGGAGTAGTGATAGGCTTGCATTATATCTATACTCTCAACTAGTCCTTCTTACCAAATGAGGCATTTGTAACATCTGCCTGGGTCAGCAAAGGGTTGGGGAAGGGATGATATGATTGATTTTAAACTCCAATATTTCTATTTAAGCCCTATAATTGTTCAAAAAAACATAACTCAGATCAAGCAACAAAAGCAAAACTTTAAAAATAAATATGAGGGGGCGGCTAGGTGGCGCAGTGGATAAAGCACCGGCTCTGGAGTCAGGAGTACCTGGGTCCAAATCCTGCCTCAGACAATTACCTAGCTGTGTGGCCTTGGGCAAGCCACTTAACTCCATCTGCCTGGCAAAAACCTTAAAAAATAAATAAACAGACAAATAAACAAATAAATACTAGATTGTCAGAGAATTTGGATCAGAGAAGCTTCCTATTCTATTTAGCTCAGAACCTGTCTCCAGTACAAAACTTGCATATAATAGCATTGCTGGTTGTTTGGTGGAAAGAATATAGCAGTTTTCCATAATGTCATTCTCCAGAAGATAGAAGGTGACCTTAAATTGCCTTAAATTCTCTATTATTAACAATTATGGGTTTTCTATCAAGAGCACCATAACATTATGCTCTGACCTGGGTGTCACAGGTTCAAGTCCTAGTTCTAAACCAAATGACTGTGGGATCACAGGTAAACCTCTTATACCTCTCAATCCATATTGTATCTTTTAATACCATAAAAATTCTCCTCTAGTAAGAAGTGAGGACAAAAAATTTTACACAGATTTTCTAGACTGCAGAGTGCTTCACCCATAATCCCAGTGATGGGTAAGGGATAACTGTAATTTTAGAGAAGATACATTAGTAGAAGAGAATTTTCAGACCCATAGTTTTCTCTGGCAATAAAATCAGAACTTTTTTTAAAAAAAATAGGTCAAGCATCCTAGAATATACCTAAACCTTAATTATAAAGATTTTTAAAAATTATGCACACGCATCCATAAGTGGTAGCTGGGTTCAGGAGGAATCTTCTCATGAGATAGGCCTGGGTTCAAGTCCTGGCCCTGTTAAAGTTTAGTTGTGTGGACACTAGTGCCTTAAGCACTCTCCAAGATGATTAATTTAGACTCATCAGAGATCTAACTCAGAGGATAGAGATTTGGGGCTGGACTTAGAAAGACCTGAGTTCAAATTTGGCCTTTAATCAAACATTTATTAAATAACTACTTTATGCAAAGGAGGCAAAAGACAACTCCAGCCTTCAAGACAATTCATTTCTGTTTGCCTCAGTTTCTTCATCTGAAAAAATGGAGATAATAATAATACCTACCTCCCAGGGCTGTTGTGAAGATCAAATGAGAAAATATTTGTAAGCTGCCTAGCAAAGTGTCTAGCATATGGTAAGTACTGTATAAGTGCTAAGTATTAATTTTTTGCTTTTATTACATTGGTCGGAGGAATTTCCCCATTGGGAGTTCTTTCACACTAATGAAATCACACCTCTATACAAAAATTAGAATTATGTATATGTCATCAATGTGTGTGTACATATATTTATGCAGCAACAAATCAGTAAACATTAAGCACTGGGCTAAGTGCTGGATATACATATATATATATATATATTTATAGACACAAAAATATTTGTGGGACTTATATGTTTATAGATATACAAAGTGTTATGGAAAGTAAAGTTTTCTAACTCTAAGGATTAAAACATCATCATATTCTCCCATCTGCACCCCAACAAATGTTTGAATACTCACAATGCTTTGCCTACCCCAAAATAGCAGAACCAACAACAAAGAGAGCATTGGTCTTGAGCCATTTCTGAATTCAGCAGCCGTTTAGTGGGTTCCTACAGTGCTTCAAGGAGAAACTGATCTTAACATGTTGCTCCTTATAAAGACAGATTCATTTTTAGATAAGGGGAACTAGCTGGAACTAACTAGTTCCATTGGGAACCACTCAAACCTCCAGGTCAGAGGCTGCCAAATGAGGAAGAGGAGACATCCAATGTGACTTAGGACATTTTGTTGATTGCTCTTTCCTACTGTTTCTACTCTACCAACAGGTGAGATGTCCTGGTGGTGGTGATAGGTCAAGGTGAAAATTAACCCACAAGATTACTACCCTTCTCTTAGTAACCCAGACTCCCTAAAATAAAGGGCCCCTGCTTTCTTTCAAAAATTTGACCACCCTGAGGGGGAAAAAGAGGGCACCTTAAAATGTTTGTTTTCCCCCTGCTGTTCATAAAAACAGGGAATGAGTTGGCCTATACTAAAGGAACTGAATGCTCTACTTAAAATTCTCATGAACATATCTCCAGGTAAGTAGGTTATAGAGGAGTTATGGCTCTGTGTATGTGGAAAAAATGTCTACAATGGAATTCCTTACACTTTTGAAATCACTAAACCAGAAATTCAATACCTTGGAATCAGAATGTAAGACAAAATATATTTTGCACAACTGTACGTATTTGCAGGTTTCAATTTTTGTGCTTTTGCATTGAAGAAGGGAAGGAGAGAATTTGAAACTGGAGGGGGGGGAAAGATTTAAGTTTGCATACTTACATTTTTGTTTCCAGTTTTTAAAAGCACCCTGAAGGAGAGAAAGGTGGCAACATGTGCCATGCAAATCAAACCACCATCATCACTTCAACAACCACCTCCCCTCCAATCCCAAAGAGGACCCTAAAGACCCTAAACCCAAGAAACTTGAGAATATTACTTTCCTATAGTCTATTTCCAGTGCCATCCAAAGCCATCAATGAGAGGACAATCACTTGTGGCACCTTTATAAAAACATTTATCTAGAGCCTACTATGTACTAAGCACTGTGCTAAACACATTACAAATATCTCATTTAATCCTCAGAACAATCCAGGAAAGTGACTACTATTATTATCTCCATTTTATGGTTGAGGAAACTGAAGTAAGCAGAACGTTTGCTCAAGGCCATAAGATAGTATAGGAAACCACAATCTTCTTGATTCCAGGTCCATCATAACATACTACACTCTGAATCACCTATCTGCTAATACCAACAACTGACCAACTGTTTATCAACAGTCAGGTCCTAGAGTCTTGGCAGTGGTAGCATCTTCCAGACATGGTGGTCTGCTTCTAGCCCAACCTGCAAAGCCATCATCCCAGGAAGCAATCCCAATGGAGCTGGAGCTGTATGTGTAACTATTTCTGTAGAGGATAGCCTCAAAAGACCTAGAAAACTCTTCTGGACACCAATGATATGGGAAGTGACAAATTGTTCAATGTCAGAAATGAACATGATTTTCTAGGTAAAAAGATATCAAAGAAGATGCTGCTATACCTTAAGGATCACATTTGGAAGTGAAACATATCCATGATATCTTCCTATTAGATGGTGAGTCTTCTCCTTGAGAGAAGACTTTCTTGTAAGAAAGGACTACTTGTATCCCTATAATGCTATTTTATTCATTCATTAATGAACTGCTTACAATAAAATAGTAAGATGGGTAGTACAAATATTCATTTTACATATGAGGAAATTGAATCACAGAGAGATTATAGTGATTTGTTCAAGAATGGTCAAATGATGGAGCAGCTAGGTGGTGTAGTGGATAAAGCATCAGCCTTGGAGTCAGGAGTACCTGGGTTCAAATCCGGCCTCAGACACTTAATAATTACCTAGCTGTGTGGCCTTGGGCAAGCCACTTAACCCCATTTGCCTTGCAAAAAAAAAAAAAAAGGATGGTCAAATGAGAATATGCTGTCCTTATTACTACATCACTGACCCCCAATAAGATAGTGATATAATCCAGATTTGAATCCAGAACAAATAACCCCCAAATTCAACACTTTCAACCATACTTTTTTTCCCTAATGGAAGGAGTTGTCTAAAGAATATTTAAAAAACCTAAAAAATTACTCATAATAGCCATTAGAAAAAGGATTTTGACAACACACTTAGCTTCCCTAAATGTTTACCCCGTGGACTAATCTTCTAAGGAGTCTGAGTTCCTTAAGCACACATTTATTGATGACTAGAGAGATGGGGTGGGGAGCACAGAAATTTTCAAGATAACAAGGAAAGTCAGTTTAAAATTTAATTTTTTTAAATGATGTCATCAGTGATATCACTAGTGTTGAAAGCTTCCAATGAGTTACTTCCTCTGTCAATGTATAATTGCCCCATGTTCTTCAATTTACAATCTTAATTAAGAGAGTTTCCCGGTCCCCCAATTAGTGATATGGCAGAAGTGAGACCCCCCACCCAAGTCTTCTTTCCTTCAAAGATTAGCTCTCTCTCTCCACTAAAATATTGCCTCTCAAGATTTAAAATAATTGCCTCATTTTTTTTCAGGAAATAATCAGCATACCTCTGCATGGAAAAAATGGTGGCTGATGTGATATTTTGGGGATAAAGAATTTTGAAGTTTTTTTAAATTTCTTATTTCAAAACTTCCAAAAATAAATACTTTTTGAGGAAAAAATAAATTGTTTGCCTCTAATAATTCATAATATGAAAAATCAGTTGATTGTTTTATGTGGTGAGGGACAAAACTGAGGCAGAATACCATGAGGGAATCAATTAATATACAATGATAGACAATTAATAGACATTGCCTGGCACTAAGCAAGCACAGAAAAAAAAATACATCCTGCCCTTGAAGACTTTGCACTTTATCAAGTCAGGACACTTTGATTCAAATTCTGGTTCTGATACTTCTTAGTTATGTGACCCATTAAGTCACTTCATTTCTCTAAACTCAGTTTCCTTATCCTTTAAAATGGAGATAATACCTGCACAATCTACTTCACAGGGTCATTGTGAAGGAAGACACTTGAAAATTTCCAAGCTATTTATGTCAGTTGCTGTGCAAAATAATGGGGATTGTACAGATGCAAATGAGGTGAAATCTGTTCTCTTTTCTATAGTTAGAGAGTTTGATAAAAGCCTAAAAATTACCCTTGGAAGAGAAATTATTCCTGGATATTTAGGGGATATCTAAATTTACTTGTCCAACTGGATACTCTTATTCTCCACTCCAGATTAGATGACCTAACTTGACTGATGAATTCCTCTTTGTATATTGGTCAACATAGCAAAACCTCAGTCTCATCACTCTGAATTCTGGGCTGCTGAAGACTGGATAGAAATGCCAAGCAAGTTTACAGATTGCTCCTTTCTTGGTTTCTCTCTATCCAAAAGTTAAGCCTTTGCAAGAAATAAGGTCTCTCTCCATAGTAGGGTAGTGATAGGGACTGGATCTGTTATTTTGTTAGAGAGCTATTAGATGAGGGGCAGCTAGATGGTGTCATAATGTATAGAAATGCCAGATCTAGAGCCAGGAAGACTCATATTCATGAGTTCAAATCGGGTCTCAGATACTTACTAGTTGTGTAACTCTAGACAAGTCACTTAATCTTGTTTGCCTCAGTTTCCTCCTCTGTAAAATGACTCCAGTATTTTTCAAGAAAACCCCACATTGCAGCTAGGTGGTGCAGTGGAAAGAGCACGGGCCCTGGAGTCAGGAGAACCTGAGCTCAAATCTGACCTCAGACACTTAAATAATTATCTAGCTGTGTGGCCTTGGGCAAGCCGCTTACCCCATTGCCTTGCAAAAACTGAAAAAGAAAAAAAACCAAAACCCAACTTATGTGACTAAAACACTATAAATAATAAAAACTGAATAAGGAAATTCCTGCTACCCAAAGCAAATTAACACCTTCTATACAATTTATACTCCTAAAGAAATGCCTAGAACATGGAGATGTTAAATGATTTGCCTGATCCCAAAGCTAATATGTATCAGAGGAAGATCTTAAAGCCAGGTCTTTTAGGCTCCAAGACCTACTTTCAATCCACTACACTTGTTTCCATTGTCTCCATATTGAATTAAAGGAAAACAATGAAGAGTTTCTAATAGGTCTGGCTCCTCATTTGGAAGGTGTTGGCTTATTCACAAAGAACTACCCAATAAAATAGGAAAAAAAATTTACAAGCCACATAGTTTAAAGGAAAGAACATTAGATGTCAAATGAGAGAACTTTGGGTTCAAAGCTGGTACTATATGTGCACTTCATTTGTAAAATGATGGGGTTGGATAAGATTAGTGGTTCCCATTTAGTGGTCTGCAGCTCATCGGTGGTTTGAGTCTATAGTCCAACAAATTCACACTCAAATTCTTTAATGTCTCCTCAAAAATAATTTTAGAATTTTATGTTGGCATATTAAATTACCTTGAGGGAGTTTACAGCATACTTTTGTTGTTGTGGTTGTTGAAACAATATGGAACAAAAAACATTGTGAACCATTGGCTTAGATGATCTATAAAGGTTCCTTCCAGCTCTAAATCCTAAAATGAATAGCCATGTTCTGGCTCTGGGCAGTCTGCAGATGATTCAGACTTACCTTGGAGTTGCTCTGAATGGAATTGATTAATGAAGCTAGCTTCTTCTGCAGCTCCTGCAGATCTCTGGATGTACTAGAAGTCTCCATTTTCACCATACTTCTTTTCTATCTGCTCAAACTTGCTTAGTGAGGAGGCAAACAAAGCAACCCAACTCTATTTCACATGTCTGTGTTTACTTCTAGCTGCAAGCAAGAGAAGAAAGGTAGTGCTTAATCAATTAAGGGTTTGCAACAAATCAGTGTTGTAGCTGCTGAGAAGCTAAAGGACCTACTTTCTTTCATAAAGGACTCATCTGATAATTCCCACTGACCACTGATCTCCCCCTGCCATTTAATTATAGGTATCACATAATTGAGTCCCTAAATTTATATTGTCTTGAATTTTGGTTCTATTTGCTTTATGTACTCAGTCTTTCCATTGTTCCTGAAAACTGTGCCCACAACACCTCATTGTGGGTATTCAATGTAAACTCATTAAGAACTGAATTGACTTCAAGCCTTATAGTACAAAGGTGAATTGAGTCTACAACCATGATCATTCTCTTTCTCCCCTATCACCAAGTGACCCCCTTGGTTTGTAATATCAACCCCAAAATGATCTTATCTCAAGTCCTAATTTACTTGAGCAGTTCCCAGGCTTATTCAAGATTTGTCTGATTTCCAAAGCCCTTTATATCAAAAAGTCAAATTAGGTAGTGAGCTAATATTACAAAGTAAATAATACCAAACAGCTACTGAACAACAAATATTTACTGAATTCCTGTCATATAAACTAAATCTTTATAAATCAAATTATACTCCATATATATATGTACATTAATACTACAATAAAGCAAAAAAATCATTTTATCAAGCAGATATTCCCTTCTGACTGATCGTTTGCATCAAGTCTAGGTTCTCAATTCAGGTCTGCTTAAAACAATTCTTCAGCAATAGCTGGAGGTTTAGGACATCTTATGGATTCTATTTATCTCATTTCTGTTCTAGGCAGCCTTATGTTCCCGGGGTCATTTCTTCAGGAACTGAGAAACTGGAAAGACTACATCAATAAAGCTTTCCTCTTCCCCATCTGTCACCGAGCATATAAAAAAGCATCAACACATCTGTTTCTAGGGTCTTTACTATCTAATGATTTTTAACTTTTTATGTATAAAGGATCCCTTTGGCAAATTAATAATGCTTGTGGGTCTCTTCTCAGAGGAATGTTTTTAAATGCATGAAGCAAAATATATAGAATTACAAAGGAAGCTAATATTGAAATAATTTAATCTATAGACATCTATTTATAAATAACATATAAATATATAAATAAATATATGCTTATCTCTATTACATGCAATTGTATTAGTATATTGTGTTATCTACATGCATTCTATATGTATAAATGCATATACACATATAAGTATAAAAATTTCATGAATCCCATCTTAAGAAGGCCTAGTTAGAATATTTCATCCAAAAAAAGATAGAATAAACCCCAGCAGCTCCCATAGGCAACAACCCAACCCCCACGGGGAGAAGTCAGGGTCTTACCAATTTGTCTCTTAACAAATTTTATAAGTTAAGAGTTCAAGCAGGGAAGCCAACAATCTACTCTCATCTCTGAGCCCCAAAATAAATGCTGCCTGTTTTCCTCTTTTACCCTTCTCCGGGGGCCAAACTGTCACCCCAACAACATTCTAATCCAGCTCAGAGCTGAGACTAGGCTGAACTGGGCTCGATTAAGAGCGGGTTCTTTCCTTTCTGAGATATTCAAATACGGTATTTTCTCCTTCCCATGGAGCCGCGGCTCAGAGCCTCCTGGTTCCCAAAGGACCCCGAAAGTTAGGTGCAAGAAGCTCCTAGGCTCCCTTTAGGGCCATAGGGAGGCAGAGAGGGGGTCAAAGGAGCGGCCACCCTCTTCCTAAACACAGAGCAGCTTGGGTTGGGTTGGGCTGGGCTAGGGGAGGGGTTTTGCGGGGCCCCCGCGCTTCCCACCTCCGGGCTCCCTGCCTTCCCAGCTCAAGACACCCCAGTCCTCTCACCTGCTCTGGATTCCCCTCGCAGCTCCAGCCGCCCCAGTCCCCGCTGCCCACCCGCGCGGGCCAGTGGAGCGGAGAACCCAGGGCCCCCGGCTGCGCGTGGAAGGAGGCGGGGAGACAGCGAGGAGGAGGAGGAGGAGGAGGAGGAGGAGGAGGAGGAGGAGGAGCTGGAGGAGGAGCTGGAGCTGGGGCTGGAGCTGGAGCTGGGGCTGGGGCCGGGCCCGGGCCGGGGCCGGGCTCTCTGGGCGGGAGCTGAGTGACGGCTTCTCTCCGCCCCCCGCAGCCCGCACCGCCCCTGTCCTCCCCAGTCCAGAAAAGGAGAGGCGCGGAGCCCTCTCTCTCCGCCCGGCGCCAGCCGCGGGCTGCCCTGCTCCTCCGGGCCGGCAGCGGCCGGGACGCCCCACTAGCATCGTACTACGAGGGGCGCTTGCGGGAAGGAGCCCGAGGAGGAGAGGGGAGAATTCGGAGCCTCGCGATGCGCGCGTGTGTGTGTGTGTGTGTGTGTGTGTGTGTGAGTGTGTGTGTGTGTACGCCTAAAGTCAACAAACACTTATTAGAATTTAGTAAGCGGGGCGGCTAGGTGGCACAGTGGATAGAGAACCGGCCCAGGAGTCAGGAGTGCCTGAGTTCAAATCCGGCCTCAAGACACTTAATAATTACCTAGCTGTGTGGCCTTGGGCTAGCCACTTAACCCCCTGCCTTGCAGATACCTAAAGAAAAAAAAAATTAATGGAATTTACTAAGCCCTTTCTCAGTACCAGATACGAGTAAACTCTGGGGCACAAGGGAAGGCAAAAGACAATCCCTGCTCTCCAGAAACTCACTCTCTTAATGGAAAGAGAGGAGGTTGCAAACAAGATAAAGACGGAATAAATTGGAGATAAGGTTCCAGACAAGCCTAAGATTAAGAAGGATTAGAAAAAGCTTCCTGTAGAAAGTAGGATTTTAGGTGAGAGTGGAAAGAAAGCAAAACAATAGAGATAAGAGGAGTGCCCCAGGTAGGGTCGGGAGCCGGCGACAACAATTTGAAGGTTGATTAATCTTTTAGTTTGAAGAGCAGCCAAGAAGCCTGTGTAATTGAATTACTAGTGCTTGGAGTGGAGTACTGCATTAGAAGATGGGAAAAATAAGAAAGGGTCTACCAGAAAGACCACCCTGGGTGGGAGATGTGAATTGGAAAAATTCAAAGAGTTCAATGTCTTGCCCATGGTCCCAGAGATCATCAATATGGGAGATAGGACAGGAACTTTAGGTCCAAGACCCCATCTTTTGACACCACACTCCCTTTCCAGGTCCTGAACTCCTGGCAATAGAACTTAAGCTATCTTTAAGGAGAAACCTTTCTTTCTGTTATATTTCCCCTCCCACCTGTGGTTTTGATTTTCCTGGACTTTGCCACAATGATCATACCTTAGTTCCCTTCTTACCCCGGAACTTCCCTCAGTCACTGGAGAGAGTGGAATTTCTCCTGATGAAATTCCTTGGAGGTAGAAGGGGGTGGGAGTGAGCAACATTTGGGGGAAGGCATCTCATTTTAGGGATAGGCCCAGACCAGCCATGCTTCATGGTTCTGATTTCCAAACTTGGTCACCATGCCCTATCATCAGTATTTTCTCTTCTTCCCCTTTTCCCTTTAATCTTTTACATTCTCTGATTCCCGCCCATCTACCCCACCACTTTAGAATGTAAACCAGAAGGTACACTGGGACCCAGTTGAAAAGACTGTCTTATCTACTCACACCTTACTGAAGTGTTGACTCACACTGGACAAATGTCTTGTGTTAGAAGAAAGTGATTGATTGTTATCCACTGTAATCAAAGAAGACCATGTCTCTTGATGGTCTAATTTTCAGTATGTGGTTGAATTGTTCTCAGCTCTACAACCATACTTTCCTGCAACCCAAACACTTTGGTTTCCAGGAAGCTGCCTAGTAGTCCTGAGAATAATTCAATGGTCCAAGAATTTTACTTTCTAGTGGCACCACTCTTAATCATGTCCCCAGTTCTGAAAACCAGCAAAATAGAACTTTTTAGTTGAGGTATCCAGATTATTTTGGACCTGCATTGAGCACTTAATTTCTTCAAAGTAAAACTATACTTATTTGAATTTCTTCATTTTGACATTTAGAGTACTGGGGAAATTATATCCCTTGGACCCTGGAGATGCTTTGTTTTAAAGTCAAATTCCCCTGATTCTCACCATCTCTAAGTCAGCTGCTAGGCTGAAATTACCAAAATTCTGAAGTCCAGTCTGGATACCAAGGATTATGTCCAAACAAGGGAAATAAGATTTATCCAAGGTCAAGATATGTTATATCCTGGTTTCTCTGCCTAATTTTTTATGAAGACAGAGAAGACCTGTGAGTGTCTTAAAGTCATGAATACAGTGATTACAGGAAAAGTAGAAGTCACACCTATTAACTGTTAATGTTGTATATTACAAAATCATAAATCTAAAGCTAGAAACAGGGTTGTCCTGGAGCCAGCTGCAAGATGACAGTAGATTGTTAAAAATGTAGTGTGAGCATTTTTCCCCTCAAAAATCAGCAAAACCTACACATCAGGGATAAAATTTATTTTTTGAGACTTAAAAAAAAGCAGTGAAGAAAAATGTTAATGTTAAATTTAAGCTTAAGATGCATACATCTTTTTTGAGAGCCAGTTGTTAACTATTTACCAAATCACCACTCAGCAGTCATCTTGTCCAACTGGTTCCCCCCAAAAGAAATTCCTTGAACTGGATGCTCAAGTAATCAAGTAACCTCCATTTGAAGATCCCCAATGACCAGGAGTGTGATTCAACAGAAAGAGCCCCCACTCTGGAAACACAGGACTTTGATTCAAATCTTCCTTCTTCTCCTAATTATAAACAAATAATCTCCCTGGGCCACCATTTTCAGGTTGGACTAGATCCAGGGTTCTTAACCCTTTTAATGCCATTTGCTAGTAATTGGAGCTTGTGGACTCCATGCTTTTAAATGTATAATTTTTAAAAGATTACAAAGAAACCAGTTATACTGAAATGATTTCATACATATATTTATATTTAAGAAGCAAATTCACTATTCCCAGAAAAGAGAATCTCTGAAGTACCTTTCATTTTTAAGTCAATGATTCCTAGTATTCTATGACTTCCCAAGGGAGCCAGTTCCATTTTTGGGCAGGTCTAATTGTTAAAAAAAAACTTCCATATACTGAAACTTAAGCTACCCTTCTGCATTTTTCTACCTGTTGTTTGAGAACTGCCCTATGGGGCCAAATTCAGAATCTAATTTACCCTCCTCTCTTTGAAAATCTTAAAATTCATAATAATAACTGACACATAGTACATTTGCAAAATTATCTCATTTAATCTTCACAATAACCCTGTGCAGCAAATTCTATAAATATTGCCCTTGTAGATGACAATCAGAATAGGATTTAACAGTACCTGTCTCCTCCTCTTCCTCATGTGCTCACAACTCTGATACCCTCTAGCATCTTCAAGCATCACTAGGACAAAAGTAAAAGTCTTATATACCATGGAATCAAAATAGAAGGTTGAGAAACTATTTTTTATTGGTGGACCTCTAAAACAGCTGAGAAGTAAGTTCTTATGTCCTCTCCTTTTTCTCCCTTCCAAGAATCTTCTGGGCTTTATTAATTGCCTGTGGATAATGAATCAGTTAGAATTCTAGTCTTTTGCTTCCCTCCCTATCCACTATCACTTTTAAACTTTTAAAGCCTGGTTTGGGTCCAATCTGTTCAAATTGATGCTCATAATTCCCTAATCCCTTTGATTTTTTTTCCTAAAAAGACTTTTACTTTGAATTCCACATATCATATCAAAGTTTCCTAAAATAAACAATAGGGTAAAATTAGGAAAATAATAAGAGGGGGTGAGGTGATTCTTATCCACCCTTCAAATCAATTGAGAAGTCACAGAAAGCAAAGAATGGACAATAATATAATAGTAATGTCTTAACTGCTTGTAATTCCTTCTACAAAGTCTGACCAGATCCCTGAATGAGACATAAAAGGAAAGTGTGATTAAGTTAACAAATTCCCCCTCTAAGGACTTGAAAAACGCACTAGGATATTTAAATCTGGAATCCTGAGCAAGTCATTTCACCCTGTTTACCTCAGTTCCTCATCTATAAAATGAATAGGAGAAGGAAATGGTAAACCACTCCAGGATCCACTAACTAGAATACTATCTCTGATATACTCAGTTTCCAGAAAATCCCAAATAGGTTATAAAGATTTAGATATAGCGTAACTGGGGATGAAGAGTTGGACATAACTAAAAACATAAAACACACATTAATTCAAATTATTGATGGATAGAGAATCTTGCCCCAACAGGAATTCACTGGAGAAGCTGGGAGATTTCTCCTTTTCTCCATTAGTTGGGTCACTTTGAAGGGGAGCTAAGATTCAAGAACATTTTGTAGGGAAAATCCTGGGGTCCAGGAAAAGGGGATTTCTTTGTCTTCCTTTCCTATTAACTATGTCATTTAGAGACAACTTGTCTAGAGTGAAATACTTCTTGTAGCATTTTAAGATCATGTAGCATTTGTAAAATTAAATATTTGAGGCACAATTGAGAGGGAGAGACATATTATTCCCAAACACTGATACAGAAAGGTCACTTGAGGAAAGAAGCAGCCTAGAAGAATAGAATTCCTTGTGACAGAGAACAGAACCAACTTTGAACTGGAGAGTTAATCCTGACAAATGAGAATTAGAGCCATGGATCTGACCCTGGGCACCCAGTTGAGCAACCCATTGAGGATACTGTAACCAGAATAAGCTTGGTGAGGACTCTACAAAGTGAAAAAAAAAGACTTTCAGTACTGAAATATAAGGAGTTATGAATTGTCTTTGTTACATATGTATCCTACATATGTACCTCACTACCAATGTACTCTTAGATTTGAGTCATTCTACCTAGGATGCTGATATTTGTGGGAAAGTGTGTTCCAGGTTTATGGAAGAGGACAGGAGAAGAGTGTTTTATGAGTATTTTTTTTCTTTTGGTTTGGTTTTTTGATGTTTTTTTAAATCATGATATACTAGTAAAATACCTTTGCTAGGAGATAGTTCTATCCTCAGGGGCAGCTGTGTGGCACAATGAATAGATGATTGGACTTAAAATCAGGAAGACTGATCTTTCTGAGTTCAAATTTTACCTGACACATTTAATAGCTATGTGACCCTAGGAAAGTCAATTGTTTGTCTCAGTTTCCTCATCTGTAAAATGAGTGGAAGAAGGAAGTGGCACACTACGTTAGCATCTTTGAGATCACGAAGAATTGGACAGGCCTGACTGAAAACAATAGTAACAAAAGTTGTCTGCTGGCAATTTAATGGGAAATTTATTGGTGAAGAATGTAGTGTTGCAAGCACAGATTCACAGGTTTATTATAGTACCCTAAAGGGGTTATATAATAAATTAATAGTAAACACTAAATGCCTGAGCTTCAATCCAAGAAACCAATCTGTACTTATAGAAAATTGCAAGTCCCTTGGCCCAGTTCCCTATTGCTGACTGGGCAGGATAATGTAAGTTAATAATATGATCCCTGATTACCCTAAAGGGTGTGAAATTATGATATTAGGGTTGCTCTGATGGATCTCTGAGTTGCCTCATGAATCTCTGAGCAGTTTGGGAATCTTCTTCTCTTGTCACCTTCATAGAAGCCTAAAACCTCTAGGGACTTATATTCTAGCCAGAAAGAAGGATATAAATTTCATGTCTGGAAAGCGTTTCTGCCTCAAATGTCAAAAATCATTAAGTTATGAGAGCAAAGGAAGAAGGGAAATCTTGTGTTGTCAGACTGATCTGGAAAGAAATACAATAGGGAAACTTCAACCATCACTTGTCCCTTCTCATCTTCTCCGAGTTCTTTTGCTAAGATCAATCTCATACAAGAACGCTTATGATAATTTTCTTGTACAAAGTCTCTATTACTCCAAAGACTTGAGTCAAATTAGAAGATTAGAACTAGAAGGACCCTTGAGGTCATCTTTAGTTCAACCTGTTGAATGAGCTTTCTTTTTAACTAATAAGGAAACTTAGGCCCAAGAAAGTAGTATGAGGCAGAGTCAGGATTTCATCTCAGATTTTTAGACTTCAGATTCAGTATTTTTTCTACTGTACCAAACTACTTCTCTATCCTAGATGATCAAGGAAGTTCTTTATATTATATAAAAGAACTCATACTTCTCATTAAATAAAGAATTAGTAGATCTCTAGGCTGCAAATTGATACAAAAAGAAAAAACAAATGAATTTTGGAGTACTTATTGCCCAGATTTCAATATGCATTTGGATGGATACCTCATTAAAACTTGTCTATCAAGATATATATCTGGGATATACAGTACAAGTGGACAAAGAACTAGGCTCAGAGTTGAAGAATAAGAGAATAGATTGAATTGCCCTCAGGAAATCATGCAGTGTCTTGATTGATGCAGTTTTCCCTTGAAAACAAATGTCAGGGTGGCTAGGTGGCGCAATGGATAGATCACCAGCTCTGGAGTTAGGAGTACCTGTGTTCAAATCTGGCATCAGACACTTAATAATTACCTAGCTGTGTGATCTTGGACAAGCCACTTAAACCCCATTGCCTTGCAAAAACCTAAAAAAAACAAACAAAAAACAAATGTCCAGCTTTTGAGCACCAACATTCTAATATGGCTATCTGGTAGCAATACATAGAATACAATTGCCTCCAAAGTGTTAAAAATGAATAGCATGGGGTAGATAGGTAGTACAGTGGATAGAGCACAGACCCTAGAGGCAGGAGGACCTGAGTTCAAATTTGGCCTCATAGACTTAAAATTTGCCTAGCTGTGTGACTTTGGGCAAGTCACTTAACCCCATTGCTTTAAATAAATAAGTTAAAAATAAATAAATAACAAAGAGAGGGTGAGAGATGGGCATGGTAGTGTGAACAGTGTGCAAAACAGATCAATTATGTATCTCCAAATAACAAAGTAAAATATATTGTCAAAGAATGATAGAAAGATAGGCCCTGATCATATGATGAGAGTTCTCTATGTTGGATAAATAGCCAGAGTGCTCCATTGGTAACCTCACATTGACAGGAGAAAGCTTCAACATATTGGATAGATTCCCTGTGATGAACTTTTAGGAGAACATGGGCAAAAGTTGTACAGGATGGGCAAACATGGCTGGGCTGCAGTCTATTTTACTATTATTATTAATATATAATATTTTATTATATATCTCAAACATCTCAGATACAATCAAATAAGTCACAACTCTGTTGAGAGTGGGGAACCCTAGAATTTGACTCTTAGTAAAAATTAGTCCCTATTTGTGGTGAAAAGAGGGGACTATTATTTCTCTGCTTTCCAAGATTTTTCTTTCCTTTTTCCTCCCTTTCTTCCTCTCTCTTTCTGTCTCTCTCTTCTGCCTTTCTTTCCTCTCTCCCTTCCTTCCTTCTTTAAACCTTCCTTCCACCTTCCCTTTCTCTTTCTGAAATAGGGGAAATATTAAAAGAAAAATATTCCATAATTAATCTATTCCCTCTGCACTGATCAAATATCTTACATCAACATTGACACCCTTTCCCCCATTCCATTGTCCAAGTTATGAGATGAGGTCAATGAACTTTTAGTAAAGTATTTTGCCCCAATGGTGAGATTCAAATAAATTAATAATTGGTTCTCTGCCTTAATGACTATTTTAAGTATACAAAAATATATACCTAAAGGCAGTTTAATATTTCATGCATTTAAAACTTAAATAAGAACAATAAAAGAGATACACAAAACTAGATTATATTACTCACAATAAATAAACATATTCTTATGGAGTGAAAACAGCTTATGTGACCACAGCAGCCAATGTTGGGACATATGCAGAACCAAAACTCATTCTACTTATTCTCTTTTTTTCTTCTATTTTCTTGGCTTCTGGAATGGGCAGTAAGATAATCCTTGAAATCTATATTTCTATTAGTTTATTGTGTACCAGATTCCTATTGGTTTTATCATTCAAGGAACACTAGCACACAATATCTTGGGAGAATTTGGGGGATAACACAAAGTGTAAACAAATGACAGCTTGTCATTCCCTGATTGGCTCTTTTCCTATTTGTATATGTTTGTTTACTGAAGTAATAAAAATGAGGGAATTAAAATGTAGTATTTCATCTAAGGTATAATGAGCTTTAAGAAATGAATGAATTAATATTACAAGCATAGTTTCTTCAATTTTTTTCACCTATGAACAGAATGAACATTACTATGGGTGCTTAAAAAAACACTGTTGCGCAGATGAACTTTGGGTAGCGCCAAAGTGCCCACCTTAGAGAGAACCTTGATTGCAAGTGCCATTTTAACAACTGCTTCACCAAACTCAACATAAAATTAGAACAGGGTAAATCCTACTACTGTCTTGCCCCTGCCACGCAAGGATTTAGTAAATCCCTGCCCCCAGGCGAAAAACAACCTCCTATCAATCAAACAACGGACCCCTTCCTTAACCTTGAAGTGGTTCATCCTCTGCTCTCTGAGCCACCCACCGCTACCTAGTCTCCCTCCATGAGGTGGAGCCATTTTGATCTAAGTTCAGTCATAAGCCCAATCTTATGGCTGTATCTCTTTCCTCCTTGAAGTAGCTTCTTCTTTGCTTAAGCTTACTATCTCCTTAAAAACTCATTTTCTTTACCTTGCTAAAGAACTTAATTTGTGAGCTTTTTGTAGTTAATCTGTGAATTTATACAGCAACCTGTGAATGTCTATGTCTTTTCTTACCCTCCTGAGTCAGAGTCTGGTGATTTCGTTACCCAAAATAACAAATGTCTCTCTCAGATCTCCTCACCCCAGCTATTCTGGCAGCATTTCCCTTCTCTCCCTCCCTCCTCCTCTCATTTCCTTTTCTCCCTTCCTTCCCTCTTCCAATGTTCCCTCTTTCCTTCCTTTTTTTCTTCTTTCCTTCCAACAGCCCATTAATATTTTAAAAGAGGTTATTCTTGGAAAAATCAACACTAAATCCTCTTGTCTGAAGCAATATAATTAATAAGTTGGTATATTATTGAGTTAGAGATATCTTTAGATATTTTAAATCTAATTCCTTAATTTACAAATGAGAAAATTGATTGCAATGACTTTCTCCTCTGAGATTGGGGGTGGGGTAGTATATAACTTTAGAGCATTTGAATAAACTATATACAAGAGACTCCAGTAGCATAGTGGAAAGAACATTGAACCTGGATGAAGAAAGCCTCGTTCTAAATTTCACCTTTTGTCTCTTACTAGATGTGTGATCTTGGGAAAATAATTTCACTTCTGCAGTTTTTCTGTCATCTGAAAAACAAAGAGATTTAACTGGATGACTTCTACATCTGACTCTTCCAGGTGTAACATTTTATGATTCTATGAAATGAAATTCCTAGCTTTTCCCACTGACTACCTGCTGAGTCATTTCCCAGGCTTCCATGAAAGACATACTAAAGAAAAGATGAGAAGGAACATTGATTGTTGGAAAGGTAAAATGTTAAAACTGAAAGAGACTACAGAAGTCATCTAGACCAGACTTCTCATTTTAGAGATGAATAAACAACACCCAGAGAAATGACATGAATTGCCCAAGGTCAAACTGCTAATTGAGTTCTGGGACTAATCCCTTGGATTCTATATCTCCCTAACCCCCAAGACCTTGAAAGTAATATCCTTTTTTAAATTTTGAGTTTCAATTTCTTTCTCCTTCTAAGCCCCTCATCCCCCTACTCCTACCACTCATTGAGAAAACAAGCAATATGGTCCCCATTATACTTGTATAGTTATGTGAAACATTTTCATAGAAGATGACATTCTTTTGTTTTTTTTGTTTTGGGGGTTTTTTTTAGGTTTTTGCAGGGCAAATGGGATTAAGTGGCTTGCCCAAGGCCATACAGCTAGGTAATTATTAAGTGTCTGATACTGGATTTGACCTCAGGTCCTCCTGACTCCAGGGCCAGTACTCTATCCACTGCACCACCTAGACTCCCAAAGATGACATTCTTACAGTAAAAATCTAGGGGTCTACAACATGGTGAGGGGAATAGTCAAAGATATAACTGAATTTTGTACTAGAAAAGCTAAGAGTGCAGGTCTGATAAAAAAAGTTAGGTTTTTCATGATAATCTAATTTCCTAATATATTTAAGTTTTGTTATATTCTTCTGTGATTCACAGATTCGGTACCGATTTTCAGCAAAATTTCAGCTATTTCCTGCTGAAAAGGCAATATTATGAGAATCATCAGCATTCTAGCCAATACTCTTATATCTGACTTCATGATCTTCCTTATGTGTATTTTACTATGTGCATTCCAATTTGCTAGGACTAATGGAAATGCTTCCATATTCCACTGGCTCTTTTATTTCACCAATGTGTATATTAATTCAATGATGCATATTTCAACTCATCCATGTGTGTCTTTTTTTCTTTACCTTTTCATAATGCTAGAGATTTTTCTTACCATCTCATTACATGGCTATCACTGTTCATTAGCTGTCCCTTACATGATTACTTGACCAGTCCATCCTTTTTTCTTTCCATTCATAAATTACTTTAATAACATCATCCCTTACATATCTATTGTGATAGTTCACAATTGTTCCCTGTTCACACCAGGCAGGTACCTCTTCATTGCCCTTTGAGAGATTTTTACCTTCTATTCTTTGGATAGCATGTCATAACTTGCAGCTATACAAAGAAAAATTGGAATGTCCTTTTTCTCAAGAAGTTTGTAACTTATTAGAAGATATAAAGCATATATATATATATATATATATATATATATATATATATATATATATATATACAGATAGAGACACAGAGGGAAGGTATAATATAAAGAACACTCTGTGGGGAGTTTGAACACCTGGTTTCAAGCACTGGTTCTGACACCTGCTAGCTAAGCTATGTGACTGTAAGAAAATCACTCACTGTAAAATAAGTATAATATTACTTGCTTGATCTGTCTCACAGGTTTTATACAAGGAAAACACTTTGTAAATCATGCAGAACTACATAAATATGAGTGTAATAGAATCCTTTAGAATATGGCAAGTGAGTAACTAGATTAAAAGATCCTGAAGTGGAGGGAAATAATGGACAGAGAAATATGTTTTATAGTTATTCATCTGTTCCCTCTGCACTGACCATATATCCTATATTAAAGCTGACCCCACCCCTAGCCCATCCCATTGTCCAAGCTATGACAGTAGGTCAATGAACTTTTAGTAAAGTACCTTGTCCCTCCCTGGCAAGATTTTAGAAAATCCCTATCCACAGGCACAAAACAAACCTCCATCAACAAACAATGGATCCCTGCCTTAGCCTGAAAGGATTAAATCTTTGACCTACCACCTCTCAATTACATATCCCTAGTTACTGCCCCCATCAACTTAGACCTAAATTAACTCATCTTCTTGCCCCTTTAAAAGTTCAGCTCACTCCTCAATTGAGTAGCTTGTCTTGAAGCTAGTCCACTGGAGGAGCACCATCCCTCAAATAACCTCTCATGCCCCTCTGCTCTTCTCTACTACTCATTCCCTGCTGGCTTGTCATCCTTTGGAGGGCAGCCCACTTTGAGGATGTATGATTCCCCAAACTCTCCTGCCCCTATACCTTTTCTTACTGCTCAACCTCTCATTGAGGTTTAAATTTAGGTAGTTCTTTCCGTTAGCTTCCTTTTCTGCTTAGGGATCAGGAGTTTCCTGCCCCTTTAGACTCTCTTTCCCTTTAGTTCACAACTGCTTGGGTATCATCAGTTTCCTGTCTTCACTTTAGCCTTTTTTTCCCTTAGCAACCTGTGAACTTTTTGTAGTAACTTGTAAACCTTTGCAGTAATATGTGAATTAAAATTTATGCCTTTCCTTACCTCCCTGAAAGCCTGGTGATTTCTTCACCCAAAACAAATCTACATTGGTCCTTAAGCCCCCACCCCCCAACTTCACTATAAGCTAAGTGGGGGAATGACTTTCCACATTTGGGGTTGACGAGCAAGGCCTTAATGGTGGAAGTGGAATTTGAGCTCAGATCTTGAAAAACCAGCAGGATATCAAAAGACAAAAAAGGTAGGAGAGAAAAGTATTGCAGATATAGGGAATAGTATAAATAAAAAAATTGAGGTGGAGTATTTTGGGGAATATCAAGTGGTTGGAAAATAATGTGAATAAAAAAAAAGAAAGTAATATGAATACCATTATTCCCCAAATTTTATGTGCACCTTTTTTTCAAAAAAAATTTGGAGTCTAAAAACTAGGAGCATCTTATACAGTGGTTGTAGATTTTTTTACTTGCATTTCCTGCTTTTTCACATTTATCTTTGCCCTCATTGCTTTGCATTTGTTACAGGTATATTAGGTTTACGTTTTGCCTGGATCTACCCAGAAATGACTCAGAAAAGATCTTGATAAAATGCTGAATTCAAGTTCAAAATGATCCAGTTTGCAAAAGTGAATGGAAATTGTGCTGCTGGGGTCAGTTAGGGGGCATAGTGGAGTCAGGAGGACCTGAGTTCAAATCCAGCCTCAGATACTTAAAAATTGCCTAGCTATGTGATCTTGGGCAAGTCATTTAATCCCATTGTCTTAAATAAATAAAATAAAATAAAAAAGAAATCGTCTTGCCGAATGTAAGTTTGGTCCTCCTCTAACTGAGAAAACAATCCAGATTGGCTATGAGAAGAAGAAAACCTATTGAAAATGCCACAGCAGAAGACCATGAGAGGCAAGTCAAAAAGTGGACTGATTTAGAGAGGGAATTAAAGATATGCATTGAAGAGCAAAGGGCAAGTGGAATTCCTGTGTCCACAAAGATGGTTCAACAGGAGGCAAGAAAAATTGTTGAAAAAGGTGTGATGGGGAGGGGGGCAGAGCCAAGATGGTGACAAGAGAAGAGCCTCTCTTAGGTGCTCTCCCTCAAAATTTATAAAATAAGGAATTTAACTAAATTTTTGAGAGACAGAACCCACAGAGGGATCCAGTGAGGCAGTTCTCCAGCTCAAGGTAACTGGAAAATGGCAGAAAGGCTCTGCTCCATGGGGTTAGAGGGGCAGCCCACTAGAGCAAAGGAACTTCAGCTTCCTGGAGTCAGCCCCAGGGTGCCTGAGAGCTTCGATTTATGGCAGCAGGGGCAGTTTCCTGACCTATACCCCAGGGAGCACCAGGCACAACTTGGAAGATCAGCAGGGGGGGGGGGGGGTCTGCCAGAGAGAGTGCATGAAGCTAGCCCTCAGGGCACTCAGTGAGCAGTGTGGCTGTGGCAGCCCAGATCCAGGAACCAGAAGCAGGCAGAGTGGGTAAGCAGAAGCCTATAGGCAACTCAGCCTTGAGTACTCAGCCTAGGTAGGGGAGTGGAGAAAGACCTTTGAGGTCTGTCCTCTGTCCCTGCAACAGGACTCTGGGGCTCTGGCCACATTCAGATCCTGATCACAGTCTAGGCCCCCCATAGAACAGCAGGGCCTGCCTCACCTCAGCCCCATGGCAGAGGGGTGTGCTTGTGGTCATTCACAGACCAGGAGGGAAGAAAAAGCTTCACACACTGAGACCCTTGTGTGTGTGTGTGTGGGGGTGTCCCAATAATGCTCAAAAGCTCAGGAAGCACCCCAAGACCAGGCACAGGCTGGGGAAATGAGTAAGCAGAGAAAAAAGAGGAACACCACTGAGAAATACTTTGTCTATGATCCCAAGAAGGATCAAAATACTCAGTCTGAAGATGAGGAAGTCCAAGCTCCTGCATCTAGAGACTGCAAGAAAAATGGAAATTTGGTTCAGGTTATGACAGAGCTCAAAATAGATTTTGAAAATCAAATGAGGGAGATAGAAGAAAAATTGGGAAAAGAAATGAGAGAGATGCAGGAAAAAACCTGAAAAAGAAGTCAGCAGCTTAGTCAAGGAGATCCAAAAAAATGCTGAAGAAAATAGTATGTTAAAAAGCCAGCATAGGTCGAATGGATAAAGCAGTTCAAAAAAGTTATTGAGGAGAAGAATGCCTTAAAAAGCAGAATTGGCCAGATGGAAAAGGAGATAAAGCTCTCTGAGGAAAACAAATCCTTCAGATCTAGAATGGAGCTGAAGGAAGCTGCTGACTCTATGAGAAGTCAGGACACAATACTTCAACACCAAAAGAATGAAAAATTAGAAGAAAATGTGAAACATCTCATTGAAAAAACAACTGATCTGGAAAAGAGATTCAGGAAAGATAATTTATTTTATAATAATAATAATAATTATTATTATTATTTAGGTTTTTGCAAGGCAAATGGGGTTAAGTGGCTTGCCCAAGGCCACACAGCTAGGTAATTATTAAGTATCTGAGACCAGATTTGAACCCAGGTACTCCTGACTCCAGGGCTGGTGCTTTATCCACTATGCCACCTAGCTGCCCCTTGGAAAGATAATTTAAAAATTATTGGGACAACTGAAAGTCAGGATCAAGAAAAGAGCCTTGACATAGTTTTTAAAGAATTCCTACTGGATAATTGCCCAGATATCCTAGAAGCAGAGGGCAAAATAGAAATTGAGAGAATCCATCGATCTCCTCCAGAAAAAGATCCAAAAGAAAACCCCCCCAGGAATATTACAGCCAAGTTCCAGAACTCCCAAGTCAAAGAGAAAATATTACAAGCAGCCAGAAGGACACAATTCAAATATTGTGGAGCTGCAGTCAGGATCACACAAGACTTAGCAGTAACTACATTAAAGGCTCATAGGGCTTGGAATATAATATTCTGGTAGACAAAAGAGTTCCAAATGCAACTAAGAATCAACTACCCAGCAAAAATGAATGTCCTCTTCCAGGGAAAAAGATCGACTTTCAATGAACCAGGGTTAATTTCAAATGTTCCTATTAAAATGGTCAGAGCTGAACAGAAAGTTTGATCTTCAAATACAGGACTCAGGTGAAGCATAGAGACTGGAGGAGAAGGGTAAAATATGAGGGACTTAATAATGATGAACTGCAAGTATTCCTGCATGGAAAAATGATACTGATAATACTCATAAGAAACTTCTCATTTAATAGAGCAGGTAGAAGGAGTTTTTATAGATGAAGAACAGGAGAGAGCTGAATTTGAAGATATAATATATTGTAAAAGTAGAGTCAATGGCAAAAAGGGAAATGTAATGGGAGTAAGAAGAAGAAGAAGAGGAGGAAGAGGCTAAGATAATTCATATAATAAGTTTTTTTAATTATAATGAGCTATTGCAATGATATGGAAGGGGGGGAAGGCGAGGGGGAATGAGGGATCCAGAGAGGAAACAGCATGTATACTTAATGGGGTACAGACATCTAGAGTAAGAAGGAGAGAAGGGGGACAGGGGGAAGGGGGGATGTGAGTGATGGAGGAGAGGGTGGACCATGGGGGAGAGTGGTCAGATATAACACATTTTTTTTTTACTTCTTGCAAGGGGCTGGGATTGGATGGCCTGTCCAGGACCACAGGGCCAGGTGGTTGCTGGGTCTTAAGGGGTGGTATGTGAGCTCAGGACCCCAGGGCCAGGGATCAGTCTGCTGCCCTACTCAGCTACCCTACAGCACATTTAAGAAGAGGGAGAGAGTGAAATGAAAGGAGGGAGAAAATATAGTGTATGGTAGTGGGGAAGTACGAATGCATGGAGTTGTGATCAGCAATGGCAACATTGGAAAAATATAGAAGTAGCTTTTGTGATGGACTTATCCTAAAGAATGTGATCCACTTGCAACAGAGCTGGTCGTGTTGGAACACAGACTGAAGCACATTTTTTATTATTATTATTTGGGGAGGGGGTTTGCAGGGCAGATGGGGTTGGGTGGCTTGCTCAGGACCTCACAGCTGGCTGATTGTTGGGTGTCTGAAGCTGGATTTGGATTCAGGTGCTCTTGACTCTGGGGCTGGTGCTCTGTCCACTGTGCTACGTGGCTGCCATTATTATTATTATTATTATTATTATTATTATTATTTTGGGGGGTTTTTTTTGGCTTTTGCAGGGCAGTGGGTGGGGTTGGGCTGGCTTGCCCAGGGCTGCACAGCTGGGTGATTGTTGGGTGTCTGGGGCCGGATTTGAGCTCGGGTGCTCTTGACTCTAGTGCCGGTGCTCCATCCACTGTGCCACCTAGTTGCCCCTATTATTACTATTTTTTTATTTTAATTTTTTTCTTTTTCCTTTACTTTATTGCTCATGAGGGTCTATATTTTTTTGGGGGGGAAGGGGCATTGTGTTTACTCTTAAAAAAGAATATTTTAGTAATGTATAAAAAAACATCATTTGTACAAAAATAAAATAAATATAATTTTTAAAAAAGTGACTGATTTCAAATCACACAGTTGGTGCTTCAGGTTCATAAAATGTAATGGACTAAGCATGTGTCCATGCACCAGACTTGCCCAAAAGATGCCTGAAAACTATGAGCAGAAGGTTCTTGAATTTCTTGATGAATAAAACTTGAGTTCAATAACTCTATGTAATAAATTTTTTTTAAAATTTTGGGCCCCCAAATTAAGGTATGTCTTATACATGGGAAAATACAGTAAAACAGAAGAACTGGAGATCTTGAAGTCCAGATTAAGGTGTCTGGTAGATTTGATAGCTAATGGAAGGCAATTAAAAGTTTTTTCAGTAGTCTAGAGACATGATTAGATCTGAACATTAAGAAATTAATCAGGGCAGCTAGGTGGTGTAATGGATAGAGCACTGGCCCGACCTCAGACACTTAATAATTACCTAGCTGTGTGGCTTTGGGCAAGCCACTTAACCCAACTGCCTTGCAAAAAAAAAAAAATCTAAAAAAAAAATAAGAAATTAATCATGCAAGGAGTGGTATGCAGTTAAGGAATGTTTTTGCAATAATTCAGGCAAAAGTTAATGAGACTGTGAACTAAGTGAAAGACTATTATAAGAAGTAGTAAGCAAGGGATGAATGCAGGAAGACTTGGACAGTGTCCAGTTTTGTACTTTAGACACAGAGTACATGAAGATTCTAAAGGCACAGTAGTTGAGAAATGGGGCTCCTGGAGTGAAGTAACTAATTTTCTTATTTTTTGAGGAGAGTACGATCATGGTTAAGTCATTTAACTTCTAGTTCCAATAAGTTGTGTCAGAAGCTGAATTTGAAATCAAGTCTTTTGAATCCAGAATCAGAATTCTTTCTACAGTATCATACTACAATAGAGGTAATTTGTGAAATGAAAAAATTTATATGGTTTGTTTCATTTTTTTTACAAGATTGTTCACCTAAATTAAAAGTCAGGGGAAAAAGTCATTTGTCAAATCACAACATGATTTTCAGTAAATGCAGTCACTATAGTGGATATGTATACAAGTCTGTATTCATCTACTGGTGTGTGGATATGTAGAGCTTATGAAGTCCTTTTCTTTTGCAAAAAATGGCATATTTAGTTTTTGTTCGTTCTCCATTTCTCATTATTGAAGAAATAATGTCCTCACACTTTGCACCAAATACTCTCCCTGCTTGGATCGGGGTTTCTATAACAACCCATGAAACCTGGGACATGTGTTGAAGTCAAATTTCCCTGTGTCCCCTAGGAAGGAGGGGAACAGCTTTTCCTTCTCTTAGTAACAGACGCTGTAGCTTTGGTTACCAGCCCTAAGACCAGAGAAAATGAAACTCTAGCTTTTAAAAAGCTGAGCAAGGAGAAGTGTATGAGGAAGGGGAGGGAAATTGACTGAGTTGCCAGAAAAAACTGCATACTTTTCTACTTGGGACTGTACTGGATGTAAACTTAGCAAGACAGTCTGAGGGGAAGGAACAGGGCTGTGGACAAAGTGCAGATCAAGAAAGAGGAAGTTTGACAAACTCAGTTTCTTTAATTTTTTGTCTCCTTTTTCCTATTTCTCCTCCTAAGGATTTACTTGTTTCCAAGACCTATGACCTCCTTAATGGGAAGAATTTCCAGAGAAAAATCCATTGTGATGCTTCCATTATGATGCATAAATTGGGACGTTTTGGAGCTGTCTAATATAAACTTGCCTTCAGAAACTAAGGGTTGTCTGTTGACTCAGGATAGGTACCCCATTTGCCTGGACATCATGAATTTTTCATCTTATAAATGTTCTACTGAAAGGGTGAGTGGTGTGGGAATTTTAAGGGATGCCCTATAACCCTTAATTCTATGTTCATTGTGTTAAGGAAATTTTTCTTGTGGTCTTGTGATAAACTGACCAAGGTAGGTAATGGAACCTTCCCGACTGAACTGGTCTAATTGTTCCTGTTGAGCTATGACGACCGTGATTTGTTGTCTTTTGAACTTGAGTTTTTAAATTTCTGGAACATAGATTTCTTTGGAGCTCACCACAAAAATTTTAGGGATAGATTGAAAATTAATTATTCTTTAAAGCTTCTATTCTGAGGTGAGTAATCCATATTATATTGGTATTATTAGCCCAAGGTGCAACTGTTGAAAGTGAAGCAGATACTGTCTGATATTTGTGAACCATTCTTTTAATCATGATCTTTGATTGAATTAGATTTAAATCTAGACCAAGGGACAGGCTGGTATTGATGGAAAACTCTCACTGAGGAGGTGGATAAGAGATAGGGGAGGAAAGGGGACTAATCTTACATAGTAAACAATAGGTGACTCTCTTCTGAGATCATGAAAGAAAATCACATGTGACTTTAAGACTCTGAAGATACAATTTTAAAAATCTTTCTTGAATGGTATAGAACCTGCTTTTGCTGCCCAAGATTTTTTTGCTTCATACAGCCACTCTGAAGGTATAGTGGTATTGTGCTTAGAAAACCTGGAGTCAGAAGGACCTGAGTTCAAATCTGAACCCAAACACTTGACTTTGATACTTTTAGCTATATGACCTTGGGCAAGTCATTTAACCTTGATTGCCTCATATCAAAAGTCATCTCTAGTCTTCCTGATTCATATCAAGTCACTGGACCCAGATGAGTCCAGAGGAGAAGGTGAGACTGTTGACTTTGCACAGCAACCCCTCACTTAAAATTCAATTCACTTCCTTGACATGGCATCACTTCCCATGGTCTTCTTCAAGAACAAAGGACAAACATCATCACCCAAGGTAATAGGAGTCTATTTGGCATATTAAGTTTACCTGGGGAGATTTTATGCTCATTGATCAGAGAGTTTTTTGGTAATAAAAGCAAGGGGAGTAGGGAGAATTGTGAGATATTGTATACTAGGTTGCCTGACCTTGGATACTACTAGAGAAAAAGGTTTTCAGTACAACTCTGAGGTTGCACTCAGAATTGAAAGAACTAGGCTGGATGGACAGAATCACTTCTATTATTGTTTAGGAAAAACTCCAGGGTTCAAAATGCTTTAAAATTGCCACCTATATGCATGATTTTGCTTAAAGAATTGCAAGATTTGGCAATCTTTTAGTAGTGATATGCCAAGTTTGTGACTGGGGTTGGTAGGTTGTGTATCTCGGGTATCATTGATAGTGAATTTGAACTAACTCTTCTGGAGGAGGTAGGATAGTAATTGACTACTCTCCTAGGCAAATAAAAGGGCAAGTGTCAACTGCTCCATATTTAGTAGCCAGCTTATTGTCCTGGCACATTTTGCTTGAATTACCAATTCTTGATGTAATCCCTGAGGTCCAGGATATATAAAGCAAAGTTGAAATACCCTAAAACAAAGTATTCAAACTTAGAATCAGAGACATTTTCCACTATCATACTACTACATGGATTCAGGGTGGTATGTAGGTGATTCTGAATTCTTAGAGGCTATGCCAGAATGAGAAAAGGAAAGACTTCATACCAAAGATCATGCTTGGAGGGGTCTTGAAAGAAAGAGTATATGCCAAAAAAAGGGGATAATGAATGCAAAATAAAAAGGAGAGATGGGAATATGGTGAGTGGGAAAACACTAATTTGGCTATACTGTAGAGTGCCAGAAAAACAGCAATGTATAATTAAACACAAAAAAATAGGTCCTAAAAAGCATACATACTCAATAGGGTATAGAAATCTAAAAGAAAAAGGAGAGAAAGGGGACAGGGGGAAGGGAGGGGGGATGTAGATGATAGAGGAGAAGATAGTCAAATATAACACATTTTCTTTATTACTTTTTGTAAGGTGGTGGGATTGGGTGACCTGCCAGAACCAAGGGGATGGTTGGTTACTGGGTCTCTGGGGTGGGATGTAGGCTTGGGACCTCCTGGTACTAGGGCCGGTGCTCTGTCCACTGCCCCACTTGGCTACCCCACAACACAGTTTTGAAGAGGGACAGAGTGAAAGGAGAGAGCAATGGATGAAGGGAATTACAATCAGCCACAGTAACTGGTGGAAAATATGGAAGTAACTTCTCTGATAGAATTATGATAAAGAATGCAATCCACTCCAGAAACAGAGCTGATAGTATCAGAACACAGACTGAAGTACATTTTTTTTCTCTTTCTTTAACTTTAATTCTCATGAGGTTTTATATTTTTTGTGGGGGGAAGGGGGATTATGTTTATTCTTACAACAAGAATATTTTAGTTATGTGTAAATAAATAAAAAATAAAGACAGTAAAAAATAGGTCCTAATTGTGAAAGGCTTTACAAGCCAAATTAAGGAATTTATATTTGGTCCTACAGGTAACAGGAAACTGCTGAAGTTTATTGATGAGAATGACAGAGAACTTTCAAGTTTATTGGATAAGAGAGTGACACTGTCAGATTTATGCTTAAGAAAAAATCTTTTTACTATCCAGATGGAGGCTGAATTGGACTAGGATGAGAGAAAGTAAGGAGAACAATTAGGATTGCATTGGAATGAGGTTTCAACTACATTGATGAAGATATGAAGAAATGGAATCAGATGCAAGAGATATTGTAGATAAATGACAAGATTTGAAGACTGATTAGATACATAGAATTAAAAGTTGAAAATAATGCCCTATTTATATTTAATAGAAGCCTTTCTGAAGAGAAGAAGGAATAACAGGGGAAATTGTAGATGATAAATACAAATTAAAGATATAAATAAAAAGCATTTTTTAAAAAGATACTATTGTGTTTCAGATGTATGCTTAAGTCAGAAAGCAGTTTGCAGACAGTTGAGGAGAGAAGAAATAGAGGCAATGAGAATAAATAGCTTTTTCTAGGAGTTTTATTGGAAAAGGAAGAAGAGTCATAGGATAATAGCTGATATGAGATTGGGAAGTGTGAAATAAAAGGGGTCAGTTTGGAAGCTGCTTCTAAATTTAGGTTCTTTCTAACAGTGATTTCCTTAAACCAATATAGAGGTAGAAATTAAATAAAGAAGCAAATAGAATCTTCTGAATGATTTTCTAGGAAGAACCCTCAAAGAGGGGATTTAAAAATGAAAATACATACTTGGTCAATTGTCTACAATTCCAAACTGGTAATGTGTCTGTGTCTTTCTCACCTTACCCCTTTCTTTCCCATACCAACAGAGTGTTCCAAACATATCCTGGTCCTTGAAAAGAATCTTTGTTCTTATTTTCTGCAGTCTATGAGAAATGACTCCATACACAACATGACCCATTCCAGAATGAGACCAGAGTTGCCACCTCTGCCTCGATCTGCCAATGAAGAACCATCTGATCTCTACAAGGTCTGTTTGTAGAAGTGTTGTTTTTTTCCCCATGAGAAGATGTGCTGGGACTTAAATTATTCTACTCTTTTGAAGTGTCAAGCTAGACCCACAGGAAATGTAACAAGGGTTCACACACATCACTAGTCACACTTGCTTATTTTTGTTATTTTCAGAAACCATGATGGTCCTCTGAACAACTTGGTTGTCATTTCAGAAGTGACATCCATCTATATTTGTCACATGATCAAAAATTTCTGGTTCCCCAATTGGGTAAATATTTATTAAATGTTTTCTATGGATAAGTTGCTGTGCTGGGTGGAAATAGAAAAACAATAAGCAGTCCTTGTTCTATAAGGTAATTAATTTTTTTACAGGGTCAGCTTCAACTCATACATTCAATAAACATTGATTAAGCATTGGGCTAGGCACTTGGGGACTGGAAACACTGGCTAATATACTTGTTCTGATATGTCTAATTAAGAATAGATCTATTTGCACTATAAAATGTACTATAGTAATAACACCCTTATTTACATAGTTCTTGACTTTCCAGGTTCTTAACTGATTTTCCATTTTATTTACACAGTATCCTTTTGATACTTAGTTAATTTGTCAAGATAGGTAATGCTTCTTACTCCCTATACTACTAGAAAAGATGGAGTAGATATTTCCTGGGAAGAAAATGATTTATATAAGAAGTGTTTAACTTGAGTATTTGATCATTTAAATCCCATTGGACCTTGTTAAACATATTGGTTTACAGTAGAAAAAGTCAAAGAAAGGAGATGAATGGTTGAAAAATGGATTAACAGATGGACAACAATCTATGAATGGATGAATGAATGAATGAATGAATGAATGAAAAAGAAGTGTTTATTAAATGCTTTCCATGTGCAAAGCACTATACTAACCACTAGAGATTTAAAATAGGAAAATTAGACAGTCCCTGATCTCAAGGAACTCATATACTATGTAATATACTATATAAATATGAGTTGTTACTATTATTTTCTTCTGGCTTTCTTCAAATCTAGACAGTCATGTCACACAGCTTTTATCCTCCTTTGATGCAAAGGACATCATGGACTAAGGCTGCGCCATTCAAGGATCAAATCTACTATTGTGGTCCCAGTGATTCCATTGCTAACAATTATTCTATGGCGGCTCGAGAACTGAAATTGAGGGACCTGCTGAAGATCTACCAGCCTGTTACAATCATCACCCCATCTGAACATCAGAGATCAAAAATTGGTATATTTAACTACAAGATAAAATTGAATGGTGCTAATCTTTTCATTGAAGGAGGGGAAAGCAAAGGGAGAAGGAAAAAGACAGCATAGCATTACTCTCATGTTAACAATGGAAACCCTTTATTTTTCCCTTGACTATTTTGTTGATTGGGTTATGAAGAGGAGGGGAAAGGTAAATTGGGATTTTAGTGCAGTTTTGATGAAAGGTTAAGTAAAAGGGTGAAAAAAAAGTTAAAATACAATTAAAATATATTTTATTTCGATTATTAATGTCTAATTTCCTGATTTTACTGTCCTCATTGATTTCCAATGATGGAGAATCAGTTGTATTTAATTTTTAGTGATTACCAAATGAGAAAACATACAAAGAAATATTTCAAGTGGTCTAGAAACATGAAATCTGTCTGCTAGTTTTTGATTCTAAATGAGTTTCATTAGTTATAATTTTCATTTTATAGTCATTATTCTCTAATTTGTTGAATTGTCTTTTTTTGACTAGTTTATACCTTTTGGAATTAATAACTGTTTGTTTAAAAAAACAAAAATAAAAACAAAAAATGAAACTCCAAAAAAGCTCCACACATTCAGCTAAAATTAGTGAGTGCTCTAGAAATAATGAGTCTAGTAATATTTTTAAATGAAAAGCTGAAAGTTGCTCATTTAGTTTTAAAACTTCAAACACTTAAAATATGTGGTAGAATGAATAATTAAAGCAATATTATTGAGCATATAAATATTGAGTTTTTGCCTAGTAAAAGATACAAAAGAAATTTGAGAGCTTCAAGGAATTTATAAAGTTACTAGGGAGGGAAATGTACTTTAAAATAATAAGATAACAATACAAGATAGGTGCAATTCAAAATAATAAGGTAATATAAATTTACACACGTGTATATATAATGTGTATGGGCATATACATTATATATAGATTATGTTTTCCATATATATATATATATATATATATGATTAATTACAAGGAAAGTAGTATTCTTGAACTTTTATTAAGTACCTACCATGTGCTGAGTACTGGGGATACAAGGACAAAGACTGAAACAATCCCTGCTCTCAAGGGAATATAGTCTATGGTAGGGAAAATATATTTGTTGTGTAACTCTGTTGAGTTCTCAATGTCAGTGCCCTTTGAAGTATAATATTACCTTTTGTGATATGACTACCTTATCCTCAATATAATTTTTGGTTCCTGATACAAATATTGTATCAAGACACTGCTACCACCTTCAGTGAATACTTTGATCAATGGGACCTCCAGGTCTTCCAGCTTTTAAAGGTAATATAAAGTTATAAACTGATCAGTTTCATCTCTTTATACTCAGTTATTTTTTCTTAAGAGATCTTCTCTTAGACCATGATTCTTTAATCTCAACTAGTTACTTCATTTCTTACTAATTCAATCTCTCCAATAAGTTGGGTATTAGGGAAGAAAAAGAAGTAATTCACTTTCAGGGACCTGTGATTCTCAGCACTAAATATGGAGGAGTCCTCTTCCATTTGACTGATTAATTCTGAACTAGGTTTCTGGTTTTAGATGTAACCTAAGAGTTAGTCCTTCATCTTCTGCAATCAATCACTTCCAATTAAGGATTTACTCATACCTAACTTATTTTTTTAAAAAATTAGTTTGCTTGTTTAATTTAATCAGGGCTTTCTGTAATTAATTAGGGGTTACAGTAGATCTTTATCTTTATATGAAGAAATATGCAAAAATTGTAGTACTTAAAGCCAAACAGAAGAATTAATATTTTAGCCTAGAGGCATCAAGATAATTGAACTTATTGAACAGAGACTTAACATGTTCAGATCTCCTTTTTTTAAAAAAATTTTATTTATTTTTTCCAATGATGTGCAAAGGTAGTTTTCTACACTCATTCTTTTGCAAGTTTTTGAGTTCCACATTTTTCTACCACCCTCCCTTCCTTTCTCTCTCTTCATGGCAGTGAACAATCTGATAATACATTATACATCTACAATTATGTTTAATATATTTCCATATTAAGCATGTGAAAAAAAAGAATTAGAACTAAGGTTGGGGGGGGAATCATGAGAAAGAAACAACATAAAAGAAGTTTTAAAAAGTGAACAGAGTATGCTTTGCTCCACATTCAGACTCCCTAGTTTTTTTCCTGAATGTGGATGGCATTTTCTTTTTTTAACAATTTTTAGGGGTTTTTTTGCAAGGTAATGTGGTTAAGTGGCTTTCCCAAGGCCACATAGCTAGGTAATTATTAAGTGTCTGAGGTCGGATTTGAACTCAGGTACTCCTGACTCCAGAGTCAGTGCTCTATCCACTGTGCCACCTAGCCACCCAGCATTTTCCATAACAAGTTTCTCAGGATTTTCCTTGATCACTGAACTACTGAGAGGAGCTGCATCCATCATAGCTGATCACTTCACAATATTACTGTTAATCAACATCAGTTCATACAAGTTGTTCAGATCTGTTTTTAAGAAAAATCACTTTATCTGCATGTTGGAGGATGAGGGTGTACTGGAGTGGAGAAGGAACTGAGATTTGGTAATCCAGGAAGGGAGAGGAAAAAACTAACATTATCTTTAATCTTTCTGGGGAAGGTTAAAAATTTGTCCTTTTTCCTTTGCCAGAGAAAAATTTAATTGTGGGCCTAAAGTTACAATTCTAGAAGGTTGGAATTATGTCTTAGTCAAAGTTCAGTATAAATTAAACTAGTTTTATAGAAATGGAAGTAATAATGTTTGTCCTTCACTTTTGAAGAAGACCATGACACCAGGGGAGGTGATGCCATGACAAACACATGAATTGGATTTGAGTGAGGGGGACTGTGTTCAGTCACCAGCCTCACTTTCTCCTCCAGAGGTGGGGGTCACAGGTCCAGTGACCAGATATGAATCAGGACAACTGGAGATGGCCCTGGATGCAAGGCAATCAGGGTGAAGTGACTTGCCCAAGGTCACACAGCTAGTAAGAGTCAAGTGTCTGAGGCTAAATTTGAACTTCCAAGATCCAGTGCACTAGCCACTGTGCTGTCTAGCTGCCCTAGGAATGGAATAAAGGTTCAGACTCAAACTGGGAGACTGAATAATGATCATGGCATCCAAGCACATGAATTGGATTTGAGTAAGGGGAGTGCTGTGCTAAGTCACCAATCTCACTTCAGAGACATCTGGATCCAGAATCCAAACAGAATAGGTGGGTGTATCAGAATGCTAGGGAAGTGTATTTCAGACCCTTGCAAAGAGCAATATTTGCAACTCTAAATTCTCCTAAATCTAACCCTGCTTCAGTAAGTCTACTAGCAATTATTAATGACTACCATGTGCAGACATGTGTCAAATATTGGAGATAGAAATAAAGACAAAAACAATACTTAAGGACTTACAGCTTAATGGAGGAGACAAAATACAAATATCTAAAGATAAATTGGGGTTACTCTCAAAGGCAAGCTACTAAATGAGGAATGGGAAAGGACTTTGTGCAGGAAGTGGAACCTTAGCTGACACTTGAAGGAAGACAGGGAAGCCAAGAGGTGGAGAGGAGGGAGACAAATTTCAGACCCTAGGGATAGCAATGAAATGTCTGTTTGAGAAACAAGAGAGAGGCCAATGTTACTGGATAGCAGAATAAATGTAGAAGAGTAAGACATAAGAAGCCTAAGGGAAGATAGCAAGGGGCCAGTTTATGAAGGCCTAGGAAAAAACCATATAATTTTATTTAACCTGATCCAAGAAAACATACAAACCACTGGAGTTTATTGAATGGGAAGAGGATGGGGCTGGAAAGGAAAAGAGGGGACATGAGTGACATGATCAGACCTGAACTTTAGGAAGATCAACTTGATAGTTAAATAGAGAATGAATTGGAGTGCTTAGTGGTTTATTATAATTCTTATTTATAGAGCATTTTATACTTTGACAATTTGTAATATACACATCATCTGATTCCATCAGCACTACAATGAGTATGTAATAGCAAGCATCATTATCCCTGGTTTTACAGAGCAGAAAATAGTGGTCCAGGGAAGTTGGGTAATACATTTAGCCAGGAAGAGGTGGACTTGACTCTAGAATTCACTTCTGCTGACTTTTGAGTTTGGCTCCTTTTCCACACCATTACACCTTCTAGTTAATCCCCTATATCCTGCCTATTCTTCAGAACAGACATTATCTCACTTTGTGTTAGCTTTCTTGTGATTTTTTTTTCTCCTGACCTGTGATTTCATTGTTGTAAAAAGCTCCCAGTGGGAAACTTCCTTTTAGTGAAGCATATCAGTGCTAGGTTAAGTGACTTATTCAGATTTTCTCAGTAGATATCAGGGGATCGGTATGATAGCTGTGATCTCATTCATAAAGAGAATTCTGGGGTTGAGGACATTTTTTTTACGTGGTAGGCAATTTATATGCAACTTAAGAGTTGCCTCTTAGACAATTCTAAAGGACTTATGGTGAAAAATGCTATCTACTTCCAGAGAAAAAACTGATGGCATCTGAATGTAGATTGAAGCATGTTATTTTTCATTTCTTTTTCAAAATGATTTTTTGGGGGGGGTTGAATTGTCTTCCACAAATGACTAATATGGAAATAAGTTTTACATGATTGCACCTGTATTACCTATATCAGACTGCTTACTGTCTCAGGAAAAATGGAGGGATGAGAGGGAAAGATAGAATTTGGAGCTCAAAACTAAAAAAAAAATGAATGTATAGAACTTTTTTACATTTAATGTGGGGAGATAAAAAATTATAAAACAAAAAAGTTTGCCTTAAGCACTGAGAAGTTAACTGACATGCTATAATCTCAGCCAGTATGCATAAAAGATGAGGCTGAAACCCAGACCTTCATGATTCCTAGAACAGCTCATTGTTTACTCCATCATACTGTACCCACTAATTCCTGGACACAGAATTGCGCATGGATTAGAAAATTCATAAGAGAGGAAGTGATATGATCCTAAGTCACTTCATTGTCTTTATTGTCTTTGTCATTTCCACTTTTCAGCTTCAAGAGATGGGCCCAAAGCCAAAAGACTCAAGTTTGCATCAAAAAAAAAAAGTGATAATTTAAGGTAATCTGCCTTATTAAGCATTCCAGATTGGGACAAGACTGATCTCAGACTCAATTGTAAAATAGGTGAAGTTGACCTTTTTACTTTTATGAGATCTCTTTTTCCTTCCTCAAATTCATTATAGTCATCCTTAAAGATATAGAAGATATAGATGTAGATAAAGATTTGAAGGAACTGACATGTGACTTCCTTGAGAGAGAATGAGAAAACTCTTTTTATATGCTTTCTTAGTATCCTTTATGCAATTTATAGTCTTAGAGATTTTTCCAGGTTCCCCAGTGGTGACACAGGATAGGATGTGGCAGTAATGGGTAAAATGATAGAAGAACCTGGGGTTTGAATCTGATAACTTCCTAACTAATGGATTTTATTCCTTAGAAGTGTGAACACACTCTGAACCCCAGTTTCCTCATCTGTAACTGACAATATTATACTATATTGGGTTGTGAGGATAATATTTTGAAACTCTAGAAAGCTAACTAAATACTTTGCATGTGATATCTCTCACTAGTGTTTCAAAGTAGTGACTCTCAAACTTTTGGTGTCAGGATCTTGGACAGTTTCAAAAAAAAAGTTGAGGACCCTACACTCAGAAGAAGTTTTATTCATGTGGATTATATATGTGTATATAGATACACACACATATGGATAATTATGCTATTAGAAATTGAAACATGATAATGACTTCTCAGATTCACTGAGAGGATGTAGGGATTCCCCAAAGCACAGTTTGATAGCTGCTATTTTAAATTATTAAAGTAAGTTTAATGCATCCTTTGACTGGTCTCAAATATCTAATGCTTCATACACTTCCAATTTTTCTTTTTGTCATTATTCTGTCAGTGGAAAGGAACTGACATCCTCATACATTTAAGGTATATAAATTACTAATAAATGCTTTGATTTATTACCTTTTATACAGTTATTTGCATATTTTATCAGAGAATAACATTAGAGAAATTCCATGCTAGTGGAATTTTAGTCCTTAATAATAGGCAAGAAGAGGAATTTTGGAAGAAAGTCAAGGCAGGAGGGGGAAATATTTCAAGTCATGCTGGTGGCTGCTTATTCATCCTGTCCATAAGGACAGGGAGAACCTGATCAGGGTCTCTGAGTGTAATATACAAGGTCATCTAGGAACCAGAGATGTAGTTCCCTTTACATTGTCCACTCAAAAAATTTAATTTCCTTTTTAAATTTCTCTAGTAAGACATCAGAATTATCAGAGAGATAATGAAGAACCCTTTCCTACCAAGTAATTACTATTCTCTTATTTATTCCTTGAGGGTGGAACAAATAACTTTTTTGGACTACAGTGGAAAGGATGTAGATTAATGTAATGAATGACTTCCTCATGGTTTCAACATCACTACACTCACCTAAGCCTGACTTAATGTAGCCTTATGTGTGTTGCAAGTGTTTCCCTTAATGTAGGAAGATGATGGCAGCTGTCAAAAGTATACATTTAATGATTTTCTAGTAGTATATATTGATTTTCATTGATTCATCCACATTGTCTCACCCATTTCTCTTTATGATCAAATACATTACATATATTTGGGAGAGAGAGATGAATGGAATTAGGAGTTGTTGTCTATTAACAAAAGATAGAGGGAAATAAGTTGACTTATGTCTTCTGAGCTTAGTCTTACTGGAACATACACTATGCAACTGAGCTAACAAGCCATTGACATGGATACCTAGCAGATGCTCAATAATAAGAATTCATTTTTTACCTACCATACAGGAATATACTACATAGGGAATAAATGTGGAAAGAAATGTTGTTAAAAGATACAGAGCAGAGGCAACCTGCATAGAAATTTATACAGAATTACCTTTGTCAGTCCACAGAAGGTAGAATGTGATAACATAATATCTTGATGTAAAACAGATCACTAAGAGAGGATGTGCTTATTTCAGAGGCATACTACCCACTAAGCATTTGACTTCCATTGGCTCAAATTCGATGGTCTCAGGAATGGATATTTCTGATCTCCCTGGAAGTCGGCCAATGAGTCCAGAAGAACAGATTGATATGATGATGCAAGAAGAAAAGGAAAGGGCAAAATCAGAATCTGAGCCCTCAGAGTTAGACTTGGAGGTGGGATCTATTTTGTTCCCTTTCCCTTCACTGATTATTATTCCCCATTGTCCAAGAAGAATTTCCTTGTGTTCAACCAAAAGTTCTTTTGCTTTTGTTTAAGACCCTTTGCTGTTGATTGGTACTCTGCAGGCAAAGAGAATGACTGGTCAGCCTCTTTATCAAAACAATAGTAAATAACTGCTCCCTTGATGCTGATTTCAAATCTGGATTTTAAACACTTACTAGGGGAATGACCCTGCGCAAGAAAAGGAGAATCTTAAAGGGGATTTGAAATAGAAAAGTAATGGAGTCCCAGGGTCTAAGGTCAAATGTCCCTAGAAAGAATATCAATAATTTTAGTGAAGTTATTTAGAGCCTTTCCAAGAAATCCATCCAATCACTTGTTTCCTTTTTAAAGCTGTTCTTGTTATTACTGTTTGGTTTGTTGTTTTGTTTTTGGTAGAGATATTATTATTATGTGACTAATGGGATTCGGAAAGACATGATTGCCCAGCAGGATGAGGATATACTTGACCGAATTCTAAAGCTTATTCCATCATATTTGCTAAAGAATCCCAACTTGGAAACCTTATTAAAAAATCTTGTGGAGGAGAATGAACAAGACTACTACAGCAGTCTCATGAAGGATATTGGTAAATCATAGGATAAATAAGATTGTGATTTAGTGTAATCAATAGGAAAGAAACGAGTATTTCTTAAGCAGTTACATTGTAGTGTAACCAGTTTGTTAAGCGCTTTACAAATATTATCTCATTTGATCCTTATAACAACCCTTCTAGATAGATACTATTATCATCACCATTTTACAGTTGAGGAATCTGAGGCAATCAGAGGTTAACTGACTTGTCCAGGGTCATACAGCAAGTAAGTATGAGGTAGGATTTGAACTCATGTCTTCCTGACTTCTGGTCCAATACTCTATCAACTAAACTATTCTTTAAAAGCCTCTAGTTTTTTTTGCCCCACTCTTATATCCTCTATGGAGAGAAGTTCACATTTCCTAGAGTGTTGCACATTATGGATCCTTTTCATTAATTTTTTTTATTACTTCTTTTGTTTCTCTGTCCTGAGTATTGTATGGGTGAACTCTGTGATTCCCCATTGTCTGGTAAATAAAGATCAGATTCCTTAGTTTGTTCATTGGGACTCTTCATCACCTGTATCCTTTGTAGCTTTCTAACCTTATCTGATTCAGTTACATGAACTTTCAATGACCCTTAAATTTGACTTTCCCTTATGCTCATGCTATTCTTCCTGACTTCAACTTCATTTTCATCTATTCAATTTTAATTGCCCTTCAAAGATCAGCTCATATCTTCCCTTTGTCATCATCCTTCCTAGACCACTCTAACCCATAGGAACTATAGGTAGCTTAATATAGTGAAAAGTAGATACTGAATTTGGATCCAGACAATCTGGATCCAAAAGTAAGCTTTGCCAAATTTATCCAAGTCACTTGACCTTTCCACACTGCAGTTTCTTTATCTCTAGAACAAGGGAGTTGGATCAGGGAACTACTATAGTTTTTAGCAAAGCATTTGATAAAATTTCTTATGCTGTTTTTGTGGAAATGGAGAGGAATGGGCTGAAACAGTGGTCTTCCAACTTTTTTTTTTTTTAGGTTTTTGAAAGGCAAATGGAGTTAAGTGGCTTGTCCAAGGCCACACAGCTAGCTAATTGTTTAAGTGTCTGAGGTCGGATTTGAACTCAAGTACTCCTGACTCCAGGGCTGGTGCTCTATCCACTTCGCCACTTAGCTGCCCCCCAACTTTTTTTTTAAATCTTCTCCTTGACATGCTTTAAAATGATCAAGGGTCCTTTGACATTCTTAAAATCATTGAGGACTTCAAGGAATTTTTGTTGATAGGGTTATATTTATTGATATTTGTGATATTAGAAATGAAAGCTGATAATTTCTTGCAAAATGTATGTTAAAATAATATATATGGGGGCGGTTAGGTGGCATAGTGGATAAAGCACCAGCCCTGGAGTCAGGAGTACCTGGGTTCAAATCCCGTGTAAGACACTTAATAATTACCTAGCTGTGTGGCCTTAGGCAAGCCACTTAACCCCGTTTGCCTTGCAAAAATCTAAAATAAATAAATAAATAGATAGATAGATAGATAGATAGATAGATAGATAAATAAATAAAAATAATATATAATATAAAAATAATAGCAATGATAATATTACAAACTTATCACAACATAAATATTTGTGGAAAAAATAACTACATTTTCCAAGTCCAACAAAACTTAGTGAAGAAGAATGGCATTTTTACATATTTTGGCAAATCTCTTCAACATTTGGCTTAAAAACAGGATTCTTGGCTCATTCAATCTATATAGGACGTGTTTTAAATGAAGTATAGGAAGAAAATCCAGTTTCTCACAACTATGTAATTGGAAAAGATAGGATTGTTTGAATTGGCAAATATAATGACTTAGAATTATTACAGAAGTAGCCTTAATTTCAAGTACCTCCTGAAAAGGTCTCAGTGACCACCCCAGGCACCTGAAAACCATTCTTTGAGAACCATGGGCTAAAAGATGGTTTAATTAATTGAATTCATAATTAATCTTAAAGTCTAGTCATTGAAATAATCATTATCACTGAGATAATTTGAAGGGAATCCTCCAGTGTTTGTCCTTGGTAGTTTGATATTTTTATATTATGTTTAATACTTTATGCCCTAGATAAGGCATTGAAGGTACATTTAAGAAATTAACAGATGACACAAATCTGGAAAAGATAGCTAATATATTACAGTCAAGATTCAAAAGATTTTAATAAGACAGAGCAATGATATCCAAAAAGGAGACTTCATCTCCTTTTTTTTTAATCACTTGAGATGCTGTGGCCTTACTCCAAGGAGTTTGTGATCAATTTAGAGGATAAGATGATGCATCAACCCTTCCCATTCCAGGCACTCTTGAAGTTTGCCTCCAACACAATCAAATCTCAGAATAGTGGGATATTTACTCTGCCCTCCACATCCCTTGTGTAAGATCCCAACCTCTCCAATTCTGACCTAATGTTAGCTACTCAGAGCAGTCATAAACTAAATACTACCAAAGCACCCTATTTTCCATTATCATCTGATGACATAGGCCATTTCCTCCCAGAGAATGGCCTCTGTAACCCATACCTGAAATGCTTTGCTCTTTCATTTGAACTCCTCTCAAGACTCAGCTCAAGTAAGGTCTTCTGCATGAAGCTTTTCCTCATTCCCCAGTTATTAGTTCTCCCTTTATCAAAATTACTTTTTATTTGTGTATATGTTGCTTCTTAACCCCAGGGATTGTTTTTCTTTTATTCCTTTGTGTCACCAGTGCCCAGGCAAGATACTTAGCACATAACATGCATTTAGTAAATGCTTGTCAAATTGAATTGAAAAACAAAGTTACTGCAAAATGAATAACTATATAGATCATATATTTGAAACTGGAAAGGCACCTTTAAGACTGTGTAGTCTGCTATCCTCATTTTATTTTAAGAGGAGGAAACTTTCTGCACTATTTAAAGACCTCCCAAGGGTACAAATATAACAAGTGACAGAGGGAGAATTTGATTCCAAGTTGTCTGACTCTAGACAAGCATTCTAAATGTTTTTCTTTGTCATAGACCTCTTTGGCAATCTAGGGTAGTATATTAATTCCTTCTCAAAATAATGTTTTAAAATATTAAACTAAAATATATAGAGTTACAGAGGAAGCCAGTTACACAGGGTGATTTATATCAAGTCCTCTAATGTGCCAGATACTGTGATAAGTGCTTTTTACAAATATATCATTTAATTCTCCAGCAACCTTTTGAGATAGGTGATATTATTACCCTCATTATAGTTTAGGCTTAAAGTTTAAACTACAAAATACAGGTTGTCCTTTTAAGCTATAAAGCCTTAAAACTATTGAAACTTTTGGGGCATTATGTATTAAAATACAAGTCAGTGTCTTTCCATTTTACCATATAATTTCTTGTAAACTGTTCCACCCTTCAATGTAGATTAAATATAGCTATCTAGTTTATTCCATACAAAATTTTACTCCTTTTATAAAGTATTCATCTAACTGATTCCAAAGGTACTACTCAACAATTTTTTTCCATTCCTGATTGGTGTCTTTTTCACCCTCAATATATTTCATTCTCCTGTATTTAAGATCCTGTGTTCTAGGTTATATAAAATGATTCACTCTTGGGTTCACTTTACTCTAAACCCTCAAGATGTACTCCTACTTCTGAGCTCTCTCTGAAAAGAATACACACACACACACACACACACACACACACACACACACACACACACACAAAACCCAGGATGAATGTTTCAGCTTAGTCAATAGACTAACTTTGGAGGAAGAAAAGGAAGGCAGGTTTTTAACAGCATAATGGACAACCAATAAGAATTTCTTGTTAAAGATCATGTTGTGGAGGCCCTGAGCATTTCTGATGGAGTCTTGTATTTATTCTCAACTATAGTTGATTATATCCTGATGGATCCAAGAGAGAAAGAAAGACTCTTCATTACCAACATCCCCCACATGTTTCCTCAAAGAATAATTCGAGCACCAGTGCCATGGTACAAAGAATACAAGACTGCAAAGCTGTGGAATGAAGAGCATCTGTTTATAGTGAACCCTATGATGTTGGTCCTAAGGGAGTTGTGGTTTTCAGAGTAAGACATCCATTCATTATATAGTTATTAATAATCTACCATATGCTAAATACAGGAAGAAGTAGTGATGGGAATCAAATTTTAAGGAATTTAGGAAGAAATAGAAAAGGAGTGAAGTGGTAGCAGCAAGCATAAGTAATATTTGATACATCACCATAACTGATATAAGCTTGAGTTAAGGAACTCTATCACTGTAGATTATCTCTTACTCAACAATTTATAGTCTCAAAGATCTTCCTGGGGCAATAGGGAATTATGAGATATACCAATGGTTACATAGCCCACACATAGGAAGAGGCAGATGGTCTTGAACACAGATCTTCCTGACTCCCAGGTGCTCTTTCTATTATACTATGTGCAGGACATTTATTATTACCTTAAAGTTTTTAAATCAATTTATTTTTGTACCTTAAAAAAAGAGTTAAGACAAGACTTGTTATCCTCATTATATGGATGAGATTCCCAAGATTCAGGAAGGGAAAGAAATGGGACTATAACTTGAGGGAGAAATAAAATCAGCAAAGGCAAAGAAGAAAGATCCAATGGAAGCATGGAAGTTTAAAAAAAAGAGGGATTATAATAACAATGACAGTAATAATGATAACTTTCTTTTATAGAGTGCTTACTATGGGCCAGTCATTGTGCTAAGCACTATACAATTATTATTTTATTTAATAACAACTGGGAAGTAGATGCTTATCAGCATCCCCATTCTACAGAGGTGGAAATTGAGGGAAACAGATATTAAATGACTTGACTAGGGTATATTTGGTGGAATTTTGCATGCAATTAACTACATAGCTACTATTCCCCTACATTGAAAAGTAGGAAAAGTTTTCATGAAATTATATGGTAAAATGGAAATACATTGACTCTAGAAAGGGGGTTCTAATCTAGGTTCCATGAACTTTAAAAACCACTTTATAGAACCTAGAACACAGGACTTTAAATAAAGAAGGATGAAATATACCCTGGTAACATTTGTTTCCCTTAATTCCCTTCTCTGTAGAATGGTGTCAAAGATAGCATCTACTTTCCCAGTTGTTATCAAATAAGATAATAATTGTAAAGTGCTTAGCAAACTGACTGGCCCACTTGTGATCAGGGTCACATAGATGGTAAATATCTGAGGTCAGATTTGAACTTGGATCTTCCTGACTTTAGGCCCAGCATTCTATCCACTGCACCACCTAGCATATTTGTATTTGAGAAAGATCTCTCAGAAACCTGGATTAACTTTAGAAAGATCTCTCAGAAGCAGGATTAGCTTTAGAGAGAAGAAATATAGCCCTTCCTCTGGGACCAGAGAGAAGAATGAGTGAATAATGTTATGTTGGCTATATATGACATAATGAACAATAATATGTTGAGATGATGAGAGAATAAATGAGGAAGATCAAGCCAAATAACTTCAATCTCTACTATACATTGATATATATATATATATATATATATATATATATATATATATATATACAAAAATTAAATTAATCAGTTCCTGCCCTCAAGGAACTGAAACTTCTATCAGAGATGAAAATGCACATATAATCATATGCCAAAACATAAAAGCTAATGCAAATAATCTTCAAATGATAAGTCACACTGAACTTTGCAAGACCGATTCTTAGACAGAAGATATGCAAACTGTTACCAGACCTGAACTTGATAAGACTAGTCAAAACCTACAAACCATTAAAAGCCTCTGAGAATCTAGGATCATCTCCAAGCTATAATATGGTATGAAAATAGAACTTTGGTGGAGAATATAAAATATATAAGTGGAAGGCAGAACCAAAATGATGGAGTAGAAGAAATATAACCAAGCTCTCCTCCACAAAAATTCCTCCAAATCTAGAAAATGTGTAGATGGAATCCTGATGAGAAATCCAGAAGGAAAAAAAAATTACAGTGAGTCATTTGTCTAGGATAGGTGGACAGGGTAAGAGGTTTTCTGACACTGCAGACTAGGATGGTCCAAGTGGAGCATACCAGGACCCAGAGAGAAGGTTCACACCAGGGCAAGAAGAGGACCTAGATACACACTGGGTATTACCTGATCCATTGGAGCACTGTAATGAGGGAGCAAACTGGTAGCTCTGTTGTCCACTATCTAGGTCTGGTTCACAGATCCAGAGTAACCTCAGATAGGGATTTGTCCATAGGTGTTTGTATCCCACATAGGAAGGCCTTAGACAAATATCAAGAAAGGAGGACATTCAGAATAAACAGCTCAGACCTGGGAACTGGAGTCTTACAGCACCTAACCCGGTCTCTGGAGTAATAATCAAGGCAGGAATCCCAGACTTTAGGGGAATATACAATTCCATCACAATGAACCAACAGAACTTTCCAGCTTGATTATAGGAACTGAATCCAGAAACATTCTACTTCTGTTCAGACCCAAACCCAATCAAGTTGGGGACTTGAAGAGTTCAAGGAGTCAATAATTAGATTTTGCTCTGAATCATAGCTTTTTCCAAGCACTGCAAGCTTGCAGGTTCTCAACTGACCTTAAGATCCTGGAAGAATACAGCAGCCAATAAATACCCTGAGAAAATAGCAATAGCAGGAACCCAGCTTCTCCACAAGTGGGGCAGAACCAAGACCTAACATCAAATTTGAAGTCAGAAAGTAAACAATGAGCTAACAAAAGAAGAATTCCTCCACAAAAAGCTATTATAGAAAGGGAAGGACAAGACAGCATTCCAGAAGATAATGACTCCAAAGCACCCATCAGCAAAGTCTCAGAGACAAAAGTTCAACTATAAATATATATTTTTTTACATTTGGTATTTATTTTTTCCAATTACATGTAAAAATTTTTCAACATTCCTCTTTAGTCAAATTTTGAGTTATATATTTTTCTTCCTCCCCTTTCTCCTTGACATTGAGTAATGTACAACTATATTACATTTGGTATTAATAATTTCTGTCATCATATCAATAATTATATTAACAATTTTCTGTCAACCTCTTTTTTTTTTTAGGTTTTTGCTAGGCAAATGGGGTTAAGTGGCTTGCCTAAGGCCACACAGCTAAGTAATTATTAAGTATCTGAGCCTGGATTTGAACCCAGGTACTCCTGACTCCAGGGCTGGTGCTTTATCCACTACGCCACCTAGCTGCCCCAAAAAGAGATTTTAAAAAAGTGAAAATAGTATACTTTATTCTGCCTTGAGACTCCCTAGTTTTTTGTTTGTTTGTTTGGGTTTTTTTTGTTTTTGTTTTTGCAAGGCAATGGGGTTAAGTGACTTTCCTAAGGTCAGACAACTAGGTAATTATTAAAAATCTGAGGCTGGATTTGAACTCAGGTACTCCTGACTCCAGGGCTGGTGCTCTAGCCACCCCAAGACTCCCTAGTTTTTAATCTGAATGTGAAAGATATTTTCCATAATAAGTCTCTCAGGATTGTCCTTGGTCACTGAACTTTTGAGAGGACTTGCATCCATCATAGTTGATTATCTCATGATCCTACTGACTTGCACGATGTTCTCCTGATCCTACTCATTTCACTAAGCATTAATACAGACAAGTCTTTCCAGGTTTTTCCAAATTAGCCTGCATTAGCTATGAAAATTCTTTCCCAACTTTCTGCAGTTTTTCTAATTTTGGTTGCATTGGTTCTGTTTGTTCAAAAATTTTTTTCTTTCCCTCCATCCTATCTTCCCCCTACTTTTATTTTTCTTTCTCCTTTCCCCTTAACACTCCTCACCAATGTTTTGCTTTAGACTGCTGCCTACCTTCATTGTTCTTTCACTTGTTCCCTTCTACTTCCTAAATCTAAACCCAATTAGAAGTCTGTTTAAAGTAAGATTTACTCAGTGTTTACACTTTTCCTCTAAAATAGGTCTTTTGTAACTCTTCATGTGGTGCTAATTATCCTCGAATGCTTCTACCTTATTCTCCCTATATAATTCTTTTTTGTCTTAGCTGTTTTATACGTGTCTGGTACTCACACCCTCTATCAAAGTATATTCCTTTCAACTTTCTTGATAGAAGTACAATTCTCAAGAGCCATAAATATCATCATATCATAATCAATTTATACCCACACCATCTGTTTGGGTAACCTTCCTCCTATTGTCCCAATAGAAATATTCACACTCAATTATGTTCCTTTCAACTGTCCTAAGGGAAATACAGTTCTCAAGAGTTACAAGTATTAGCTTTCTATTTAGTCTTATTAACTTTATTCCTTTGGTTTTATTGACCAACAGTTTTTTTCTTTCCATTTACCTTTTTATGTATCTTTTGAGTCTTGTATTTGAAGATCAAATTTTCTGTTCAGTTCTGGTCTTTTTATTAGGTAAGTTTGAAAGTTCTCTATTTCACTGAAAAATCCATCCTTTTCCCTAAAAAAGCTAAAATTTGTAGGATAGTTGATTCTTAGTTATAATCCAAGCTCCTTTGCCTTCTGGAATATCATATTACAGGTCCTTTGATCCTTTAATGTTGAAACTGATAAATCCTATATAATCCTGACTATGGCTCCCTCATAGTTAAATTGCTTCTTTTAGCAACAAAACCAGTATTTTCTCCTTTAGCTGAGAATTCTGAAAAACTCTTTTCTTGGAGATTTTATTTTGGGATATCTTTCCAGGGATGATTTATGGATTCTTTCAAGGAATATTTCATCTTCTTTTTCTATTATTAGGGCAGTTTTCCATGATAATTTCCTGCATGACATTGTCCAAGCTCTTTTTTCTCATCATGGTTTTCAGATAGACCAATAATGTGTAAATTAACCTCTCCTGGATCTATTTTCCAGGTTAGTTGTTTTTCCATTTTTCAGCCTTTTGGTTTTATTTGATGGAATCTTGGCACAGAATAAAGTCATTAGCTTTCATTTATCCAATTCTAAATTTTAGGATTTTATTTTCTTTAGTTTTTGTATTTCTTTTCTAGTTAACTTTACTTATTGAAGAGTTGCATTCCTTTTCCAATTGATCAATTTTACATTTTGATGAGTTATATTCTTTTTCCAGCTGACTACTTTTAATTTATAAAGGAGTTGATTTCTTTTTCTATTTGGTCAGTTTTACTCTTAAAGGGATTGTTTTCTTCATAATTTTTCATTATTCTCTTATATCACTCTCATGTCTTTTCTCCATTTTTTCTTCTTCCTTTCTTCTTTTGTTTTTAAAATCCTTTTTGAACTTTTTCAAGAGGTCTTTTTGGATTTCAGACTAATTCAAAAACTTCTTTGAGGCTTCACATATAGGCATTTTGTTATTGCTTTCCTCATCTGAGATGGCATTTTTGTCATCCCTTTCCGAATAGTAGCTTTTTTAGTTAGTGCTTTTTTTGTTGTTTTTTCACTCATTTTGATAGTTGAGCTTTGTTCCTGGGGGCAAAAGGAACACAATCCCCAGTTTTCAGGAGTCTGATCCCCAGCTTACCCCTTTCCTATGGTGTTTCAGATGCTAGCAAATTTCCCCTGTGTCAAGAGTAACCTAACCCAGTCCTGCCCAAGTTTCTGAGGCTTGAACTTTGTTCTCCAAGCTAGAGTTGGGACCCTCATTGCTGGGCTACAGTACCATTGATTTGCTTAGTCCAAACCTGAGCTGCATTTTGGCTAAGAGCTCTTTCACCTACTCTGGACTATACTCCTCTTTTCCCCATGTGATGGTAGACCTTTACTGAAGTTCCTCCATGATACCTTGAGCTGAGAACTTGTTTCACTCTGTTTTTTTTATATGTGTGTGGATTCTGTTGCTTTAGGGTCTGTTTAGAGGCTCATTTAAAGTTTCTTGAAGTTTCATTTAAAGAGCTTCTTAGTTTGGTGCTGTCATCTTGACTCTGCCTCTGGAAGTCTCTTCAACAAGAGTTTAAAAGAGAGTTTAACATGATTTAAAAAAAATCAAAGAACATTTGAAAAAACAGAAAAGAAATGAAAACTATGGAAGAAAATATTGGAAAAGGAATTAACAACTTGGCACAAAAGGTACAAAATCTTGCCTAAGCAACAAACTCCTTGAAAATTAGAATAGACCAAAAAGAAATCAATGATTCCATGAGATGAAAAGAAATATTACAACAAAGTCAAATGCTTGAAAAAATAGAAAAAAATTCCATAGGAAAAGTAGCTTACCTGGAAAACAGATTAAGAAGGAAACATTAAGAAACATTGGAATCACTGACTATCTGAATACTATGAACAAGACAACAAAAAAGAACTCAGACATTCTATTTCAAGAAATCTTCAAAAAAAACTGCATATCTCTCTTGGAATGAGAGAGAAAGTAGAAATGGAAAGAATTCATCAGTCACTTCCTGATAGAATCCTCAAATGATCATTCCCAGGAATATCTTAGCCAAAATCCAGAGTTTCAAGTTCAAATTTAAAAAATACTGCAAGCAATCAGAAAGAATGAATTCAAATTTTGGGGAGTCCAGCTAGGGTCACACAAGATTTAAGGAAGTAAAAAAGAAGAAAAAGGGAAAGGAAGGTCAATTTCCTTCCCCCCCCCAATAATCAGAGTGTATAAGTAGATATCAATAGAAACAAGGGAGACAGAATTGGGTAGCATCTGATATTTGAACCTCACTCTCATCTGAATTGAGAAAGGAGGAATACAAATAGATGCATAGTTGAGTAAAGAAATACATTTTAGTCAATAGGGAAATAATAGGGAAAGGAGGAAAGGGAGAAAGGGGAAATATAAGGATAGTAGATTAAGGTATTGATTAGTCCCAAACAAAGCATTCTAATAATGTACAAAAATACTTATAGATCTTTTTGAGATGGAAAAAAATGGAAATCTGAAGGGATATGCATAAATTTGTGGAACTGATAAACCAGTTATGTTATATAAATATGATGGATTGATATTGTACTGAAGAATTGATGAAGGTGATGGTTTCGTGGGAAATCTAGATTTATATGATATTATGCCGACTAAAGTGAGCAGAACCAAGAAAACATTTAAACAGTGACAACAGTATAGTAAAAACAATCAACTTTAAAAGAATTAAGAACTCTGATCATCTACAATTCCAGAGTATTAATGATTAAAATATGCTCCCTAACTTTTGTTAGAGAGATGAAGGATTGAGTGCATAATGAGACATTTTTTTTTGAACATGACCCATGTGGAAATTTTTTTGGATTTTTTTGACATATTTTATGATATGCTTTTTTTTTCCTGTTCATCTCATGGGGGGTGTTGGCTCATGAAAGTGAGAAAGTAGATTTTTGCCAATTGAAACAAAATATTTTAAAATATGAAATATAGATACAGATATAGATATATAATTACTGTTACAGTTCTTACTAAATAATCATTAATCATTAAGTTCCATTTAATGAAAAATTAGTAAAAACTCACCTGCAATTTCATTTGTAATCTATGAATATAATTATAAAATATAATTTAATTTACACAGGTTTTCCTCTCTCTTGTAGATTTTGTAACATCAGATTTGTTCGAACAGCAGAATTACTTGCAGGTCCATTGCCACTATTACCTGGTGTATTTTTCAGTGTCATTCAACAGCATTGCATTGAAGCTCGTCAAATTCTTCTTGACAAGTCAGTATTATGTCCAAATGGTGATATTGAGACAGAACTCATTGGAATTCAAAGAACCAGCTGAAGTTTACCCTGGTTCTCATAGCTGAATACTGAAATCCTAGGCTCTCTTTGTACTTACATTGACTGACTCATATTCAACATTCTCACTCTTGAATTTCTTACACTTTCCACATTATGGTTTTCCATTCAACTAATCCTTTGCTTTCATAAAGGTTCTTTTGCTAGGACTCTTCTCCATCCCTCTTTACTTATTTCCTATCACTGACTTTCAAAGGACTTTGGAGTCTTTTCTTGGTGATGAATGTAGATTCAACATTCTTGTATTTTGGTCACTCAGCTGATTAACTTCAGAAATGCTAAGGATAGGGAGCCTTCCAATGTTTAAGTTTTAGCCATTATAAGAATACAAATATAGTTGCATCCAGATCCAAGAAAAATACCATCCACTTTAGAAGCTGAATGGCATTAAAAAAAACCTTAGGCAGTGATTTCCCATGAAAATTAGCATTTTGAGGTGACAATTTGAAGTAAAGGATGGCAATGCTTGCAATGCTTACCCTTAATTCTTTTTTCTTTTTCTCATCAGGGAGCCCTTTTAAAGTTTCCTTTATTTTCAGTCAATAAACATTTTTAGCAGAACTATATTTGAGATACTATGCTAAACACAGGGGAAGCCAAGAAAGATTAAAGACAGTCCCTGCTCTTGAGAAACTCAGTCTAATGGAAGGGACAACATGGGAATAACTATGTACAAACAAGTTAATACAGATTAAATTAACTATAATCAACAAAGGAAAGAGACTCGAATTAAGAGAAATTGGGAAATTCTTCTTGAAGAAGGTGGGATTTTAGCTGAACTTGAGGATTAGTGAAATAAGGAGGGACAATGTTCCAGACATGGGAGATAGAATGTCATGAGCTGAGAGATGAAGTATTTTGATTGAGGCACAACTGAGTCAAAGAGTAAAAGAGAAGTAAGGTGGTATAGCATGAAATATCTGATGATTAGGAAGAAAAGAAATTTACATTTCTTATTTAATATACCTTTACCAAATACCCATGTGGGTGATATCATAGGAAAAGTATCTTTTCAATTCTTATCTCATTTACTTTTTTGGGAAAGGGGAAATGGATAAAGTTGGTCAGAAGGTTCAATTCTAAAACATTTCTTATGTTTCCTCTATGCATAGGAAAAAGGCAACATGATGAAATGGTTAGAAAACTGCTTGTAAAGCAAATTCCTGTAGACTACATATTGTCTTATCCACAGATGTTCTATTATATTTTGAATTATTTTATTAAATATTTCCCAATGACATTTAAATCTGATTCCTTTGCACTTGGGACCACTGCAGTCTCCAAATGCAGGTGCTGAAGCATATATGATCTTTGTTCCAGACAACTCTCTAAGATGGTAAGAGAAGATGCCTACATTAGTAGGCAAAGTTTTCTCACCTAGGATTGCCTGTGCCAATGAAATCAGAGGCCCAGTGACTTTCCATAGATATACTCAAGGAACTAGGAATTAGAGAGATGGTCTTTTACATTCTATTGGTTAGAGTCAACATATATACATGTATACAAATAATCAGATTCATCTTTTGAACAAAGTTATAACTCCTGGAGGCCTCTGAGATGTGTTCACATATTCTGCATGTGTTGTATTTTCTGAAGTACCTACCATTAATAATAATAATAATAATAATAATAACAATAATAAAATTACTGATTTTTAAAAAGGGAACAATATTAACAACTGAGTGGATGAGGAGAGGTCTTCTATTGGAGATGGTACTTGAGCTATGTCTTGAAGAAATTTTGAGATAACTGTTTGATGAGACTATTTTATTGGAAAGCCTCTCCCCCCCAGTTCTAATCAATTCCCTAGAATCCCCTTCATCATCTTTTATGGCAGAAAGCTCCCCAGAGCTCAAAATCTGATTCCAGGTTGCATTTTGTCCTTGCAGGTGGATTCCCACTTGTGCTCAACATTTTATCTCACAGAAGGATCATTGGCTTCGTTTTGCTCCCAAGAGTGACTTTGAATCATCTCAAATGATTGAGGAGTATTTTGCTTCAGTGGCTTCTTTCATGTCCCTGCAGCTCCGGGAGATAGTGATTAATTCGCTGAAGGACCTTGTCAACTTTTTTATGATCCACAAGGTACAAATTTTCAGTGAGCTGATCTTTTGGATATGACAAAAGTAGTAAGAATATAATTCAATGATAGTTTTATAATTTTTGTATTTAAAAAACTTTCATTGATGTTTTTGGTATTTTGGGGGGCAGGGTACCCCACACTTCACACACTTCACTCTTATAATAAAGATTTAAAGCAACAATTAAGCAAAATTGACTGACAAAGCAACCATACCTGGCAGGATATGTAGCATTTTGCATTTATAATAACCTTCTTTTCTCCTTCTTTCCAATTCTCTCTCTTGAGAGGAGGAATGTATTCTGTTCTCTAGATCCAAAACTCATATTGCAATAGTAAAAATTTCACTTTTTTTATTGTACTCATCATGAAACTCAGTTCCTACAGATCTTCTTATGTTTCTCTGAATTTCTCATATTCAACATTTAGATGTATATGCGTGCACATACATTTTACATATGCATACTTATATATCTATGCATACCTATATCTATACATATTCATGTTTACATACATATGTGTATTTTTTATATATTGGTAGTGAAATCTGTATCTGTGCTTTCATTAGTGTGTGAGACTTCTGGAAACTCACTCCACTAATGCAAATCAACAACTTCTTTGCAATATAGTTTTAAAGAGATGTCCAGTACATTGAGCAATCAAGTGATTTTCTCATGGCCACAAAACCAGTTTGTTTCAGGGGCAAGTCATGAGCCTCAGGTCTTCCTGAGTCCCAAGCTAACCTTCTGATCACTGTACTATGCTGTGTCTTTATCATTTTTTATTGTACAAAAGTACTTTATTATATTCACATACTTCAACTTATTTAAAGTGTTTTCTTTTATGTGTAGTTTATACATGAAGATGTGCATCTAAACAAAGGAATAGATGACACAGTAGACTGAGTACCTGCCTGCAGTCAGGAAGTCCTGAGTTCAAATCCAACCTTGGACATTTACTAGCTGTGTGACCCTGGGAAAGTCATTTAGCCCTGACTGTCTCTAAAAAAATTAAAATAAAATATCTTGACCTGGGAACTAGGGTGTGCTGGAGCCAGCTCAACTGTATACCCAAGAGTCAATTATTAAATTTATAATGGAAGCTATTACACATCAGAAATTTGCAACCAATATAAATTAGGGTTTATTTGTTGTTTTGTTGTTTGTTTAGATTTACAAAAGTAGTGGAGAAAATATTTATAATGCAAATTAAGTTGAAAAGTGTGTCCCCCTCAAGAGTAGTTGGAAAATATTTAGCAGCATACTCTACCTGAGGGTAGGTATGAATTTCATGGAATTCATTCTAAAAAGGAAAACAAAACTAACACAATCAAGCCCTTGAAACCTGCTTCACAAAAGTGTGAAGAGAAGACCTGACTCATCCTGGAAAGAGTCAAATCATTTGGTTTTGAGTAAACTTGGCCAAAATATTTCCTTCTAAGGACTTCAGTTACTACTACTGTAGGGGACATCTTAAGGTGCCATCCAGTTCTCAATATTCCTTGATTCTCTGATTCTGTGACAACAGCTTCAGATTTGGACTCTTTTAGAGACCCAGAAAATAAAGCTCTGGGTGAAACTTGTGAATGTACCCCTTGAGTTTTATGTTCACAGAATCAGAAGATTTTAAAATTGAAAATCAACTTGGAGATCATTTTGGCCAAGCCCATAATGTTACAGATTAGGAAACTGAGGCTCAGGGAAATTGAATGGCTTGTCTAAAGTGACCTTAGGTGGCAAAACTTATTAAACAAACCTTCTGACTCCAAGGACAGAGCTCTCTAAAAATAAAATTTGAGTCAGTGTGAGTACAATTCGAACTTGAATACCCAGGTTCAAATCACATCCCTAATGCTTACCACCTGTGTGACCCTGGGGCAAGTCACTGAATTTCCTTGATTCTTAAGCACCTCATCTAGAAAATGAAAGGATTGGCATAGAGGTTCCTTCCTATTCTGGATTTGTGTCTCTGACACCCAAATATTATAACAGCTGGTTAATTAGTACTTTAGAGAAGGCTATATTAATCAACATTTCTGATTGCTCCCAACACTACTGAAACCCAGCCACAGTCTACTGACTCATTTAAATCCCATTATTCTTAAAATAACCTCTGAAAATTTTTTTTAAAAAAATTTTTAACAGTCATCCACATGCACATGTATATTTTTAAGTTACAAAATTTCCTTCCACCCTCCCTTCCCACCTCCTTCCCCTCATCTGCAAATAAGTTAACATTGTACATAAATATCTTTGATAAATATGTTTAGAAATTAGTCATTTTCAGTATAAGGAATTAGGATTAAGGGAAAGATACATAAGAGATAATTTTTATAAAGTGTTCATCAGATTCTAAAGGGTTTTTTTTATTTTTTGTTTTGTTTTGTTTTTCTTCCTCTGGATGAAGATAAAACTTTATCCATAGCTGATCTAATATAGTTGTCCGAGCTCTCTGAACTGCTGAGAGGTACTTCTATCACAGTTGATGATCTCACAAAGTTGTTATTAATGTTACATTGTTCTCTTGTTTCTGCTCTCTTCGCTCAGCATCAGATCCTGTAATTCATTTCATGCTTCTCTAGCATCTGACCATTTATGATTTCTTATGGAACAATAATATTCCATAGTATTCATGGACCAAACTTGTTTAGCCATTCCCCAATTGATAGGCATCACCTCAATTTCCAATTCTTTTACAAAAAAAGCTTATTTGAATATTTTGGAACCTGTGGGACTTTTCCCATTTTTTGTGATTTCTTCTGGGTGTAGGCCTAGAATTGAAATTGCTGGGTCAAAGGGAACAAACATTTTTATTGCTCTTTGGGCATAGTTCCATATTGCTCTTCAGTGGAGATTTTTTCCTAAACCAAATATACTGGGATTAGATTTTTAGAATTGACTGTAAGTAATTTTGAAAAGAATGGAGGCAACTGAAAAATACTTCTTAACATAAGAGACTCAGAGAAGAGGACACAGAGGACTTTCCAACTGCTAGGAACATTTTAATATAGTAGTTCACTGCTAAGTATAACTCTTATTAAGTGGAGCATAGGAATAATTGACAACTTTATTCTCCTTTCCTCCCAGGAAATCATTGCGAAGTTTTTTACTGTACAATGTCTTGAGATTGACCACAAATAAGCCTTATAACTTGCCATGCCAATGTGAATTTCCTGCTTGAACTGAAGTTATCACCTTATTGGGTTCTCACAACAGTTCCAAGAAGTATAAGCCAATAGCTATTCTCTTAGCATTGGTTACAGGATTTCTCACTTTTCTAATTATTATTTTCTTTTTTTTTTCTTCTTTTGAGGATGGGAATGATTTTGATCACCCTTATAAAGAAATGGAGTTCTTCATCCCTCAGGTAATCCTAATAAAGCTCCAAGTGGAAGAACCATCGATTATCTTTAATCCACCTTTCAAGGAATGTTGGAATTTAATCTACAGCTGCTTCATGGAAGTCATTAAGAGCTCTGAAAATATTCCTAAGGTACAGTGTGACTCACAGAGTGGGGACTGGAATATTTAAGATATATGCCAACCAAGGTGAAAGAAGACTTTTTGGAACCTAATAGAAATATCCATAATAATGGCACTAAGGATGTTGAAAGGGAGTGCATAGATAAGACCCCCTTCTAAAACTCAAGGTTGATTAAAGACAATTACAAAGGAAGTTAGAAATGTTCTGAGAGGTTTCTAACTTCCTTTAACTACCTATTACAGATATATTTTTCACGAATTAAAGTATTCATTATACTAATAGATACTTTTGGTCTATGCCAAATCTCTTAAATTAAGAGATTGGTATGGATTATAGATCAAAAGTTAGAAGGGATCTTATAGACTCTCTCTAGTCCAACCTCGTTTTACAGAATAAGAAATTGAGGTTCAGAGAGGTTAGGTATCTTACCACCATCAAATAGCTACTGTCAGAAGTGTCAGAAGTGGGGCATAAACCCAGGTCTTCCTGACTCCAAGTCCTTTACTTTCCTGGACCAAATATTTTGAATTTCTTCCTTTTAGCAAAATTTCTCTTTCCCTCATTGTCCAGTTATTTCCTGTTAGTTGCAGATAAGCAGACTTGGATGATGTAACCAGATAATAAGAAGCCTGGAAACCTTGCCCAATGAGAATGAATTGAAGGAACAAAGTTTGTTTAATCTGTGGAAAACAGACTTAAGAGAAATGTAATATATGCTTCCTTCCAGCCCCTTTTCTTATGACCAAAGTTGATGGTCAATTTGTAGTAAAATATATCTCAGTTCCCAATGTTTTTGAGTTATTGGAGTGCATCCTAGACTCAAGCTAAAATTTTTTAGACTCTCATACTCTTCTTATTCTGATAGCAGTTTCGTGGAGAGAATGAGCATGCAAGAAATCCATCCCATTTTTTCTTGACTTTGTAATAGGCTCACATCCTGGGACTCACCTGAAATAATCCTAGTGGTTCTGGTGGATTGGCAAGATGCAATGAGAATAAGGAGGGTTTTAATGCTTTTATTTGCACTAAAAATGATCCCTTTGAGTTTCAAGAGGTGTGTTTTTATTATTGGAATTGTAAACAAATATATGCTTACCATCTCCTCATCCCAAATTAGATTAATTTTATATCTCCTGTCAGCTTTTGTCTTTCCAAACTAAAAAAAGCCATTATCTTTTTTTAGAAAGATTTTATTTATTTTGAGTTTTACAATTTTCCCCCCTTTATTGCTCCCCCCCCACAGAAGTCATTCTGTTAGTCTTTACATTGGTTCCATGTTATACATTGAATGTGATGACAGAGAAATCATATCCTTAAGGAAGAAAAATGAAGCATGAGATATTAAAATTACATAATAATATAATGGGTTTTTTTTTTCTAATTTTAAGGTAATATTTGGTCTTTGTTCAAAGTCCATAATTCTTTCTCTGGAAAAAGCCATTATCTTTTGACCATTTAAGTTGATCCTTTCCAGTTCAATGCAGTTCAAAAAGCATCTATTACATGCCTATCATGCAAACATTTTGCTAGGTATTGAAGATACAAAGACAAAAATGAAAATGCTCCTGACCTTAAGGAGCTTACACTCTTTTGGGGAAGATCACTGCAGTAATGACCATCTGCAGAATAAGATATAAAATACAGAGCATACTCTCCATCATGTTTGCCACTTCCTCAACCCAAGTTTCTGAATTTCAGCTTATCCTTCCTAATATACATTGCTAGACTTACCCTACCTTTTCTCTACTAATGGATAGACAAGATGCAAAAAGAACAAGGAGGATTCTAATGCTTTAATTTGCACTAAAATGATCTCTTTGAGTTTCAAGAGATTTCTTTATTATTAGAATTTGTAAACATGGGTTTCTTCTCAACAAATCTCAGTGATTCCTATGCAGTCTTTGTTTTCTTGCATTAGAAGTTCCAGTTCTTGCTTGCTACCTAAAATTTGAACATTTCTTGTGTTTTGTCCCCTGTGTATTTCTTTCTGGCTATCTCAATGGTATAGTCTTTTCTCTTCCCATTATTTTTTGTATTTGAAAATGTAGTTTTTTCTCTTCCCAATGTTTTGAGTTTTAAAACCAAGGGGTTTTAAAACCAACTAAAGGTCAGTTGGGTATGATCTGCCCTCGCTCCCTTCCTCTTTTCCCTTTTCCTTCTCCATTCTGCTCATGGAGCTTTGAATGAGATGCAAGTTATTAGCTTTATTTCTTGTGTTGAGATGCAAAACTACTGGCCTTAACATTTTTCTTATCTTTATGACCTATACTCCTTCAGCAGTGTGATCTTAACTTTTTATATAACTTATGAATATCTGGATGACCTTTCCATCTTCCCTGAAGTACTATTTCTTTTATGTATTATGTCCCCAATCAGAATGTGAACTCATTGAGAATATGGATTGTTTCCCTTTTTCTCTTTGTATTCCCAGTATTTGGCAGAGTGCTTGGCATATTATAAAGCACTACAAAATGATTCATTTATTCATTTGATTTGTAAAATGTTTGACTTTTTATTCTGAACTTAAATAGGAAAAAAAGCATTACTTAACATACATAACAGAGCACAAAAAGATTGTGTATGAATCTGGGAATCTCCTTTTCCTACTACTTGCTTCTTTTGAAAAAAGTATATAATAAATTCTCCAGTTGTCTGTATTACTTCTACCTAACTTTCCTTTTGTTCTCTTTTGTACATTAAAAAATGTTTCAGGGTGTTTAGATAGTGCAGTGGGTAGAGCACTGGCCCTGGAGTCAGGAGGACCTGAGTTCAAATCTACCCTCAGATGCTTAATAACTACCTAGCTGTGTGGCCTTGGGCAAGCCATTTAAACCCATATGCCTTGCAAAAACCTAAAAAAAGTTTCAATAACCCTTTTTTGGGGGGGGAGTGGAGCAAGATTATTGCTAACACCACTTTCTCCTTCCAAATCAATAAAATAACAGAAAAAAATCCATTATAATTAAGAAGTATAGTCAATCAAAATGAGTTCACATAGTGGTCAAGTCCAAAATTAGATAATCACTTTGTTCAACATGAGCCTACTCTGTGATGAATGGGTACCATATTGTAGGTCCTCCTCTGGAGGGAGACATAGATTATATCATTGCTCAGAGCTCTTAAGGCTCAAGTAATTGTTTTAATATAAATGCTTTTCCTGATTCTGCTTATTTCATTCTTCATTAGCTTATATTGATACCACTTTTTTCTGAGTTCATATTGGTGAAAAACTCATAAACCCTCTGACCCCAGAGTACAAGTGTAAAAAATAAAAACAAATTTATTAAAGAAATTCTTTAAGAATGCAGAGCTACAGGGGCTGCTAGGTGGCACAGTGGATAAAGCACTGGCCCTGGAGGCAGGAGTTACCTGGGTTCAAATCTGGTCTCAGACACTTAATAATTACCTAGCTGTGTGGCCTTGGGCAAGCCACTTAACCCCATTGCCTTGCAAAAACCTAAAAAAAAAAAAGAAATACCCTTTAATAAAAAATAAATCATTAAAATCATTATCTTATAGAATTTTGTTATCTCTTATATTTTATTTTTTTTCTTTTAAGGATATGATTTCTCTCTCAACACATTCAATTTAGATCAATATATAGCATGGAAACAATGTAAAGACTATCAGACTGCCTCCTGTGTGGGGTGGGGGGGGAAGTAAGATTGGGGGAAAATTGAAAAATTCAAAAAACAATAAATAAATTTTAAAAAAGAATACAGAGCTACGTGGGGGGAAAAATGTGTGGTAGTTTAAACACAGGCAAATTCTCTGGGAGGAAGACAGAAACCAGTCTCTGGTTTAGAATTGTGGAAGGAATGGAGTTTTGGGAGTGATTATATCTGGTATGGGAAGGGCTACTCTAGAAGAGGCTACTACCTGGTTTAAGATAACATTTACAATGCATGGGCAAGTAGCCAACCTGCACCCCAGGTAAATGTGTGGCCCAGGTGGTTCATTATGTATTACTTAAATAGATCTCCAGAGTGGTTTAGAATTCACAAGAACATAGGGGGTATCTATTGCCAGAAATGTAGTTTACAAAAGTCAAAAAAAAAATAACAGTTCAAAAATGATTATAAAAATTTGTTTCCAATATAAAAGATTACAATTTTTTCTCTGTGCCCATAGTTCTCCTGCATCATTATTACCCAGCATTCTTTGACATTGTTTCAATTTATCATATAGTGCAATAATTTTGAATAAAACTTTGTTCAGTCATTTTTCAATGGATGGTAACTCCTTTAGACTCTACTCCTTTTCTTTTTTTCCCTTTTCAATCCCTTAATTCCCTTAGATTTCTCCTTCAAAGTATTTCAAATCTTTTAAGAAGCACTGTTTTCTTCCTAAAAATATGGAAAACAGGGAGCTACACCTCCAACCATTTTACCTCCTTCTCTAATAGGGAGGGTAACTTATAATATTTTTCTCACTTATAGCAGTTATGAGACAGGGGAGTAAACATACACATAATGTACTCTTTGAATGTCATAGCAAAATTCCCTTTTATTTGTTTTTTTTTGCAAGGCAGTGGGGTTAAGTTACTTGCCCAAGGTCACACAGCTAGGTAATTATTAAGTATCTGAGTTCGAATTTGAACTCAGGTCCTCCTGACTCCAGGGCCAGTGGTCTATCCTCTGTGCCACCTAGCTGCCCCCAGTTCTCGCATTCTTAATGGTGAAAGCCAAAGTGATGCTTTTAATGGCAACTGAATGAGGATTTATTTTTTAGGAAGTTTCCAGTTATTTTAGGGGATTTTCTCAGTCTATTCTTTCAATATGGTGATAGTTCAGCTAGAGTTATTCTAAAATTAACAGATTTCTTTCAAAGCATGGATGTAACTACAACCCACAGATTCCTGGATTAGATTTGAAGTTATTTTAAGGGGTCTGTGAATTTACCAAATATTGCCATTTTCATGTTTGTGTAATTTATATCCTAGAAACCAGTCTCTTGGCTTTCAGAGAATAGGTTCAATCTTGGAGGGCTGCCTTTCAAATCATATTTCTTTGGTTTGTTTTGCCCCCACCAAGAATTTCTTCTGGGAAACTCAGAATATGGCTCCTATCTATATTTACTTATGGGAGTAAAATGCCCCAAGGTCCTATGCAGGCATTCAAGATAACAATGTACATTAGATTCAGAACAGCGTTTTCTTTTTACTGCAATGAAAATGCAAAATATCCCAAAGACCTCAAAGTAGTCCAATAAAAAGCCCATAAAAATTCCCTTTCTCTTCCTGAGAAGTCCTATCTGCAGCTAGGGGCATCTGAGATTGAATTGAAGTTGTTTCTCCTGACATCAGGACCTTGCTTTACCTACTTAAAAAGTTTTGGAACTCTTGCAGAAATAAAATAGAGGCTTCCTCCAGTTTTTGTCTATGAGAATATCTTTAGCAGAAATCCAAAGCAAGAAGCTTCTCACTTCTTTCTCTTTTTCCTGCTGATTAGATAATATATACCAATGGTTTCATTTTTTGGGGAAGGGACATTTCTATTTCCTCTAAAGGGGGGGGACAACATTTCTATTTCCCCCCCCCTCAAAATACAATCTATTCAGCCTTACATTCAAGGCCCTCTGTGATCTACCTCCAAGATATATTTCCAGCATTAGCTCATACTACTTCTTTCACACACTACTTTTTTGGAGGTTTTTTGGTACTCTAAGCAAAGTTCAAAGTAATCTTTCCTTCCTTGCGTCTCTCAGATGCGTCTTGTTTGGACTTCTCCCATGCATTTTATTACACTCTAATTTTTATTGTGATTCTTTGTATACCTATAGTATCTTCAATACTAGATTATACATTTTTCCAGGGTAGGGTTTTCATCTTATTTTTTCTTTATCTATCCTGCAAAGATCTATTAGACCTTTAATAAATGTCTGTTGGGTGAATATCTATTAGATTAAGGTTTTCCAAGGTAAACCATTACTTCTGAGGTAGGGGAAATATTGTACAGAATATGTTTTATAGATATTAATGAGTACCCCATTATTCCATTGTTCAAGTTATTGAGATGAGGTCAATGAACTTTTAGTAAAGTAACTTGTCCCTCCCTGAATATTCAACAGAATAATGGTCCTTGCCCTAGCCTGAAAGGATTAAGTCTTTGAGCTATGCTTATATCTCTAATTACCTCATCTCTACTCTCTGAGCTACCCACCTCAACTTACATCCCCTATATCCTCACTCACTGCTTAATTGAGCTGCCTGCCTTCCTTTGTAGGGTATCCTGTTCAGGGGGATCATGATTCTCTAAATTCTCCTGTTCCTATACCTTTTCTTAGAGTTTGTTTTTCAATTTACCTTCCTTCTCTGCTTAGGGATCTTATCTTTTAGTCTTTTTTCCCCCTTGAGCTCACATCAATGCTAAAATAAACTTTTTTGTCCCTAAAATTCCTTCAGTGTCAGATTCAGTTTTTTACATGAATTTTTTCATGAATCTTTAGCCAGTCTCATTTTCCCTGGCATCACTTCCACATGAGAAATCCATGTTAGTTATTTATCATTCACAATTTTGCTAAGTTTAGTTCTCCAATAATCATATAGGAATGTTATTTTCTCATTGAATCAAAAAAGGTTTAACAAGATCTTTCTACTATATCACCAGATTTAATGGCCTTATCATTTTAAACTTCAAATGCTCCCTAAGTCAAACAATGTCTCCTAAAATAAGAGATAGCCTGATACAATCTGCATAATTAAGTTTCAACATGGTCTTTGGTCCTATCTCTTAGCATCATCCTGTATCATGTGATTTCAGCTTTTGCATATGTTTTCCTAGAACATATCTTCCAATTTCTAGGATATGAGATGGTTGCCTCCCACTTCTAGCCTCAAACACATCCTACCCTTGTGATCCTGAGCAAATCAATTAACCCCCTCTTGCCTCAGTTTCCTCAAATCTAGAATGAGGATAATAATACTTTTCCAAGGTTGTCGGAGCAATAGAGATATTTATTAACCACTTGCATAGCAAGCCTGGAAAATAGTAAGCATTAAATAATGTTAGCTATTGTTACCTCCCACAGTTATTGAATCAAATGACATATTTGTAATGTGCATCTGTATCAAGTTCATACTTGTTTCCCTCTTCCTTTTCTCTCTTTACCACAGTTAGCTACTGGGTTTGATCTACTTTTCTTTAGGAAAGATTTCCTTCAAGGGAGATTGGTGGATGGGCCACTTTCAAAGAGAATAAAATGGAAAAAAAATTACAGCGATCATTCTTAGGGAATCAGTGCTTTATAGGAGATAACATTTCAAAGTAAGGATTACTTCCCTTTCTCTTTGAAAATGCATTTTTTCCACTTTATGTTCTTTAGGTAGAAGCAAACCTTTTCCCAGAGCTCCAAGGAGATAACTTGACTCTTGGGACAGTCTGCCCAGATGAAATGTTAGTTTTAGATTTTGTGAGGCAAACGGAAGAGGTTTTTGAAAAAAACCAAATAGGTCCCAAAAAGTAAGTTGTCTTGGTCTTGAATTCTATAACCCAGTTTGAATCCATAAATTCTACTTATTAAAGAATTTCTCTTTGCTAGTTTTTTTAAATTTTTATTTTCTCTTTTTTTTGGAGGGTGGGTAGTCTTGGAGAGAGGGAGGAGGGTGGCAGGGAGGGTGGAAGTTAATCACTGCTAAACTTGAGGTGTATATTGATCATGTATTTATTTTTTTGTTCTTCAACCTGGAAGATACTTAGATGTGTACCACAAGTACAACAATCTGTTGGATGGCACTGCAGAAAAAGATGTTGTATCTTTTCTCTCTCAAGCCCATGATCTTGATGATTTTGTGGTGGTAAGAAACCTTTTTACTTTGAGCACTTTAATGACACTAACCCCAATTGACCCAGCAATAAGCCTTTTTATAGTGTCTGCCAAGTGACCAGCACTGGATTAATCCTTGAAATTCTTCCTTTTCTCCACAGTACATTGACAGCATGAAGAAACTGAAGGGAGAAATTGCATCCATGCACATCACAGTACCTTTGGCCCTCTTCTGTCTTGATGCTTTAGCACTAAATGAGAACCTTTGTGAACGTACCCAACTGCTTAAAGATAAGCTGATTCAATTCCAAGTTGATGAAAACCGAGAGCAAAATACTAGGTACAGTTTTCTTTTTTGTAGAGAAATTGATGTGAAGATGGATCAGTTAGGAATGGGGGAAGGGGCAACTAGGTGGCTCATTGGCTAAAGTGCTGGGCTTATAGTCATGAGTTCAATTTTGACCTCAGATTCTTATTTTTCTTTGTGATATTGGACAACCCACTTTACCTTTATTTTCCCTCAGTTTCCTCATCTGTAAATAGCACCTGCCTCCCAGAGTTTTGTGAATCCCAAATGAAATAACTATAATAGTGCCATAGCAATATTATTAGTTATTATTCATATTGGATTTAGGTCTCTTGTGGCTTATACCCCCATGTTAAGATATTGGGGAAACTCAAAGATGAAGACTAAAACTTACATATTGGACAAGAATGGGATGAGATTTTTTTTTAACAGGGAAAGGAAGAAAAGAAAATGAAAAGAGCTCCCTGTCAGTTATATGGGACAATGAATAAATGACTGAACTTGAACTTACAAAGACCTGAGTTTAAATCCTTCCTCAGATACTAAATATTTAAATGACTGTGGGCAAGTCATTTAACTTGTGTTCACATCTGTAAAATGAGCATTTGGGCTTAATGTCCTCTAGGATCCCTTCTAAATCCTATAGACTTTACCTAAATAATCCTTTTTGGTGCTGACCTGTATTTTTTTTAAGACAATCAGGATTAAGTGACTTGTCCAGGGTCATATAGCTAGTGCCTTAGATCAGATGAACTCAAGTCCTTGTGACTACAAGGCTGGTACTCTGTCCATTGTGTCGCCTAGCTGCCCCCAGTCTGTATTTTTTCAAAGGGATCCCAAGTTGTCTTTTGGGTTGAACTTTCCCTGGCTAAAGACTTTTCAAATCATTTAGTAAAGCATAGCAATTAGGAAGCTTAGGTTCTCCCATGTGCTTTTCTCTCCTGCTCAGGGTGACACCTAGTAGGATTCAAGAACTAACCAGGGGAGTGATGTCACACAATCTGTCTGGCATCTTTATTTTTAGTGAAGAATAATCTAAATTTAAAACAAGCTATTGTGTATTTATGATTCACTTCATTTATGCTCAGAGAACAGGTTCAGATTCTTACCTTAAGTAACCTTGCCAAAACTCCTATAGGACTTTCTTTATCAGTTTGGGGTTTTTTTGATGTCTTCTCCAGAAATGTTCTAATACTGTCATCTCGTTCCCTAATCAGGATTGTAAAAGTCTCTGAGGTAGGAAGCTAAGATTGTGTGTGTATTGTTTTTGTATCTCTACTCTATGACTAACATCATGGATGTTAGTCATTGACCTTGATTACTTGGAAAATATTAGGCTGGAATTTTCCTTTTCTAACTGTCTGAGTTAAAAGTATATGCATGATGGTTGTGACTGCATAAAAGGAGGCCTTATGGAAGGAAGTTGGGTTCCTAGAATATTCTATAGAGGAAACAAGGGTGGGGGAAGGGGAAAATAAAGAATCTGACTGTTTACATTGTTTGGAAGAATTAAATGCAAAGCAGTTAAGTGAAGCAATTTCATTAGTATCTGAGACACCAAGTAGACACACTATCAATGCAGAAAATACTTAATGAATTCTGTTTTACTCAATGAATTGCACTTTTGAGAAGTCTCCTTTCAATAACAAATATTCAGTCTATAAACCTCTCAGAGTTAGGCAGTGTGATGGAAGTGGATGAAGAGCTGACTTTAGAGTTGCAAAAACTTGACTGCCTTTGGCACAGACTGGTTCTGTGACTTTGGACAAGTCACTTGATTTTCTGGTGATCAAATGAGATTATATTTATTAAAATGTTTAGAACAGAGCCTGTTTCTTTTCTTTCACTGTCTCAGCCAGCTCTCTAACTGTATTTGCTATAAAGATAGATTTGGTACAGAGAATTTCTTTATCATGAGTTCCTTAATCCAATGAAATCACTTCTGAGGAGTGATGATAAATAAATAAACAAATAAATAAATCCTCTAAAGATTGGAGAGTAGGCAGCATGGGCCCTAGAGTCAGGAAGATCTGAGTTCAAATCCAACCAGAGACACTTAATTATCTAGCTGTGTGACCTTGGGCAAGGCACTAAACTCCATAACTTTGCAAAAAATAAAAAAAATGAAAGGAGACAGAATAGTATATGTATTCCCCAACAGAATAAATAGATCTTCAATAGCATTTTTAGTAGCTGCTGCTAGTGACACCGCTTTTTGCTTTCTTTTCTTTAGCCTCTGCAACCAGTACAGCATGATTGCAGACAAAGTCAGTGAAATCCCACTCAATACAGAAGAGTTGGTGAATCTTGTGGCATTTTTAAAGAAGGCCAGTGAAGTTACTGTGTTCAAGCTCAGGAGGCAGATCTCTGATGCAGCCTGGAGACTGGAGTTCCTAATGAACTATGCTTATCTTCCCAGTAGGTCTAATCAATGCTCAACACATTTTTTTCTTTTTACTTAATAGTATTTTTTCAATTACATGTAAAGATAGTTTTCAACATTCATTTTGTAAAATTTCAAGTTCCAGATTTTTATTCCTCCCTTTGCCCCCGTCCCTAAGTCAACAAGCAATATGATATAGGTTATACATATATAATCACATTAAATATATTTTCATATAAGTCAAGTTGTGAAAGAAGAATCAGAATAAAAGGGAAAAATCACCAGGAAGAAAAATAAAACTTAAAAAAGTGAAAATAATATCAACAACAAACCTATCAGAAATCATATGATCATATCAATAGATGCTGAAAAAGCTTTTGACAAAATACAGCATCCGTTCCTATTAAAAACACTAGAGAGTGTAGGAATAAATGGACTGTTCCTTAAAATAATTAGCAGTATCTATCTGAAACCATCAACAAGCATTATATTCAATGGGGAGAGGCTAGAGGAATTCCCAATAAGATCGGGTATGAAACAAGGGTGCCCATTATCACCACTACTATTCAATATTGTATTAGAAATATTAGCATCAGCAATTAGAAAAGAAAAAGAAATAGAAGGAATTAGAATTGGGAAGGAAGAGACAAAACTCTCACTCTTTGCAGATGACATGATGGTCTACCTAGAGAATCACAAGAAATCATCCAAAAAACTACAGGAAACAATTAGAAATTTTAGCAAAGTTGCAGGTTATAAAATAAACCCTCATAAATCCTCAACTTTTCTATATATGTCTAGCAAGATACAGCAGGAAGAGCTAGAAAGAGAAATCCCATTCAAAGTAACCTCAGACAATATAAAATACTTGGGAGTCTATTTGCCAAGACAGACTCAGAATCTTTTTTGAAAACAATTATAAAACACTTCTCACACAAATTAAATCAGATTTAAATAACTGGGCAAATATCAACTGCTCATGGATAGGTAGAGCTAATATAATAAAAATGACAATTCTACCAAAATTAAACTGTCTCTTTAGTGCCCTAACCAATCAAAATTCTAAAAACTTACTTTAATGAGTTAGAAAAAAATTGTAAGTAAATTCATATGGAGAAATAAAAAGTCAAGAATTGCCAGGAACTTAATGAAAAAAAGTGCAAAAGAAGGTGGCTTAGCCCTACCTGATCTAAAATTATATTATAAAGCATCAGTCATGAAAACTGTTTGGTATTGGCTAAGAAATAGAGTGGTGGACCAGTGGAATAGACTAGGTGTAAAAGCAGGAGATGATTATAGTAATCTGCTTTTGATAAACCCAAAGAGTCCAGCCATTGGGAATAAAAACTCCCTCTTTGATAAAAATTTCTGGGATAATTGGAAGTTAGTATGGAAGAAACTTAGATTAGACCAACACCTCCCACCCTTTACCAAGATAAGATCCAAATGGTTACAGGACTTAGCCATAAAAAACAATACTATCAGCAAATTAGAAGAGCGAGGACTAGTTTACCTATCAGATCTATGGAAATGGGAGCAGTTTATGACTAAGGAAGAGTTGGAGAACATCACCAAAAACCAATTAGATGATTTCGATTACATTAAATTAAAAAGCTTTTGCACAGATAAAACCAATGTAACCAAGATCAAAAGAAATGTAGTAAATTGGGAAACAATCTTTACAACTAATGATTCTGACAAAGGACTCATTTCTAAAATATACAGAGAACTGAGTCATATTTTTTAAAACAAAAAGCCATTCCCCAATTGACAAATGGTTGAAGGATATGCAAAGGCAATTTACAGATGAGGAGATCAAAGCAATCCATAGCCATATGAAAAAATGCTCTAAATCATTAATTATTAGAGAAATGCAAATCAAAGCTTCTCTGAGGTGCCACCTCACACCTCTCAGATTGGCCAATATGACCAGGAAGGATGGTGATCATTGTTGGAAGGGTTGTGGGAAATCTGGGACACTGTTGCAGTGTTGGTGGAGCTGTGAGCTCATCCAACCCTTCTGGAGAGCTTTTTGGAACTATGCCCAAGGGGCAACAAAAATGTGTATACCCTTTGACCCAGCAATACCACTACTGGTTCTATACCCTGAAGAGATGATAAAAAATGGTAAAAACATTACTTGTACAAAAATATTTATAGCAGCCCTGTTTGTGGTGGCAAAGAGAAGTCAAGTGGATGTCCTTCAGTTGGGGAATGGCTTGGCAAGCTGTGGTGTATGTATGTCATGGAACACTGTTGTTCTATTGGAAACCAGGAGGGATGGGATTTCGGGGAAGCCTGGAGAGATTTGCATGAACTGATGCTAAGTGAGATGAGCAGAACCAGAAAGACACTGTACACCCTAGCAGCAACATGGGAGTGATGTTCAACCTTGAAGGATTCGCTCATTCCATCAGTGCAACAATCGGGAACAATTTTGGGCTGTCTGTGAGGGAGAGTGCCATCTGTATCCAGATGGGGAGATGTGGAGTTTGGGCAAAGTTCAAGGACTATTCCCTTTAATTTAGGAAAAAACAGATATCTTATTGTCTGATCTTGTTACCTCTTAGACTTCTCTTCTCTTCTTTAAGGATATGATTTCTCTCTCATCACACCCAATTTGGATCAAGGTACAACATGGAAACAAAGTAAAGACTGACAGAGTGCTTTCCATGGCGGTGGGCGGGGGGGAAGCAAGATTAAAGGGAAAATTGTAAAACTCAAATAATATCTTTAATAAAAACAAATTTAAAAAAACAAAGAAAAGTAGAAAAAGAAGTTAATAAATACAACTTCAAATCTAAAAAAAAGTGAAAATAATATACTTTGATCTGCATTTAGACTCCATAATTCTTTCTCTAGAGGTCAGCACATTTTTTTTTTTAAGAATAGGAGTGTCCATGGCTGAATCACAACAAAGATGCCTTTTGTCCAACCTATACTGGAAGTCTGCCTCAACCCACACCCTCCCAAGAGAACTGAGCCCCACTAAAATCAAAGGAAAGTCCCAGGGAACAGTAGAATGATCAATTGAGAGTAAAGAGATTCTTCAGCCAGGAAACACCATTTTATATGATAGACTCCATATAACAGGCTGTTTCACTGTTCAGTTCTCCATTCCTTTATCTTTCAATTGATTTTGTTATTCAGCTGTATTAGTCATACCTGACTCCTTGCGACCCCATTTGGAACTTTCTTGTCAAAGATGCTAGAGTAGTTTGCCATTTCCTTCTCCAGATCATTTTATAGATGATGAAACTGAGGCAGTGTTAGGTGACTTGTCCAAGGTCACACAGCTAGCAAGTGTCTGAGGCTAGATTTGAACTTAGGAAGATGAATCTTCCAGACTCCAGGCCCAGTGTTCTCTCCACCTAATAACAGTTAAGAAACATCAATTAAGCATTTTTATGTTCCAGACACTATGCTAATCAAGGGGAAATTCAAAGAAACATTTTTTTTAAAAAGCAAAAGTTTGGGGCAGCTAGGTGGTGTGTAGTGGGTAGTGGTGTAGTGGGGTAGAGCACCAGCCCTGGGGTCAGAATGACCTGAGTTCAAATCTGATTTCAGACACTTAATAATTACCTGTGTGATCTTGGACTAGTCACTTAATCCCATTGCCCTGCCACTGCCCCCCCCCCCCCCAAAAAACAACCCAGTTCTGTTTTCAAGGAGTTCACAGTCTAATGCAGGGGCAGGGGAACTTCTGGACTGTTGGACTCAATAATCTAGGAGCTTTTTTAGGAATGAATTAATTAAATATGTGACCAAATATTGCCCATGAATGATGTTACACATATCCAAGTGGCCTTTGGCAAAAAAAAAAAAATGGTTCCTAATGGAAGAAACAACACACAGTTATGTACAAACAGGTATATATATATATATATATATATATATATATATATATATATATATATACACATATACACATACATATACATATACATATATATATATATATATATATATATATATATATATTGAGAGAGAGAGAGAGAGAGAGAGAGAGAGAGAGAATAAAATGGAGATAATCACCAGAGAGAAAGCACTACTATTAAGAAGGAACACAAAGAAGATTTCTGAAAGAAGGTGGAATTTTAAGTGGTATTTGAAAAAATCTAAAATGGCAGTTCTCTATTTTTTTGGTTTGGAAGAGCTCTTGACATGCTTCAAAATTATTGAGAACCCCAAAGAGTTTTTGTTTATGTGGGTTATATCTATTGATGCTTACCTTGTTAGACATTAAAATGAATTAATTTAAAATTTATTAACTCATTAAACAATAATAAACCATTTCGATTACCTTAATTTTTTTTGTGAAAAAATAACTATTTTCTCAAAGAAAAAATGTGAAAAGTGGCATTATTCTACATAGTTTTTGTGAAGCTCTTTAATAGATTTAGTAAACTTAACAGAAGACATCTGGATTCTCAAGCTGTTTCTGCACTCAATCTGTTGCAATACGTTGTTTTGGTTGAAATCTATGAAAAGAAACCATCTCAAACAGATAATGTTGCTGCAAAGGGAGAGTGTATTTTATTAGGCAAACAACATCTTAATATTTTTGTGAAAATAGTTTTGATTTCTCAGTGATCCCTAGAAAAGGTCAAGAAATACCAGGGGTCCTATCTTTTAACACACTAACCAATGCCATAGGGCAGATCAAATATTGTACAATGACTTTTTATACAGCAAGCTTGGGATTTTTAAAAATATTTTAAAATAAAGTGTTATTATATTTAATATATATATTTTAATAAAAACATAGTTCTGGCTCTCAGGCCATACAAAAAACAAGCAACTGTGCAATTTGGGCCCCTTGGCAGTAGTTTGCTGTTTCTGCAATAAAGAATGAAACTTGGAATTAGGAAAACTTGGGTTTAAAACCTGATTTATATATACTTTGTTAACTGTATGATCCCAAATAAGGTTTTTAACCTTTCAGCTTCCTCATCTTTAAAATGGGTTTAGTAGTAGCAAATATCTCACAGAGGAAAAAACAAAACTTAAGGGTAGAATGCTATGCAACTTTTAGATTTTTGCAAGGCAATAGGGTTAAGTGGCTTGCCCAAGGCCACACAGCTACTATGCAACTTTTAAAGCACCATAAAAATGCTGGTTGTTATTGTTTTTTGTTGTTTTACTATTATTGTTATTTGCTCCAGACCTGTGATTTCATTGGTTTAAAGACCTCCCTATGAGGCAATTTCCTCTGCCAATGTAGAGCAGAATTCTCAGCTTAGTGGGCTCTGAAATCACCAAATTTAAATCAACAGACACATAAGAGCTGTGTGATCCTCTGTCTACTTTATTTCTATTTCTCAGTTTCTTCATCTGTAATATGGGGTATAAAAATAGTACCTACTTTCCAGTGTTATTGTGGGAATCAATAAGATAATTTAAATTTATAGTACAAAGTGCTATCATTATTATTAAACTTTTTTTAACTTATTTAAGGCCATGGGGTTAGGTGACTTGCCCAAGGTCACACAGCTAGGCAATTATTAAGTGTCTGAAGTAGGATTTGAACTCAGATCCTCCTGACTCCAGGGCTGGTGCTCTATCCACTGTACCACCTAGCTGCTTGTATCATTATTACTATTATTACCAGAATTATTTATGGTATATTTCATTTTTAGGGTAGTTAGGTAGTGCAGTTGCTAAACTATCAGGCTTGATGACATGAAGACTCATCTTCTTTCTGAATTAAAATGTGACCTCAGACACTTTGCTAGCTATATGACCTGGGCAAGTCACTTAACCATTTTGCCTCAGTTTCCTCATCTTTAAAATGATCTGGAGAAAGAAGTGGCAAACTCCTCTAGCATCTTTGCCAAGAAAACCATAAATGGGGTCATGAAGAATCCAACACAACTAAAAAAATGACTCAACAATAAAATTTTCTTTTTATTTTATTAAAGTTTTTCCAAGCACATTTTAATCTGAGCTGGACCACACTCTGGAGTTGTGCTGTCAGTTTGTGTCCTTTCTCCCTGAGTTTGATACACCTGCTCAATTTGTAAGAATGTAAGTTACCAGCTTGCATTGGTAAAGTGATTTGTCTTACCAAGGAATTTTCTACACTGAATTACAAGTGTGTGTATGTGTGCAAGTGCACCACACACACACACACACACACACACACACACACACACACAGTGCTATTAAAATTTAAAACTATACCAAGACTTTAGGGCAGTGTGTGTGGTGTGTGTGGTGTGTGTGTGTGTGTGTGTGTGTGTGTGTGTGTGTGTGTGTGTGTGTGTGTGTACTCAGTTTCTGTCTTTGTGGGACCTAAATTCTTGGCATGGATATACATATCTCTTTATATGTGTTTTCAGGTGATGACATAAAGTTGAACAGTACGTTGTTCCTCTGGCCTGATCAGATTGAGGACATCTTTGAAATCAGCCGAAATTTGCTCTACAGCAAGAGGGAACAGGCAGAGATGAACTTAATTAAAAGGTATTTGTATGGCCTAAGGAAATGTCTCAGAAATGGAGAATTTTTGGCTCCTGCTTCCTCTATCCTCCCTCCTCGTGACCTCCCCAGGGGTTCAGCTCTCAGTTTTATATTACTATCTCATGTAGTTTTGAGATGTCAAAGACCTGAGACAATGAATGAAGTGGTAATTTCTTTTTTCCTTGACAAGAGGAAAACAGATGTCAAGTCAACCCACTATGAATCAGTTAACTAGTATTTAATGATTAAATACCTACTAAGTATGAGGTAGTATGAATATAAATATGACAAAAATGAAAAAAGACCATACCTTGTAAGAGTTATAAAGTCTAAGGGGAGACAAGGTATATTCATATTGGATATATAGTGTGTTGTGTTAGAGTCAGCTTGAACAAGCTCCTAGGAGCTGATAATTTTCATTTTGAGTATTTGTTATCTCAGAAATTGGCAAATACTATAAATCAGGGCTAGATTTATTGTTTTGTTAATTGTCTAGACCAGGGGTGGAAAATTTTTTTTTTCTGGCAAGGGCTATATGGATATTCATAGCACCATTCTCCTGTCCTATTTGGTCAAACATATAATTAATTCACCCTAAAAATGCTCCTAGGCTTATTGAATTTCCAGCACTGCCTGCAGTTGCCATGGCAGTGCCTTATACATTTCCCGACCCTGGTCTAGTCTTAAAGTGATGGAGAAAATGTTAATATGCATATTTTTTTTCAGGTTTTTTTTTTTTGGAAGGCAAACAGAGTTAAGTGGCTTGGCCAAGGCCACACGGCTAGGTAATTATTAAGTGTCTGAGACTGGATTTGAGCCCAGGTACTCCTGACTCCAAGGCTGGTGCTTTATCCACTACGCCACCTAGCCGCCCCTAATATGCATATTAAACTTAAAAATATGTTTTGAGGGGTGGCTAGGTGGCACAGTGAATAGGGCACCAGCCTTGGAGTCAGGAGTACCTGGGTTCAAATCCAACCTCAGACACTTAATAATTACCTAGCCGTGTGGCCTTGGGCAAGCCACTTAACCCCATTGCCTTGAAAAAAAAATCTAAAACAAATATGTTTTGGAAATCCAATTATTAAACATCAACAGCACACTACTGCATATCAGTATATGGGTCATGTACAGTGCACTACCATGTCAATACTCTTTCTCATAACCTTAAAAAGAAACATTTAGTTAATTGTAGGAAGCTAGGTAATCACCACTATGTGGTGAAATGGATAGAAATCTAGCCCTAGAGTCAGGAGTGCCTGAGTTCAAATCTGACCTAAGACACTTATTAGCTGTGTGACCCTGGACAAGTCACTTAACCCTGTATGCCTCAATTTCCTCATCTGAAAAAATGAACTGGGATAGAGCACCGGCCCTGGAGTCCCAAGTACCTGCATTCAAATCCGGTCTCAGACACTTGATAATTACCTAGCTGTGTGGTCTTGGGCAAGCCACTTAATCCCATTGCCTTGAAAAACTAAAAAAAAAAAAAAATGAACTGGAGAAGGAAATGGCAAACCACCCTCTTTGTCATGAAAACCCCACATAGGACATGAAGAGTCAAATATGACTGAAAAACAATGGAACAACTATTAAGGACCTTACATGTTCTCAATATTACTCTAGAAACTATGATGGTGAAACTAAAAGAATTTAGTTGAGGAGGTGATGATTGATACAGATGAAAAATTAAATATCACCTCCAGTTGTCTCATGAAAGTTGTTGTCATAAATTTACAATTACTAAACCAAGTTAAAGAAAGTTATAGAAAAATCAACTTCCCATTGGGTTAGCTGAAATTAGACAGCAGGAGGAGAGGAATAGATTCACCTATAAGGGACTTAGGGCAGCAAGAATATAAGCTAGGCTTTGTGATGAAAGGGATATGGCAGATAGAAGAGGACCAAAGACAAACTTCACCTATTTCAAAATTTCATTTAAACAGCTTCTTTTGTGTCCATGCAAAATCATTACATTATCAAATCCTGTGTCCTGAGGAAGGAGGATATTATCTTTTCTTCCTTCTCCAACTCTCCCCCCCCACCCCAATCTTGGGTCCCATCCCAGCCTTTCCTAATCAGACTCCTGTTTTCAGAGCCCAGGCATCTCCTTATCCTTCAGTTATGTCATGACTTGCCTATGTTGTGGCCCTTTGGATCTCCCTCTGCTTAATTAACTTCATCCTTCAGTCTAATGTTAGCTTTTGTACAGTAGAGGTCAGCAGAGGACTGGATGTCAAAAAGGCTTGGAAGAAGAAAAAATGGGTATTTTTTTCTACTATTGCCTTCATGGTGGCTTCATGTTGGGTTTGGACAAACACCTTAACCTATAAAGGATAGGGACTTGAGCCTACTGTAATGTCATTATAATAGGGAACTCTCTAGGGAAGAAATAATAGCAACAACAAAATAAGAATGATAGCTAATATTTATATGGGTGGCTGGTGACCCAGTGGATAGTGTACCAGTACCAGCCCTGGAGTCAGGAGAACCTGAATTCAAATCAGACTCCAGATATTTGACTAGCTATATGACTCTGGGCAAGACATTTCACACTATTTGCCTTAGTTTCCTCACCTGTAAAATGAGCTAGAAAAGGAAGTGGTAAATCCCTCCATTATTTTTGCTAAGAAAACTCCAAATGGATTCATGGAAAGTCAGACACAACTAATCAGCAACAACAAAGAATGTATATATCACTATATATATAAAGTTTCTCCTTTTATCTTCACAACAATGGTGGGAGAAAGGTGCTATTCTTATTCCCATTTTGCAGATGAATTTATAGACTATGTCATGAAGTGAATGAATGGATAGATATGGTTCAAGCTAGAATTTTACAGGGACTTAGTAGGAAAAGATAATCCCTAGCTAGGGTAGAATCCTGGAGTTTCAGAATTGGAAGGTACCTTAAAAACTTTCTCATCTAATCTAATTTAGGAAAGTAAGATCTATGGAGGTAAAAGGCCTTATTCAAGTAACAGAGTTAAGATTGTTGTTCATCCTTCATTTATGAAGAGGCCTTGCCCAAGGACACATAGTCAGACATGAACCCAGTCTTCAGGGTCAACTCTCTAACCATGATTCTATGTCTCTATTTTGTGAAAAGACAACAGAACCTGATACCTCCTTTAAGGTCCATACCCCCACCCTTCCATCTCCACTCTGGTTCCTTTCTCCAAGAAGACTTTCCTGAATGTTATATATTATAATGGAAAAGCATCTGTTCAGAAATCAAGAGATCTAGGACCCTTTTAGTCTAAATATTGCCATTACTTAGCTTTGTCCTTGGTCACACATTGAAGATACCAAGGTCAACCACTCTTCCTGGGTGGATGACTTTTTGTCTTTTGCCACCAGACTAAAATGCCTCTGAGAAAGAGAATGAGAATGATGATTTTGTGCAAATCTTACTCCAATTCATTAGAAAGTCAAGGCATCACCCATAATGTCAATGGTCCCCTTTAAAAATGGACAATTTACTTGTGTGAACTTTTGTAAGTCACTTAACCTCTATAGGCCTAGCTTGTGATTATCTTTTCCTTCTGAGTCTCTATAAAATTCTAGTTTGTAGCACATCTATCCATTCATTCAACAATGAGGCATCTAATACATTAAAGACTTTGAGCTAAGTGCTAAGGATATAAAGACACAACCCTCCCCTGAAGAGTTTACATTGAACTTGGGGGATGAGGAAAATGTTTGTCCAGTTAAATATGTATTTGGGAAGAGGGAGAACAGTAACGTAACATCTAAAGGGCTTAGGGAAGACTTAATATAGGAGGCAATAACTGAAAGGAACCTTGAAGAAATTTTGGTATATTAAAAGGCAGAGTTTTATAGAAGGGCATTCCCATGGGAATGTATTTCAATAATAATAATGATAATAATAATAATAATATTTACATAGTAAGTAGTTCTATTTTATAAAGCTAAATGCCTTACAAATATTACTTCATTTGCTCCTCACAGTAATCATGTGAGGTAGGTACTGTTAAGATCATTCACATTTTATTGGCTCCTTTTTTTTTTCAAGGCAATGGGTTTAAGTGACTTGCCCAAGGTCACACAACTAGGCAATTATTATTAAATGTCTGAGCTCAGATTTGAACTCAGGTCCTCCTGACTCCAGGGCCAGTTCTCTGTCCAGTGTGCTACCTAGCTGCCCCAATCATTCCCATTTTAGAGGAAACTGAGGCAAACTGAGGTTAAGTGACTTGCCCAGGTTACCCAATTAGTAAATGTCTGAAGCTTAATTTGAACTCAGAACATTTTGACTCCAAAACCAGCACTCTTATATACTGAGTCATCTGACTACTATATTATCTATTACTTTTTACTGTTCTCTAGATGTTTCATGTAAATATGTCATCTCTCCAATTTTATAAACTTGGTGAGGTCTAGGGCCACATTTTCTACTTTTGTATTCTTCTAGAATTTGAACTCAGATCTTCTCAGCTTCATATCTTGTAGCTGCCTTTTGAAAATTAAACTCATGGAGAAAACACCTATTTCCTAGATATGAGATCAGTTTATGGCATGGTGGATAGAGCACTGGGCCTGGAGATAGAAAGATGAGTTCAAATCCAGTCTCAGATATTTACTATCTATGTGATTCTGGGCAAGTCACCTATTTTCTTTCTGCCTGTTTCCTCTCCTGTAAAATGAAGATAATAATGGCACATACCTCAAAGAATGGTTGTGAGGATTAAATGAGATAATAATTGTAAAATGACTAACCCAGTGTCTGACACGTAGCACTATACATATGTTATTGTTATCATCATAATTATATGAGCTTGCAAAAAACCAAGTCAGTCTAGGTTACCTGATTTCACAATTGTTCTTTACTAGTAGTACTAAATTCAATAAGTATTTATTCAGGGCAGCTAGATGGTACAGTGGATAGAGTAACTGACCTTGGAGTCAGGAAGATGGGAGTTTGAATCCGTAGTCAGACCTTTACTACCTGTAAGACCTTGGGCAAGTCACTTAATTATGACTGTCTTATATCCAGGGCCATCTCCAGTCATCCTGATTCACATCTGGCCACTGGTCCCAGATGGCTCCACGGTACTCCTTCACTCAAATGCAATTCATATGCTTGTCATTCTTCAAGAATTTAGGACAACCATTATTAAGTATTTATTTATACAGAACCAACATTATATTAGGCACCTCAAGAAGTATATAAGAGGGGTGGTAGGTGGCACAGTGGATAAAGCACCGACCTTGGAGTCAGGAGTACCTGGGTTCAAATCCGGTCTCGGACACTTAATAATTACCTAGCCGTGTGGCCTTGGGCAAGCCACTTAACCCCATTTGCCTTGCAAAAAAAAAAAACCAAACAAAACCCTAAAAAAAAGTATATAAGAGAACTATAGGGCTGGGCATAAGTTTGACATAGAAAAAAATAAACACCATTATCAGGTCATAGTATTTGAGTGTCTTATATGAGTGGTGCAGAGGAACTCAGACTTATATACCAGGTATATTTAATGAGAATCTATATGTGAATTGATAATTAATTTAGGAAATTAAAAAAATTATGAAATGGGGGCAACCATATTCAGTTCTTTGGGTACTCTCTGGGAAAGACCCCGATGGCAGTGAGAAACAAGGCCATAAGTACATTTTAAGAAGACACAGAAGATTTAGGGGCAAACTGTCCAGAAAGTATGGAGATCAGGTGAATAGAGGCAGATGACATGGATATTGGGGGGGGGGTAGGGAAGGAAGGCAGACCCAAATAGGGAAGGGAAGAGGCAGAGAATATCATTCATATAACCATGGATTAGAGTTGGGAACAATCCAAGATGGAAGGGGGTTTTGGAGGGGCAAGAGTTTAAAGTCTCATTTTTAAAAATAGGGTTTTAGGGGAAAAAGACTAACTTTTATCTATGCTGCCTTAGGATTAGTTCATTTACACAATCCAAATCATCTCAAAGGTTTCATAAAGTTTTAAAATTAATATGGCCAGGGGCAGCTAGGTGACACAGTGGATAGAGCACAGGCCCTGGAATCAGGAGGATCTGAGTCAAATCCAACCTCAGACACGTAATAATTACCTAGCTGTGTTACCTTGGGCAAGTCACTTAACCCCATTGCCTTAAATAAAAAAAATTTTAAAAATTAACATGGTCATACCATCTCAAAATTATTAACACCTTTTGGTGATTTGTGGATGTCTGGAATTTATCTGAGATTTTTATATTATAGGATCAAAAACCTTGACAGCAAATTCTAGATAGCTTCCCCTGATTCTACATTCATTACCAGGATGTGATTTTTGGTTAATATATGATAAAATTTGTTAATCATAACCCTTTGATCTTTGGGACAGTTTGTACATGTCTTCCTCTTAGCAATCTTATTTCCTGCTGTTTCCCATTTATTCATTTGTTTGTTTGTTTATTTACTTATTATTTATTTATTTATTTGTATCCTGTCTACTAATAAACTTTCTACAATGACTAGAAGCGGGTAGGGGTGGTGGTTGGTAGCAATCAAAACAAAATACAGTTTTAAAGCCACCTATAGGAAAGCTAACTTCACAGCAACAGACACCTAGCTAAGATCTGTCAGCATTGTAGAATGAGAGCTTGCTAAATAGCAAGCACTCTCAAATATGTGATGCTTTGAAATAGGAAAATAAGATATTTCCTCTCCTTTCTTCTTTGAAGGGGTATGTAGATGAGAATATAGTCCATACAATGACTTTGAGTATCTCAGAAGAGAGTTGTTTGATCTCTGGGAGGATATTCTTTGAGCATTCTATTACTTACTATTCTGTAATTGATCTAAATCTAACTTTTTCTTGAAACAATCTTGGAGAAGAAGGTAAAGGATAATTATTCTCAGTTTCTTAATCATTTTTAATTGGAGCTTGAAGGCCAATTTTGTCTACAAACTTCACCATGCTTGGAATGTCAATGGCTCACAGATGATTACCTCTACCTTCCCTGATCCCTATGATCATTTGCTATCTGCCCAGATGAAAAGCCTTTTCTCCAACTAACTCTTTTTGCATTGTCATCCATATCAGCCCTACCCTTTCTTAGTCTGTACTTTCTGGAACACTTGCTATGCTGTTAATAAACTTACCTTCATCATCCTTCTAACAATCGTTCCAGTTTTTATCAACCATAACTTGGCTTTTTCCTAGAGACAACTTAAACCAGAAGAACACTCCTCCCACCATCAGTCATCACTGTATTCTACTTTGAAGTATATTCCAAGTGTGTCTATTATGTTGTCTGAATTCTTGTTACTATCATCTTTTCTAGATCATTTTTGTTCCTTCCTTCAGTGAATAGCTTAAAGTCTTCCTCTTCATCCCAATTCCCTTTTCTCTTTAATGACTACAATATGTATATTGATGTTTCTTTGGATTCATCAGTCTCTTCATTCCCATTGACTTACAGCTCCACAGTATCTCAGATATACACAAAAGTTGGCTTACCTTAGACCTCACCACTACTCAAAATTACTTCCAATCTATTATTTTGAACTTAGAATGATCTTAAAATTAGAAACTCTCCTCTCTAATCATAATCTCTTGCCCTTCCATCTCTCTCTGTCTCATTCTTCTTAAATATGTGTTCCATTTTCACTTCCAACTCAACTCTTCTCTATTATTCTAGTCCATCACTCCAGTTTGGGCTTTATTTTCTTCCCAGCATTGTCTTGACTCTATACTTAACCATTTCACCAAAGCACAATATTTTATCTTTGTGTAACTTTCTCCTTCCAATTTCCCTCCAGTGTTCTTGCACTTAAGTCATCCCTACTACTTTCTTCCCTCCTACTCCCATACCTTTGAAAAAAAAAGAGAAAGTCATATAGTGATACTGATGAATTTCACAACAAATTTAGATTCTCTGACCTCAACTGAGTCCTCCCCGTTGCATTACATCCTTTTATTCATCTCTGATTCTCTATCACATTCTGAGGCAATTATTCCAAACCTTTTCTCTCTTCAAATCATCAACCCCACTTTTCTCAGGAGATGACTTCATTCTTTGTTTTATTGAGAAAATCAAATCTACCTATACCTCTCCCATACTTCACCCCTCAAAACTACTCCACATCATCTATTTTCCTTATCAAAGTTAAACACTTTACTTAGACTCTCCAATTTTAAAAAATATTTTATTTGTTCTTCCAACTACACGCAATGGTAATTTTTTTTACTAATCCTTTTTTTACAAGGTTTTAAGTTTTACATTTTTCTCCCTCCCTCTCCTCCCCCTGATAGAAAGCCATCTGATATAGGTTCTACATTTATTATTATAATCATGCTAAACATGGATCCATATTGATCATGTTGTGAGAGAAGAATCAAATCCAAATGGAAGATTTAGAGAAAAAATGGCATAATATATAAGAAAACCTTTAAAAAATTGAAGATAATAAGCTTTGGTCTTCATTTAAATTCTACAGTTTCTTCTCTGGGTATGAATCATCTTTTCTAGCACAGGTATTTTAAAATTGTCTTTGATTATCATACTGCTTAAATGAACAAGTTCATTATGGTTGTTCATAACCCCATGTTGTAGTTAATGTGTATAATGTTCTGGCTTTGCTCATTTCACTCTGCATCAGTTCATGCAAATCTTTCCAGGCTTTTCTGACATCTTGACCCTCATGAATTCTTATAGAACAGTAGTTTTCCATCACATACATCATATACTACAGTTTGTTCAGTCATTCCCCAATTGATGGTATCTTCTCAATTTCCAATTTTTTGCCACTACAAAAAAAGAGTTGTTATGAATATTTTTGTACATGTGGAATTTTTATCCTTTCTCATGATTTCTTTTTTTTTCTTTTTTGCAAGGCAATGGGGTTAAGTGGCTTATCCAAGGCCACACCGCTAGGTAATTATTAAGTGTCTGAGGTCAGATTTGAACTCAGGTACTCCTGACTCCAAGGTTGGTGCTCTATCCATGGTGCCACCTAGCCGCCCTCTTTCTCATGATTTCTTCAGGATACAGACACAGTAGTAATAATCTGGAGTAAAGAGTATGCAAAGTTTTAGATCAGTTCGCAATTCCACCAGCAATGCGTTAGGGTCCCAGTTTTCTCACATTCCCTCTAACATTGATCATTTTTCTCTTTGGACATATTGGTCAATCTTATACGTAGGAGGGGGTACTCAAAGTGGTTTTCATTTGCATTTCCTTAATCAATAATGATTTAGAGCAATTTTTCATATGACTATAGACAGCATTGATTTCTTTGTCTGAGAATTGCCTTTTCATATCCCTTGGTGATTCATAATTGGGGAACAACTTGTTTTTTTTTTTTTTTTTATAAATTTGACTCAGTTCTCTATATATTTTAGAAACAAGTCCTTTGTCAGAAACATTAGTTGTAAAAATTATTTCTCAACTTTCTACATTCCTTTTAATTTTTATTGCAGTGGTTTTGTTTGTGCAAAATCTCTTAAATTTAATCAAAATCATCCAGTTTGTTTTTTATAATGTTCACTATCTCTTCTTTGATCATAAATTGCTTTCCTTTCCATAGATCTGACAGATAAATTATTCTCCTATTCTCCTAATTGGCTTATAATATTACCTTTTTCTCTAAATTCTAAACTGATTTTGACTTTATCTTGGGTGTGAGATGGTAGTTTATGTCACATTATCTTACAGTTTTTCTCAACAATTTTTATTGAAGACTGAATTCTTATCTGAGAAGCTGGAATCTTTGAGTTTATTGAACATCAGATTATAATAGTCATTTATTGCAGTTTCTTTTTTTGCAACTAATCTATTCCACTCTATTCCTCAGCCAGTACAAACTGATGCTTTATAATATAATTTTACCTCTGGTATGCATAGAGCTTTACATTTTTTTCATTAATTCCCTTGATATTCTTGACCTTTTGTTCCTCCATATTACTTTGGTCACTATTTTTTTTTTTTGCTTTTTGCAAGGCAATGAAGTGACTTGCCCAAAGTCACACAGCTAGGTAATTTTTTTTTTAGGTTTTTGCAAGGCAATAGGATTAAGTGGCTTGCCCAAGGCAATTATTAAGTGTTTGAGGTCAGATTTGAACTCAAGTACTCCTGACTCCAGGGCCAGTGCTCTATCCACTGTACCACCTAGCTGCCCCCTAGTTACTATTTTTAATAGCTCACTAAACTAATTAGAAGTTTGATTGACATGGAACTGAATAAGTAAGTTATTTAATTTAGGCAGAATTGTCATTTTCATTATATTAACTTGGTCTATACATGAGCAATTGACATTTGCTCAGTTAATTTAGATCTGATTTTATTTGTGTGAGAAGTATTTTATAATTTTCATATAGTTTCTGAGTCTGCCTTAGCAGTGGACTACCAAGTATTTTATGTGATCTGCAGCTATTTTAAGTGAGATTTCTCTATCTCTTGCTGTTGTAATATAGTTAGTAATATATAGAAATGCTGAAGATTTATGTGGGTTTATTTTGTATCCTTCAATTTTGTTAAAGTTGCTTATTGTTTTCAGTCTTTTTTTGGATGATTTTTCTAGTCTTCTTGAGATACCATCATAATGATCTGCAAAGAGTGAGTTTTTCATTATTGATTGATTCCTTCAGTTTCTTTTTCTTATTGCTAAAACTAACATTTCTAATACAATATTGAATAATAGTGGTGATAACAGGCATCCTTGTTTCACCCCTGATCTTATTGGGAATGCTTCTAGCTTCTCCCTGTTTAGATGGTTTTAGATAGATGTTGTTTATCCTTTATTTTTAAGAGGAATGGGTGTTGTATTCGGTCAAAAGCTTTTTCACCATCTATTGAGACAATTATGATTTCTGCTAGGTTCAATATGGTTTGATATGATAGTTTTCCTAATATTGAACCAACCCTGCATTCCTGGTAAAAATTCTGTTTGATCATAATATCTTATCCTAGTGATAACTTGCTGTAATCACTTTGCTAATATTTTATTGAAAAATTTAGCATTCATATTAATTAGGGAAATTAGTCTATTAATTTTCTTTTTCTGTTTTGATTCTTCCTGATTCCAGTATTCTTCAGGTGCTTGTCTTATAAATAACCATTCTCCTTCCTCCCCACCCCCCACACACACATATGACACACGACCCATTGAACTCCCAGTTAGTCCCTAGTCACTGGAGCTTCCTTTAAGATGATTGACAACTGTGAATCAAAGGGAATGGTCTATATTCCCGAAACTTCCCCTCCCTCTTTAATCTCTCTTTCTCTTAGGCTCCTAAACTAGAATTCATCAAAGGTGAGATGGCAGGGATTTCTCTCATTCTTGGGAGTCTGAGACATTCCTAGTTTTAAAAGTTATCTCCTAGAGAGTTCCTGAGCTAGAGAGCAGGTGCTAGTCACCTAGCAAGAGATTTCCTTAGGAACATACTTCTCAGAGGAAAAAAAGACCAACAAGAAGTCAGTTCTATGCCTGAAGGATTAAAGGGGTTTTTTTTGGTAATTCTCAATAATATCATATGATCATTGACAAACATGAACATTTCTATGTACAAAGAACAAAAGGAAAAGGGTTACAAGTGAAATGATAACCCTCTGCAATGTACAGTTTAGCTTTTCTAAAAAAGTATGTGACAAATTCATCATAGTAGTTCCAAAATTGACCTGCTTGTCTATTTCTTCCTCTGAATTTTCTTATGATTTCTTTGGTACATTTAAAAAATCCTTCATTGACATTTTTTACATGAGGGTCTTTTTCCTTTTTTTGTGATCTTTTGGGATATAGACTTAGCAGTGGTATTGTTGAATCAAAGGGTATGAACAGTTTTATCGTCCTTTGGGCCTAGTTCCTAATTGCTCTCCAGAATTGCTAGATCAGCCTTCAGTCTTACCATGCATATCTAGTCAATCCTCCCTTCTCTCCATTCCTACTGCCACACTTTCAATTTAGTACAACATCATCCCATACCTATTGTTAAAGCTTCCTAATTGATCTCCCAAACTCCATCCTTGCTATTCTCCATTGCATCTATCCTCATTACTCAATGAAATGTTGATCTCTTCAGAAACTGTTCCTCCAAGGGTAAGATTCAATCTACTCATGTCTGTATGTCCCATAAATTTTCCAAAGAGTAAGGAGTCCATCAGAGGACAGCTCAACATTATGAAGGTCCCTTGGGGGCGGCTAGGTGGCACAGTGAGGGGGCGGCTAGGTGGCACAGTGAATAGAGCACTGGCCCTGGAGTCAGGAGTACCTGAGTTCAAATCCAGTCTCAGACACTTAATAATTACCTAGCTGTGTAGCCTTGGGCAAGCCACTTAACCCCATTGCCTTGCAAAAAAAAAACACTATAAAAAAACAACATTATGAAGGTCCCAATACAACATATGAACTGATATCCTTTTCTGGAACTAAATCTTTTTAATTATATTTTTTGTGTCCCAAATTATGGACAGTTTGCTCCAGTCTACTGTATATATAGATTCCTTCATGTTTTTCTTCATTGGTTTTTGGGTGACCCATAATTTTAGTTCTTCTTAGTTTTGATTCTTTACTATCTAGCAGGAATAGGAGATAGATCAATTTTCCTTCATACAATTGTCAAAAAAAATCTTCCTAAGGTATGGCCAGGTCATTCCCCTACTCAAACATCTCCTATGGTTCCATATTTGTCCTTCTATACTCTGATACCATCTAGAGTTGGTTTACATCACTCCTCTTCATCCAAGCTACGTTTCAGCTAAAGTTCTCTGAATTCCATAGGCCATCTCTTCACTTTCTATGAATTTAAATACTCTCAGTGGCTAGAATTAATACCTTCCTCACCTTTACCTTTCAGATTTCTAATATTCTTTCAGTTATCCCTTCTACTGCCTTCTCTAGGATTCAAATATTTTTTGAAGCATTTTGTCCTTATCAGTCCTTTTTTTCCAGTCTTGTCAGACTCTTCATGATCCCATTTGGGATTTTCTTGGTGAAGATACTGGAGTGGTTCATGATAGAATTTTTACATGATAACTCATTTTACAGATGAGGAAATTGAGGTAAACAGAATTAAATGACTACACCAGAGTCACGTAGCCAGTAAGTGTCTGAGGCCAGATTTGAATTCAGGAAGATGAGTCTCTCTGACTCCAGGTCTGGAACTCTATCCACTGCATCAACTGTCTGTCTGTCTAAGAGACCCCCTTCCCCTTTATATTTATCTGTTTTTACTGCATGTCCCACTCCACCCCTATCACAGAACATGAACTCCTTGAGAACAGAACTTGGAAGGAGTTTAAGACAGTGAAAGAAGCCCAGAGTCAAAAAACCCAAGATCAAACTCTTCCCAGCTCTCCCACTTAAACCTTCATGACCTTGGGGAAATCTAACTTTCCTGGGCTTCCATTACTTCCTCATCTGTCAAAAGAGAGGGATTCTAGTTTGACGCTTCTGAGGTCCCTTCTACTTTCAGATCCATGAATGAATGTTTTCCTTTCTTATCTTTCAGTCCCTAAGAACCTTCCTCATTATAGACAGAGAGTAGATGTGTTTACTGAATTAACTGAATATTGAAAAGCACTCAGAGACATCAGTGATAAGAAAATAACTCAAAGTTAGATGGGAATTAAAAGTTGTAGCCATGCTTCTGAGAAAGCTAGTGTCTGTATGCTAACACCACCCCTTGTGTGGGACTCAGTCATTTGTGGGTTTTGTTGCACTTGGGAATCTATGCATACCTGTCAGGGGTGTTGCCCAAAAATGATTAGAACCTACTTGTCAGAATTTGAAGAAGTGTGGCATCTCAGAGATGTACCCAGCCCTTTTGCCATGGGGCTATGGGCATCAATCCCTGTGGTGTGCTTGGGGCCTAGACACACAAAAAGAAATTTCCCTAGAATTATTTCTCATTTTAGATAATTAGGATGCATTGAGTAAATAGGATAATCAGAATGAATAGCATAGTTCCTGGCATTTAGTAAATTCTTAATAAATGCTCAATGACCAAAGATAAAAATATTGTTCAGTCATATCAGACTCTTTGTGACCTTTTTTGGGGGCTTTCTTCTCAAAGATACTGGAGAAGTTTTCCATTTCCTTTGCCAACTCATTTTACAGATGAGGAAATGGAGGCAAAAAGGATAAAGTGACTTGCCCAGGGTTACACAGCTCAAAAGATTCTGAGGTCAGATTTGAATTCTGGAGGATGACTCTTCCTGACTCCAAGCTTGGCAATCTACCCACCACACCTAGTTGGCCACAATAGAACATGGATAATGTTACTAAAAGGTTTTTAAATCAGTCTTCAGCATACAAGTATCCTTTTGTAAGGTTTAGTGACCCTGTTTCTATTTGAGTCTGACTTTACTGGGAAGGCTACCCCCTGCCTCAGCATCAGTAGGTGCTGAACCCATTTCCCTCATTCCAAGCATGAGACTATCTATTTTGCCACATTTCCTCTTTCTCTTTCTATACTGTTTTATAGTTTTCACATTGATTGAATACAAATTACCTCATTTTATCTTTCTTATAATCCTGGAAGAGAATTAAACAACAGTTTAAATTCCACATTTTATTGATTGAAAAACTGAAAGACATGTTAAGTCACTTGCTCAAGTCAAAGTGTATATGTCTGTACTATCTGGGTCTTCTGATTTCCTGCTTCAAAGTTCTTTAAATTATACTCCTTTACATTTGTCTCTTTCAAAATATCAAGGGACTCCCCAGGGGTAAATTTTCACCACATCTGACTAAAGGTGGGCTCCCCATAGTACTGTTCATTGCAAATAGCCTCAGTAGAAACTCACCAAATGACTGGACTGTCTTTGATTCAGATGTGCTGAATTTGAGGGGAAACTAGAAAACTACTTCAAAGATGTGGAGAGCTTTAGAAAGAAAGACGTGATAAACATGGAGGAAATGAAGAACAATGTTGAAAAACTTAATGAATTGACTAGAAATCTGGATTCAGCCCTAGAGGAATTTGAGGTTTGTGATTCTGGGATGTGGGAGGGAAGGGCTCTAGTGAAGAGACCTGAGGCTCTCCAAAGTAGTTTATTGCTTGCACAGTCAATACTACTTGCAACCCAGAACCAGTTAAGTGACTTTTTGTATTTTGGGGTACATGTGACTGTAATGACTAAAACTTGGAATTGTGACTGTGCCTCAAGAAGAGATGAAGAGTACAGATAATGCTTACTATTTTTGTGACTTTAGATAAGTCATTAACTTCTCTAGACCTCAGTTTCCTCACCTGTAACTTGAGGGGATAGGATGAGATGACCTTGGTTACCTCTTCCAACTCTATATGTAGGCTCTCTATGACTGAGTCTTGCTTGGGAGGTGAAAGTGAGATACTGGGGATTTAAATATGACAAAATCTCAGAACTCCTGGACACTAGACAGCTTCTGGGCTGAGTCAAGACTAGGTGATTTAGGAGTTTGGGTAGAGGGCATCAGTGGTCTGATGGTTGATAATGCTGTTTGGTTTTCACAGTTAATCAATAAAGAGGAAGAGCTATTAGATAAGGAGAAGAGTAAGTTTCCCCTTTTGCAAGTGGTGATGACCAACAAGGTGCCTTTTGAACAGCTCTGGCTGACAGCTTACAACTTTTTCATCAAATCAGAGGAATGGATGAACGGTGAGAAGGATGGGTTGGGGCAAGGGATGCTGAACTGGGCAGAGCTGAAAGATAAAGCAGTGGGAAGGGGCCAGAAAAAGAGACTGATAGAGACAGACAGACACAGAAAGACAAAGACAGAGAAACACAGAGACACAGACAACAGAGTCACACAGACACAGAGAGACAGACTCAGAGAGAGAGAGAGAGAGAGAGAGAGAGAGAGAGAGAGAACAGGACTATTTCCAGAGTATCACAAATTAGGGTACCTGCTTCAACCTCATTCTTCAGAAGCTAAGATTCTGGATTGGTGACTCAGAAAGGCCAGGTGGCAGAGAAGAGAGAGGTTCTATTAATTTTTGTTATAAAATGCAAACACATAGGCATGCATACCTGCAGGATTATGGCTTTTAGAGTTGGATCTCAGACATCATCTATTGTAACCCACTCAAACTCTATAAAGGAGGAAACTGAGTCTCAAAGACATGATGTGAATTGCCCAAGGTCACACAGATAGCAGGCAGGAGAACTGGAAGCCAGGGCCTCTGGCTCTAAATCCTATATTCATTCCATAATAATCACTGGCATTTTTTAAAATATAACTTTTAAGATTCACAGAGTACTTTACATATATTTTCTCATTTGAGCTTCACAACTACCCTGTCATGTCAAAGCTATTGTTATCCTCATTTTAAAGATGAGGAAACAGAAATTAAGAGATATTAAATAATTATCTCAAAGTCACACAGTTAATAAGTGTCTGAAATCAGGTCTTTCTGACCCCAAGTCCAACATTCTGTGCATATCTACTACATCATCTGGTAAATGTTATAGATTTTCCATTCCCTATTGTACAGATGAAGAGACTGGAATTTAAGTGACTTGTCCAACTAGTGTCTTAGTCAGAATCTGAGTCCAGAACTCTTTTTACCTCTTATCATCCTCTCCCTTATATCACACTCTTTCATACATAGTCCTGTACATCGGCCTGTAAACTACCTACCCCAGTGAAACATATTTCTCCAACCAAAACCACCTCCTTAAACCTATTTTGTTAAGAAATATAAATGTGTTTGTTTGTGAGTCAACCTCATTTGGACCAAGAGTACTAATGGGTCTGTACAGACTCACTAGTATCTATCTTTTCTCTTCAGTGATTTCTTTCAGATAGACGTGATTAAAGGTTCATGAATATCCCACTAGCCTGACCTATCTCCCTTTTCTCCCCTCCTAGGGGAAACTGAAAGGAACCTTATAGATCTGGTCTGGGGGGGGGGGGGTTGAATCTGGAGGGTTTCCATGGATAGATTTGGAGGGATCCATGAAGGTAGCATCTTTATTGATACTCATCTCTAACTGAAATTGAGCATCTTCTCAATTATTTAAAAACATTATCCTGAAAAGGGGCCCCAAAGCATCACCAGTTTGCCAAAGAGGTCCATGACCACATGAGAGATCAAGAATCATTACTTTAATCCAACCCTTCATTTCATTATAGACTGAATTGTGTTCCAGCCTAGCTATTATTCAAGTTACTATTTATTACCTGATGCTTCTCCTTTGGGAGCAAATTTAAGTTTCAAGAATGGGGCTGTTATTGCTCTGGCTGATATAGTAGACAGACAGAATAAGGGAACATGCTTTCATTCTGCAACAGTCATTCTAGCCATAACTATTTCCACCTTTATGAGGACATCATTTCACAGCTCTTGTTAATACCACCCCACCTCAGATGGTGGCTTTGAAACCTGCATAAAGAAAAAGCCTGGGACTAAGAGATTGAGATTTTTCTTGCCTATTCATTCATTTGCATTCACAGGGGCAGATCACTTTACCTATTGGCCCTTCTGTTTCCATAGCTAGCTAGGTGATGCAGTGGTTAAAGCACCAGCCCTGGAGTCAGGAGACCCTGAGTTCACATCTAGCCTTAAGACACTAACTGTGTGACTTTGGGCAGGTCACTTAACCTGACTGCCTAGCATCCAGGACTACCATCTCCAGTTGTCCTGATCCATATTTGACCACTGAACCCAGATGGCTCTGGGAGAGAGGGTCAAACAACAACAAAGTTTTAAGACAATGAAATCTGAGGAAAGCTGTGTGAAAATGGAGTCAGATTTTTCTTGATTAGAGGGTAATTCCTTGTGACTGGAGCCCCTCTTGGAGGCAGTTTAACTATTGGCAGTGCTGAAAACCATCAGCTGCTCAATAATACTGTTCCTGATTTATATACCTTTTCCATTAGGTCATAGGCTCCTTGTGGGCTAGGATTGTCCTTTGAGTCCCTGACACTTAGCACTTTGTCTAGATAATAAGAGATGCTTAATAAATGTTTATTGATGAATGAATTGATTTTCTGTGCCACTAAAGAATAGGTGAATCACAGGGAGAATATGACTGAACAGGAAATTCTAATACTTTAGTAGACAGAATCCTGGAATTAGAGTCAGAAATAACTAGGTTCAAATTTTGTTTGATATTTTTACTAGATCTATGAGTCACTTAACCTTATCTGGCAAATGAAAATAATAATAATCTGTAACACCTACCTCACAGAATTGTTGTGGAGCTCAAATAATATGGTATATAGTGCTGGTGAACTTGAAAATTCCATATAATATGGTATAGTGGTAAAAGAAACAGTCAGAGGCAAGTCCTGCTAGTGACAGAGTGGCTTTGTGGACCAGGTGTAGATTGCTTAACTTTTCAGTACTTTAAACAGCTAAGACTTTTAAGTTATAGAGAAGGGAACTGATCTGCATTTTTAAAGGAAATTCTCTTTCTCAACTGAATCATAATTTTAGCTTCTCTGTCCATGTAAAATGTATATTACTATTGTTTCCTTCTGAAGTAGGCATTATTCAAAGAATTTAGGTTTACAACATATGACTTGAATCTCTATAACATGAAACTCTGTTTCCTCACCCCTGCAGGGCCTCTGTATACACTAAATGCTGAAGAAATCACTGAAGAGGTGGGCAACATGTGGAGGACAATGTACAAACTGACCAAGACTTTGAGTGACCTTCCTGGACCCAAGCGTGTGGCAGAAAATGTTAAATTCAAGATGGACAAATTCAAGATGCATCTCCCTGTCCTGGCTGTTGCCTGTAATAAAGGGATGAAGGAGAGGCACTGGAAACAGGTACTTTTTATAGTCTTCCTAAGCATTGAGGAGCCTCTCTCCCTGCAACCTAATACTAATTTCTCAAGTTCTTATAGCCTTGTGGAACAGAAGTCCCTAGATTTTCTTTTTGCAAGGCAATGGGGTTAAGTGGCTTGCCCAAAGCCACACAACTAGGTAATTATTAAGTGTCTGAGGTCAGATTTGAACTCAGGTACTCCTGACTCCAGGGCTGGTGTTCTATCCACTGCACCACCTAGCCACCCCACCTACATTTTTTTTAAAGGAATTCCTTTTTTTCCTTACTGAGGCATTTGAGATCATGAGATAAGAGAAAATTGGGTTGAAAGTGATGAGTAAGGGTATTTTCCATAACCCATGCTGTCCCTGACCCTGCTATCAATTCCCAGTGATCATGGGGAAAACAGAGAAATAGTAACAGCTATCATCATATTATCAGTCAGTTTGGGCTTCAAAATTTTGTCAACTAGGGATAATTATGGAGGAGTAATATGCCTCAAAATGTGGTCTGGGTATGTCTAGGTGTTTCTAAAACCCTTTCAAGGGGTCCATAAAGAGTAAACTCTTTTCATTGTAATAGGATGTTTAATTCATAATATTATAAAGGTTGATCAATATAATCCATATTTAAAAAAGCTCTTTGGGATCTTCAATAATTTTTAAGATTGTAAAGGGATCATGAAACCAAAAGATTTAAGAATCACTATGCTAGACTATGGCCATGGTCTAGTCTGATGCATAACCCTGTCACCTTTTCTAATTAAATGATTATAGTAATTTAATAGATATCGCACAGTGTCCTTTAAGATCTGCAAAACATGTCACTTATACACTATCTCTTTTGCTTCTTACAGCAACCTTATGGAATGGATTCTATTAGTATCCCTATTTTACTTACAGGGAAACTGAAGTGGAATGACTGAACCAGGCAAAGCCCATCTACTAGTTTTTCTCAAAATCTGAATAAAAATCTTCCTGACTTCATATTCCACACCCAGGCCACTATACCAAGTTGTCTTTCAGATGAATGCTATATAGAGAATGCCCAACATGGGAACCAGAGACTTAAATAACAAAAAGAGATTAGGTTAGATGCAAAAGAAAACCTCTCCATGAAGGGGAATAGCCCTGATTCCTTAGACTTCAGGTATCTGCCTAGGCTGTTACAAAGGAAGGGAGATAAGATTTTGAGTTGACCTAAGTACCTAAGTACTGTCCCTTTCCATTGGAAAAACCTCTTTTGATTTTCCTTCCAACCTTTGGATTCTATAAATACAAATAACAAATATTCTACCTAAAAATAGTTGGGATTTTTATATACACTCAAGTGAGAGGGTGATGTGTGGTGTGAAAACAGACTGAAATAAGTCTCATTGTGTGGCTACTGGAATCATAGACCCTAAGAACAAGATAGAACAGTCCTTTGGAAGAGCATTCTGGAAGACTGACCTTATAGGTTGACAGTGCTATGATTTGAGGATATTGAAAAGGATCCCAATAGACCACCATGACTTAACTGTTCCTGTCTGACCTGAAATCACAACAGTAGAAATCAGTAATAAAATGTACTACAAATATGGGGATGATATTTGGGCTTGATGGGCATTGTCAGAATGCACATACATTACATCTTGCCTGGGGAGAGAGGAAGGAAGGAAGGGAGGGAGGAAGGGAGGGAGGAAGGGAGGGAGGAAGAGAGGGAGAGAGGGAGAGAGGGAGGGAGGAAGGGAGGGAAGGAAGGAAGGAAGGAAGGAAGGAAGGAAGGAAGGAAGGAAGGAAGGAAGGAAGGAAGGAAGGAGAAGGAGGGAAGAAGGGAAAGAGGGAGGAAGGGAGGAAGGGAGGAAAGGAAGGAGGGAGGAAAGGAGAGAAGGGAGATGGACAGGACCGTGGTTCTCCCTCCCCACTTTTTTCCAAGTTTATCAACATGCCTTAGTTGCTCAGATCAACTAACTATAAGGCACCAAAAGCCTAACCCTGAAAGAATGAATTACAGTCAGGAAAATACCACTGTCTTAGAAGCAGAAAGAATATAAGACCAAAAAATCCAGGGTCACTCACTGAAGATGTTAGTGACAATGCAGTGCCCCTTTAAGGGATACTTATATATTGTGAAAGAGGGATGCAGAGAGAGAAATGCCTAAGTCATCAGAATGAACCAGAATGGTGGAATGTCTGGCACTGAGGAACCTGATGGAGGAGAGAACTGATATTCTCCTTGATAGGCCACCTGGATGCCTTGAGGGTGGGATGAGCAGGCAGAGGATAAGTGGGTAAGTGGATAAGGATAACTGAAAGGAGAGCATTATAGAGAAATTCTGCATACTTCATGATTTTGCCCAGAGCAAGTGCTATATTTAATTCAACCATCTTATAGGTGGAGTTGTAATTACAGTGATAACTCTATTTTCTCCCTCTCCCTTTCTGACTCTCACATTCACAATATACATATATATGTGTATATGTATAGATGCTTATATATGTATTTTTTAAAAATTCAAGTTGTACTTCAGAGAAATGGCTGGTTTGGGCTGCATAGTTCAGAACAATATTATAGAACAATTTTGCTTAGAAAGTTGGCACCTTGGTTTTCTCATGGGATGAAAACCTACAAGGTTTATTAGGAAAAGTGAAATTCTCATCTGAAACTCAGTTTGTCATGTCCTAAATGAATCCTTCTCATATCACCTGCCCATTTCTACCATTTCCCCCAATTACTTTGTATATATTTTCTCTGCACCATCAATACAGAATCTGGTACAGAGTAGATGCTATATAAGCATTAGCTTATTGGGATGATAGTGTATGAGGTGGTATATAGAATGCCACAAAAGACTTAATGAAAGTTTTAAGTTTTGAAAGCTTAAATATCTCATACTGTTTCACCCTAAGTAGAATGCAAGTTTCTTGTGGTTATTTTCTGTTGTTCAGTTATTTGTTGTGTCCTACTCTTTGTGATCCAATTTGGGATTTTCTTGGTAGAAATATTGGAATGATTTGCCATTTCCTTCTCCAGCTCATTTTCCAGATGAAGAAACTGAGACCAACAGGGTGAAGTGACTTGCCCAGGATTACACAGCTAGGAAATGTCTGAGATCAGTTTGAACTCAGGAAGATGAGTCTTCTTAACTCTAAACCTGGTGCTCTAACTATTGAGCCACCTAGTTGCCCTTCTTGTGGAAAAATGGACAAAGCACTGACTGGTATTAGAGGACATAGATTCAGATCTCACATCCTGTGCTTACTGTGTATTTGACTGTAGGTCACTTTTCTAAGTCTCTTTTTTCCCTATAAAATGAGTTGAACTACACGATCTCTTCAGGTCTCACATTCAGTTATGGATCCTCTCTGATGATTGGCTATCTCCCATATTAACTATCTTGAATCTATGTTGGTGCAGAACCTAGCTAGCATAAGAAGGCTTCCTGCCCTATTTGGGATATGAAGCAGAGGCTGCTTGAGAGTTTCCAATGAGGATCTTGATACTATCATCCTCTGGCTATCAAAAGAACAAGAATGAGGTTGTGAAAGGATAGGTTCCAGCTTAATTTTCCTTTGTTCTAATAAGGATTTTGTTCTGGGAGTGGAGCAGGGAAGAGGGAAAACTTCATACATGACTAAAGGAAGTCACTATTTCCACCTGATCCACTGGTGTGGGAAACACAGTCATATAATAGACTTGGAGTCAACAACCAAACAATCCTACTTCATGCATTTATTAGACATGTGATGAAGTCAGTCCCTCTGAGCTTGTTTCCTCTTTTGTAAAATAGGGATAAGCATCTATCTCACAGTTATTATAAGGATCAAATCAGTAATGTGCAAAAAGTCTCTTGCAAATCTTAAAGATCTTTATTATTATGTTAATTAACATTTCTGGAGATAGTTAATGTGAGATGTAGGAATAAGGAATACTAAAGCAACCTGATTTCTTGCTCTCTAATACTTCATAAATAAAGTGCTTTGACAATTTGGTACTGGATAGTTCTGTCTAGATAAGAAGGTAGGGAGGGTGGTTAGAGAGGTTCTCTTAAGATCTCTTCTAACCCTACCTTCTTTGGTTCTACCATATTTAAACAGGAGGCAAAATTGTGGAATTCTGAAGTATGTCTATGGTGATTATTTTGTTGTAGTCTTTTACCCTGTTCCTTCTATCACCATGTGTGACCTGCATCCCTTTCCCCATCACACCCCCTTTCCTAACTGCTGCAAGGGTCCAGTGCTTTCCTGCTTCTCCAAGTACCTACTGTCATTGAACATTTAACTCATTGACTCCTCTACTGAGGGCTGATGCCCCTCACAGGATATCTGTAAATTAGGAACCTGGAGAAGACAGTACTTAAGACACCAGCATGAACCTCTAATGGTAGTATTCTATGCTGTCAGGAGGAAAAATTGTATAAATAACATGGTGATTTTGGTATAACTTCCATTGCTTTCAATCCATTTGAGTAACATTCTGGCGTGAAAAATTCTTTTGGTATATGGAGAATAGTACAGGACTTGGGATCAGGAAAGAATTAGGTTTGAATTCTTTTTTCTAACATTTATTTAATGGTCATGGTCAAGTCACTTAAACTCTGGATCTCAATGTTCTCATCTGTAAAATAGGGATAATACCACCTGAAGGCCAATCTTACAAGGTTGTCATGATGGTCAAATTAGATAATTATGTAACTTTTCAAGCCTTAAACATATCTTTTTGTTGGGAAAATAAAGATTTCCAACCCTTCTAAATTTAGATAAGCCTTAGGGAGTTGCCAGAGACACAAAAGTTAATTGACTTGTTCAAAGTCAAAGAACTAGTAAGCCTTAGAGTTGGAACTTGAATCCAGGTGTTTATGTTACAAAGTACAGTGACACTGTGGAAAACTCATCTTCCTGAGTTCAAATCTGCCCCCCAGACACTTATGCATAAATTTAGAGATATCTCCACTGCAATTATTCACATAAGACTATTTGTGCCTGACCCTTCTGATCAGTCAGTCAAACACACTGTATCATGACTCCCAACATAGTGACTTTATTTTGGTCCTCTTCAAGAACAAAGGACAACAACCACCCATTAGTGTTGTGACCTTATTGTGTTAATCCTGTTGGCTTCAGTTTCCTCATCTGGAAAATGAGTTGGAGAAGGAAATGGCAAACCACTGCAGTACCTTTGCCAAGAAAACTCCAAAATGAGTCATGAAAAATCAGATGTGACTGAGTTTCTTGCTTCGAGCCTTGAAAGTATTATGAATTTCCAATGTTAGATCATGTTACTACCATCTAATCTATTTTCTTCCTCTGTTTTAGATCAGTGAAATAGTGGGGGTTGAAATAAAGCCAGATGAAACAACTTGTCTTTTAAACATGCTGGAATTTGGAATTAGCAAGTTTATTGATAAGTAAGTATTGGAGCTCTTCTTTAGATGATTTTTTTTCATGGATTGAAAAAGATTTGTGAGAACCCCATATCTGTGCATTTCTTTTTTTCCCCTTTTTTTGCATTTAAAGTTTCATCATATTTCTTAATAAGGTTCACAATGAATCATTAACTATAAGCAAAGTATTAATTCCCAGCTTCGGATGAATGACTGGGATTAGGAAATTGAGATGAGACAATGGGCAGCAACCACACCCAAAACACACTTCCCCAAAATCCATTAAAATAGAGATTCCCTTAAAATGAAAAGTAGGATATTTCTAAGTTTCCCTTCTACCTTCAAACATCCCTTGCCACCTGTTTCAGGTAATGAAATAATAAATCAAAGAATTTAGAAATTGAATTTGAATATTAGAATTTTAAAAGAACCTTATTGTTTGTTTCAACCCTTTCATTGTGATAGACTAGTGTGGCTCTATGTTTGCATTTACTGATCTCTGAAATTTGTCCTGATAAATGAAAAATTTAGAATTTCCTCAGCCCAAGAATATTCACTCTTAGAGAGCAAGGATTAATTAATTTTTCCTTTGAGTTTCTTGTGACTAATAATATCTAGCACATAGTAGGTACCAATAAATGTTTCCTGAACTGAAATAATTTATATAACACCAGGGGGTTTATGAAGAATTTTTCATACAACAAAGCTACAAGGTGGGGTAGAGTAAGCATTATTGTTTGTATTTTATAAATGATGAAATTGAGACTCTAGAGAGGCCCAATGTAGCTGCTGATTTGTTTCTTGGGCTCAGTTCTGCTCCTCTAAGAATCACAACTCAGACTCGGGAATGCAGGTTTTGGAAGGAAAATAGAGATTTATTAAAGGAAGTTACAACATATTAAGAAAGGGATAGAAAAGTTAGAAAAAATTTAAGAGAAGACCACATGGATTGCTGATTGAATTGGCCAGGTCAGCTGACCAGGGTTCAGCGGGAGACTGGAAGGTCAAAAGGACTGCCTTCCCCCACCCCACCCCCCTTGGATCTCCTTAAATTCTCTCCCAGAGTCCATGGGAGGAGATGATGACCTGGGCATGATCCAAGTCCCTCATTGGAGATTTTGCCTTTTGGGGAGGGGTCTCTTTTGGGTGGTCTTCTAGAGCCAATGCTCCTTGGCTGCCCCATCAAAAAACAATGAAATCCAAATAAGGGTGAAGGTCAGGCCCTCAGGTGTGGAAGGACAAGGAAGATTCCCTTTACAAAACAAGAGATTTATAAAGTTTGTCTCCAACTGATCTCATCACCCCCTATGCCCATGTTTCTTTGCATCACCAAGATCATATGTTATTAATTAGCTTGGCACACTATCTTCCGATTCCCAAATTCAAAGTCCTATTACACTTTGTAATTAGGGAACATTGTTCAGAATCTTATTGATCCCCACAAAAAATCCTATGGATTTAATAATTTTTCCATTTTAAAGATGAGGAAATTCAGAGAAATTGGTTACATTGAAACTTGAAACTTAGTTTTGTGAGTTTGAACTCTTAAGTTCAATATTCTTCCTACTACTCCTGATATTTTTAAATCTTGACTTTTCTCCATAATTCATGTCACCCTCTCGGTTTTTCTACTATAGGAGTATGAATGGCAGATAATTTAGGAAGTGAATTGCAGTCTTTGGTCCTAGGAATCCTATTCAGGACTAGCCCCATACTTCTCCAGAGCATTACTTGAAATTATCTGTCCCCTTGGAATTCCCCTCTGTGTATATGTCATAGAATTTGAAATTTCCCATCTTAGGGGGTCTTTAAGGGTCTTTAGGATAAAGGACTCCATAGGAAAAACAGTGAGTAAAGGAACTTTACTAACTAGGAGGGATAAGACTTTAGCATAATTTATTACTTGACATTCATTAAAAGGCTTTATCATATGCACTTAGAACAAGTCCTGACAGAATGGAATACCAAGCTGCTGGGTTTGGATGATGAGTCTTACTCTTGTAGTTTAGGCCTTCAGTATGGGAAGAGACCTAGGGCAAAATGAGGAGTTGGGCACTTGAAGAAAACGGGTGGTAGAAAGTTTGGTTATGAAGCACACAAATTTAGACTTTTTCACAGACCTTGCCAGGTCTACTAAGTGTATGGTCTCAAGAATCAGGACTCCTGGTTTTGATAAAGGAAGGAGCAAGAATGCCAGGCTTGTTCTCATTAAGACCTAAGTTCACTATCTTGAGCCTGAGGGCAAGCGACTGCCTTAGCCTCAGATTCCTCATCTGGAAAATGAGACTGAGGTAGCTAGGTGGCATAGAGGATAGAGTGCTGGGCCTGGAGTCAGGAGGACCTGAGTTCAAATCCAGATACCCAGGATGGATCTACTTTACCTTGATTGTCTCAATTCCTTATCTGTAAAATGAGCTAGGGAAGGAAATGGCAAACCACTCCAGTATCTTTGCCAAGAAAATACCAAATGAAGTCATGAAAAATGGCTGAACAACATCAAAAAAGGCTAAAAATTACACCTATTTTCCTGGTTTTAGCAAGGACCAAATGAGATAGCTATGTAAAATACTTTGCAAACTCTAAAGGGATATATAAATGCTAACTATAATTATTATTGTTTGTAAGTCAACAAAAATTAAACATCTACTATGTGCAAAGATTAGGAAAGTCTTGAACCCTGAACTTCGTTTTCTCCTTTATTAAAAAGGGAATGATAGTTTTTCTGCCCTCCCTATTAGATTTCTTTTGTTCATTTGTATGTAATTAACACAGTTATCTGTGTGGGAAATATTTGCCTTATTAATTCTTTGTGGTGACATTTTTATCCCAAACTGGCTTTCTCTGGCTATGAGCACACTCCTGGGCTGGCTGCCACCCTCTCTTAATCCAAGTGTGCTCAGGGAAGAAAAACTTATTTTGGTATTATCTTTAGTAAGCCATAATTAGAAAAGGAAATCTGATGATGTCTTTTGGATTAACGGTTGTTTGAGGTTCTCTGCACCACTGATTCCATTAATTAGTATTATGGATAATTGAAAGTTCATGTTCCTGTTTTCTGACATAAAAGTGTTAATTGTTTTAACATAAAACAGTTGTCCCAAATTCCACCCTAGAAATTTAGTGCCTGTCATTCCATGTGAGTTACAGAAAGAGTGATGATTATTTTTTCCCCAGCAAAGTTTGGAGCTGTAAAGCAATATAAAAAGAATGAGCAATAGGTACATTTAGGAGACATGGATTTTGGTTCCAAATCTGGCATTAATTAGCTTTTTGACTTTGATCAAATTGCTTCATCCATATGCCTCTATTTTTTCATCTGTAAAATAAGAGTATTGTATGATATGTCTCTTATGGTCCTATTCAGCTCCAGTACTCTGTAAAATATGATTTATTTGGCTTCATAAAAAGAAGAAAATTAATTGTCCCTTCTCCAACCCATCCCAAGACATTCCCTTATACCTGTAAGCCCAGATAATGGAATTATACCAGCTAATGGTGAATCTCTAAAGCTCAGGAGTTTTGAGCTGCTCTAGAGCTAAAACTGATCCAGATCAAATCCAGAATTTTATATGGTAAACCTCTAGAAGCAAGTTACCAGGTTGCCTAAGAACAGGTGTGTTAGAAACAGAACCTCACATTGACATTCATTTAAAATTTTTTTTGAGTTCTGAATTCTTTTCCCCATTTAACCCCTCCCCATCCATTGAGAAAGAAATATGATACCAATTTTATTCATGTGAAATCATGCAAAATATTTTCATATTAGCCATGTCACACACAAAAAAGTAAGAAAAATAAAGTAAAAAATTATATTTCCATCTGCATTAAGACTGCAGGTGGTGGGGGTGGCTAGGTGGCATAGTGGATAAAGCACTGGCCCTGGAGTCAGGAGTACCTGGGTTCAAATCCGGTCTCAGACACTTAATAATTACCTAGCTGTGTGGCCTTGAGCAAGCCACTTAACCCCGTTTGCCTTACCAAAAAACCTAAAAAAAAAAAAGACTGCAGGTGGATAGCATTTTAAAATGTGTGAGTAAGCAGGGGCAGCTATGTATTCCAATGAATAGAGAGTCAGCCCTGGAATCAGAAAGACCTGACCTATACCTATTACAGTTCTGGAAGAGAGCTTTGAACAGCTTTATCAGCCTTAGAGCTAATTCACCCTTCCTTAGGCAACCTAGTAACCTCTGCTTCTAGGGGTTCATCCTATGAAATTCTAGATGACCCTGGACAAGTCATTTAACTCTATTTGGCTAAGTCAAACTAGTAGTATTTTTGCCAATAAAATCCCAAAGGGATTCATGAAGAATTGGATATAATTGAAGACTAAACAACAAGAAGTGGATAAAGGGTACTGGATATGGTTAAAGCAGCAAAGAATAAGCATAAGCCCTGTGACTTAATTCAATTCGACTAAACATGAATGACACACTGTGTGCAAAATACAATGTTAAGCCAAAAGAGAATAACAAAAACTCCCCAAGTTCATAGACAATATAGTCTTGTGGAGAATGTAAATTGTTGGCACATATAACTGTAATGAAAGAGAAATGGTAAGGATAGTAGAGAGGGGATGGATAAGTTATTTCCAGCAGATTAGACCCTAAAAGAAATCAGGTCATGGGGAAATGGACAAGAAATAAAAGTAGAAAATGACTCCAAGACCTGAAATTTCTTCAGAGCTTTGTATTTTTTCTGCTATGAGATGCATCACTTTTCTGATAGATTCTGTAGAGGTGGGTCAAAATAGGTGTTAATAAGACCAAAAGCTTTCTGAATTTCTTCACAGCTATGTTAAAATGTCTCTTCTGGGTTGTTTTCTTTTTCTTCTTTCTTTCCATTTAGACTTGAGCCTATTAGCGTAGCAGCCAGTAAGGAATATTCCCTGGAGAAAAACATGGATAAAATGAAGTCGGAATGGGCCAACATGATTTTTAGCTTTTCGAAATACAGGGACACGGTGAGCAAGTCAGACATTCTGACTGTCATGTTTTTATAGAGATGTTGGGGGAAGGAACCAACTCACAATCATTCCTTTACTAAGTTTTGAACATTAATGCGGTCTTTTTTTATATATTCTGATTATTTACTTGTCAAAGGGTGAGTTGCTACAACCTGGAGATTTGTAGGAAAAAAACCCCAATAAACTTATTGGCCATAAATGGTGAATTGCTACACCAGAAATTCTGTAGAAAAAGAACAAGAAACTCACAGAATATAAGGGAATATTGGTGCAATCAATTGATGAACAGTTTTTTTTTTCACAGTACTCTCTTACTTTGTGGCAAGCACTATTCTAGGATTATTAAAATACAAAACTGAAAAAAAAATTCCTACACTGTAGGTCCCTCACTTTCACTCAGAGCAGCTATTGAGGGAGACTACATGTTCAAAAAACAGAAAGATCTCCAGATGTAGAGTTAATGGACCTGAGTTCTAATCCTGCCTCTACTACTTGACAATTTTATGACTTCTGGCAAATCACTCACCCATAAAATGAGTGAGATTTCTTTTACTAACTCTAGATGGATGTATCTAAAATCTATGATCCTCTGGTACTTAGGCTTATTCAGGATCCAACCCATAATATTTGTAAATTACCTAACAAAGTGCCTGACATATAGTAGGTGCTATTTAAATAAATGCTAGCTATCATCATCATCATCATCATCATCATCATCATCATCACCACCATGTCATTTAAAGGTAAATATACTACATTATGGACATTCAGGGTCATCACTAGTTTGTGACAGATGACTGGTTATATCTTTGAGGTGCTTTGTTAGATTTATGCTTGTGGGTGCAGGCACATATTAGTTAGTAATTGATCCCTGAATTTTCTATCCTTACAAGACAAATATATACAGGAAGGACAAGAAAGACGGGGATGAAGACTTCTCTTCCCTTCAAAAAGACCCCCAAATGGCTTTGTTTTACCTTTTTGTACCAAGTTTTCTATTTTTAAAAAATGGCCTTGATGTTCATTTCAAGTTTATTATCAGATCATGTCTTCTGTAAAGCAATGTCTTTTTTTTTGTCTGTGTGTCTCCCTAATGCCTACCCAAAGTGCAGCAATTGTGGAATTTAATTGAGTTGATTGTACCTGTATACACATATTGGAAGGAAAGGAGAGTGGAGAGAATATTTCATTTTTCCTGACCTGCCACCTAACTAGGGATGTTCCTGTGTGTATGCATGCTCATCTATTAAAATTCACATTTGTTGAGCACTGGAATAAAAGATTAATGATAGTGATAATCCTCTATATTTTTACAGCACTTGTATTTTTCCAAGTGCTTTGAAATGCATTATCTCAATTGGATTAGCTGTGATCTCTGTGCACATATTTATGCTATGATCATAATGGAGATGGGAGTGGAAAAATTAATCACTTAAAATCTATCTTCAAGGAAGAGAATAAATATTCCATTATATATGAGCATAAAGATTATATGTAACAGAAATTGATTCTTACTCACTGAGACAGAAACAGGACCAGAGTACTTCTTACCAGCTAGATGGTACAGTGGATAAAGCACCAGTAAGGAAGACCTGAGTTAAAATTCTTCCTTGGATACTTCCTAGATTTTTCCTCATCTATAAAATGGAATAAAACTAGCGGTAGGGTTGTTATGAGGAACGAATTGAAACAATAATTATAAACTGATAAAGCACAAGTGCCTAGTACATAAATGCTTTTAAAGTTTTGACCATCAGAAGGCAGAATATGAAACATCAGCCCTCAGGAAAAGTAGGGGAGCCAAACATCAGACATTCCAGTAAAAGGAGTATCCTATTAGTTATGCTAAAGACTTTTTTCTCTAGCTTGGATGTGACCTCACCCACCAGCTCTGCTCTTAAAGATCCAAAAAAAAATTTTAAAAATACACACACATATAGGGTAAAATTCACTATTCACAATACATATATGTGAATATATGTATGCATATATGCATGTACATACATCTATAGATATATAATATCTCCTTTTGAGACAGGATATGTAGGTGGGAAGAAGGTGGATTTTTAGTAAAAGAAAAAAGTTTAAAGTTTATAAATCCTTTAGCATATCTTATTTTTTCAATCAATTGTTCACATTTGTTAAGCTCCTATTCTGCAGTTTGAGTGGGTGTGTGCCTGCTTGTGTCTTATTAGATAGGATTAGGAAAAATGAATGAGTTTCTGGGAAATATTCAAAGTCCTATGAGTTTTCTTTTGAAATCTTAAAATGATTAGGGGAAGGGAGATTCCATTCAGTAATTTATACAGTAACTGCAATTATCTCACAAAATGGAGTAATGATATTCTTCTCCAAATCCACTTTCAACTTTATTTTTGTTATTTTTGTTTTTATTAACATAAATGACTTTATGGAACATTTTGTTCTTGCAATATTCTTATGTGAATGGGGGTGTGTTTGTGTGAATTTTTGTATTTGTAGGAAATGAATATCCTGTGTTCAGTTGATGACATTCAGCTATTACTTGATGATCACGTGATAAAGACACAGACCATGTGTGGGTCACCTTTCATCAAACCGATAGAAACTGAAATTCGGGTAAGTGGCCGTGGGTTGGGGAAAAAAGTGCTCTGAGTTCTTCCTCCAAGATATGAAACTTCCATAGACTCAGCTGCTTGACTTGAATTACTCTCCTGTTCCCTATGTCCTCCAAGAATTTTGGTTTCCTGGGAAAAGGAGTCAGCAAATTAACCAATGGTTGTGGGAGACATAATCACCTTTTTGAGTTCATATAGTAGTTACTGCTGCCTATATAAATCTACCATAACACAGAAATTATAGAGGTTAAAAAAAATCTAGATTTTATTATACTTCAGCACAGACTCAGGCTTCAGAAAAAAATAACCCTGAACAAAGATAAGGATTCTAAAGAAGCTTTTTATTGACAAAATTATGGCAAAGAGATAACTCTTATATTTAATTCTTATATGTAATCTTGTCCCTTTTTTATGCTGTAAAAGTTTTTTAAAAAGACATTGATAATCCTGTGCTTTCTTCAAATATCAAAATGTTGAAAAAAATGTGGTTAAATAGAATCATAATCTCATATATCCACTAAGGAAACAAATATAATTAAACTTTAGAGTTAAACTAAGATTCTAGATCAAAGACTGAGTTTACAAAATACTATACTATCAAACTACATTTTTTAAAAGTTACAATGGGCTATTTCAGAGAAAGACATTTACATGTCACAAAGATCTGGAGTCAGGAAAATTTTCCACAAATAAAATCTTTTTTGGGGAGGCTTTAAAGATTTTGTATTCCCTTTTTTCATTTAGTCCCTTATCTCTGGAAGATCAAAAGTCTTTAAAGATTAGTATTTCATGAGTCAGGTGAGGTTTATATTAACAGAAAATAGACTTTCAGTTAACCAAAAGTTGCAGAAGGAATGATCCTGAACCCTGGATAACAAAAATTAATAAAATAAAAAATAAAAATTCCCATCACACAACCAATTACCAAGCATTTGTTAAGTGCCTTTGTTCCAGGACTAAACTAGTTTAATGGTCCAAGATCCCCCCAAAACTATTGGAAAGCAGAACATGATGTCTTTTTCTATCTTCTTTCAAATGCACAGAGAAGGGAAGATTAGAAATGAGGAGGCTCCTCCAGTCCTGAGACCAAAATCTCTGTCTTTAGAGGGAAATTTGAAATTAATAAATATGAAGTAGTGTGGTGTGATGGAGTAGTCCAGAAAATCTGACTTTGTCTAGGCTCTGACAGGTAACTATGGGACCCTAGTTATGTTACTTAAGATCTCAGTGTCCCCAGGCAACTCTCTAAATCTAGCATCAGTAGAATAGCTTTACATCTGAATTTATTGGAGAAACAATGTTGCTCCCCTCCCATGAATAACAATGGTTAACTTTTATCTAGTGTTTTAAAGTTTGCAAAGCACTTTTATACCGTGCCATATAGCTTGATGACCCAATGGATAGAGCACCAGACCTGGAGTCAGAAAGGCTCCTTTCCGTGAGCTCAAAACTGATCTTTATTAGCTGTGTAACCCTGGGCAAATCACTTTACCCTATTTGCCTCAGTTTCCTCATCTGTAACATGAGAAGGAAATAGAAATGACATAAGACTCCCAGTATCTTTGCCAAGAAAATTCCAAATAGGTTCAAGAGTTGGACATGACTAACTGAGAACTAAATTACACAATATTTCATTTGATCCTACACTTGGTTTTAGAATGCTGAAGATCGAGGTCAAGTCCTGCCTATGACTCATACTTTGGTGATTATGTCAAAATCCTAACAAAATTTCAAGAAAGTCTTTTCAATCTAAGTTACAGATGAATTGTTAATCTGTATCTGTGAAGGGAATTTCCACAGAATCACAGTATCATTTAATTTGGAAGTCAGAAGAGACCTCTGGGCCTTCAGAAGGAAATCTCTAGTATAAAGGGAAATTTTTTCTGACCTTGAGCCTAAATTTTTCTCTTGGCAGCTTCCATTCATTTCTGTCTCTGCCCTCTGGAGTCAAACAGAACAAAACAAGTCTAAGCTTTCCTCTTCCAGAAAACCCTTCAAATACTTGAAGACATCTGTCACACCCCACTTTCCCATTGTCATTACCCTCCCCATCCCCAGTTTTCTCTTCTTTAGGCTAAATAGCATTAGTTTCTCCAACTGATTTTCATACAGTATAAATTAGAGGTCCTTGGTCATCTGGGTCTCCCTTTCTTTGGACATTCTCCAGATTATTAAAGATTATTAAAGTTCTTCAAATCTCTGATCCCCAGAATTGAATTGAAGGAGGAGTTTTATGTGGGCAGGGTTCAGTGGGACTATCACTTTTCCTATTCCTGGAGGCTGTACTCTCTAATACAGCTTGACTCACATGGATCTTGAAATATTTGAAATCACCCAGATATTTACACAAGCAATTGCTGCCTGTCCATTCATTGCTTCTCTCTTTTCATTGCTGAGTAGATTTTGTGTACCCAGTTGTAAGAGTTTACCTTTATTCCCACTAAATTTCATCTCATTGGATTCAATATTTTTGGATTCTAACTTCATTATCCAGGTTCTCAGCTTAGCATTTCCCAAAAGCATGATGAACATGTTATCTTTGCCTTTATCTGAGTCATTGCTAAAAATGTTGAGCAGAATAGGATCAAGACCCTTGGAGTACTCCACTGCCACATTTATATGGAACCCTTAACAATTACTCTTAGAATCCATTCATTCAATACATTGGATGCATCATTAAACATTAATTGCCTGCCATGCACCTAAATTTATTTTCTTCTAGTTCACCTCTCCATTTCTACAAAAGAATATTTGCTATTAGAATGAGAATAAGCTTTGCTAAAATGGAGAGTAAACAATAACCACAGCTTTCCCTTCATCTGCTAGTTTAGTAATCCTGCCAAAAAAAGGAAATAAAGTTGATCTCTGGTGAACTTTTAAAATTGATGAAATTATGCTGACTCTCTTTAATCCCTGCTTCCTCTTCTAATCATTTACCAATCATCTCTTTGTGGATCTGTTCTGGAATTTTTCCTGGAATCAAAATCAAAAACGTTCAGTTTTCAGACTTGTTTTCTTACCATCCACCCACCACCACTTTTTGAGAATCAAGACATTTGATCTCTTTCAATTTTGTGGTTCCTTTCCTATTTTCTATAATCTTTAAAATATCACCCATATTTTGTGGGTTTTGGGGGTCATATCTGCTCGTTCTTTCACTATCCAAGGATATGGCTTATATGGGCTGGGCTATTTATCAAAGGCAATTAGTTGATCTCTTTCTAGCTCCATACTTATTTTGGATATCAACTCCCTGTTAGTCAGTGCTGTTGAGTCATTTTCAGTGCAACTGTCTTTATTCTTGGCAGAGAAAACAGAAGCAAATTTAGAAATGAGCAGCTCTGCCTTCTCTCTGTTGTCAGCTGTCATCCCATCCACTCCAGAGCAAAGGTTCTATCCTTCTTTGCTCTTCCTTTTTCTTTCAACGAACTTAAAAAACCCCAACCCCAACCTCTTTTTGTTAGATTCCTTCAACAGGCTCAGTATTCTTACAGAATGGTGCTCAGTTATGGGGACTAGCTTCTATAATTTTTTAAAAAAATCAAACTTGGTTGGTGATCTCTCTCTCTATTCATTGTTTGCATGTAATCTCCTCCATTAGACTGCAAGGTCCTTGAGAGTAGCCCTTTTTAAAAATACATATATCCCTAGCATATAGCACAGTGTCTAACATGGTAAGCACTTATTAAATGTTTATTGACTGATCGACAAACTCCCTTTTTTTCCTCCCTTATTGGAATTGTTTTTATTTTTGACTTCAAAATTTCATTCTTGAGCAAACTCCTCAATTAACTTATGATGCATTTTAATCTACCTATTCTTCGTCTGAATTCTGCTTTCCAAAAAATCTTGAATGAATGTCAGACCATGCCTGGAATCTCCTTTTACAAACTCTAAGAGAGAGTGGTCATTCCCCTCTACTCCCATCTCAGATCTCAACATTTCCATACCTGCAACAAATTCCTTTCAGTGAGATATCCTCAGTGAGTTAGAATTTCCTGCTTGTTGGTTCTCATTCCTTTTGGAGGATGAAATGATTAGTGAGGCAAGAGAGAGAGTTCCTGCAGATAGATATGTAGATAATTGAAGTTCCTCTTTTGGAACTATCTGTGCCAGGTATGTGACCTATTTTCCAAACTATTATATATTAACTCCATTGATATTTATCCAAATACTTTCCATCACCAAAGGAAATTATGTGGTTTTCCTTACATAATAAGTATACCTTCTTAATAGAAACAATTAGGTGGGTAATAAATAGGGTGCTGGACCTAGAGTCAGGAAAATGTTTGGGTTTTTTTTTACTCATTTTAGGCAATGGAGTTAAGTGACTTGCCTAAGGTCACACAGCTAGGCAATAATTAAATGTCTGAGGTCAAATTTGAACTCAGATCCCTCCTGACTCCAGGACTGGTGCTCTATCCACTGTGCCACCTAGCTGCCCCCATCTGGAAAATTTGACCTCAGACGCTTAGTATCTGTGTGACCTGGGCAAGTCACTAAACCTCTGCTTTCCTCAGTTTCCTCAACTATAAAATGGGGGTGATAATTATCAGCTTTGTTGTGAAGATCCAATGAGATTCTATTTGTAGAGCATGTAGCACTTCCTTTTTTCCTTCCCTCCCTTTCCTCCCCTCTTCCCTCCTCCTCCTTTCTTCCTCTTTCTTCCTTCTTTCCTTCCTTTCCTCCATCCTCCCCTACTTCCTTTCCTCCTTCCTTCCACCTTTCCCTTCTTTCCTTTTTTCTTTCCCTCCTTCCCTCCATCCTTTTTTCCTTCCTTCCCTTCCTCCCTTCTACCTTCCCTTCCTCCTTCCTACTCCATCTCTATCCTTTTTTCCTTCCTTCTTTTCCTCCCTCTTCCCTCCTTTCCTTCCTCCTTCCTCCTTCCTCCTTCCTTTCTCCCTCCTTCCCTTCTTCTTCCCCACCCTCCTTTCTTCCTTTTCCCCTCCTTCTTTCCTTCCTTCCTTCCATTTTTCCTTCCTCCCTTCCTTGTTTCCTTATCTATCCCCCCCTCCCTTTTTACTTAGCCTGTCTTTTGAATAAGGATGCCCTTATCTAAAACCAGTGACCATGAGTTTCATTCTCCCAATCTCAATGATGCCTATGAAGTCAAATTTACCCCCTTTTGCTAAGAAGCTCAGGAAATAACAAACTACTCCAATATCTTTGCCATGAAAACCTTAGATGGGGTCACAGAGAGTTGTACATGACTGTAATGATTCAACAAAAACAACAAATAACACATACTAAGTGCTATAAGTATGTTAGCTCATAGACATTAATTTTCATTATTATTGGTTCAGACCAAGTCTATCTGTTTAGGAGATTGCTGATATGGAAATTCCCTCTACAGTTAAATTTCTACAACACTTCTGTAATTTACAATCTTAAAAAAAAGGAGTTTTCATGAAGATACTAAGAAGTAGTGACCTGCAGAGCCTCAAATAGATGCATGTATCAGAAGGACATGAACTAGGTCTCCCCAATCCTAAAATCTGGTTCTATCTACCCGTGCCATCCTTTCCCTCACAAGTTCAAGTGACCATGGAAAGTTCACCAAAGTTTTAAGACATCCCTGATCTGTTCTAAAATGATTCCATTCTATTAAAATAGATTCTTGAAAATTCAGAAGGGGGAAGAAGGTCACATAAAATCTAAGTCTTGTGCACTAGCTGGGAGTATTATAAGAATTCAGAGAGAAATTAAAATTTTAATGAGTTTGAACTTCTTAATTCAGGAGAAGTCAATCTGGATTCAGATCTCAGTTCTGTCATTTAATCCCTATATGGTCTTAAGTGAGTCGCTTCTGGGTGAATTACTCATCTGAGAAGCACTGTAATGCAATGAAAGAAGTGAAGGATTAGAAGTCAGGAGAAACTTGCATTCGAATTTTGGTTCTCTCATTTACTGATTATTTAGGTTTAGGGAAGTCACTGAATCTCTCAAAATGTAGGTAATAATATTTGCAAGTTTGTTTACAGTTGTAAGTAAGATGCCTTACAAACCTCCAAGTGCTAGAAATGTGAATTGTTAATTACAATCTGTAAAATGAAAGAGTTGGACTGGATAATATATTAATGTCCCTTCCAACTTCATGAAATTCCTATGAAGATAGGAAATTCATGCTTCTGTATGCCTACCCCTGAAGAGAGACAAGATAGGGGCTGCAGAAACAGCTTAAATGCATTCCCCCAAAAAATATGATTTGAAAAAAAATTTCTCCTCTATACTATTGTATCTGGGCATGGTAATTCTCTTGAGACTTGTTTGGTCTGCCTCTGGGTCTGTGATGCAGAATGGCTATTGTTGTATTCACAGAAATGGGAAGAGAAGCTGGTCCAGATGCAGGAAATTTTAGATGCCTGGCTGAAGTGCCAAGCTACGTGGTTGTACCTAGAGCCTATCTTTAGTTCTGTGGACATTATAGCACAAATGCCAGAAGAAGGAAGAAAATTTGGAATTGTTGATGATTATTGGAAAGGAATTATGACCCAAGCGGTAAGTACTTTCATCAGGTCTGATGATAACTTCTACAGAGGAAAGTTGTAGGTTGACTGCATTTCTCTAAATCCAGTTTTATAAATGTATTAGAGAGGTTTGCAAAAGAAAAACAGGCAAAAATTATGTGACAAATTCTTTTCTAATGTGAATAACTCCCCTTCTCTGCATCAGTCTTTTATCAAAGACAGATATTCTTAAAAATTAGGCTTTCTTGAATTGGATGTACATTTATATGGGATTAACCCTATGGGTATTTATCTGCCCATTTTACTACAAGATAAATTATCTGGGAAGTTATATTATGGATTACAAGACCTCTGTTCCATAGTTGCCATAAATTTTCCCAGTAACAAGTTGTTAAGACCCATATACTAAGACTTCCTAGCCAGCTTTGGAAACTAAAGAGACTGAATAGTTATAGTAACTTTGGTGTTAGTATAGTATTTCTTGACTCAGTCTTACTTTTTGGGTCTGTCTCTCTAGGTGAAAGATGTCAGAGTGCTTGTAGCAACAGATCAGCCACAAATGTTAGAGAAACTCAGAGAATCCAACCTTCTGTTGGAGGACATCCAGAAGGGGCTGAATGAATATTTGGAGAAGAAACGGTTGTTTTTCCCCAGGTACACCAGGCTGGCAGTCGATATGAAACCCATGCTCCAATTTCCTATTAGTAGATAGGTCACTATTTTATTACCATAATTTCCAGAAAAGGGAATATACTGCAACATTCATACTCACTTTCTCAGTTCCCCTTTGTAGTTCATAGAACTACACTTACACAGAACTACTCACTTGCTGATTATGTTGCCATGTGCTCTGAAACTTAGGGGGTTGGAGACTTGCTTTGGTCATTGAGAAATTAAATGACTTTCCCAGGATCACAGCCCAAACTTATTTGTAAAGTGAGAACTTGAACTACTGACTCTGAAGCTGGTTCTTTGTCCACAATTCTTTTCTAATTATTACTATAATTGAATTATACTTGACAATTCAAAATATGATTTAGAATTTGGGAGTAACTTTCCTCATATTTACATGGAAATGAGACAATTGCTCCCTCCATGATCACTCTGGCCATTGGATAACTTTCCCAAAAGCAACTTTGAGGCTACATGATAGTCTCTTGCAAAACTCAAAAGAAGAATCAGGAAGACATTATAGCCATTTTATAAGATGGTAAGCTCTTTTCTGTTCAAATGAGTATTTAATTTTATTGTTTTTCAAAATTGTTTAGCTATTAACATATCTATGAATTTGTTGGGATGTATCCTGGGAAAATAAGTCCTCTTTCTTTCCTTCCATACAGCCATCTCTTAATCCACAACAAGCACCCTAACCACATTATACACAGGTGTCATTTTTGCCAATGCTATATCCTCAAATTCCAACTAAAATTGGCAAAGGGAAGGGGTGAAGAAACCCAGGTTTCTTCAGGCCATTATATATATCAAAGATATCTTTGTGATGCATCAAAGTACCACTGCCTGTTTGGGGAGTAGAACCTCTGTGGAACTCCAGGTCCTGTGAAGGGAGATTTCATTTCCCATCTTTCTCTCTGGAAACAGATTCTTTTTCCTATCAAATGATGAGCTGCTAGAGATCTTGTCAGAAACAAAGGATCCCCTCCGAGTCCAGCCACATTTAAAGAAGTGCTTTGAGGGAATTGCAAAACTTGAATTTAATGAAGAACTGGAAATTTTGGGAATGATCAGTTCAGAGAAGGAAGTGGTTCCTTTCAATGAGAAAATCTACCCACTTCAAGCCAAGGTAATATTGCCTTTTCTCCCTTCATCAGGCTATAGGAGGAAGGAAAAGAGCTTATACATAGCTTCACTTTCATAATTTTGTCAAGAGCCACACAGTGAGTCAATAGTAATTGAGAAGAAGCCAGTCTGTCAAAAAAAAATTGTTTTTATACTATTTGTGTTATATTTGTATATCATGTAAATGTACTTACTATTTGTACATTTGTGTTATATGTATAAATAGTGCACTTTGCTACACTCTGGTGGATACAAAAAGAGGTAAAAGTCCCTGCCCTCAAGTCTCTCCAATGGGGGGAGACAACAAACAAATATAAATAAGTAAATAGACTATATACAGGGATAAATAGGAAATAATTATCAAAGGGAAAGTACTAGAATTAAGAGGAAATAGGAAAGGCTTCCTTTAGAAGAGAATATTTAAGCTGGGACTTGAAGGAAACTAAGGAACCCAGGAGGCAGAGATGAGGAGGGAGCATTCTAGGTATGAGAGAAAAAAATCAGTCACCAAAGATTTTTATTTTAATTTTTGTCAGTAATCAAATAATTTAGTTTGTTGGAAGTGGGTCACACTCATGAATGATCTGGGAAAGTTAGTGCTTAAGTATAAGACTTAATTTTTTTTCCCAAACTCCTAGATCAGATGCCAAATTTGGGGAAGGAGTTTCAAACCTTTGTGATTTGAGGACCAAGTAAACTAAGCCTATCATCCCAGGTGCTCTAACCTTCTGCCCCAATCTCTCTCTCCTCTAAAAGCTTTTACACTGAAAATGAGATGGGGGAAGGGGAAGAGGAGGAGACACTCAAATTTTAGACTGATTCTAGATTGCTGAGGACTAAAGTTTTGGTTCTGCAATAAGACAAGAGCATTTCAGATAGTTTTCTCTTTTCCTACCATTAATTTGATCCTCCTGGGCACTAGAGTGGGCAGGAAAGTAGGCCTGGGGACAAATGGGTGCTGGGGATAATTGTATATTTTTGTATTCAGATTGCATCAGTTATATGGCAAAAATAATGACCAACCAAAATCAGAAAATAAAAACTCATTAGTTTTGTTCTCTAAAGAAGGATGTGGTGGATATGGGATTTTGTTCTTGTTTCCTCTCATTCCTTTTTCCAATGCACAAATCAACTTGTCTAAAATAGAATTGAAGATTTGGGGGGTTTCTTTCTTTTTTCTTTTTCTTTTTGCATTTATTTATTTACGCATTACTAAAGTAGTCTTGTTTTAAGAGTAAACATAATCTCCCTTCCCCTCACAAGAAATAAAGTGAAAGAAAGAAAAAAATTGTATTTCAGTCTGTGTTCAGATATCGTCAGCTCTGTCTCTGGAGTGGATCAACTTCTTTATCATAAGTCCATCAGAGAAGTTGCTTCTGTAATTTTTTTCCCACAGTTGCTATTGCTGATTGCATTTCTCTCCATTCATTCCTCCCCACTCCCATTTATTCCATTTTTCTCTCTCCTTTCACTTTGTCCCTCCTCAAAAGTGTGCTATGGGAAGCCAAGTTCAGACAGAACACAGGGGGACCAAGAGAACCCGAGACCAATTCCCACCCTGACACCCAACAACCACCCAGCTGTGTGGTCCCATCCAATCCCACCACCTTGCAAAAAAACAAAAAAAATGTGTTGTATCTGACTACCCTCTCCCAAGATCTACCTTCTCCTCCATTGTCTACATCCTCCCTCCCCTGTCCCCTTTCTTCTATCCCTTTCCTCTCCTTTTTACTCTAGGGTAAGATAGATTTCTATACCCTTTAAGGGTAGTTTGCTGTTTTCTCTCTGAGTTATTTCCAATGAGAATGAAGGCTCACTCATTCCCCCTCACCTTTACCCCTTCCACTCTATTGCAAAAGCTTTTTCTTGACTCTTTTACATGAAATAGCTTAACCCATTCTACCTCTTCTTTCTCCATTTCCTATTACATTCCTTTTTCACCCATTGACTCCATCTTATAATAATTATATATTATATATATATATAATAATATATATATATATACAGCTCTATCCAGTGTCTTGTCTAAATATGCTCCTCCTAACTGTTCTATTAATTGAGATGGCTAAAATGAGTTATCAGTATTGTCTTTCCATGCAGTTCAACATCATTAAATTTCTCATTTACCTTCTCATCCACTCTCTATGCTTCACCTGAGTCCTGTGCTTGAAGATCAAACTTTCTGTTCAGCTCTGGTCCTTTCCAACAGGAAAGTTTGAAATTACCCTATTTCACTGAATGTCCATCTTTTCTCTGGATGTTCAGTTTTGCTGGGTAGTTGATTTTCAGTTGCATTCAAAGCTTTTTTGCCTTCTGGAATATCATATTCCAAGACCTATAAGTGCTTAATGCAAATGCTGCTATGTCCTGTGTAATTCTGACTGTAGCAATGCAATATTTGAATTGTTTCTTTCTGATTGTAATATTTTCTCTTTGACTTGGGAGTGCTGGAATTTGGCTATAATATTTCTGGGAGTTATTTTTTGGATCTTTTTCAGGAGGAGATGGGTGGATTCTCTCAATTTCTATTTTGCCCTTTGCTTCTAGTATATCAGGGCAATTTTGATATAGAAATTCTTTAAAAATGAAATCAAGACTCTTTTCCCAATCATGACTTCCAAGTAGCCCAATAATTTTTTCTTTAGATTTTATTTATTTATTTATTTATGAGTTCTACAACTTTACCCCCATTCTTGCTTCCCTCCCCCCACCTCCCCACCCCCCACAGAAGGCATTCTGTTAGTCTTTACATTATTTCCATGGTATACATTGATCTCAATTGAATGTGATGAGAGAGAAATCATATCCTTAAGGAACAAAAATAAAGTATAAGCGATGGCAAAATTACATAATAAGATAATGTTTTTGTTTTTCTAAATTGAAGGTAATAGTCTTTGGTCTTTCTTCAAATTCCACATTCTTTCTCTGGATACAGACGGTATTCTCCATCGCAGATATCCCCAAATTGTCCCTGGTTGTTGCACTGAAGGAATGAATAAGTCCATTAAGGTTGATCATCACCCCCATGTTGCTGTTAGGATGTACAATGTTTTTCTGGTTCTGCTCATCTTGCTCAGCATCAGTTCATGCAAATCCTTCCAGGCTTCCCTGAATTCCCATCCCTCCTGGTTTCTAATAGAACAATAGTGTTCCATGACATACATATACCTCAGTTTGTTAAGCCATTCCCCAATTGAAGGACATTTATTTAATTTTCAATTCTTTGCTATCACATAGCCCAATAATTTTTTTTAGGTTTTTGCAAGGCAAATGGGATTAAGTGGCTTGCCCAAGGCCACACAGCTAGGTAATTATTAAATGTCTGAGATCAGATTTGAACTCAGGTACTCCTGACCCCAGGACTAGTGCTCTATCCACTGCACCACCTAGCTGCCCCTTTTAAAATAAATATTGTTTTAGGGTTCTTTTTCCCAATAATTTTTAAATTGTCTCTCCTGGATCTGTTTTCCAGGTCAGTTGTTTTTTCTAATGAGATATTTCACATTTTCTTCTAGTTTTTCATTCTTTTTGTTTTGTTTTATCGTTTAGTTCCTCACAGAGTCATCAGCTTCCTTTAGTTCCATTCTACATTTGAAGGAGTTATTTTCTTCAGAAAACTTTGTTATCTCCTTTTCCATCTGACCAATTCTGCTTTTTAAGGTATTCTCCTCATTAATTTTCTGGACTGCTTTTTCAATTTGATCTAAACTGGTTTTAAACATGTTGTTTTCTTCGGCATTTTTTAATATCTCCTTGACTAAGCTGCTGACTTGGTTTTCATGATTTTCTCATATCGCTGTCATTTCTCTTCCCAATTTTTCCTCTACCTCCCTTACTTGATTTTCAAAATCTTTTTTGAGTTTTTCTATAGCCCAAGCTCAACTCCTATTTTTCTTGAAAGTTTTGGATGCAGAAGCTTGAACTTTGTCATCCTCTGAGTGTGTGTTTTGATCCTCCATGGGCTCAAAGTAATTGTCTAAGGGCAGGTTCTTTTTATTCTGTTTACTTATTTCCCTAACCTTGTGCCTGGTTTTGAGGTGCTTCCTGAGCTTTTGAGTGTTATTGAAACTCTCCTGCAAGGACCTGACAAGGCTCTGACTGCTCTCCTGGCCTGTGCATGACCACAAGCACACCCCCCTGCCCTGGAGCTGTGAGGAGGGTCCCTGTTCTTCTGTGGCATTTGGGGACCCCAGACTGTGATCAGGGTCTGCATGTGATCAAAGCACAAAAGTCCTATCCCATGGATAATGGAGCGACCTTAACAGTCTCCCCCCACCTCTGTACTTTCAGTGGACTGAGCACTCTGGGAGCAGCTGCTGGGCAGCTCCTACTGGTGGCTCTGCAGACCTGCTTACATTTTCCAGGTTGGGATTGCACTGAAGGCCACTCCCTCTGGCAGAGATTTCCCTGCTGATCTTCCAAGTTGTGCTTGGTGATCCCTGGATTAGGAGGTCTAGAAACCACTTCTGCTTCCACAAGCCAGCATCCCCAGGGACCCAGGTGTCCAGTGGGCTGTTACTGGAAGGCTGAAGCTCATTCACTCCAGTGGGGCACTGCCATGCCTTCTGACCCCAGTGAAACAGAATCTTCCTATGGATTTTCAAGTTACCTTGGGCTGGAGAATTATTTCACTGAGTCTTTCTGTGGATTCTATCTCTCTAAAATTTAGAGTCATAATTTTAAGGGTTTTGGGGGAATATTTTGGAAGAGAGCTTCTGGGAAATCCTGCCCTCATGCCAACATTTTGGTTCCACCTCAATTTGGGGTTTCTTAATTATCTTTGCATGCAATTAAAATAGATAAATCCAGGTAATTTGGAAGATGGCATTTGTCTTATCAACTTTTTTCATAATTAACCAATAAGACATCCAAAAGGCTATTATAGTCTCTCTAATTATTAGTTTTGTGAAATAGTAAAGATATAACCCATTGTTAAATATCACATGTAAAAGTTTAATTTTTCCAGACTAATAACCTGATCAAACATGCCTGTGATTCATAGACAGATGACTCTTATAAAAGTTTTATATAAATGGGAAACTCAGGAGCTGTCAGTATTTCTGATGATATTTTCTTCATTATCTTTTTTCTTTTTAGTATTAATAGTCTAATCTTTTTTTCTATATTTTTTTTCTTTTCCCTACTGCAGACACCTTTATGAGATGACTCTCATAATTATTTTGTAGAGACAGGAGAGTTAAGGATGTAAGTCATTGGTCACTGATGTTCTCTCTGACACCTTTTTCTTGGTATCAATAAGACCCAGCATTTTTTCCAAACCTCTTAGTATCCCCCCCCTCTATATATTATATATATTGTATATATATATAATATATAATATATCATATATAATATATATGATATATTATATATTATATATTGTCTTTCAGTGCCCTCACATCTGTGTTACCTCCAATGCAAACCTCTTCTATTTCTACTTGGTTCAATCCTGATGCTTTTCTTATCTTTATTTTCTTTGAGTCATTTCTCCCACTTCTATAAGTAGAACAGTGGAATTAGGACTCAAGTATGGTGGTTTCATTGCCCTTGATAGAGAAAAGCTTGCAACATATTTTGTTATAATGAATTTTTTTTTCATTTTTCCTCTATTTATGATCATCCTTCCATTTTTATCATTAAATGCCCTTGAGGTAACTGTGGAGTTGGGATGTTTTATTACACTTTCTTTTCTTTTTTTTGCAAGGGAATGGGGTTGAGTGACTTGCCCAAGGTCACACAGTTAAGTTAGGACTAGGTGTCTGATGCTGGATTTGAAATCAGGCACTTCTGATTTCAGGGTCAGCATTCTCTTCACTGTGCCACCCAGCTGCTTTTTTTAAACTGGTTTTGCCCTCTACTGTTTCCTCTCTGCTTTAGAAGGCAAAACTATTGATAATCATCCACCATGCATTTTTTAAAAGTCATATTTTACAGATAACTTTATATTCTATCCCACTCTTGCTATTGACAGCTACCTCTCCATTGACTAAGGAGTTTCTTGAACTCTTTTGGTCTCCTTATTGTGGCAATTAATCTACATTGGTTAAACATCTGGGAAAAAACATTTTATTTGATAGTAATGGCATTTTGTTTGTCCATTTTCCATTTTTATCTTTTCAGTTGCTTATTTACATAGTTCAAGGTTAATGTTTTAATTGTAAACCGTATCTTTTTCTAACTATTTTCTTTTTTCTTCCTTTTTACTAATCTGATCTTAGCACCTGTGACTCAATAGTCTGACTGTAGGCAGATGGCTGATTCAGAAATAAGGCCTATATTAATAACATGTCTTTTCCTGTTTGTTAAAATGGAACCTACTTCATTCTTTAACAAGTTCATTACTTCTCATACCTACCAACCCCTTTCTTTATTAAATATAGAGACATAAAGTTCCTGTGTAATATCCAAGTCTCCCTCCTTCCTCCTAAATCTGACTTCCCCCTATATTTCTCCTCATATTTCTCCATTCCACAAAATCAAGCCCTAATATATCATCATGGAATAAAGGTTCTCAAAGGCTATGAAGAGGTAGGCTGATCACATGGTAAGAAATTATTTTGACCATGACAATCCATGAAATAGGGGAAAAGTAAAAACTGGTCCTCCATCTTATGTGGCCCCCCCCCTTCTATTTCTGTAGTAATGGTAGCAGAGTATGAGAAAATGGAACAGAGGGTATTAAGAATCACAACAATTATCAATATCAACAAACTTTAATTGGACTATTTGTACTAAAGATAAATGAATTACACATTCTTGAGGTTCTTGTGACAAAAGACACCAGAGGAAAGTTAAATGGAAGGGATGGTCCACAGATACAACTAGGAGAGGGAAAAAACAGAGGTGGGATGGGGAGGCATGTCAGAACTGATTTTATTATATACCCAAAGGCAATAAGAAATATTATTTCATGGGACAGTATATCATCATGTTGTAGTACTAAAGATAGATAACAAATATAAAAGCATTTATAAAGTACCTTAAGATTTGTAAAGTATTTCTAATCTGTCACATCATTTAATCTTCACAGTAACCCCAGGAGATAGTTACTATTATTATTCCATTTTGCAGAGTAGGAAACTGAGGCTTCAAGAGCTTATATCACTTGTCCAGTATCACACAACTATTAGTATCTGAGGCAGAATTTAAACTTTGATCTTTCTGTTTCCATATCCCTTACCCTATCCCCTGAATCACTCAGGTGCCAAATGATTTGTAAGGTCACCATGAAAATAATTGTAGCTTATAAACCACATGGTTACAGAAGATGAATTGTTAGAGAAATTCTAAGAATAAACACCCCCTTGGAATCGAGACAATATAGATTTCATTTCCCCATTATTAGAGGTACTGGGTTGGTGGGTGGGTTGGTTGATTCTTGTCCTTCATTACTGAAGAAGATCAAAATGACATCACTGTATTAAAGATGGGTTACAGTGTGTATCTGACTGTGGCTGCTCAGACCAATATGAGTTTAGAATATTCTATACTAGAGGTTGGGTACACTTAGTTCATGTGAACACTTGGGGTGGTTACTCTATAAATTTATGTATCTCATGTTTCCTTTGAACTGCTTCAATTCTGCCTTCCTCATAGAGTACAGCACCCTCTCTGATGAGGGTATGTCTTGCTGGGTGGTCCTGTGCCAGTGTTTCCCGTGCTGCACAATCAATTCCAGAGTTCTTAAGAGAGACCTTCAGGGTGTCCCTGTCATTTCTTCTGACTCCCTTGTGAGCCCTTGTTCTATTTTTCTCTGTAAAATAGTCTTTTTGCCAACTGTATGCCTGGCATCCGAAAAATATGGCCAACCCGTTGAAGTTGCTGTCTCTGTAATAATGTTTGTATATTTGGCAGTTTAGCTTGATAAAGGACCTCAGCTAATTACTAACTACTACTAACCAGCTAAACTACTGGTTAGTTCAATGACTTCTTCCCTTTTGCTGTTAAGTAGGTACTCAGGAGACAACCTAATGACATAAGATCCTTCCTGTACAGAACAGTTTTTTTTCGTCCTGCGGCTTATTTTCCACATAGAATCAGCTAGTAATAATAGTATCTCATTTTGATCACCACAATCCCGTGAGGCAAATCCAACAGTTATTCTCTCCATTTTACAGATGAAAAAACTGAGGTTGAGAGATACCAAGTAAACTTACTGAAGGGGTGTGGAACTAAAATAAAAGTTTGAGGTAGGGTCCAAACTCAAGGTTTTCCTGGCTCTAATCCATCCCTCTTTTCTCTCCACTACTTGACTATCACTAGTTCCATGGTCTGATGCATCTCTTGACATTAGGGTCTCATCTACCTGGAAGTTAACAGGGAGATAAATATGTTGTTCATTTGTTTCAGTCATGTCCAACTCTTCATGACACCATTTGGGGTTTTCTTGGCAAAGACACTGGAGTGGTTTGCCATCTTCATCTCCAACTCATTGTACAGTTGAAAAAAATTATCAGCAAACAAGGTTAAGTGACTTACCCAGAGTCTTACAGCTAGTAAGTATCTGAAGTTGGATATGTACTCTGAAACTCCAGATCTGGTGCACTATCTACTGTGCCACTTAGATGCCCTTAAGCAACAATCCAGGTCTAACAGCATACACCTGTCACAAAAAATGAATATGTGTTGCTGGGCCAGTCTTACTTTTTTCACTTTAGGATTACAAAAGGTTTAAGAAAGGAAGAGAACAAAGACTTTGAAAATGTAGATAAAACCAATAACAAAGCTTCAGTTTAATATCTGGTATTCCAAAACTAAGTTCATTTCCAAGGTCTCTACTGCAGTCTCTACTGATTCCACTGTATTCACTGCTCATTTCTGTTTGTGTTTTTCTTCCCTTACAGGGCATGGTAGAAAAATGGCTTCTTCAAGTGGAACAGATGATGCTTGCCAGTATTAAAATGGTGCTCAAAAAAGGGATTGATGCCTACACTGAGGTGGGTTCCAGTCCAGGGTCTGCATCAAGGCTGGTGGAGTTAAACTTTTAATGGGATAGATTTAGAAAAGGAAGAAACTTCAAAGGTCATCTAGTCCAGCCCCCTCATTTTACAATTAAAGAAAGGAAAATATAATTAATAAAAATCTAATAATCTAATTAATCTAAGTGACTGACCTAAAGTCACCCAAGATTGGGTGGCAGAGCCCACCCCTTAGTCTCTAAATCTAAACGTAAAATGTTCATTCCATCTCACATCACTGAAAGTTGGAAAAAACTCAGAAAAGCAATTTGGTATTAATTCAGTTTTCTCTCCTTGTCATACAGAATGGGTCATCTAATCTTTCTTTCCCTTGCTTTCCATTCCCATAAATACTGGGATTCAAGGGAGGGTGAACCAAGGAAGTTGATAGTGAAAAGTATAAATATTTAAAAAAAAGATAAAACTGACAGGACTTCTCTTAATAACTATCATTAGGGTTGTATGTCTCTCAGGTCATCTAAGTTCCAACTGGTGGTTGGAATGAACAAAAAGTCTCTTTTGGAGACTGTTCTTATTTCTACATTGTCAAAACAGAACATTAAAATTATTAAAGAGTGTTCTTCTGCCATCAGCTAAGCATCTGAGAAACTCCACCCACCCTAAGATGTTAAGGAAATGATGGGTCACTCCTCCAGTGTATTTGTATTGTGAAAAAGGAAATGAGAGGGCACAATGTATAACCCAAATAAATTAATAACTAGTGGTGGAATTTCAGACCTCCCACAATAGTAGCTGAGTGGGATGAAAGATTTTTTTAAAACAGCCTCTTCTGTACATTCTTCAGAAGAGTTACACCCCTTTCCCCTAGAAATAAGGACATTGTGGCTTATGTTCTCTAAAAGGAGAAATGATGAAATCTACTGTCGCACCCTCTCATGTTTGGGTTTTGGGCTTATTTTGTTGTGTGGTTTTTGGAGGGGGCATTAAGGGAAGCCAGCTAGATAGCAGAGTGTTAGAGAGTTCAAATACTCTGACACTTAATTTTGTACCACTCTGAACAAGACATTTCAACTTTTTACCCTCATTATCCTCACCTGTAAAATGAAGGGCTTGGATTCAGTAGCCTCATAGATCTCCTCATCCAGCTCTAAATACATATAATCTTTGACTTTTTATAGGTTCCTAGAAAGCAGTGGGTTCTGGAGTGGCCTGGGCAAGTCGTAATCTGTGTCTCCTCTATCTTCTGGACCCAGGAGATGGCTAATGCTATTGAAACTCATACTTTACCGGTGAGCCCAGTATGGATCACTTCTGCCCTTCCAAGGTGCACCTTGATCCCCCAAGGCAGAATTCCTAGAGACTCATGAGATTTCCTAACTATCTTCTCTACTTCCCAGGAAGCTCTAAAAACCTTGGACTGATGCTCCTCTTCTCCTATCTTACTCATCTCCTAATTCTTCTTCCTTTTCCCCAATGCCGATGTCAACAGTCAAGTCCATTCATAGCCAGGAAAACTCTTCATGGAGAAAGGGAAGGGACAGGTGGAGTTTACCTAATTCATTTTATTTCCTCTACCTGCTATTTTCTTCAGCCCTGTATGGATGTGTGGTACCACACTCATTTGTCCAGTTTACTAAGTTGTTCTCCCTAACAGGCTCCAACAGGCTCCAGAGCTGATTCTTATAATGTTGTCTCTCTTCTCTTTGCCTCCCATCTCCTGGGTTAAAAGACTCTAAATGTGACTGATTTAATGGCAGGCTTTATTTCAGTGAAGATGCAAGCCCAAAACAATTGATCCTAGATGAATGTTGTTGTTAGTATTGTTTGTCCTTTCTCCAAGAAGACCAAGACTTCAGAGAGGTAATGCCATGACATGCAAGTGAATTAAATTTAAATGGGGAACAATATGCAAAGTCACCAGCCTCACTCACTCCTCTGGAGCTATCTGGGTCCAGAGGTCAGATAGGGATCAGGATGACTGGAGATGATCCTAGATCACTGGGAGACATTGTCTTTTTTAAGCCAAATTTGACTGAGGCAAGCATCCATTCAATGATTAAGACTAGGTAAGAAACAGATGAGGCAAAGAGGCAAAGAATGACTATTTTTACCTAGTTCAAAAAAAAAAAAAATGAAACTGGGAGGGCAAAACCATCTAGTGTTTCTTAGTGATTAAGGCAAGTAAGAAAGAAATGAAACAAAAACCAGCCTCTTTTGCATAGTTAAAAAAAATCAATCTGGGAGAGGAAGACTTTCATGGTTTCTGGCCAAAACAGAAATCACTGCTACTTAAATTCACTCTGAATATAAAATGTTAAAAATTGAAATGGATTTTATTGGCAATCTAGTTTCAACTAGATGCATTTAGGTGGTGCAGTGGATAGAGTATTGATTGACCTTGAAACCAGGAAAATTCATCAAACTGATTAACCCTGAGCAAGTCACTTAACCCTGTTTGCAGACAAGTTTCATCTGCAAAATGAGTTAGACCTGGAAATGGCAAACTATTCTAATATCTTTGCTAAGAAAATGGGGTCATGAAAAGTTGCCTGAAAAAAAGACTTAACAACAATAAAGTTCAACCTTCTTATTATGAAGAGGAAGCAACTAAAGACCAGAGAAGTTGTGTCTTTCCTAAGGTCACACAGAATAATGACTTTCTCTTGTTCTTTCTATCATACCTGTGCTTGTACTTCTACTGTATAATTTTTTTTAAATGGTTACTCCTAGAAATTTTTTTCTATAAGAGGTCATAGATTTAGAAAAATATGGATAAATATATATGATACAGATTAAATTTTAAAATGGAATGGGTAAAATTTTTCTGCCATTAGCCAGTTGTTAAGCATTTACCAGCACACAGATGATGCCAGACTATTGCCTATTAGTATGATTTTCAGACTAAAATTCAATAAACATTTTGATTAATACTATTAATTATTAAATTAAATTAATATGCTATAGTACAACAAACTCTAAATTTGGAATTCTATGATCATAAATTTGGAATTGAAAGAACTTTAGAGATCATCAGATTCTGTCCTTTTTATTTTATAAGTGAAGAAACCAAAGGCCAAAAGTCTTCCTAATTCAGTACTTCCTGACTTCAGGTTCAATATACTATTATGTCATACTGTCTCTCAGAGGAACTCAGACTGAATCCTAGATTTTCTCTTTGTTACCTATATGATATTGGGGCAAGACATTTAACCAGCTTTTTAAGTATCAGATTCATTAGCTATAAAATGAAAGGATTAGATTGGGTGATCTCTAAAATTCTTTCCAGTTTTAGCTCATATGGACATTTGCTTTATTCATATCACTACAACTGTAATGCTTGATCATGGTGTTGTGATTTTTAAAACTGTAATCATTCTGTAACTTTTACTCCTTCTGGCTCATTTTGCCCTCCTGTGAAGTCAGTCACAAATAAATTCCCCTATCCCCTTTCTTCTAGTAGTCACTATTTCTTGGATCTCAGAGAAGAAATCCAAGAAAGTAAAAAAAAAAAGAATAAAAAGCTCTTCCCATATGTATCCCTCACAGGAATTTCTGGAAAAAAATAACAGGCAGATTGCAGATATTGTTGAACTGGTTCGGGGTAAATTAAGTAGTGGAGCTCGGTTGACACTGGGAGCCCTCACAGTCATTGATGTCCATGGTAAGTGTGGAAGTTTTTCCTAATTTGGCCAGTCATTGTGTATTCCCCCAAAGCTCAATAGGAGAGGCTCCTGTAGGTCACAAAATGAATTTCCATGGACCAAAAGAAGACCAGCTGCCTGAGGTTCTCTTCTAAAAGAGAGGAAGACATCTCCCTGGTAAAATGAGAACAATCTCTAGCCTTGTGTTTTGTGACTGTCTCCCCCCTACCTCTTTCTACAAAACAAATTCTTCTCCCTCCCCCAAAAAGGTCCTGCCCACAGGATTACTAGAACCTGAAACAAAACCCTAAACTGCCTACAAGAGTGACTCTCCTGGGTCCTGCTCTCCAGAGACAACTCAGGAAGGCAATGGCAACAAAAATTTATTAATTTATTATATTATTACTATTTGCCAGGCACAAAGAAAGGCCAAAAAAAAAAAAACCAAGTCCCTACCCTCATGAAATTCAATTTTATTGAGAGAGATGATATGCAAGTAACTGTGTACATACAAGATTTATACCTTGTAAATGGAAGGCATGAGAGGAGTGAGGCCTGGGGAAGGCCAGTTGCAGGAGGAAAGATTTGAGCCAAGTCTTAGAGGAAAGTAGGAAGCCAGGAAGCAAAGGTGAAGAGGGAGAGAATTCCAGTCATGTGGGAAAGTCAATGCAAAGATCTAGGCTCTAAAGATGGAGTTTTGTGTTTGAGGGACAATAAAAAGGGAATAATTACTGGATCATTAGAGTTTATGGACAGATAAGATGATTAGAAAAGTAAAAAAGATCCAGATTGTGAAAGGTTTTAAGAACCAAATAAGAAAATTTTATATTTAGTCCTGGAGGTAAGAGGGAATCAATGAAGTTAGGGTTCAGTGGTGCTGGGGTGGGTGGAGAGCAGAGAAAGAGAGAGAGGGGGGGAGAGAGAGAGAGAGTGAGAGAGAGAGAGAGAGAGAGAGAGAGAGAGAGAGAGAGAGAGAGAGAAACTGTTCATCCTTATGTTGTGTCTGGACAGCTCGTGATGTGGTTGCCAAATTAGCCCATGACAACGTTGGAGATCTGAATGACTTCCAGTGGATCTCTCAGCTTCGCTATACTTGGGAAAATGGAGAGGTGATTGTGAGAATGATCACTACAGAAGCTTTGTATGGCTATGAATACTTGGGGAATTCCTTAAGACTGGTGATTACACCTCTCACTGACCGATGTTACAGGTAAACTTGATTAATCCCTATGGCATAGTTTCACCTTTCAAAATGAGGTCAATACTTCCCACTTGCTACCACCTTCTGTGCTGTACATTGTTTCTGCAGAGGATTCTTCTAGAAAAGAATTTGAATAGTACAGGAATCTGACATGAGTCCAATGACTTGAGAGAATTCTATAGTTTGGTTCTGGGCATCACATTTTATGAAGGATATTGACATTGTTCAGTCCAACCAAGATGGTGAAGAGATTCAAAACCACATGCAACAATATTCAGATGAACTGATTGGAGGTGATCATCTTGGAGAAGAAAATAATTAGGGGGGACATGAGAGGTCAAGTATTTGTAGAGGACTAAGTAGACTTGTTTTGTTTAGTTTCAGGAGGCAGAATTAGGCAGTGAATGGAAATTGCAAAGATACAGGTTTCAGCTTGATGTAAAAAAAAAAAAATCTTCCAAACAATCAAAGCTTTCCAAAAGCAAAATGAGTGAAATCAGTAAGTAGTGAGTTCTCCATTACTGGAAGTCTGAAAGCAGAAGCTTTAAGTGGGGGATGTTTTAGAAGAGATTCCAGTTCAAGTTTGAGTAAGACCAAATGAGAAGAGTTTGACTTGCAATACTCCAAAGTGTGGCCTGAATGAGATTAAAATGTAATTGGAAACTATTTAACAAAATATTGATAAAAATATAGTAGAACATAGATATGTTAATATGTGATTTCTTAAGTTAATATGAGAAGGGAACCTTCTGTGTGGTTTAGTGGACCCATTTCTAGTTCAGTTTGATAACACTGGACCAGATAGATAGCCCCTGAAGTGCCTTCCAGGGCTGAGATTCTGTAGTTCTATGTGTTCTATGTAATTCTCTTTCACAAATTTCAGTTGGAAGCAACTTTACACTTAGAGACATCTAGTGAGGGGAAACATTGCTTTCTCCAAAGTCAGCTCAATATAATTTTGGATCATTTTGATTGGTTTTTTTTTTTTTTGTTTTCCCTTATGTCAAGCTTAAATCTTTTCTTTGCTACTTTCACCTACTGTTTTTAGTTCAGGTCTCTGAGACCAAGCAAAACAGGAGTATTCTCTCTTCCACATGACAGCCTTCAAATAATTAGAAGACAGTTATTGTCCTTTAACTTTTTTTTTTCTTTAAGATAACTGTTACCAATCCACAGAGCTTCATATTACATCATTTCAAGGCCTAGCCATTCTGGATTTACTTTTTCTGTTTGTCCTCCCTAAAATAAGGCATTCAAATTGGAACTGATATATTTAAGACTTCTCCAAACAGGACAAATACACTAGAGTTATCCCAGTCACCATGCTTCTCAATGCACTCTAAGGTTTCCTCCCTCTTCCAATGTGAGAAAACAAAAATGAACGCCAAGAGACTGTTGAGAGTTTGCCCACTCTTCCCAATCTACTGTTATAAAAGTTATTCTGATACAGAACATTTTAGAAAGCTGTTGCAACAGCACCTCTTGGTCCTGTTTTGTATCTTCTGTAAGTTTGTTAAGTCAACGCTCTTTGAGAAGAGACATTTTTTCATGGCAACAAAATATAATACTTGGTATATTAACCAATTCTAATTCCAAATCTGTGCAAAATGGAGAGGTATGCTAAGGATGCTGAGGAATATGGAATTTAAAGCTTGGAGAGGGACCTTAGAAATAAACTAGTCCAATTTCTCCATTTGCAAATAAAGAAACTGAGGCCCAAGGATGGTTGTGCCTAAGGTTATAAGGTGCATTTTAGGGAGACAGCTAAATAGTTTGTATGGATGGTACAACTTGTTTCCCTCCATAATAATATTTATCATTCCTGGGAATAGAAGAAAGGAAGAACTACATTGTACAGAGAAGAAACTGAGGCATAGAGAAATCATTTAATATAAGAAAGTTGAGACTAAGGCCAGGAGCATGTGATATCATTACCTTTGTTTTGAGATATGAGGTAGCTAGGTGGTACAATAACTAGATTTCATGCTAAAAGCCAAGAATATCCATTTTCAAATGCTATCTCAGATTTTATTGGCTATATGACTGGGCAAGTTAACTTCTTACAATTTATTTTCTAATTTGTAAAATAGCATCTACTTCATAGAGTTGTAGAGATTAAATGAGCTAGCAGACACTTTGTAATTTTTAAAGGCTATATAAGTGCTAGCTGCTATTATCATTATTTTTCTATAAGAAACTGGTTGGGTGCCCTTAATTTTGAAAAAGGATAGCCCAGCTCAACAACTGTTCTCCCAGTCAGCATCTACTTTCTGTCCCATCAGCACTTGTAATCAGCTGGAAGAAGGTTGTGTCCAAATTTGAACAGAATGTGGGGGGGGGGGGACAAAAGAGGGGATGTAATGATATACTCAAATAGTGATAAAAAACTAGGGAACTCTATTGATCCCAACATATAGGGAGTCATTTGTTCAAGTTCCTGATCTATAATATCTCTGGAAAAACTCATTATGTAGATTAGGGAAGATCTATTCTATGCACAACACCTTTCCTGGAAACTCTTCCCTGACTTGTATATTCTAGGACTCAGTGAATGACCTAGAATCTTGTTCTCTTCTCTTTAGGACTTTAATGGGAGCTTTGAAACTGAACCTTGGGGGTGCCCCAGAGGGCCCTGCTGGGACAGGCAAAACAGAAACTACCAAAGATTTGGCCAAGGCCTTGGCTAAGCAGGTAATAAAAACAATATAGACCTCAGACCCTAATGATCACTTCTGGCCCCTTTGAGGACCTCTGTATAAAAGAGAGATCATGAAATTCAAGTTAACAACAGGATTGGAAGGGGGATGGAGGTTGGAAATCATACACTGAATAGAAGGTTGAACCAGAAAGCATCATGCCAAAGGGGAAAGAGCACAGTGATACAGGGGCCAAAGTCCCAGGTTCAAATTTTTTTAAAATTTTGTTTAAGACAATGAGACTAAGTGACTTGCCTAAGGTCACATGGCTAGGTTATTATTGAGAGTCTGAGGTTGAATTTGAACTCAGTTCCTCCTGAATCCAGGGCCAGTGTTCTATTCATTTCGCCACCTAGCTGCCCCAATTCAAATTTTCTGAGGCTAATTACATGACTTTGAGCAAATCATTTGAACTTTCTGGGCCTCTATTACTTCATCTTTAAAATGAAGGCATTGGCCTAGATGACCTCTGAGATCCATTCCATCTCTAAGTTTTCCAAGTGTGATAGTCTAGCATTCCTGAGGCAGAATGAAGGGCCAAAATTGTCTTGGGAAGTGGTAACATTTATGTCAATGTTCTCCCCCTGCATTTAGTGTGTGGTCTTCAATTGCTCTGATGGTCTGGATTATAAAGCCATGGGAAAGTTCTTCAAGGGTTTGGCTCAAGCTGGAGCATGGGCCTGCTTCGATGAATTCAATAGGATTGAGGTAATTCTTGGTGCCAAGACATGGGAGTTCAGGAAAAAAAGGAAGGAGAAGTTAGAACATCTGAGTTCTATTACTAGAGAGTGCCGTATTTTTTTTAATCTATTCATTATAGCACTAAGGAGTAAGTATCTGATAAATATTTATTGATTTGATTTAATGTCAAAACAAAATTACCACTGAGGAAATCACACCAAATTCTCATTATATTTTCTCTTTCCCCCATATCATTAATGCATTCACACACTTATACAAAGTACTCATGCAGATACAAATAGTAACATGTACACAAATATAATCATACATACCTATTTACACACTTGGGCAAGTTTTAAATCCTATCATCCTATCACAGACTCATAAATTCTCTTATTCCCTACCAATAGCCAAGTCACCTTTCCACTTTTTCATTGAGAATTTGACAGCTTAATTTTGGCATTCTTTAATAAACTTGAGATTCAATGAATAATGTTTCTTAAGTGATTGACATGTTGCTATAATTATCTAAATACTCTTTCCTTGTTATATTGGGATGGGAGTGAAATGAGCAGTGGTCTCTGTAGCAAGTAGGCATTCTTCTTACCCTAGGTGGAAGTGCTATCTGTGGTGGCCCAACAGATCCTCAGCATTCAACAGGCTATCATTCGAAAGTTGAAGACTTTCATATTTGAAGGCACTGAGATTTCTCTGAATCCCACCTGTGCTGTATTCATTACCATGAATCCTGGATATGCCGGTCGGGCAGAGCTTCCTGATAATCTCAAGGTAAATGCTAAGTGGTATGGATTTGGGCATTCCAAAGACAAGTATCATTCATGAGATCATGTGGCATTATCAGACAATGACTGTAGATGTGGAGTTTAGAATATTTGATACTTGATATAAGCTACACAAAGTCCATTGTTTATTTTTTTGCTGCTTATGATTAAATCTGCCTGAGCAGGACTTAGAGCCTGGACTTAGGAGAAAGAAAACCAAAGTTCTTATCCCAGCTTTTCCTCTAATTAGCTGTGTGAAAGGTCTTTTTACCTAAAAAGAACAGTATTTCCAAATGTCCTACCTACTTCCCAAGGGTACCCTCTGAGAACCAAAAGAGATTATGGATGTGAAAATTCTTTGAGAAATGTAAATATAGTACAATTATAAATTGTAAAATATAATTTTCATATTTTGTAATTCCTATCATCCCTTAAATAATATTAACACCCTGAGCTGAATTGTTAGTATCTCTCAGAAGCCTCTGTAATTATTTTTTAATTCAATTTTATTTTATTTTCAAGTCCTCATTCTCTCCTTTCTTAACTACATACCCACATAAACACATGCACACATAAAAACAACCCTGCTACAAACATGTATAGTCAATAAAAGCAAATGTTTGCATTAACCAAGTTCTCCTTCCCCTCAAATATGCCTCAATCTGTACTCTGTCAGGAGATGGATAGCATATTTCATTAGGAGTCCTCTGGAATCATGGTTGGCCATTGGTTAATCAGAGTTCTGAAGTCTTTCTATTGTGTAGCTTTTTTTTTTAATGTTTTTGCAAGGTAATGGGGTTAAGTGGCTTGCCCAAGGCCACACAGCTAGGTAATTATTAAGTGTCTGAGGCTGGATTTGAACTCCGGTACTTCTGACTCCAGGGCCAGTACTCTATCCACTGCACTACCTAGTTGCCTCACTTTATTGTTTATCTTTGTAATATTGTTGTCAATGTATAATTTTTCCTCCTGCTCTACTCATTACTTCGCATCAGTTCATACAAATTTTTTAAGGTTTCTCTTAAACCATTTCCTTCATCATCACTTGCAACCCAATAGCATCCCATCACATTCATAAACTATAATTTGCTATCCATTCCCCAATAAACAGGCACCTCCTTGGTTTTCAGTTATTTGCCACCACAAAAAGAGCTGCTCCTATAACCCTATTTTAATTAATCGAATGGTAGGTAATTGAAAAGTCACAACAATTTACTTTTATGTAATATTTTACAGTTGTTTAAGTTTGTTTACAAGCATTTTATGATTTAAACTATGCCTTTGATAAATATGTAAATCTGTTTTGCATGATTGCACTTAGATCAAGTTGTTTACCTTCTCAGCAAAGGGAAAGAGGAAGATAGAGAATTTAGAACTCAAAGTTTTTTAAAATTTATATTAAAAATGGTCTTTAATGTAATTGGGAAAAATAAAATATTATTAAAAATTTGTCTCTCAAAGAAGGCAAAACGATTACCCCAAGGTCACCCAGTTAGTGGGATAGTAGTATTTGATATCCTGACTCCCAATCCAATGTTCTTTCCATCATACCATATTATTTTCTCCACTGTACATAAAGTTATTCTTACAACCACCACAAACTCCAGATTTTCCCCTTATAGCCTGATAGAATTTTTTTTTTCTCCATAGAATTGGATAGTTGGGTAACAGAAAAAGAAATATGCTAGGAGGCAAGAGACAGAGGTTCTAATACTTCTCTAACATTTAGTAACCATAATATCTCAGGCAAGTCACTGAGCCTCTTTGGGTCTCCGTTGCCTCATCTGGTAATAAATGGATGATAATCCCCAGGGGGGTTTCCCAGTATAGTCCAAGACACACAATAGCAACTTAATAAATGTTTAATAAATTGAGTATCAGCAGTCATTGATTCCAACTTGTTCCAGAAAGAAATCTTTCAATATAAGCCTCATTGTTAGGAGTTTTCCACCCTTTATATCAAGCCTAAATTGACCATTTTAAGAATTTCCAACTATTGCTTCTGTCTCTGTCCTCTGCTAATTAATCATTCATCCACCTAACAATTATTTGAAGATAATTTTTATGCTCCTCCACATTAATGCCACTACCTTTTTCCTTCTCCAAACTAAACATTCCCAGTTCCTTCAACTGAGCATCTTATGGCATGAACTCAAAGTCCTTCACTACCTCAGGTACCTTTCTCTGATTTCTCTCCAGTTCATTACCAACCTGGGACCAACTAAAGATAGTAAGTGAAGTGCTGAGATGATGATCTATATGAATCAATCAGCTCTACGCCTTCTTTTCCTTGTTGCAGTTTTTTGTAGCTTGATTTATCCAGATATAGAATAGTGAAAAAGTTATTAGATTTGTAGTCTTGGGGTGGGTATGGGGGAGCCAATAGTGGGTTAGAGGTAACCCAGCTGAATTCTCTCAACACCCCTCCCCAAATGACTTAAAAATATTTTAATGGAATAAAACAAACATTTTCATCTCATAGATAATTTTTTTAAAAAGATTATTCACTAAAATGCAAATCTATTATTATGTACAACTTGCTATTCCTTTTAAATATATAATAAAATTATCATGTAAATTTCTTATTTTTCTTCTTTCCTCCCTTCCCTAGAGATGGCTACCATTAGACATGAATATGCATGTACATGTAAATCATTCTATGCACACTTGTATTTATTGGTTCTTTCTTTGGATGCAGAAAGCATCTTCCTTTATAGGTTCTTTTTAGTTATTTTGAATGTTTATAATATAATAAAAATGACTTTCATTCAAAGTTGTTCTTAAAACAATATTGTTTTTATTGTTTACTATTTGTTTTGCTCTTCATTATTTCATGCAAGTCCAACCATGTTTTTTACAAACAACTTTAAAATAATGCCTCAAATCAAATTTGGAGGAGCAGAGCCAACAAAAAGTTGATTTTTTTGAGACCTAAAAAAACTTAAGATGTCAGCAGGAGACCATACAAGGAGGAAGCAGCAACAATAGTGGGAATTCTCAGCCTAGCAATAGTAAAGCAGTCAGACAATTGATCACAAAGTGAATACAGGAAACCCTTTGCTGGCACTACATACAGTTGCAACTACAAGACAACCACTGCCCATGGGTAGTGCTGGGTTGCTGTTCCACAGTGGAGAGGAGTGATAAGGGTGGGTCACAAGAGAGCAAGGGCCCTTAATGTAGTTCCAAGGCAAAGAGAAACATTAGCAATTGTGACTATAAGGGACCAGGAGCCCTTCCTGGGTAAAGATCAGAAGCATAGACCAGGAAAATAATGACCACAGCTCTCCAATGAAAAATTAAAAATGAAAATGTCAAAAACTTGCAGATTTCCAGAACTAATTATGAAAATGATAGCACAAAAAGGCCTGAAACTTGGGATGGTGCCTTTCCACCCTTGGGTGAGCAGAGCCCAAGTCTAACATAAAGTTCAAAGTTAAGAAATAGTCTGGGAAAATGAGCAAACAATAACAACACAAAAGAATTTGACCACACACAAAAAAAGACCATAGTGGCGATGAAAACCAAGAAATTAATTCAGAAGAAGACAACAATGGGAAATCATTTACCCTTAGAGAAAAATGCTATTTGAGGCCAAGCCCAACAAGAAATCCTGGGATAATAAAAGAAAGTGATAAGACTAGTAAGGAAAAATTGGGAAAAGAAAAAAGAGTGATACAAGAAAATTACGAAAAGACTTTTAATGAAGGACAGGTTAAAAAGAAAAAAAGATAATGGAAGGGAAACATAATAATCTTAGCTGTGTGTGAATGGCATGAACTCACCCCAAAACAGTTAAAATAAAGTGCTGGAGCAGAATGTATTAAGCTTCAGCAAAACTAAAAAGAAGCAAAGGTAGCAATCATTATCTCAGATAAAGCAAAAGAAAAAAGAGACCTAATTAAAATAAATAAGGGGAAACAAAAAGGAATCATAGATGATGAAGTAATATAAAAAATTTGCAGCAAGTTTATCTAATAAAGACCTCATTTCTCAAATATTGAGTATAGGATTGAGACAAATTTCTAAAAATAGTCATTCCTCAACTGAAAATGGTCAATGGATATAGAAGAAGAAATCAAAGCTATCTATAGTCATACAAAAGTGCTATAAATTCCTATTGATTAAAGAAATGAAAAATTACAACAATTCTAAATTACCATTTCACCCCTCTTAGAAATGAGAAATACTGGAGGGGATGAGTGAAAAAATCAGTATGATAATGTATTGTTCATGGAGTAACCAACTCTCATTCTAAAGAACAATTTGGATCTAGATCCAAAGGTTATAAAACTCTGCATATTCTTTGATCAGCAATACCACTTTTAGATCTGTATTCCAATGAGATAAAAATAAAAAGGAAAGGACCTGTGTAGAAAAATATTTATAGCAATTCTTTCCAGAGAACTGGAAATCAAATTGATGCTTATCAATTGGGGAATTGCTGAACAAGTTGTCCTTATGATTATGATAGAATATTATTGTACTAGGGGAGATGACCAAGGGGGTGGCTTCAGAAAAAGATGGCAAGACCTATATGAACTGCTGGAAAGTGTAGTGAGAACTGAGAGATAATTATGCACAGTAACAGCAATGTTGTAATGAGGATCATCTGTGAAAGGCTTAACTATATTGATCAATGCAATAATCCCAGAGAATTCTAAAGGACTCATAATGTGACACTAGGCAAGTCACTTAGTTTGCTTCAGTTTCCTCATTTGTAAAGTTAGCTGGAAAAAAAGTAATGGCAAACCACTCAATTATCTTTGTCACAAAGAGGCATGACTGAATAACAACTAAGTTCAATTCCCATATCTACTATATCCTCCCATATCTACTATATCCTTTATATCTCTTTGGCCAAGTAACTTAGATTTGTCAAGTCTTGGTTCCCTCATCTGTAAAATGGAAATAATACAACTCAAATTACCTACTTCACATAGTTGGTATAAGTATCAAATGAGATAGCATTTGTGTAAAAGCCCTGATTGTCAAAAGTCTTTCCACACTGACTTAGGGGACTCCAGGGAGGAACCAGTGCTACCAAAATAAACTGATACCAGTTTTCTTTCCAATATGCCATGATACTGTTTTATAGGAACATAAGCCTTTATTATTTTTCTTTTACTTTAACAATATAGACATGGCCTTTAGGTATATATATTTCTGCTATGTACTGATTAGTTGGTTTTTTTTTCTTTTCCTAGGCCTTATTCAGAACAGTTGCCATGATGGTACCTGATTATGCATTAATTGGGGAAATTTCCCTGTATTCCATGGGGTTTCTGGATTCCCGCAGGTAAGCTGCTTTGAATTTTTCATTTTCTGATAGATTCTGAAAGGTCCTTAATGACCTGCAAAGTTTCCTATGAGTTTAGAGTTCAGGGTTTAGCCTCGATCATCTAGGCAGGTAAGAAAATTGGGATCATATAATCAAACATAGTTAGAATGGGCCTCAGAGTTTATTTAGTCTGATTCCAAGAGAGTAAGATAATTATGCACAGTAACAGCAATGTTGTAATGAGGATCATCTGTGAAAGACTTAACTATATTGATCAATGTGATAATCCAGGAGAATTCTAAAGGACTCATAATATGATACTAGGCAAGTCACTTAGTTTGCCTCAGTTTCCTCATTTGTAAAGTTAGCTGGAAAAAGTAAGTCTGAATTCACACAGGTACTCTCAGAAGTAGAATTTGAATCCCAGTCCTTTGATTCTATAATGAATGCTCAACCATATTGAATCTTTGCCCATATTTAAAATATCTGGAGAAACTTAGAGGTGAATCTATAGCTTTGAACTTTTTTTTGGATTGTTGTTTTTTTATGGAGCTAACTATGGGGATGAAAGCCTGGAAGCAAACTTCATTAACATTATGTTCTAAAAAGTTGTGCCCTAGAAGACTTTCTTTGGCACATGGGTGGTTTTGATTAAATGGAAGTGTGATATAGCAGCCAACAAGACCAATTCAATCTTAGGCTATAATTACAAGAAGTCTAGCAGGCAATCACAGTTGTGCCCTAGAAGACTTTCTTTGGCACTTGGGTAGTTTTGATTAAATGGAAGTGTGATATGGCAGCCAACAAGACCAATTCAATCTTAGTCTATAATTACAAGAAGTCTAGCATTCAGGGATAAGGTAAGGCCAAACCCACTGATCAATTCATATCAAGTATATTGATCAGTTCTGAGTGCCATATCTTAGGAAGCATATTGGTAAGATGTAGAGCATCCAGTGGAGGGCAATCAGCATGGGGAGGGGCTTCAAGTTCACGCCACATAAAAATCAATGAGCCTAGAGAAAAGTTGTCTGCAGGAATTTTAAGGACTATTATGTAGAAGAGGGATTCATCTTGTTCTGTTTGTCTCCAGAAAGCAGAAAAAAGAAAAATGGAGTGAAGATGTAGAGAGGCAGACTTAAGCTCTATATAAGGAAAAACTTCCTAAGAATTAGAGAATTCCAAAAATTGAATAAGATCATGATGCAGGGAATAATTGAAGGCAAAAGGGGAAGGGGATAGCAGAAGATGAGATAAGATAGTGTCATGGAAGCCATGAATATAAACTTGGACAGACTGCAGGAGATAAGGGAAGATAGTGGTATGCCATGGTCCAGGAGATGGGAACTGAACAACTAACTAAATAACAAAAAAATAGGATGGGCTTCTTAGGAGAGTAATGAATTCTCTTTCACTGAGGAAGAGAGAAATATTGAATTATTGGATATATAGTAGAGGGAATTATTCACATATAAATTGGATTAGAAGGTCTCTTCCAAGGTCTCTTCTAAATTCTTAGATTCTATGAAAAATTACACCTGACTGTTAATCATTACTAAAGAATACAATTATATTACCAGAAGTCTCATAATTCATAATTGGCAGGCAATTAAGAGGCACAGAGGATAGAGAACCAGACCTAGAGTCAGGAACACCTAGATTCAACTCTACCTCAGACACTTAACCAGTGGACAAGTCACTTAACCTATGTTTGCCTCAGGGTTGTGAGGATCAAATAAGGTAATAATTGTGAAGCTCTTAACATAGTGCCTGACTCAGTTTTATATAAATGTTAACTATTATAATAATTAAGGGTAGCTAGATGGCACAATGAGTAAGAGCTGTAGCCCTGAAGTCAGGAGGACCTGAGTTCAAGTCTGGCTTCAGACACTTGACCCTTATTAGCTGTGTGACTTGGGCAAATCACTTATAACCCTCATTACCTTGCATCCAGGGTCATCTCCAGTCATCCTGATCCATATCTGGTCCCTGGACCCAGATGGCTCTGGAGGAGAAAGTGAGGCTGGTGACTTAGCATAGCACCCTCTCACTGAAATCCAATTGATGTTCTTTTCATGGCATCACCCCCATCCCCGAACTCATGATCTTCTTCAAGAATGAAAGAAAAGGGGCAGCTAGGTGGCATAGTGGATAAAGCACTGGCCTTGGAGTAAGGAGTACCTGGGTTCAAATCCAGTCTCAGACACTTAATAATTACCTAGCTGTGTGGCCTTGGGCAAGCCACTTAACCCTATTTGCCTTGCAAAAACCTAAAAAAAAGAATGAAAGAAAAACATCATCATCATCACCATTATTATTATTATTAAATTCTGTGAAAAATATCTGAGTGCTAATCAGTATCCTAAAACATTATCAGTAATATTATAGTTCATTCATAATAATGTATCATTTGACAAGTAGTTAGGTGGTAAAATGGATAAAGCACTGGATCTGGAGTAAAAAAGACCTAGAATCAAATATGTCCTCAGACAATTACTAGCTATGTGACCTAATTTTTGCCTCAGGTCCAACAGCTGTAAAATGGGCTTAATAACAGCATCTATCTCCTACAGTTACTGTAAGAATCAAATGAGTTAATATTTGTAAAGCACTTTTCCAACTTTAAAAAGCTAAATAAATTCTAACTAACTATTACTATTTGGGAGAATCTAAGTATATGAGTGTGCTGAAGAACTCTAGTTGTTGAACTAAACCAGATGCTTCAGATATCACTCTAGGAGTGAACTTTCAAATGATTTGACTCATCCTTTGGATTGCCAAGGGAAGCTGGCTGACAGATAGAGAGGAGAAAAGTCTTATGATGCCTATTTGTCTAAAGAATAGAATCTTTGAGTTGAAAGGGTCCCCAGAGGCCATTTAGTCTACTGAAGCATGTCTCTACAATATTCAAGACTAGTGGAGAGCATAACACAATGTTCCAATACGGCACTCTGCTTAAAAGCTTCCAGACAGAACCAGAGAACTCATTATTCCACAAATCAGTCATTCCACAAGAAGCCTGAAATCTAAACCAGTGGTTTACACACTTTTTTTCCTTTCACAGTCTTGCCCAGAAAATCGTTGCTACTTACCGTTTATGCTCTGAACAGTTATCATCTCAGCATCACTATGACTATGGAATGCGGGCAGTGAAGTCTGTCCTCACTGCTGCTGGGAACCTGAAACTGAAATATCCCATGGAAGATGAGAGTGTCCTTTTGCTCCGGGCCTTATTGGATGTCAACTTGGCCAAATTCTTGGCCCAAGATGTGCCTCTGTTTCAGGTAAGTAGCAGGTCATACTGGACCTGAGGGTTTGGATTCATTCCTCCTGGATAGATATGAAGCTGATAGTAAAGGCAACCCAGCTTAGATATCTTTCCATTAACAACAGATTGGAGTCCTGAGGAGCCTGCCCCTCCATTTACATTTCCCATAATTCCAGTTTTTAAATACATTTCTTTTAGAGACTGAAGGAAGTACATTGGCCCAGTTGTAGGGCCAAGGATAGGCAACATTGTGAAACACACACACTCTTCAATTCCCCTCTCAAACTTTCTATTCTAGAACCATTCATTCCTTTCTGGTACACTGTCTTTCCAGCTTCTATATACTTAGTGAGGTTCTTGTTTCATGTCTCATTCTCAGAGGTCCTTATTCTTATATTGTCAATATTAATCATGCAACAATGGGGACTTAATTTGTTTAATCCTTAATTTTCTCATCTGCAAAAGGGGTATAATAATATCTGTACTTCCACAATAATTTCTCATAATGTGGTGAGGAAAGTGCTAAAATGAATTACATAAATCTAAGACATTATAATTATGATTATGATTATGATTATTACTGTGGCAACAATCATCCCCCTACAACAGTTGTTTTTAATATATACATTGAATGTGTATTTGCATCTTAATAGAGCATTCTAGGAAAAGTTTTAAGGCCTCAAGAATTACATCTTTAATTGTGGAATTTCAGGTACCATTCAGGTACTACAGGGAAGACAAGCAGAAAGTCCAGGTAACTGTCTATTCTGCTTACTGGTCAAATCAACTCTTACTAGAAGATCCTCTGAGTTCTGGGTAGGAGTAGCTAGATCAAGGAAAACTGCACACATCTTATTCTCTTTACTAACTGTAGTAACATGTAGGATGTAAGGTCCTTGAGAATAGATACTATTTTATTTTTGTCTTTCTTTCCCTAGCACTAAATGATGTGATTTTTTTTTAAAGCAGAGCTATGATTTCATTGCTACATGGAATTTTCAGGAGGAAAAACTTCCTTTATTATAGCACATCAACTACTTAGAAACTTACAATGTTGTCTTAACCAGACAGTGACACATAGTGGATTAAAAAGAACTGATCTTGGAGTCAGGGAGACATGGGATCAAGTTCAATCTCTGTCAAAATCCTGACTCTTTGACTTGGGTAAATCACATAGCCTCCTAGTGCCCTATGCAACTCTCTAAGACAGAGATTCTTAACACTTGTTTGTATTATGGATCTCCTGGGCAGATTAATAAAACCAGGGGTATGACAGTAAATATTTGACATCCTGATCTCTGAAAAAAAAATTAATTTACAGTATTAACATTTCCTCCATTGCTTTCTTTTTAAAATTTTTTTTTTTATTTTAAGGCAATGGGGTTAAGTGACTTGCCCAAGGTCACATAGCTAGGCAATTATTAAGTGTCTGAGTCCGGATTTGAATTCTGGTGTTCCATCCACTGCACCATCTAGCTACCCCATTGCTTTTTTTAAATTATCAACAAAACAATGAATAAATCCTGATTTTTTAGCACTTGTCAAATTTTGAGATGTAAATGATTCCTCTGAAATACAGTTGTATCTGACTATAGCATTCATGAGTGAAGCCTACCAACCTCTTCTCAAAAGATTGTTTTTAATTGCATGAAATAGACTACATTACAAAGAAAACCAACTGTGTTGAAATAGTTATCAAATTTTTGTAAGTTTATGATCCCCAGATTAATAAATCTTGCTCTAAGGCCTGGTACTTATTAGATATCTGATAAATGCTTATTGAAATGTAAACTTGAAAGTAGGGATTTGTCATTTTCTTTCTTTCTTTTTTTAATCTTTAAAACCCCAGTTCAAGTTGTAAGCTCAAATACTTAGATGCTTGATAAATGTTTACTGAACTGAATTCCTCCAGGCTCTCAATCTTCTTCTCAATTTTATGTTAACAGGGGATCATATCAGATTTGTTCCCAGGAGTCGTTCTTCCTAAACCAGACTATGAGATTTTCATTGCTGCACTAAATGAAAACATTAAAAAGATGAAACTCCAAGCAGTACCATGGTTTATTGGAAAGATCATCCAGGTTGGTTTGTCATATGCTCATGGGAAGGGACCTGTCATTACTTGTGCATCTCAATCATCACCTTCTTTCATTCAAGATTGTCTCAATTACTAAACTAGGGCTAGGGATTCAGAAAGATTTCATCAGGCACCTTGAAAAAAACACCACAATCAGAGTGCCTACACTGAGACAGGAAAAAAGAAATCATTCAGTAATCCAGGATGCCATCCAATTTTGTTACTAAGAGCTCAAATTTAAGCTCTATTTCATTTTCTTTATGACAGCCTCCCATGAATTATGTTTCAAATGTGAGAACTAAGAATCTAGCTTGAGCATCAGATACAAGAATTTGGCTGACCAAGGGCAACTAGTTGCTACACTGGTCTTGGAATCAGGAATACTCATCTTCATGAATTCAAATCTAGCCTCAGACACTTACTAGTTTTGTGACCCCAGACAAGTCATTTTACCCTGTTTACCTCAGTTTCTCATACGTAAAATGAACTGGAAGAGAAAACAGCAAACTATTCTAGCTTCTTTGCCAGGAAAACCCTCAAAATGGGGTCAAGGAGAATCAGACATCACTGAAATGATTGAATAACAAGATAGGATAATTGATACATTGGTGCCTTGTGATCATGTCTTTCTCTAAATTCATGCTTTAGTATTAAATTATTGGATTATTGCTTTAAAGCTGAAACCCCCTCATTTTATTGATGAAAACCTGAGACTTAGAGAAATTGACTTCACCAGAGTTAAAATAAATCTCAGAAGCAGGATTTGAACTCTTGTCTTCCTAACTCTAAGCCCTGTGCACTATCTGTTGGGCTATGCAGATTCAAAGGCAAAATTAAAGTTTTTAGGTGAAATTATGGTCATTTGGATACTCTGGTGATATAGAAGATGAACCCATCTCAAAAAAATCATGATTTTAGAGAAGAAAGAGACCTTATCTAGTTAACTCCCCTGACTTTATAGATGAAGAAATAAAGATTGAAATGACTTGCCCAAAGCTACATTGTTAATTATTGGCAAGCAATAAAACCTGGATTTCTTGACTCTTATCTCACATCTTATAATGAAATACTATAGCAAATGGGTTTTCTATAGTCATTTCTATAGTAATGTAAACATTTTAGCATGGCACATGTGAAGAATAGCAAAAATGTCCTTGAAGAAAATAAATAATACTTGGAACACTACTGATTCTTGTATAGTATTTTTCACTCAGTCATCTGATTTGGTAGAGTTCATGTAACCCCTCAGCTTGTAATCTCTCAAATCTGTAAAATGGAAATAATATCATCTATCTCATAGGGTTATTGTAGGAATCAAATGAATTAATACATGTTAAGTGTTTTGAAAACTTTACAATGATATATAAATGCTGACTTAATATTGTTATCTTTTGGGCAGCCTCCCAGTTATAACTAAAATGACCCCTCTTTGCGTAAATAGACAATAGCCCAGAAATCTTGATATAAGTTGTATGACTATGCAGATATGCAAGATTATCTCTCTTTGGACAGGCTAGTGGATTTCCACTGGCTGGGTTACTCTGTCCTGAACTCAATATCATTGATTAAATATTTGTTATATTGGTTGTCACAAAAGTCCTAGTGCATTTTTAAGTTTTTTGAGATACACCATAGAAACCAAAAGCCTGAGATATATTGTGTCTCTGTATATGTAGTGTTGTTGTGGGGGGGGCAGTAGAGAAAGGAGAAGAAAAGGAAAAGAAAGAGAAAAGAAAAATGTTATTTTTGAGAAATTCATAATCTAATAGGAAGAAAGAAAACCCACAAGATTGAACTAAACATAAATGACAAAAACATTAAAAATATACATCCTGCCACAAGAGACAAAGCATGGATTAATGTATTCAGTGAAGGAAGAACAAATGGATAATTCAAGAATTGTTTTTCTATTTAGCCTTCTAGTTCCATAGTGAATTAAGTGAAGATTTATGTTTTGATTTTAACCCTTATTATATTATAATTCATTTGAATCACACCATTAGGGAACCATGCTCAGTACTTTGTCTTTGCTATTCTATCAGTACCAATAAAAACAAAAGCCCTTGATCTATTAGATTTGGCAATAAAAGATTCAGCAGAAACACAATTTGTGAATTTATACATTCATGCTAGACAGTTGGCTAAAATTTTTTTGACATAAGTTAGAATCAAAAATTGGAGTTGAGAGGATAGGGGGACATATTCACTTTTAGCCAATGCATCTAGAAAAGGAGTATGATATAGAGGATGCTTTAATGGACCTAGAATCTGAATAACTTGGATTCAAATCTTGCCTCAGACAATACCTCTGAGACCCCGGGGTAGTCACTTAAACTCTCTCAGCCTTATCAGGAAAATGGGAATAATAAAAAATATCTAGGACAGCTAGTTCAAAATGTGTTATTAGTAATTATTAGCTAGTATTAATATTATTAGTTATTAGTAATTGCTAATTATTATCATCATTATTAATTATTATTAATATACCCAAACTTGAGTTTTCAGGGAATCTGCTGTAATTCCTCATTTGTTATCTTAGATTTATGAGATGATGCTGGTGAGACATGGTTACATGATTGTTGGAGACCCCTTGGGGGGGAAGACCTGTGCTTACAAAGTCCTGGCTGCAGCTCTGGGTGATATGTATGAAGGTAAAGATTAAAGGTCTACAGCTCCAGAGGGTAAATTCATTTCCCTCTACAAATTGACTTTGGAGAGATATTGTTGGAGTGTTAGTTCTACTGTCATTGGGTTACTATGTAGTAGCCAGAAATAGAATGGCATGCAGGCTTCCCTCTGAGGGCAAAAAATATTGCTATCTTAAGTAGAATTCCATGATAGCACAGGGGGATTGCTTGTGGTGTCATTAAGTTCAAAGTGGCTCACAGATGTAGAGAGGGTTTCCAAGAAGCTCTAGAATTTGGGGGTGGGCAAAACCACTTTCAATTAAGCATTTGACTTAAATAGAAATGTTATAAAAGCAAATAGTTTGATTTTTTTAAACCATTTTTATTTTTCCCCTTCCTTTTCCCCTCTCCATCTTCCTTCCCCATCCTTTCTCCTAGCTTTCTCATCTCACTCCCCCTCCTTTCTTCCTCCTTTTCCCTTTTATTCCCCTGCCCCTTCTCTCTTGTCCCTTTCCTCCCTTCCTTCTCTCCTCCCCTTTATCTTCTCTCCTCTTTTCTTACTCGTCCCATTTCTCTCTTCTCTGTTTTCTCCTCCTTTTCACTTGCCTTTCCTTCCTTCACCCCTCTCCCACCTTCCCTCTTTCCTCCTTGCTCCCCATCTCCCCTTCTCTTGGTTTTCCTTTATGTTCTTTTCACTTCTATCTCCCATCTCTCACTTGGAGATGTATTTGGTTTCAAGTCATATATCTGACAATTAGCAAGTTGAATCTGTTTCTTGTTCTGTAGAAGGAGGAAGTTGGATGAGATGAATCCCTTTCAATTCTAAACTTGGGGCCTGTTCAGTAATAATAACACATTTATACTAGTTTTGTGATTGCAGGGAAGTCTCACTGAGACTGTTTCCTTATCCTTAAAATGAGATCATGTAAAACTTGCACTGAACCCTGAGAGTTGGGACTATTCTAACTTTTGTTTTTGTATCTTCAGTACCTAATATAGTTCCTAGGTACTAAGTGTTTGAGTGATAGGATTACTTTGGGACAGCACTTTGGTCAAACTTAGACTTCAAACCTTGATGGAAGCAACAGCTGCTCAGAAAACCCCAAATGAGATCCCAAAGTGTAGGACTTGACTTGAAATTATTGAACAGAGTTTATGTACACAAAGTGAAATATTATTATGTTAGTTTAGTTTTCTCCTAATTATTCTGCAAAGTAGCATTGCAAGAATTATGATCCAATAGATAATGCAAGTAGGCTACTTCGTAACTTTAAAGGACTATATAAAAGCAAATGCACACTGTTGTATCACCTAATGGTGTTAAAATTGTGATATTTAAACATCACAGGACCCAATACTCAAATACTCAGACCCTGGGTCATATTTTTAACCTTTCTTCAATAATTCTTCACTAAATTTCTTTCTCATAAAATTTATTCTTGGATCAGTGGGAAAAAAGTGCTGATACTGGAGTCAGAAAATTTGCCTTCAGATTTTGCCTGTGATGATTTCTACCTTTGTGACTTTGGACAAATCTTTTATCCTTTTTGGACCTCAAATTTCTCATCTGTAAAATGAGAGGAGTTGCACTAGATGACTTCTGAGTCCTTCAATAGCTTCAGTCCTGTGATCCTATGATTTTGGGACAGAGATGACCCTGCATTTGAGAACTGCAGGTGAATGGATCACAAGTTCTGGCCTGGCAAAACATGACTTGGGGATGCACAATATGCCTGTCATCCAACCCTTTGGAAGAGGCCCATCTTCAGGTTGACGAGTTTGGGAATTATCTAGTAGATAATCTATTAAGTTATAAAGAAGTTATGATCTGCAATCATGAAAGGTATTGCTACCTTGATGAAATTGTACATTCCTGACATGTTGAAATGAATATTGTCCATATTCTTTCTTTTTTGGGGGTGGAGTGGAGGTGTCTTCTGAACAATTTATTCTCATAGAATGCTGGAGCTGAGAGAAACTGTAAACAACTTTGTGTTTTCCTTCACTTACACAGGTTAGGTAATGGAAGCCCTCAAAAAGAAAGTGATATGTCCAAGGTCATATTTCTAATAAATTCCAGAGCTACTATTTGAACCCAGATTTTCCAATTCAAGATCCAACGATCTTTTTTTTTTTTAGGTATATTTTTTGCAAGGCAATGGGGTTAAGTGGCTTGCTGAAGGCCCCACAGCTAGGTAATAATTAAGTGTCTGACGCCGGATTTGAACTCAGGTATCCCTGACTCCAGGGCAGGTGCTCTATCCACTGCGCCACCTAGCTACCTCCCAATGATCTTTTAATGACATCATTTGATCCATTCCAATTTCATAGGCTTGGAATTAGACCCTGAGAGGTAATCTACTCTAATTTCTTCATTTTATAAATGAGGAAACTGAGATCCAGAGAGATAAATTGATTTGCACAGAGGTAATAACTAGCAGACCTAGTATTTGAATTCTACTCCTGTGATTCTTAAACCAGGGTCCCTTCCATGCTACCCTAAGCCCATAAAGCTGATTTTCCTGGTTATGTAATCCTTGGAGAGGAGAAATCTTAAAACCTAGAGCAGGAAAAGAGCTAGGATTTCTTTTTAAGGTATGTCCCATCTTAATACCCTAGTTTCTATAATCTGCATTAAGGGAGGATAGGAACCTGTTGTTTTTTTTCAGGATTTTTGCAGAGCTTTATCAAAATCTGTTGGCCTTTGAGAGTATACAATGATCTAAAGATTTTGTATGTAAAGCATTTTGTAAACAACAGAAAATTAAGTAAATGTGACAGATATTAATGATGAAGTATAGTTTCATTGCCAACGTCCTTACTTAACCAAGAATCAATGATTTTGTAATTTTTCTCCATGGTTATTCTTGTCCAGCCAATTTGGGAGAAGAGTTTGGTGTTGAATACAAAATCATCAATCCCAAAGCCATCACCATGGGCCAGCTCTATGGTTGCTTTGACCCAGTGAGTCATGAATGGACTGATGGGGTCCTTGCCACCTCCTTTCGAGAGCAAGCAGCATCAGTGACTGATGACCGGAAGTGGATTATATTTGATGGCCCAGTGGATGCTGTTTGGATTGAAAATATGAACACTGTGCTGGATGACAATAAAAAGGTAGTTCTTAGATCTGCTATAGTAATATGATTGGGAAATTAAATCTTCTTGGTTGGTGTGAATGATATATACTTATGTACATTATACAGTTTGTTATACTAAAAACTAATGCTCACAAGAGGTAAGAATAATACGGAAATTAATGAATTATGCTTCTGTTTGCATATTGCCTTGATTTCGGTCCACCTGTCTTTTTTTACTAGTTATATATGGATAGTGGCAACTGTCTTAGGGTCTAGTAATGTTGGACAGGGTTTACGGGGTTCACTGAGGTAGGTGAGTTCAAAGCCAAGTATTTGTCATGAAAGGCAGTGTGTAGAAACAAAGTAAACATATTGGCTGGGGAAATCAAAGAATCAAAATCATTCTCAGGCTGGGTTCCAAGGTATGTTTCAAGAGGAAGCGAGTAAAATGGTACCTTGGGGGAGACCACAATTGCTGGTAGGCAATAGCTATTGGCTCAATGTTTTATTGCAATACTTTCTGCTCTTATATGCATATCCTGTCTATGCGGCTGCTACTAGAAATCTCTACTGCAGCTGTGGTTGTACTGGGCCCATCTCCTTAAAGGTCAGCATTTACCTCCTGTAAATCTGACTCAGAAAACACATTCATGTGCAAAAACCTCTGATCAAAGCAGATCTTACTATAACAAATGCTGCTTACAATTGAGAGTAGAAATGTAAAGAACACTTAGTGAGTCTACTAATTGTGCTTCCCTGCTTGAGAACATTAGTTAAGAGACTGGAATACAGTCGCATCTGTTTTATTAGCCTGAATATCTAGAGATGACATAATAAAACTGATTTATTTGTATTTGTTCAGCAAGATTATGATTTATACCCCAAGAGACATACAGTGATGTGGAGAATTTTGGTACAAGGCAGGTGATAGTGAATCATAGATTTACAGAAAGTTTTAACTAAAAAAGTATCTGAGCTATACTGATAATCTACATTTCTCATTTTAAGAATGAGTAGACTAACCCTAGATTGTTTAGTGGTACACTAAGTAGTACACTAAGACTAGGACTTGTCATAGTTCTTGGCTCCTAGCTTAGTGTTGACTAACACTACTGTTAAATTCAATTCATCAAGCACTTATTAAGTGCCTACTGTGTTTTAGGGACTGAAAAAGCAAAAAGCAAAACAAAACAGTTCTTACCATGAAGGAGCTTACTCTGTTCACCAATATTTTCTAAGTATCAACAACATATTCTTCAATTTTCTCCTATCCAGCAATAAACTTAGATACCACTTCTTTATGGTACCCATATGTATATGTTTTATGTATATAAATATACATATATATGTATGAGTTTTATTATTTCTTTCAAAGGGTATCTTTTTATTCCCAAATTATAACTAGCAGAACAATCTTAGTTAAGGCTAAATAATAGTGTTAATAACCAAATGAATAGTGCTTGAAAATGATATTAATAGCTAAATACTTATATTACACTTACTATTGCCAGGCACTGTTCATCTCATTTGATCCCCATAACAACATGTTTTTATTACTCCTATTTTATAGATGAAGAAACTGAAGCAAATAGTGATAAAGTGACTTGCCAGGAGGTCACATAGCTAGTAAGTGTCTGGGGCCATATTTCAACTCAGACCTTCCTGACTATGGGTCAAGTACTCTTTCCCTTATGACAACTAACTGCTCTCTTATTATTCCCAAATTATACTGAGCTGAACAATCTTAATTAGGTCTAAATAGTAATGTTGTCTATTTATGGAATGAATTATGTTTAATGCATAAGATTTAGGGGAAAGAAGCCCCCAAATAATAGGTGTAGAGAGCAATGAGACCAGAGTTTTGGTCTCACTTTCAGTCACATAAATTAGTCTTGGATTGTTTACTGTTTAGAAATTTTGAAAGATTTTACCATAATGCAAACTCATGTCTTGAATTGGCCATATTGTATGGAAAGACATACGTGTCTTTTTGCTTTATATTATTTTCACCACAAAAGTCCATTCTCACACCCTGGGCAGTAACAATTGATCCTTTATGAGTAGGCACAAGGGAAGGTGCCAGGCACTCAAAGTCCATTTCATAATTTCTTATTGAGCAAGTACTCTATGTGAATTTAAAGTCTTTCACAACCTGGCTCCAACTTGCTTTTCCAGACTTAAAACATCATTCCCTTCATGTATCTTCAGTCCAGCCAAACTGGCCTTCATGCTTCCCTTCATGCAAGATATCCTTTCCCAGGCTCCCTGTCTAGAGTGCACTCCTTCTTCTGTTCTCCCTCTATAAATCTCATTTCCTTCAAAGTTCAGTTTAAATATCCCCTCCTATACTGGGCCTTTCCAGATTCTCTGAAATACTAGTACTTCCCTCCCAAAATTACCATGTATTTATTTTGCATATTTTGTGTAGATTGACTTTATCTAGCCAAGTTGTTCCAAAAGTCTTAATGAATTTTTAAACTACAGTTAGATGGTTCATTGGATAGAATACTGGAGTCTGGAGTCAGGATGATCTGAATTCTGGGCAAGTCACTTATCTTCTGTTCACTTTAATCCATTGGAGAAGGGAATGGCAAGCCACTCCAGTATCTTAGCCAAGAAAACTCCATGGATAAGGTCATGAAGAGTCAGACATGATAAGGCAACAACAGCAGCAGCATCTGGAACAGCAGCAGTAGCAGCAACAACAATAGACTTTTGGGTGCATGGTTGTGTCGTGTTCTCTCCTTACACCAGCATATAGAAATAAGATCCATTAGAGAGGCAGCTTTTTCACTTTTGTCTTTGTATGTCAGTGTCTCCTTAGGCATCTGCACACAGCAGGAACTTAATAAATGAGAATAGGTCAAGGGTTTTATTAAATGCTGAGAGTGATAGAAAAAGGGTATGTGATATGTTCTAAGCCTTTAAGGAACAATTTTTCCTTTGAAAAAGAGGTAAAACTTATGCACGTTAAATAATCCAAATAAAATAACCCAATATACAAGAAAGTGCTAAGTGAGGGCAAAGGGAAAAGGTCAACTATTGGAATGTTGACACAAGTGACTAAGATCTGTATTACAGGGATTCAGATGTCATTGTCAAGCCTGAAAGTGGCTGTTTCAAAGCTGTATTATGGGACATTGATTGATTATTCCCAGAAGCTTTATAGAAATAGTAAAAAAGAACTTAACTCCTTCTTCTTTCTTTTTAAATTATCCATCATCCCTTTTGCCACCCCTCCTTGCACTCCCAGCTGTGTTTGATGAGCGGAGAGATCATCCAGATGAGTGCCAAGATGAGTCTGATCTTCGAGCCAGCAGATTTAGAGCAGGCTTCCCCAGCCACCGTCAGCAGGTAGTTGATCAACTAATGGAGCTTTAATCCAATGCTGGGACCAGGGTGGGCAAGTGAGGCAGCCTCCAAGAGCACAACAGAAGGAAGGGTGAAGGTTAAGTTTAATATTTGGGCTACAAAGTTATTTTTACCTAAATGCATATGAGTTTAATGCCAGAAAATTCTTCCTTCCAGGAACTATACTTTTTTATTTAAGATTTCCAAATTGTGTGGATTGTAGCAAAAGCTATAAGGTTGTGGTAGATGATAATGTACAAAGAACATAATTTTCAATCATTGCCTAGGGTACATAAATAATTTGTCCTTACTCTTGATTAATCTCAAATAGCAGATAACCCCCAAATTAATAGCTTTAGAGAGTATTGTCTGATATTCTCCCTATCCCTGCCAGCAGCTTACCTTCCTAATTATATTTTGCTTGAGTGAATTTTGAAATTAGTCTTCATTCCAAGAATATACAACAGCAAATGGTGGTGATGAGTCAGGCCAGATGTGCTAGGATTAAAAATTTGTTACATAAAATCTACCATGTGGGATACAACTGATAGTTCAGAGAAAAAGCCATTATAACCTTCCCTTCCAAATCTAGTGATTGATAGTCTGAATCTTTGGTGTTCTCTCCCCCTTCCCCCCAACTATTTCTTTCTATTTCTCATTAGTCAAGCCCTTTGCCACATATCCTCTGGGGTTTCCAATGGGACAGCCAATGGAGTGGGATTCAGTGCTGTTAAACAGGACATGACTGACCAAGTGTTGCTCTGTGTATGTCTTGGCAGATGTGGGATGATCTACATGGAACCACATCAACTGGGCTGGAAGCCCTTGAAGGACTCATACATGGAAACACTGCCCCCCAACCTCACTGAAGAACATACTGAACTGGTGAGATCTCTAGGTCTCCTTCACTAGAACTGCTATAGGAACATCTCAAATCCTATCTCAAATACTTAGTAGCTGTGTGACTCTGGATAAATCACTTAACTTCTATCAGCCTCAGTTTCCTTAAACGTAAAATGGAGATAGAAACAACACCTATCTCATCAACCAAAGCTCTTAAAGAAGTTTTTTTTTTTAGGATTTTGCAAGGCAAATGGGGTTAAGTGGCTTACCCAAGGCCACACAGCTAGGTAATTATTAAGTATCTGAGCTCAGATTTGAACTCAGGTACTCCTGAGTCCAGGGCCGGTGCTCTATCCACTGCACCACCTAGCCCCTTAAAGAACTTTCAACCTGCTAGTTTCCATTCCTCCAAAGTTTGCAGCTCTGGCCCAAGCTCTTGCTTTCCCAGATACTTAGACTCTGCCTGCAGTCATTGAGATAGTCCCCAGAACAAGCTAGGGGAGCAAAAATTTAAGACAACATCTGAAATAACAGTGAGCTGGGAAAAGCTCCCCTATCTTCATCAAAACAACCAAAATTCATTTGAAATGCCATTAAATGAACCTGAAAAGCATCCGGGTTATATATCTCCACAAGTGAAAAAAACAGTTCCATTCATATCTCTTTGTGTGTCACTCAACCAGTCTTCTCCTGAAGTTGTGTTTCAAGACTTTTCTTTATTGTTGGTTGGGAATTTGGATAATGGGATGGGAATTGCTTTGCTTTTGTTATTGCATCTCCAGTGTTTGGCATATAGCAAATACTTTTTAAAAACATATTGATTGATTAATTGATTTTCCCATAGACACAATGCTGTGAATCAGGGGTTCTTAACCTGGGAATCATGAACTTTTCTTATAAAAGATTATGATAATTACATTTCAATATAATTTTTTCCTTGTCTCTTTTGTATCCCCAACAAATAGAAGGACTGTAACATAGTAGGTACTTAAAATATTTATTGATTTAATCCCTTTATAATACTATGTATTTTATTTTATGTATTTTAAAAATGTTCCTTTTAGAAGGAATCCAGAGTTTTCATCAGACTGCCAAAGAACCCAGGACAAACACAAAAATTTAAAAACCTCTGCTATAAATGGTGATTAAGTTCTCAGGATAATCAGTAAATATCATATTAGCACATAAGATAGCTGTACTTTACAACTAATAGCTCTGAGTCTTAGGCCTAGGAGCCTTCTAAGACCTCATTCCCAAATTCTTCTCAGACAATGGAAAGAAAAAGACAGGCTAAAAAAGGGAGATTGGGGGTGGTGAAGGAAGAACAGTTCTGGGAACTTTCTGTAGCACTATGGAATAGAGAGAAGTCCTATGTTAGGGTTTAGCTGGGTTTAGCCATTCAGAGTTATGAATATTTTTACCAGTGAAAAGTTTGAAAATCAAAACTTCTTGAATTACTTCTGGTATTCTAAGAAATTTGACCACCTTCAGAAAGATCCAGTTTCCTATCTTTGTTAATGTCTCCTAATTATATGAACTTAAATTTTCAGGTTAATGACATGTTCCTGTGGTTAGTTCAGCCCTCCTTAGAATTTGTCCGTCTCTATTGTAAATGTGTGGTGCAGACATCACCTATCCATCTTGCCTACTCCATGATGAAGCTATACAACTGTCTGTTGGGTAAACTTTCGTCTTATTCCCTAAGGCTAATAAAGTATGTTCTGGTATTTCTGCTCCACCCCGCCCCTCCCACCCTTTTTTCTGAGAAGTAACTTAGTGTCTATCACAAGATACTGAAGAAAAAAAGCTAAATTATAGACAATGTAATTTATACTAGTAAATTGTATTAGGGTTTTCCTTTTAACAAGCTAAGAAAGACCTATTTCATTGATTTTTGTTTGCTTGTCATAAAGTGGGAAGAATGAGCAGTTGGGTGGATAGAGGACAATAACTAAGGTCAGGAAAACTCTGCCTGAGTTCAAATACAACTCCAAACACTTCCTGGCTGTGTGACCCTAGGCAAGTCACTTAACCCTATTTTGCCTTAGTTCCTCATCTATAAAAATGAGCTGAAAAGGAAAGGGCAAACCACTGCAGGATCTTTGCCACTGCAGGAGTCACAAAGAGTCAAACATGACTGAAATGACAACAGCAGCAGTAACAAAAGAGTAGGGGGAAAATTGTCTGTGGAATCAGAGGATTTGAGTTTAACTTTTCGTTTGAGCTTATTACTTGAGTGATTCTAAGATTGAAAGTATTTTAACTCCCTGGGACCTCAGTTTTTTTCAACTACAAAATGAAGGATTTGGACCAAACAACCTGTGAGGGCCCTTCAAAGTGTATGTGACCTTTACTTCTGAATGTATTCTTCCTACTCTCTTGGCCAAGTCATTATAAATTAATCATTGTCCTGCATTTTAATTTTGATTCAGTCTTCAACATCATAGATAATTAGGAGTAAGACATAAAACAATTCTAATTAGGCTTCATTTACTCATGAACACCGTTGAATCATATGGATGTTGAGTAGATTTGAGTAGATAAAATGAAATGCTAAATGTGAAAGAGCTTTAAAAAAACACTGGATAAATGTGAAATATATATGTGCTCATTTTATGAAAATCTACTGCTATTCAAAAAAGCTTACATTTATGGAAAGGATAAGCAAGATGTGATTTGAATTTTAAGATGAATAGATTAGTTCTGGGAACTTTTAAGCAAGGAGCCTCCCTAAGGCATTTAAATAAGTAATTCATTAATCTGTAACCCTAATTTAGTTCTTTGAAATCTCTTAAAAATAACCTAAAACAGTTACTTCACTACTGTAGGGATCTGTGATTTTATTGGTCTGATTTTATCCACTAACACAAACTGAAACCTCTCTAGGTTTTAGTTGATATTTTTAATGAATTATTGTGTTGGAAAAAAAATCATCACCCTATTATCCATCAGAGAAACAAGCCACTGAACTGAACTAAGTTAGTCTTGGATGACAGCCTGTGGCTAGAATTGTAGTCTAGGTCTTTCCATCTTGATAGAACCTGCCATACTTGTCATTTCTTGGATATATCCTTCAAGAATCCATGGTCATCACTCCATGAGAAAGCATTAGAGTAGAACTTTAGTGAACAGAAGATATATATTTATTCCATAAGTTTATTGACTGCCATTTTATTATAAGGTAGTAAACTGCAGTCCAAGTCAAACAGGTTAATATTTTACTAGTGTCTAGTCTATTAAACTTTTTTAAATCAGTCAACTTTTCAAGCTGAGAATTAAAGGGAAAGGAAAAAGAACCTTGCTTACTTCATAATATTGACTAAGCTTGTTCCTTTTTTTCGGAAAGTCTGATTTCCCAATATCTCAATTGATTGTATTGGATGCTTTCTCCAATTCTCAATTTTCCCATGATTCTCAGAAATGTTAGGGGAAAGACAGATTTGTGATGTCAACTGTGGTTCTAAAGTTCTGGGTTCTTCTTTTAGATGAAATCAGAAATGTGGATAATCCAGACTATGAAGGAGAAATGTTGACAAGCCAGCAGATATTCCTCTGGCTTCAAGGCCTCTTCCTCTTTTCTCTGGTGTGGACAGTGGCAGGCACTATCAATGGAGACAGCAGAAAGAAATTTGATATATTTTTCCGCAATTTGCTGATGGGTACAGATAACTCTAGCACTCGTCCCAAAAGTGTCAAAATCACCAAAAACAACATATTCCCAGAAAGAGGTAAACATTTATTGTTCTCTACTAGTTTGGACAGTGTGTCCCAAGGGAACAAGGATTTGATGGATGTTCCAGGATACATAAAAGAGTAAGGTCGTATAATAATCATAAAGTAGGTGGAGGGAGGTTTCATGTTAATGGGTCCTCTATATGATAACCAATCATGGGGGTGGGGGGAGTTGGGAAGAAAAAACTTGTTGGGATAAAATGAAATGAAAACCAAGGATAACCTTCCAGGCTCTTTTTCTATATCCCTCCAACAAATATTCTCAGGGTGAAAGATGTGACTTGAACTCAAATAGAGTTGGTTTCTGGGTCAGTCTTGAGATCAGATTTGGGAGCTATTTTGTGAAATACTTCTACCAAATGCAAGGAGAAATAGTGGGGAATTGGTACATGCAGAGCATGTAGCTGGAACTGCAACTGAATACCTTCAAAGTTAGATAATCATTAGCCCACACAATCTCTCACTAATGTGGAACACTGATAAACTTTGCTGGGGCAACCTAGATGAACAGTTAACTCTACAGAGTCTGCTGCACCTTATGCTTTGGGATTTGAATGTTTATGGTCCTATTTGTTAAACAAGAATTGACACTAATTTTTCTCACCTGCCAATGATTTGAGTGTAATCTTAGGCCACTGATTTATCATCTTTGATGATTCTTACTTCTCTCTACACATTTGGTTACTTTTTTAAAAAGTGTCTAGGTCAGGGGTGTGGCTAGGTGGCACAGTGGATAAAGCACCAGCTCTGGAGTCAGGAGTACCTGGTCTCAGACACTTAATAATGACCTAACCCCAATGCCTAGCAAAAACCTAAAAAAACAAAAAATTATCTAGGTCAAAAGTATTTAATTGGTTTTGGTCATGGACCTATCAAAAAGTTGTTAAAGCCTATGGACTCTTTTTCAAAAGAGTGTTTTTTGATATGTAAATGAAATACAGAGGTTACAAAGGAAACAAATTATATTGAAATAAAGATGAGATATATTTTTTTCCCCATCTAAGTTCAGAGACCCCCTGTAATCTATCCTTGAGAGTTTTGGACCTCAGGGAAAGAACCTTTGCTCTAGGTGCTAGAATGGGCACAACCTAACAGGGATGAATGACAGCAGTCCTAATAGATTAAATGACTGGTCCAAACATCATCTAGAAAACACTCCCCTTGTACAGGGTCAGCAGGATTCTTTCTGACCTGTGGGTTCCCTAATAAACCCCAGATGGACTTGTTTCTTCATCAGAAAATATAAGAGAATGAGCCCCCTTTAATCTTTCATTGAGCTTTACCATAGAATCTAGTGTTGAAAGGGATCTTGGAGGTAAACTAGTCCAGGGATATCAATCATTTGCAGGTGGTATATGGCCCATAACACTCCTGAGCATAGTCTGAACCAAATTAGAATGTAATTGGGAAATATTTTACAAAATAAATAAAAAAGAAATATGAACATGTGATTTTCTAAATCATTATACTGCATACAGAGATCTTTATGTATGGTTTAGTGAACCCCATTTCTACTTGAGTTTGATATCACTGATCTAGTCTGTCCCTCCCTTGTACAGAGGAAGAAATAGGCCCTGAGAGGTAGTGACCAGACCAGGGTATCATGCACTTAATAAATAGCAGAGCTGGAAATAAACCTTGACTTATTGATTCCAGAGTCAGGATTCTAGAGTTAGTTCCCATGGATTCCATTAAGCAAGGGAGTAGGATACAATGAATGTACATTTTTTTTTTTCTTTGTGTACCCTAATGATCTCTTCTACTTCCTTGGCCTAGGAAGCATCTATGACTTTTATTTCCATAAGCATGGCAGCGGACAGTGGAATTTATGGACAGATTACATCACTAAGGAAGAGCAGACAATCCCACCTGGGGCAAAGGTAAGAAGAGAGTTAACCTTCATGGGCATTCTAACTTGGAGATTTCCTGAAAAAATCTTCCAAAATGAATAATCTCATGTGACAATCTTGGTAGTATAAATCAACAAGATTAAGCATTTTCTCTTTACCTCAAAGAGGTAATTTTGGAATGGGAGGGAACTTCAAGAAATATATCCCTGAAATAAAGCTGTTATTAAAACCAATCTAACCTAAAAGAAAACTGTCTTTTCCTAAAGAAAATCCTAGAAGATGCTTTTCTATTTCCTAATGGACATTGGTAAATACCTAGTTAAGCAGAATGCTCAGGGCAGGGAGAAAGGAAGTTTGTTAAATAAAATATTCTACTTTTATTTGATCTTAACCGTTTTTTGAAAATATTCCTAAAATGTCTATTTTCCTGCCTCAGTAAACAGTCTAGTGAATATAGCCAAATTTTTGTGGGATGATAAAGTCCTTAAAGAGCTTCAGGATCATCATTTTGGATCATAGATATGATGATGCTTGTCTTTCATTCTCAAATAAGACCATGGCATCAGGAAAGTAATACTATGACAAGCAAGTGAATTGCATTTGAGCCATCAGGGTCCAGTGGCCACATATGGATCAGGACAACTGGAGATGAACTTGGATGTGAGGCAATTAGGGTTAAGCGACTTGTCCAAGGTCACATAGTAAGTGTCAAGGACTGAGGCCAGATTTTGAATTCAGGTCATCCTGATTACCAGTGTTCAATACATCACCTTGTTGCTCATAGATATATAGCTTGAAGGGACCTCAGAGATCATCTAGTCTAGCCCGATCATTTTGTAGATAAATAAACTGATGCCAAAGAGTGATGCCCAAGGTCAATAGGGAATTTGAACCCAGTAAATAGTAGAAAAGGGATTTGAACCCAGATGCTTTGCCTCTTAAGATCTGAGCTCTTTTCACTGTACCACATTGATAGCTAGAACTGTGAATGGGAGTAGAGAAAGGGACATGATACTGTGATGAATTCATTCTCTGCTTAGTATACTCTCCAGGACTGACCCATGGACTCTTTCTCAAAAGAATGTTTTTTGATGTGTAAATGAAATACAAAGGTTACAAAGGAAACCAATTATACTAAAATAAAGATGAGATGTAATTTTTTTATATATGGCTTAGTGGCCCCCATTTCTACTTGAGTTGATAACACTGGTCTAGTTTGCCCCTCCCTTGTACAGAGGAAGAAACAGACCCTGAGGGGTAGTGACCAAACCAGGGTATCATGCATTGTGTCCCAGCCTGTCCATGTGTTTTAAATATATCCCTAGTGTTGGTTTATTGCCCATGATTTTCCTTTTTGTCCTAAAAATTGCATTTTGAAATTGTACATTGAAATTTTTCTGGATGAAAATTGTCTTATTAGTTTTCTCCCTACATAGGGGCAACATTTGAACATTTGTTTTAATTTCATAAGTAATTATCTGAACTTATATAAAACCAAATTCATTGTGAATTCTGAGTATTCCTTTGCCAAATCCCATGCCCCCCAAATCACAGGTTTGTCTCTATTCTATGAAATCATCTCCTTAGCCCAGTCATGGAAGACAGTACTTTTTTTTAAGTCTTCTTGATGCCCTTTGTTTTTTAATTCAGTCATGTCTAAATATTATACCTACAACTCCATTTCCATCAAAACTCTCCCTCATCCAAAGAAAAATAAACAAAACCAATTGATAGTGACTGCATCCAACAATTAACATATACAATGTTCTATAACCATAGCTCTTGCCTCTCTACCAAGGACAGATACTCTCAAGGTCTGACATAGAAGACACTGATACACTGCCCAGCATAGTGTGATCTAATCAAGGAGTTCTATGAGCAAAGCAGAACTGAAGTAGCTCAAAAGAAACACAAGATGTGTAAATTTAAGAGAATTCACCTGAAATATTCACATGGGCTATTTGTACCCAACCTAGAGCATTCTGAGTTTGTTTTGGTCTGATCAGTCACAGACAGATAACACTGTAAATTGACTTCACTGGAGTGATGTTATTTTGGTACCCTTTGAGAATGAAGGACAACAACACATCAGTCAAACAGAGGAAAGCATCGTCTGTTCTAAGGGAACATAGTCATTAAAATCACTCAGGAGTGTGGTACAGTAAACAGATGGCCCCCTCTAGAGTCCCAATCCTTTGAGTTACCTATTAGAATCCTCTAGATGTTCTATGCATTGGTATTTGGAGGCATCAAGGTTTATACTATTATATTATGCTCTCCATTTAAATCATGCCATAAATTTGGTCCTTGCCTGACTTTCCAGATTCATTTCACATTGCTCCCTTAACCACCTAGTTTTTCCATAAACTTGACATGATCTTTGTCTCTGTGCCTTTGCATCCTCTGTCTTCCATGTCTGGACCTAATTTCATCTCCCCATCTCCCCCTCTTAAGGTTCATCACAAGTATCATAGCCTTTGGAGTTGTTTCTAATATACCCTTCCCCTTGTTTGTTATTGTTTTCTCCCTCTTGAAATTATTTGAATATCATTATCTGAAATTGAGTTATATCTTTAATCATTCAACAATTATTAAGAGCTTATCATGTGCCAAGCACTGTGATAGGTCCTGGGGAATATCAAGACAAAAGTGAAACAATCCCTACCTTCAAGCAGGTGGAACAGAAAATGGAGTGCTGGACCTAGTCAGGAAGATCTGAGTTCATATTCAGAATAAGGATGATTTACTAGCTAAATGACCCTGGGCAACAGCATTTAGCTACTAGGTGTTGTGAAATAATATTTGTAAAGAGCTTCACAAATGTTAAGTAGTATATAAATGCTAGCTAGTACTGTTACTAGAATTAAATCTATTTGGAAACAATGTGTACATATATAAATATATGCAAAATTTAGAGAAAATAAAACCAAAGTAATTCGAGAGGGAAGTACTACCTGGAATCTTTTCCAGGTCATATGACCTGATCATAGCTATCCCAAAGGGCTCTGGTCTGACTCCTTTTCTCTTCTCCCACTAGATCTTTTCACATGTTGATCTCATTAGCAACCCATGGACTTAATTTCCAGCTTTTCACTGGTGATTCTCAAATCTACCCTTTAAACTCCAAATTCTCTGCTGACCTCCACATTTGCATCTCCTTCTGCCTTTCAGATTTCTTGAACTAAAGGTCCAGTAGACATCTTTTTTAAGTTTAGTTTTTTTTCGTTTTTGCAAGGCAGTGGGGTTAAGTGGCTTGCCCCTCCAGTAGACATCTTAAAATCAACATGCATTTATGACTCATTGTCTTTCCCTCAAACCCACCCCATCCAAACTTCCCTATATCTGTGGAGGGCACCAACATTCTCCTAGTTCCCTAGGTTTACAACTAAGGAGTCATCCTAGACTCTCACTCTCTCTCTCCTCATTTCCAACCTGTTGCCAAAGCCTGTCAATTTTACTTTCACAACATCTCTCCAATATGCTGATTTTCTCCTCTGAGGGTGACACCACTCTGGTGCAGGACTATTTCAAGAACCTGTTGGGGAACTGGCCTGCCTCAAGTCTCTCCTCACCACAATCCATCTTCCATTCAATTGCCAAAATGATTTTCTTAAATTGAGGTTTCGGCATGTCAGCCTTCTAACAATAAATTCCCGTGGTTCCTATCACTTCCAGGATCAAATACAAAAACTCTGTTTGATATTCAAAGCCCTTCATGACCAATTCCATCCCCTTTCCAGAGTTCTTGCATCTTACTACATACCATACATTCTTCAGCTCTGGGCATTTACTCTGGCTGTCCACCATCCCTGGAATGTCTTCCCTCCTCATCTCCATCTCCTGCCTTCCCTGGTTTTCTTCAAGACGTAGCTAAAATAACAGAAAGCCTTTCACAAATCCCATTAATTTTTATGCCGTGTCTCTATTATTTCCTATGTACCCTGTTCATAGTTTATTTGTTCCTATATATTTATTTGCTTGTTGTCTCCTCCATTAGACCTGTAACCTCCTTGAGGACAGGGAATGTCTTTTGCCTCTTTTTGTAACCCCAACACAGTGTCTGGCACATATAAGGCACTTAATAAATCCATATTGACTGACTGATCAATTGCCTAGCTATGAAGGGGAAATGCAGATTAGGAAATGTCCCATACAGTGAGTGGAACTTGAGTTCAGCTTTGAATGAAGCTAGGGATTCTAAAAAACAGAATGTAAGCTCTTTGAGGTCAGAACTCTCATTTTTTTTTTGCATTCCTATAGTCTTGAACAAAGTAGAAACTTTTAAAAAGTTTGTTGAATTTAATAAATAAAAAATTTACTTTAATGTTGATTTAAAGAGACTTTACTTCATAGAGACCTCATTGAAAGCAACAGTATATAACATTCCTTATGGAGAAATTATGGAATTTAGAGTTTGAAGGTGCCTTAGATATTACTTATTTCAAGTCCTTGCTTTTAAGATAAAGAAACTAAGGCTTATAGAAATGAAATGATTTATCCAAGTTCATAAAAGTAGTAACTAGCAGAACTGGCATTGTTGGAACCAGTATTTTCTGAGTCTTAATCTAGAATTCTTTTCTATCACAATTCATGGGTCCCCTAAAATGGTGATTGGAGAATAGGTGTTGGGGAGGCAAGAGAAGGAATATTGTCACTCAGATCTGTGGTCTGATAAAGAGGGGTAACTACTTGTAGAGTACAATGAATATTCTGGGCTAGAATGTTCTAGATTTCCACTCCACTCTGCCATTGATTCATTGCATGTTTACTGAGATGTTCCTTGACTTCTCCAGTTTTCCTTTCTACAAAATAGGGAGGAGAAAATTTCTAACTCTCAGAGATAATGAGAAGCTGTAGGCAATAACAGCAATGAAAATGTATTGAGCTATTTGGGAGAGGGAAAAAAAGTGAGTATTTACCATGATGATGACCTGAAGTAGGTAGGTGACTCATTGATAGAGCACAGATTTGTAGTCAAGCTCCAGACACCTATTAGTTGTATGTCCCCCGGCAAGTTGAGTTACCTCTGTCTGTCTGTTTCCTCAACTGTATAATGAGGATAATAATACCAACATCCCTAGGTTATTGTGAAGATACAATGAAATGATTTGTAAAGCACTTTTGCAATTATTATTCAATAATATGAAGATATTTTCACTTTCTGATCCTAATTTCTAGAGACCCTGAACATGACTTCTGCTGATGTCTCCTTATTCATATACCTGTTTTTATAATCTACTTCTATTTTGAAGCCAATAGCTTGGTAGAGTCAGAAGACAAAACCTTTCTGTGTTTGACACTAAGGTTTGCCTTTACTCTGAACTCTGAACAGGTTTCTGAACTCATTATCCCAACCATGGAGACAGCCCGGCAGTCCTTCTTCCTGAAGGTCTACTTGAACCATGAGATCCCCATACTCTTTGTGGGTCCTACAGGTACTGGCAAGTCAGCTATTACAAATAACTTCCTAGTCCACCTGCCGAAGAACTTATTTCTGCCCAACTGCATTAACTTCTCTGCCAGAACCTCAGCCAATCAAACTCAGGACATTATCATGTCAAAGTTGGATCGGCGAAGGAAGGGTCTCTTTGGCCCACCAGTTGGGAAAAAAGCTGTGGTATTTGTGGGTAAGTTGAGCAGAGACTGCCTTCCTCTCCCTTCTCTTTCCTTTCATTCTTTCATCAGGCTCCTCAAAAGTATGGTGCTTTCTTAGGAAGAAGAGAATCCTAAGAAGAAGGGTACTTCTCTTTTTTCAAAGACCTGACTAGTTAGATGACTCAGTACATAGAACTCAAGACTGAGGGTTAGGAAAACCTGAGTTCAAATTCAATCTCAAGCAGTTACTAGTTGTGTAACCCAGGGCAAGTCATTTAACCTCTTTCAACCTCAGTTTCTTCACATGTAAAATGAGGATAACCATAGCACCTAACTCAATATTATGAAGATAAAAAGTAAGCATATATTAAGTGCTTTGCAAACCTTCAAGTACTATATAAATACTAGCTATTATTTTTTTAAATGTATTATTAGCCCAATCTCCTAATAAATAGCTTAGGACCATAGAACAGATTCAGGTTGTTACTATCCCTACTACCATTTCAGTATTTCTCAACATCACCAGGGTTAGGGAACGTTCCTGTAGAAAAGGAGCAAGGATTCTCTGATTCAAAAGATTACCTCAAAACACCTCCTTGCCGAAGAGGGTTGTAGCTTATGCCTGCTTAGAGTTCTTTAGAGCCTCACATACACTTAAAAACTGTCCATTTTGATAATACTTTTTGTTCTGTTTGGTGAACTCTGTGTTATGAGGAAATGATTTGAGACAGTATGATATAGTGAAATGAAGCCTAGACAAAGTCAAAGGACCTCATTCCAAATCCCACCTCCATTCTTTCTATCTCTGTGATCTCAGGCAGGTCATTTCTCTTTTCTAGGATTCATTTTTCTCAGCTGTAAACTGAGGGATTTGGATTTTGAGGCTCTCAGGGAGGTAGCATGGCTGCCTGTAGTGATTAGAGTTCTTGATGGAGTCTGGAAGATGTGGGTTCAAATTCTACCTCACACATTTCCTAGCTATATGATATTAGTCTCTCAGTTCCCAATCTATAGATTAAAGATGACTTACTATATAGTTTCTGAGGTCTCACTTAGTTTTAGTTCTATAATCCTATGACCTTGTATACCGGTGATGCTCAGTAAGCACTTAATGAGTTAGTCAATGAAAATGACTGCATTATCACATTCTTACTGCATCTGAATTTATCCCATTCATTTATATCATCTCATTTTCAATAGCACCATCAGTTAATCATTTGCTGTCTTGTGATAGCTAATGGTTTTTCTGAAAGAAAAAAACTTTACATTCATAATGAAATTTAAGCCTTTTTTTGTTCTTTAGAAACTATAGAGATCAGGCTATCACCATATTTTTAGAACAACTTTTAGGTGCCTACCATGTAGAAAGGCACTGTATGTGTGTTGGGAATACTAAAGTGAAAAAACAAAAATGTCCCTGACTTCAAAGGGTCATAATCTTTTTTTTAAATTTTCCTTATTTAAGGCAATAGGGTTAAGTGACTTGGCCAAGGTCACACAGCTAGGTAATTATTAAATATCTAAGCTTAGATTTGAACTCAGGTCCTCCTGACTCCAGGACCAGTGCTCACTCTACTGTGCCACCTAGCTGACCCAAAAGGGCATAATCTAATAGAGGAGATATTACATTTTAAAATGTGATACAAGGTGGGATGTAATATTCACCTTTCACATACTGATTTTATTTTATGAGCTGTAAAATTTCTGTATAATCTTGAGCTAGTCTATCTGTCTAGGTTTCATTTTTTTGCAAAATGTAAAATGAAGATATTGAGCTAAAGGATCTCTAAAGTCTCTTCCATCTCTTAAGTTTATGATCCTGGACAATATCCATAAAGTGTTAGCTTTGGAGTCTGAAAGAATTCAAATTCAGCCTTAAATCCTTACTAGTTGTGTTACCATGGAGAAGCCATTTAACTATTGGGTGTATCAGACAACTTCCTAGGACTTATTTAATACATTTAGAAAGACTGGTAAAGGGAATTGTTAGAACCACAGTTCTTTAAACTGACCAAGTCTCAAATTTTTTGCACATTCTATGTCTTCTCAAATAGACCATAATCTTCTTAAGTATGATGGTCATATCTAATACTTTTTAGCTCTCCCACAATACCTAGCAAAGTGCTACGCATTCATTCAACAGACCTATTAAGTGCTCATTCTGTGTCTGCTAGGCACCTTGGGGTAATGCACTTTTTATTAGACACGGGACATGCCCTCATGGAATCTTGTATGGGGCAAAAGGTCATTTTAATACCCAAATATTATTTAAGAGAGATATAAAACAATATACCATATAAAGTCTAATTGATTCATTTCGATTACCATTTATTTTGGTGGGGAGAGGGACCCCCTTTAATAACACTAAGAAATCACATTAAAAATTGTATGAGACAGAGATCTAAGGGAGGTCAAGAACAAATCCTCAGATTTTTTTTCATCCTATTTCTATAACCATTTAACTAAATTGTCTGTACCATGACTCCAATCTTTATAAAGAGCAAACTAATCATGTCAGGAATTGACACAAATACTGGAACACCTGGGATTGGATTCTTCAACTGAGAGTTTCTTTGTCCCCCTAGGCAACAGGAAAAGTAAAAACAAAGGTAGCAGGCATTAGGTCCCCAAACATACTCCTAGCTTCCTCATTAAAGACTAACTGCTTTCCACAGATGACCTCAACATGCCGGCCAAAGAAATATATGGGGCTCAGCCTCCCATTGAACTTCTGAGGCAGTGGATTGACCATAGCCATTGGTATGACAAGAAGGACACATCTAGGTTGGACATAGTGGATGTATTATTCGTATCAGCTATGGGTCCTCCAGGTGGTGGAAGAAATGACATTACAGGTATGAAAAGGGGAAAAAAAACAAAAATCTTGCCATTATTCAGCATCAGCAGAGCAATGACTCTCAAGAACAGTTATTTTCCTTATTAACTCAGGGAAGAACAAACTGTAACAGTAGGAATTTGGGTTAGATATGAAGAATTTCACAGCAGAGAATTATGGGACATTAGAATGAGCAATGAAAGAAGAGCTGAAACATGAGGCAGTTGGTCCTGATCCCAAAGACCCTCATATTTGGAAGGAATCTCAAAGGCTATCTATAATAAAGAGGAACCCCCTCTACAACAATTTGATAAGTGATCCTATAGCCTATGAAGAACTCCAATAAGGAATCTTCTGTATGTGACCCATTCTATTTCTGTATATCTCAAATCATAAATTGTTTCCTTCCATGAAACCTAAGTTTGTCTCTTTGTTGCCTTCTCTCATTGCTTCTGGCTCTGCTTTTTTGGGGGGGACAGGTAGACCTAGTATTTAATCTTCTTCCATCTTATATCCCTTCAAATACTTCAGAGCAGCTCTCCTTCCCTCTTCCTCCCCCTTTACCCAATATTCTTTTCTTCAAGTCAAACATTTCTAATTCCTATTATCAATCTTCATATGGCAGAATCTCAAGGGACCTTAACCATTGTGCTTGTCCTCCTCTGTGTACTCTCTAGCTTTTTTTAAAACTATGATATCTTGTGGGGAGGGGGCGGCTAGGTGGTGCAGTAGATAAAGCACCGGCCCTGGAGTCAGGAGTACCTGGGTTCAAATCTGGTCTCAGACACTTAATAATTACTAGCTGTGTGACTTGGGCAAGCCACTTAACCCCATTTGCCTTGCAAAATCCTAATAAAGAAAAAACTATGGTATCTCAGAACTGAACATAATTTTCACATGTGGTCTGACCAAGTACAAGCTACAATGGGCTTGCCACTGCACTATGCCTCCAGTAATTATCACATATTTATTTTGGATAAAAGATTATCATATTAACTCAAATTGAATATGTGGTCCTTTTCTTTAAAAAATTGTTCAACTATAATCTCTTACCTTCTATTTCTTTTTCTTTCTATTTTTTTTATTTTTTCCAAATTAAAGGGAAAAGTCCTTGTACTTTGTTCAAACTCCACAGCTCCTTATTTGGATACAGATGTACTCTTCTTTGCAGACAGCCCAAAATTGTTCCCAATTGTTGCACTGATGGAATGAGCAAGTCCTTCAAAGTTGAACATCACTCCCATGTTGCTGTTAGGGTGTACAGTGTTTTTCTGGTTCTGCTCATTTCACTCAGCATCAGTTCATGCAGATCCCTCCAGGTTTCCCTGAAATCCCATCCCTCCTGGTTTCTAATAGAACAATAGTGTTCCATGACATACATATACCACAGTTTGCTAAGCCATTCCCCAGTTGAAGGACATTTACTGGATTTCCAATTCTTTGCCACCACAAACAGGGCTGCTATAAATATTTTTGTACAAGTAATGTTTTTACCCTTTTTCCTCATCTCTTCAGGGTATAGACCCAGTAGTGGTATTGCTGGGTCAAAGGGTATGCACATTTTTGTTGCCCTTTGGGCATAGTTCCAAATAGCTCTCCAGAAGGGTTGGATGAGTTCACAGCTCCACCAACAGTGTAATAGTGTCCCAGATTTCCCACATCCCTTCCAACAATGATCATTATCCTTTCTGGTCATACTGGCCAATCTGAGAGGTGTGAGGTGGTACCTCAGAGAAGCTTTAATTTGCATTTCTCTAATAATTAATGATTTAGAGCATTTTTTCATATGGCTATGGATTGCTTTGATCTCCTCATCTGTAAATTGCCTTTGCATATCCTTTGACCATTTGTCAATTGGGGAATGGCTTTTTGTTTTAAAAACATGACTCAGTTCTCTGTATATTTTAGAAATGAGTCCTTTGACAGAATCATTAATAGTAAAGATTGCTTCCCAATTTACTACTTTTCTTTTGATCGTGATTACATTGGTTTTATCTGTGCAAAAGCTTTTTAATTTAATGTAATCAAAATCATCTAATTGGTTTTTGGTGATGTTCTCCAACTCTTCTTTAGTCATAAACTGTTCCCCTTTCCATAGATCTGACAGGTAGACTAGTCCTTGATCTTCTAATTTGCTTATAGTACTGTTTTTTATGTCTGTGTCCTGTAACCATTTGGATCTTATCTTGGTAAAGGGTGTGAGGTGTTGGTCTAATCTAAGTTTCTTCCATACTAACTTCCAATTATCCCAGCAGTTTTTATCAAAGAGGGAGTTTTTATCCCAGTGGCCAGACTCTTTGGGTTTATCAAATGGCAGATTACTATACTCCTCTCCTGCTTTTACACCTAGTCTATTCCACTGGTCCACCACTCTGTTTCTTAGCCAATACCAAACAGTTTTGATGACTGATGCTTTATAATATAATTTTACATCAGGTAGGGCTAAGCCACCTTCTTTTACATTTTTTTTCATTAAGCTCCTGGCAATTCTTGACTTTTTATTTCTCCATATGAATTTACTTACAATTTTTTCTAACTCATTAAAGTAATGTTTTGGAATTTTGATTGGTAGGGCACTAAACAGATAGTTTAGTTTTGGTAGAATTGTCATTTTTATTATATTAGCTCTCCCTATCCATGAGCAGTTGATATTTGCCCAGTTATTTAAATCTGATTTAATTTGTGTGAGAAGTGTTTTATAATTGTTTTCAAAAAGATTCTGAGTCTGTCTTGACAAATAGACTCCCAAATATTTTACACTGTCTGAGGTTACTTTGAATGGGATTTCTCTTTCTAACTCTTCCTGCTGTTTCTTGCTAGACATATATAGAAAAGTTGAGGATTTATGGGGGTTTATTTTATAACCTGCAACTTTGCTAAAATTGCTAATTGTTTCCAGTAGTTTTTTAGATGATTTCTTGGGATTCTCTAGGTAGACCATCATGTCATCTGCAAAGAGTGAGAGTTTTGTCTCTTCCTTTCCAATTCTAATTCCTTCAATTTCTTTTTCTTCTCTAATTGCTGATGCTAACATTTCTAATACAATATTGAATAGTAGTGGTGATAATGGGCACACTTGTTTAACCCCTGATCTTATTGGGAATGCCTCTAGCCTCTCCCCATTGAATATAATGCTTGTTGATGGTTTCAGATAAATGCTGCTAATTATTTTAAGGAACAGTCCATTTATTCCTACACTCTCTAGTGTTTTTAATAGGAATGGATGCTGTATTTTGTCAAAAGCTTTTTCAGCATCTATTGATATGATTATATGGTTTCTGATAGGTTTGTTGCTGATATAATTGAGTATACTAACAGTTTTCCTAATATTGAAACAACCCTGCATTCCTGGAATAAATGCTACTTGATCATAATGTATTATCCTAGTGATGACTTGTTGTAGTTGTTTTGCTAAGATTTTATTTAGGATTTTTGCATCTATATTCATCAGGGAAATAGGTTTATAATTTTCTTTCTCTGTTTTGACTTTTCCTGGTTTAGGTAACAGCACCATATTGGTTTCATAGAAAGAGTTAGGCAGAGTTCCATTTTTCCCTATTTTTCCAAAGAGTTTATATAGAATTGGAACCAATTGTTCCTTAAATGTTTGGTAGAATTCACTTGTGAATCCATCAGGCCCTGGAGATTTTTTCTTAGGGAGTTCAGTGATGGCTTCCTGAATTTCTTTTTCTGAGATAGGGTTGTTTAAGTACTTAATGTCTTCTTCATTTAACCTTGGCAACTTATATTTTTGTAAATATTCATCCATTTCACTTAGATTATCAAATTTATTGGCATAGAGTTGGGCAAAATAATTTTGAATTATTACTTTAATTTCCTCCTCATTGGTGGTGAGTTCATCTTTTTCATTTATAATACTAGCAATTTGGTTTTCTTCTTTCTTTTTTTTAATCAAATTGATCAGAGCTTTATCAATTTTATTGGTTTTTTCATAATACCAACTTTTGGTTTTATTTATTAATTCAATAGTTTTTTGCTTTCAATTTTATTAATTTCTCCTTTAATTTTTAAAATTTCTAATTTGGTATTTGATTGGGGATTTTTGATTTGTTCTTTCTCTAATTTTTTTAGTTGCATGTTTAGTTCATTGATTTCTTCTTACTCCAATTTATTCATATAAGCATTTAGAGCTATAATATATCCCCTGGGAGTTGCTTTGAATGAATCCCATAGGTTTTGGTATGCTGTTTCATTATTATCATTATCTAGGATAAAATGTTTAATTTTTTACTATAATTTGTTTTTTTTTGCCCATTCATTTTTAAAATGAGGTTATTCAGTTTCCAATTTGCTCTGGGTCTATATCTCCTTGGCCCAGTATTGCATATGACTTCTATCGCATTGTGATCTGAGAAAGATGTATTCACTATTTCTGCCTTTCTGCAGTTGACCATTAGGTTTTTATGTCCTAGTACATGGTCAATTTTTGTATAAGTTCCATGTAATGCACAGAAAAAGGTATATTACTTTCTATCCCCATTCAGTTTCCTCCATAAGTCTACCATATCTAACTTTTCTAACAATCTATTTACCTCCCTAATTTCTTTCTTGTTTGTTTTATGATTTGATTTATCTAGATCTGGTAGCGGGAGGTTGAGGTCTCCTACTAGTAGAGTTTTGCTGTCTATGTCTTCCTGTAATTCTTTCAGCTTCTCCTCTAAGAATTTGGGTGCTGTCTCACTGGGTGCATAGACATTCAATATTGAAATGACTTTATTGTCTATGGTACCTTTTAGGAGGATAAAGTTTCCTTCCTTATCTCTTTTAACGCTATCTATTTTTGCTGCTGCTTTGTCTGATATAAGGATTGCTACCCCTGCTTTTTTTACTTCAGCTGAAGCAAAATATATTTTGCTCCAACCTTTTACCTTTACTCTATATGTATCTCTCTGCTTCAAATGAGTTTCTTGTAAGCAGCATATTGTAGGATTCTGGTTTTTAATCCACTCTGCTATTTGCTTACGTTTTAAGGGAGAGTTCATCCCATTCACATTCAAGGTTATGATTTCTAATTCTGTATTGCCCTCTGTGCTATCTTCCCTCTGTTTGTATTTTTCCTCCTTTCCCCCCCTTTTATCCATATTCCCCAGTATTTTGTTTTTGAATACCACCCTCTTCAGTATGTTTGTCCTCCTATATCACACCCTCCCCTTTCTTTCCCCTTTCCCTTTTTCCCTTTTCCCTTCCCTTCCTTTTGTTATTTCCCCTTATTTTCCCCCCTCCCCTTTTCCCCTTTTAATACTTGAAAGGTTAGATGTTTTATAAATTAACTGAGTATGTGTAGGTTGACTTTAAGCCAAGTCTGATGAGAAGAAGATTCAGGTGTTTCTCCTCTGCTCCCTTCTTCCCCTCTATTACCATAGGTTTTTTGTACCTCTTAGTGTAATGAGATTTGTCCCATTCAATCCCCTCCCTCCTCCCGTCTCTTTCCTGTCCCCCTTTTTAGGGAGGTAGTATATTTTTTTAGATCATTCTATCTAGGTCATAGAAAATTCTGAGTGTCAGTATATTCTATTGGATAGAGTCAAAATTCCTGAGAGTTATTAGAGTCTTTCTCCCAAGTGGGGTTAAAGCCAGTTACATCCCATTAGATAGCAGTCTCATGGTTAGGTCATGGATGTCCATCATTTCTGGTAGGTGTATTCTCTCTGTTAGAGTTACATTTCTCAGGATTTATGAGAGTCTCTCCCCGCCCCCCCATGCTAGAATATAGCCAGTTTCAATTTACTGGATTGCATTTTTTTCCTTTTACTGCCCCCCCTTTTTTTTACCTTTTCATGTGTCTTTTGAACCTCCTGTTTGATATCCAAATTTTATTTTTAGCTCTGGTCTTTTCATCAGAAATTTTTGGAACTCTTGTATTTCGTTAAATGTCCATCTTTTTCACTGGAAGAGAAGGCTCAGCTTTGCAGGAAAGTAGATTCTTGGCTGCATTCCAAGCTCCAGTGCTCTTGGAAATATCTTGTTCCAGGGCCTTCGATCCCTTAAAGTTGATGCAGCCAGGTCCTGTGTGATCCTTACTGTGGCTCCTTGATATTTAAATTTCTTCTTTCTGGCTGCTTGCAGGATTTTCTCTTTTATCTGATAGCTCTGCAATTTGGCCACAACATTCCTTGGTGTTTTCATTTTAGGATCTTTTTCTGGTGGGGATCGATGTACTCTTTCAATAACTACTTTGCCCTCCAATTCCATGATATCAGGGCAATTTTCCATCACTAGATCCTGTAATATTAAGTCCAGGCTTTTTTTTCTCTTCAGTGTTTTCAGGAAGTCCTATAATTTTCAGGTTGCCCCTCCTCGATCTGTTCTTGAGGTCAGTAGTTTTGTTGATGATGTATTTTACATTTGCTTCTATTTTTTCTATTTTTTGATTTTGTTTAACTGACTCTTGCTGTCTCATGGAGGCATTAGTTTCTGTAGACTCCGTTCTTTTTTTGGGGGGAGGAGTTTTCTTCATTAACCTTTTGCAACTCCTTTTCCAATTGGTCAATTCTACTTTTGAAAGAGCTTTCCATTTGACCAATTGAGCTTTTGAGAGAATTAATTTCTTTTTGCATTTGCTCATTTGAGGATCTGAGAGATTTATTCTCCTTTTGTGTTTGTCCAATTGTACTTTCTAAGGTTTTTTTTTTCTTGTTGCAAGGTATTGTCTCTCCCAAATTTTTAAGCTCCTTCCTTATTTCTTCAAGGAAGTCTTTCTGTGCTGGAGACCAGATTGTATTCTCCTCAGAGGTTCCAGGTCTCTCTGAGTTGGGGTCTTTCCCTTCCAGGAATTTTTCTATGGATCCACCTTTCTGCTGACCCTTCTTCTTTATGCTAAAACCTTGGGTGGGGGGGGGGCTGGCTCACCTGGGCTTGGGATCTCTAAAGGCTTTACTGATTGCAGTTTCTCTGGCCGGCCAGTTGGAGGTGCTGGTTGCCCTCTCTGGAGTGTCTGTGACCTTGGTTGGGAGGCCTTCTCCCTTTGCCCAAAGGGAGGAGTTGGAACTATTGAATTCTTTTGCCTTCAATCAGTGGTGGGCTTTACCCTGGCCTGAGGTCATTCCTCAGCTGGGCTGGTTCTTCTGCTCACACACCTGGGCCTGAGGCAGAAGTAATTTGCCTTTGTTTGAGGAGAGGCCTCTGTGCAATGGAGGCATGCCCTCAGAGTTTCTCAGACCTGAGGAGCCTAGGGATGGTGTCTGCTGTTCTCCTGATTTTCAATTCTTTATTATTTGTGTTGTTGTTGTTTTTACAAGGCAATGAGGTTAAATGACTTGCCCAAGGTCACACAGCTAGGTAATTATTAAGTGTCTGAGGCCAGATTTGAACTTAGGTCCTCCTGACTCCAGGGCTGAGACTCTATCCACTGTGTCACCTAGCTGCCCCTATTATTGACCTTCTTAGGGTATGTGCCCCTCGTGAAATCTCTGGGTCAAAAGGTCCCAAGTATTATAGTCACTTTCTTTCCATGATTCCAAGTTGTTTTCCAGAATGATTGAACCAATCACATCTTCACCAATTGTCTATTGGTTTATTCATCTTTCTATAACTCCTACAATAATGACTATAACCATATTTTGTCATTTTTACCAGTGTTACTGGATTTGAGGTAAAATCTCAATGTTGTTTTGATTTACATTTCTCTTAGTATTAATGACATGGGATATTCTTTTGTATGGTTATTAATAGTTTGCAATTATTCTTTTGAAAACTGTTCATATCCTTTGACTACTTATTTATTAGGGAATGACTATGACTTATTCTAGCTAAAGTCATTCTAATTTCTTTATGATTTCTATTTCCTTTTTCAGGTATTTGCTTTTAAAATCCTTTTTTAAAATATTCAAAGTTTGACCAGGTATTGAAGTAAAACTTATTCACTTTAAAGATTACCTTTGCTTCCAGTTTTGAAATTTTTAGCATTTGTTCCATTCCGATCCATACTTTTTCTCTTCTCCATAGTCTTTCAAAGGCCACTGATAATAGTTTATCAATCACATAAATTCTTTTGGTATCTTAGAATGTAATTTAGTTTCATGACTTGAGCACATCACAAAAAGAAGCTCAGTATTCTTTTACTATCTCCCAATTTATGGGTATAAACTCCCTAGTAATTATTTTTGTTCTGTTCTGTCTAGGCCAAGGATCATAGAAATCATAAGTCTGAGGCTAAAAAGAGATATCTTCCTGGCTTTGAGGCCAGCTCTTTATTCAACACAACAGTGTTGGAAGACCTTGGTTCAAGTCTTGCCTGTGAGACATATTGATTGCATGATTCCTCAGGACTATAGTCAGTTTTTTTCCCAGGTTTTTGCAAGGCAAATGGGGTTAAGTGGCTTGCCCAAGGCCACACAGCTAGGTCATTATTAAGTGTCTGAGGTCAGATTTGAACTCAGGTACTCCTGACTCCAGGGCCAGTGCTCTATCCACTGTGCCACCTAGCCGTCTCTATAGTCAGTTTTTTAAACTTTGCAGAACAGGTCCTTTCTGCAATGGTAAAAGAAAATTCTTCTATCAAAGGAATCATAACTATGATTGCTTATATGTTATGTTGTCATGGACAGGCTTGTAAACTGTAGCTCAAACTGTAGTTCTTCCTTTAGTCCAAGTGGTTTGTAGTATTCTCTGATAACAATATGGATTCTGTTTCTTCTTCCATTTATTTTCATTCAAGGAGTCTTCACCATGTTTATCTCTATTTTCTAAATGTCTGCAGATAATAATAATCATAATAAAAATAACATTATATAATAGCTAACATTTATATAATACTCTCAAGTTTGTAAAGAATTTTACAAATATTATCTCAATCTTCACAACAACCTTGGAAAGGTTAGTGCTATAATTATCCTCATTTTGTAGATGAGGAAACTGAGGTCAACTGGCTTGCCAATAGTCACACAGCTGGTAAATGTCTGAGGCTGAATTTGAACTCATGTCTTCCTGACTCCAGGTCCTATACTCTGTCTGTGCATTACACTGCCGAGCTGCCTTATCTTTTTAAATTTTACTCCCCCTAACCTTCACCTATCTATACTTTTTCTTTTGAACTAAGTTTATCTGTACAGTTATATTCCAGTCATGGATTTTACCCCACTAAGTATAACTTCAAAGTCAAATCTACCTCCTTACAGTGAGATCTCTAGTTCACTTTACTTGTTTCCCAGACTTTGTACATTTATGGATAGACATTAGAGGTTATCAGTTTATTGCTAATATCTTTCTTTAAGTTTTGTCTCTGAATTTTTGAATGGAACTTTTGCTATTTTTCTTCCTACTTTGTAGTTATTTTCTATGGAATCTAGCTTGGTGAGACTATATTAGTTGTTCCTCTCTCCTACTCTCTTTTTTTTTCTTTCAGTTTAAAGCTCTTTTGATTAGATTTTTGTAAGGTCTTATGTAAAAGAAAAGAAATATATTAACTCCTCTTCCTATCACTAATGAGAAGTTATTTCCAGGATTTTTTCTTTGTGTAATATACATGAGAATCTGACTTCAAGTTTTGATATGTATTCATTCTAATTTTATGTTGTTTATGACCCCAATATTAACAATATACTGATAGAATCCAGTCACAAAATTAGGTAAACTTTTTAAAATAAACTTTGTTAATGGCAAGGAGAATGTAATTTCTATATTTGTGCTATAGTTTAGATATCCAAATTCTATTCTCAGACATCATCTTCTTAACTGGCTAGTTGTTTCCCAAATCTTCCTTTTTCTTCTAAAGTCTATGTCTGACGAGAAATAGTGAAGAGATTTACAAACGTTAGCTAAGCTTTCTTTTAAAAAAAGTTCCTTCTGGTGGTATCATTTGTGCCTTTGTAAATCAACAGAAGTGGGCCATAATTATCTGGTTCAAAAAAATCTTGGGAGATTTTTGGTCATCTCCCAATATATATTTCTCTATAATTGGTCCTTGAAAAATTCACAAGTAATCACAGATGTACATGGAACATGGTCTGGATGTTCCGATACACCTGGGTTACTCTCTAAACATGCCTATTTTAAGCTGATGCCTTGTTATCCTCCCAGCTGGGAGATACCAACCTCCACTATTTGTTTATTCTTCCTCTCACTCATATTAGAAGGATTAATCACTTATGAATCACTATCATTCCTTTGTAGATTAAACATCTACTTCTCTCCCCTTCAGGAAGAGGCTTATAACTGTTGCTTAGCTTCAAATATAGTTATCTCTTCCATATCATGACTTTCCCCATTGCAGTTTTGATTTATCTCAGTCATTATAAGAAATTGGGTGGGAATTTTGGGGGAGTTTTGGAGAAGCTGCAGATGATTTATAAAATCAGCAAAAAAAAATCACAGAAAAAATTTAGAAACTCAGAATAAAACATATGTATAATATCAACATATTTTATCTTTAAAATTTTTTTAAATTTATGGCAATGGGGTTAAGTGACTTGCCCAAGATCACACAGCTAGGTAATTATTAAGTATTTGAGGTTAGATTTGAACTCAGGTCCTCCTGATTCCAGGACTGGTGCTCTATCCATTGTGCCACTCAGCTGCTCCAAATTTTATCTTTTAATATCATAATACAGTCTTCTCTGGTACAAAGGGAGAGTCAAAAAATTTTACCACAGCACCCCTAAATCCCTTTGATATAGAAGGGATAATTATAATCAGTTGTAGTTCTTCCTTTTTGGTGTCACATCCTTGCAAATTTCTCTACACTCTTCTTTTATGGTGGTTCATAATTCTCTATGTCTTCAATCATGGGTTTTTTTTTTTGTTGTTGTTCTTTACATTGGACACTTTATTCTGTTGGGGTTTTTTAAGAAGAGTTTATTCATTTATTAATAACCTGGAGAGTGGAGAGGTTCCTGGAGTCCCCATGCCTTCTCTTTTTAATTGGGAAACTGACCTATACCTTTAGAATAGATAACAAAAGATCATTAATTATGTGATCAGTACAAATGTTGCAATCACTATGTAAGTCATTGCAAAATTCTTCCTGCTCTCCATATTTGCTAGAAGTGAGATCCTCAGAGCTTCATTATTCTTGTTAGTTAGGTTTCCTGGAGAACTAGATAGCAAACTACATGAGGACTATATGCATTTATCATGAGTTTTATTTTTCTGGACTTTTTTATTTGCATGGTAATGGGGTTAAGTGACTTGCCCAAGGCCACACAGCTAGGTAATTATTAAGTGTCTGAGGCTGGATTTGAACTCAGGTACTCCTGACTCCAGGGCCAGTGCTCTATCCACTGTGCCACCTAGCCGCCCCTTTTCTGGCCTTCTTAATGGAAGAGGAGAAATTTGGAACTGAAAATAAAATAAAATTGGATTATCAAATTACTTGTTAAACTCTTCAGCTCCTTTCTTACTTTAATAGTATCTCAATGGGCACAGCATCCTTTTCTTTTAGTTTAATAATAACTCGCCTTATCTCACCAACTTGTTTTTACCAACTTTCCTCTCATTTTTTACTTTCTCATTGAGGTCTTTTTTATTTTTATTTCTCTTCTCCTTAGGGTCCTTCTACTTCTACTCTGCTCTCTTCTTAGGTATTTCTACTAGTGTTCCTTTTCCTCAAAACCTCTTTTTTACTTTCAAGCATTTCCTTAGTTCTTCTTTATTTCATGTCTTTTGAATCTTACTCTTCTTTCAGCTGCTCTTCAGAACCTTTCAAATCTGTCTCAACTCACCAAATGTTTTTTCTGAACTTTTTTTTGGGTGGGGAGAGGGGACAATTGGGGCTAAAGTGACTTGCCCAGAGTCACATAGGCCAGCTTTGAACCCAGGTCCTCCTGACTGCAGGACCAGTGCTCTATCCACTGCTCCACCTAGCTGCCCCATTTTCTGGTCTCTTTCACATTCAAGAACCATTCAAATCTCTTTTGTTTTTTTTGTAAGGCAAACGGGGTTACGTGGCTTGCCCAAGGCCACGCAGTTAGGTAATTATTAAGTGTCTGAGACTAGATTTGAACCCAGGTACTCCTGACTCCAGGGCCTGTGCTTTATGAACCATTCAGATCTCTAAAATTCCTTCTCTTCTTTTTAGTGCAAGTCTTCTCCTGCTCCATCTCTGGAAGCAGTTGGCTTAAAATTAATAGATAATCTGTAAGGTTCCTTCCATATGAAAGATCCCATGTTTTATGCCTTAATGATAGTTTCTGTGTAATGCTTGAACACAAAGATATGAATCAGTTGACTTTCAAGGTTTTTTCTAGACTTGGGTTCTATGAGCATATTATTAAATATAGGGACAATAAGTAGCACTTCAGCATTTGAATGATTCATAATTTTAAATCCATGGACTCAGGGTCTCATGTATGTAAACACATTTCTTTACATAGGACTCACTATTTTGACAGATATTCCCATGTTCAACATGTGTCTTAGAAAGAAGTGAAATATCAGCTTCTTCTATGCATTTGGTGGAAGAGAAAACTGGCTCTGGCATTAGGTTCAGAAGGCAGGTATATGTATGTGCATATATCATTCTGTCTATTTTTCAGGTCGATTCACCCGCCACCTGAATATCATTTCCATCAATGCTTTTGAAGATGAAATTTTGAGCAGGATTTTCAGCTCCATTGTTGACTGGCACTTTGGGAAAGGGTTTGATGTGCTTTTCTTAAGGTAAGAAAACCACATATCCTTAAAGAGGTGGGGTGAAGAAGATGTTGCTTTCCAAATTTTTCATAAAGCCATACTGGCTTTGCTATTTTTCTAAGGCTTGGAAAGATGTTGATTCAAGCAACAATGACCATCTACAAAGCTGCAGTGGAGAATTTCCTGCCAACTCCCTCCAAATCTCATTATGTCTTTAATTTACGAGATTTTTCACGGGTTATTCAAGGAGTATTGCTGTGTCCTCATACCCACTTGCAGGTTAGCTTTTGTTCCTATAAATATTGTCATAAAATAACTAAATACTACTGTTTATTATCTGGGACTGAGGCAAACCTTTACTCCAAAGAGTATAATTTTAGGTAAATTAGGTCTATGGGTTTATCAAGTAAACAGAATTATATTTCTATGTATTTTCTCTTTCCTATTAGATTGCAATTATCTTGAGGGCAGAAACATGCCTCTTTGAATAAACAAATGACTTCTCAGAATGTTATGGATTATAAGTTTATTTGAGATACAGAACATGTCTGATGTGTGTATACTATGTTCAAGAAGCAAAATAAGCAGGAAATATACTTGCCATTTTCAGTCTTAATCATTTCTCTTCCATAACCCAGAATTGATGACACTTAAGAGGCTTAATTGATGTTCAATTAGTATCAAGTTCTCACCTCTTCCAGAAAGTCTTCCCAGATTAATCCTCACTACCTTTGATCACTGTCTTTATGCATATATTTACTCAATGTTTAACTTTATATTTTTATAGTCACATTTAGATGACCTTTCTTTGACTATTTCTTTGTAAATGACATCTCTCTTGATATCAAATTTGTCTTAACTCCCTCATAATTAGTAAACTAAGGCACATACTATATCTCCTGTTCCATCTGAATTATTTCATTGTTAGCTATCTCAGAATTTTTACATCATAATTATTATTGATTCACTAGAGGGAAAGGCTACTAGCTTTGTAGGCTCTCTCTCCAAATCAGATTCTTATTTTTGGATTTGCAGGATGGAGAAAAACTGATTCGACTCTGGATTCATGAAGTTTATCGGGTCTTCTATGATCGTTTGATTGATCATGAGGACAGACAGGTATTCTTTGGTATGGTAAAGGAGACAACATCTAATTGCTTCAAACAGACTGTGGAGAAGGTATGCCAAATTTCACAGTTAAATTATAACTGTGAGTTGTGAGTAGCCTTGATGTAGAAGAGACTCTTTTACTTTGAATTCCCCAAGACTGATGATAATTACAGATCCTTTAAAAAAAACTCATAAAATCCCTAAAAGAATGCCCCATCTATGTCCTGTGACACCTAGAGACTTATAGTAGACTTATTGGTTCAGTTGAGAGAATCCATGATTCTCTGATTGGTTCAATGATCCAATGGAAAGAACTCTAGATTTGAAATCAACAGACAGGTTCAAATTCAAACTCCACTATTTACTAGCCCATGTGACCTTGGAATACTCATCTACTCCTCTGGGCTTCAGTTTCCTCAAATATATGTAACACATGTGGCAACCCCTTCTCCCCCATGAGACCCCTTGGATAGCTATCCTGAGTTCCAGATACTCTCTGTATCCATATCTTTTGCAAAATAGCAATTTATAGACTTGAAGACATTTATCATGGCCTCCCCAAGTCTTTTCTTCTCCCACTAAACATTGTCATTCTTTCTAAGAAAAAAATGATTGCACATAAATAAATATATTTGCTTTTCTTTTGTCAGCCAGATGACACACAATTGGTTAAAGAAAAGGCACTTTGAAAAAAAATTTATTTCCTCCTTTTTTCCAGTTACATACAAAGATGATTTTCAATATTTATCTTTTTCCAAGCTTTTGAATTCCACATTTTACTATACTCTCTCTTCCCTTCCCTTCCCCTTCCTATTGCAGCAAACAATCTGATATAGGTTGTACATGTACAATCATGTTTAATATACTTTCATATTAGGCATGAAAGTAGAATTATAATTAAGAGGAAAAAAGGAGATCATGAGAGAGAAAGAAACAATATAAAAGAAGTTTTAAAAAGTGAACATAGTATGCTTTTCCTCTGCATTCAGACTCCATAGTTTTTTCTTTGGATGTGGACAGCATTTTCCAAAACAAGTTTCTGAGAATTATATTTCCTGGTTTTTCCAAAGTCCTTCTGCTCATTATTTCTTATAGCTGTGAAAATTGTTTTACAATTTTCTGTATTCCTTCTAATCTTGGTTACAATGGTTTTATTTCTGCAAAACTTTTCCTTTCCCTCCATCCTATCTTCCCCCATTTATACTTTTCTTTCTCCTTTCCTATTATCCCTCCCCACCAAAGTTTTGCATTTTACTACTGCCTACCTCACACTATTCCTTCCCTTTTTCTCTCCTTTTTTTCCTGGAAGGTAGAATTAAATATCCAAACCCAATTGGGAATATACATCATTCCCTCTTTGAGTTGAATCTGTTGAGAATAAGATTTACTCAGAGTTTACAAAATCTCTACTTTCCCTCTACTAAAATACATCTTTTTTGTGCCTCCTCATGTGGGGTTAATAATCCTCAATACCTTCATCTTCTTTTCCAGTTTAATCCTTTTCTCAAGTCTTAATTGTTTTATACCTGCTTTGTTAACTGCACTGTCAAAATATACTACTTTTGACTGTCAGTTTGAAGTTTAAAGTCCATCTTTTCCCCTGAAAGATGATGATGAATTTTACAGGGAAGTTGATTCTTGGTTGTAATCCAAGCTCTTTTGCCCTCTGGAATATTATATTCCAGGTCCTCTGATCCTTTGATGTTGAAACTGATAAGTCCCCTTTGTAATTCAGACTATGGCTCCCTGGTATTTAAATTGCTTCTTTTTTGGCAACTTGTAGTATTTTCTCCTTTAGTTAAGAATTTTGAAATTTGGCTACCATATTCCTTGGAGTTTTTATTTTGAGATCTTTTTCTGGGGTGATCAATTCATTCTTTCAAGGACTATTTTATCTTCTTGTTCTAGGATATTAGGGCGGTTTTCCATAATAATTTCTTCCATGATATTGTCCAGGTTCTTGGCTGTTCATGGCTTTCAGGTAGACCAATAATTCATAAATTATCTCAGGTCAGTCATTTGACCTAAGAGATACTTTACATTTTCTTCTATTTTTTCAGTCTTTTAGTTTTATTTGATAGAATCTTGGTGTTGCATAGTCATTAGTTTCCATTTGTCCAATTCTAATTTTTAGGGTCTTATTTACTTGTTTTCTTATGTGTTCTTTTTTTCAGTAGGTCCATTTTACTTTTTGATGAGTTATAATCATTTTCATTTGTCCAATTTTACTTTTAAAGATAGTTTTTTCTTTAATCAATATTTCATAATTCTACTGCATGATTCTCATTTCTTTTCTTCTTCCACTCTTCTTTGGTTTTTAAAATCCTTTTTGAGTTCTTCAAAGAGGTCTTTTGGATTTGTGACCAATTAGAAAACCCCTTGGAGGTTTCATGTGTGGAGGCATTTTGTCACTATTTTTCTCTTCTAAGGCAGCATTTTTATTATCCTTTCTAGTAGCTTTTTATGGGTAGTGCCTTTTTTTGTTGTTTGTTTGTTTTTACTTATTTTGATAGTTGAATTCTGTTCCTGGGGCAAGTGGGGCCCAGTCTCAAGCCTTTTTGTGCTGGGACCAGGGGGCTTACCACCTGCCTATGGTACTTGCAGTGCAAGTGGTTTGTTCCCTGTGTCAGAGTAGCCCAACCCAATCTTGGCTATTACTGTAGTATTCCTGAGGCTTGAATTTTATCTTCCAAGTTGGGGTGAGAACCCTCATTGCTGACCTGCTGCATAGCTTGCTTATTGAGCTCAGATCTGAGCTGTGCTGTGGGTAAGAGCCTCCCACCAACTTCTGGTTTCTCCTGCCTACACTGGGCTATTTTCACCTTTTAGCCACATGAGACAGACCTTTACTGAAGTTCTTCCATGATATCTTGAGTTGAGAACTTGTTTTATTCTGGGTTTTTTGGTGGGTTTAGAGACTTCATTTAAAGTTGTTTGGGAAAAAGCTCCCAGAGTTTCCTTGCTTCGTGCTGCCATCTTGGCTCTACCCCTAAAAGTTCAAGACAGGTGTTATGAAAAAGCATTTTTAATAAAAATTATTCAGTAAGAAGATTTGTGATATACATAAAAATAAATGTACACTCTCTCACAAATAAACACACTATCACTGGGAAGGAAAAACAGGCAAAGGGCTCACATTGGAGAGATTCACCCCTGAGATATAGTCATACTTCCAATTCTACCAGGCCCCAGTGGTTTTTGTGGTTATGTCCTTACTCTGCTCCTCACTGGTCTCAACTGGTCATGTTGCTCTGCTAGGTCCACTGGGTTATTCTTCAGTACTGGGTGATGCTCCCTGCCACTGTCCCCTGATCTCATTTCTTGAGGGCTAGTCAGACCATCTTAGTGTCAGTCTACTAGGAAACAGTCCTCAAGGACTGTTTAGTCATGGCTACCACACCCAACTAATAAAAGTCAGACCGAGTTCAAGAGTACTACAGAGCACAATCAGACCCAGATTAGATCATTCCTTTTTGAATTTTTTATCTGGGGCAGAGGCCAAAATTTTCTGCTACAAATAACTATCAATTTAGAGTTGAAATTCTTTCATAATCCCAATATCCTATGGATTAGGTACAGATGAATTTGAGCCAGAAAATAAAGGTAGACTAAATGAGGCACACTCACTATTTTCCATCCAACTAACCAAAATTTCTATCTTTACTATGAATATTTGTCAGCAACAAAGACTTTTAGGTACTCCATGCTGCCTAATAATAAACAACAAATAATACTAAAATGCTTAGAATTCTCAGAAAAGGATGAAACTAGAGTATTTTATATTATAGTATGAGAATAATAAATGATAAATAGAAGTGAAACTTTGGGCTAAATTACTTTAAATATGTATACTTTACATTTACTCATCTGTGAATAAATGCAATATATTACATCCTCTGCCCCCATTCAGTAGAATGTAAGCTCCTTAAGTATAGAAACCTTTTGCTTTTTGTCTTTGTAATCTCAGTAACTGGAAAATAGTAGGTTCTTAATAGATGTTCATTAAATTGAATTCACTCCAGATCCTGATCCATTTATCACCCTCTGGGAAGATTGAGGATGATAATATTCGTAGTCTGTTCTTTGGAGACTTTTTAAAGCCTGAAGCTGATGTAAAAATCTATGATGAGATTACAGACCTGAAAACTCTCACTTCAGTCATGGAATATTACTTGGAAGAGTTCAACAACATCAGCAAGGCCCCAATGTCATTGGTCATGTTCAGATTTGCTATCGAACACATTTCTCGGATCTGCAGGGTTCTAAAGCAGGACAATGGCCATCTACTGCTGGTGGGTATTGGGGGTAGTGGGCGGCAGAGTGCCTCCAAACTGTCTACATTCATGAACTCTTATGAGTTGTACCAGATTGAGATCACTAAGAACTATACCAACAATGACTGGAGGGAAGATATAAAGAAGATTATGCTTCAGGTTGGAGTAAATAATAAGAGCACAGTATTTTTGTTTGCTGATAATCAAATCAAGGATGAATCATTTGTTGAGGACATCAACATGCTCCTAAACACAGGGGATGTGCCCAATATCTTTCCTGCTGATGAGAAGGCTGAAATTGTGGAAAAGATGCAAACAACAGCTAGGACTGAAGGCCGGAAAATTGATGCCACACCTCTAGCTATGTATAACTTCTTTATTGAGAAGGTGAAAAAAAATCTACACATTGTCCTAGGTAAGAAGAAACAAACTCTTTCCCAACTCCAATTTAAGGTCATAGATTTAGAACTAAAAAGAATTTTAAAGATCAACCCCCCATTCCTTCATTTTTCAAATTCCTTTATTTTTTCAAACAAGAGAACTGAGGCCCAGAGTGGTTAAGAGATATGTCCAAGGTCATGTCAGTAGTAAGACATATAAGCCAGTTCTTTGACCCTAAATCATTTCTCTCTCTCTCTCTCTCTCTCTCTCTCTCTCTCTCTCTCTCTCACACACACACACACACACACACACACACACACACACACACACATACTCTCTTTCTCTCTCTCTCTGCCTCTTAGCCATATGCACCTTTGTCTTTTTTTTTTTTAGGTTTTTGGCAAGGCAATGGGGTTAAGTGGCTTGCCCAAGGCCACACAGCTAGGTAATTATTAAGTGTCTGAGGCTGGATTTGAACTTAGGTACTCCTGACTCCAGGGCCTCTATCTACCTCACCACCTAGCTGCCCCTGTACCTTTGTCTTTTGATAATTTAATGTAACCCAAAGGTTCCCGATAGATGGAACAACTTTCAAAATTTGGGGTAGGACTTTTCCATTATGACTCCAGAGTTTCCAATAGATTAGGTTGTTATCATTTCTGAACCTCTCCAAAAGTGCCCTCCAAATTCTGAATTAACTCCTAAGAAAATTCCAGCCTGCCTGGAATTGGAAGGAAAGAAACTAACAAGACCTATTCTTTTTAAAAAAGCCATGAGTCCAATCGGAGATGCTTTCCGGAACCGCCTACGAATGTTCCCTTCTTTGATCAACTGCTGTACCATTGACTGGTTCCAGTCTTGGCCAACAGATGCATTAGAGATGGTGGCCAATAAGTTTTTAGAAGATGTGGCACTTGATGATGAAGTTCGAGTACAGTATGTATTGGGCTGGTTATCTGTGGGGGAATGGGAATATGATTGATGTTTCCCTTAATAGATTTTTTCTGATTTGAGATATCCAACATTAGTAGATTCAAACAGAGCTGACTTGGAGTAAGATGGAACCAGTGTGACTGCCATTTATTTTCTGTAGGGTTGTGTCCATGTGCAAGTATTTCCAGGAAAGTGTGAGAGAACTCTCAGTGGAATTTTTTGGTACACTACGAAGATACAACTATGTTACTCCAACCTCTTATCTTGAATTGATTCTGACCTTCAAAACACTATTAAATAAGAAAAGACATGAGGTAGATCTGATGAGAAACCGTTACCTGGTAGGGCTTCAAAAACTTGACTTTGCATCATCTCAGGTAAGGTACCATTGAAAAGAAATCAAGATAAACTTTCAGTATCTTAGTATGTATCTGGGCTTTAAATGTTAACAGATGAACTTACCCTTATGACTGGTTTTAAAAAAAAGCAGCAACAATAACTTTCCCGTGACTTAGGACATATAGTACTTACTATGTAGTACTTACCAAATCACAAGAAATTTTTTAAAAATGATTAATAAAGGATGGCTAAATGATGCAGTGAAAAAAACACTGGCCCTGAAATCAGGAGGTTCTGAGTTCAAATTTGGTCTTAAACACTTGATCAGTTCAAGTTGAAGGGCATTTAGTTCTACCGGCATTACAGGTAGACTTGTGACCCTGGGCAAGTCACTTGACTCCAATTCCCTCAAAGAAAAGAAAAGAAAAACTTGATATACTGTCAGCACATAGTAGGTACTGTATAAATACTTTACCATCTTACTTTCCTTCCCTTTTGCCAATCACAGTATAATTTGAGGGCTCTACATAAATAGGGAAAAGAGACTTTGGCCTGGAATTTAATTAGGTATCTAAAGAAAACTTGAATTTCTTGGTAATAATATCTCTGAAAAAAAAATCCTGATATAAAACTCCAGGCCAATCAATGACTTTTCAGAATTGTTGAAAATGGAGATATTTAAACCTGCTGTTTAAAAGATATTAGGTTGTGGCCAAATGCAGAAAATCTAAAAATAGGGGTAGGAGAAAACTTCACAGATATTCCATCTATTCTCCATGCTCTAGGTATCTTTGACCAGAAAAATATTTCTGGTTAACACATTTATTTATAACTAGATCTTTGTTGAAATAGATAGCTGTTCTCCATTTTTGGCTGTTGTTCAAGTGATAGGTAAAAGTGTCCTTTTAAGTCATGTTTTTGAGTCACTACTCATCTCTACATTTTTCTGGGTAACAAGACTCTAGTTCTGAAATATACCCTCTAGCAAGGAATTATCTGCTGTTTTCCCCATTCTTCCTCTTTTTCTATTAGGTGGCTGTAATGCAGGTAGAACTAACTGCCCTTCAACCCGAGTTGATCAAGACTTCTGAAGAGACTGATAAGATGATGATAAAAATTGAAGCAGAGACAGTGGAAGCAGATGCTAAAAAACTGTTGGTCCAGGCAGATGAACAAAAGGCCAATGCTGCTGCCGCTATTTCACAAGCTATTAAGGTATAGATTTTCCATTGTATAATTGTGAAGACCAAGTCCCTCAAGGAAGTCTCTGTTATGACAGAAGAAGTAGGTAGGCAACAGACTATCTTAGGGATTGGATATCTCTCAGTCAGATACATCCTTGTACTTGGATACACAGACAGGTCTGTGATTGATCTCCTTGATGTAGGTATTCTCTCACACTGATATAGATCACAATCAATCCATACCTGTCCATCCTATGGAACTCTTGTCGTTGTTCTTCCATAAATATCTTTCCTCTATAAAAGAGAGTCATCATCTTGTATATGTGTATGTATTTGTCTATGAAGGATCCCATTGGTTCACTAGAGAAATCTATAGAAAAGCAGGGTGCTAGATTCAGCTTGATCTAATAGTTATATTTTCAGTATATTTACATCTCAAGAATCAACAAGCCCTAAAAATCAGGGTTTGATTTATTGTTTTGTATTCTATACGTAAGAAAATGACAGAGAAAATGTTAAGAACACAGATAAAGTTTAAAAGTATATAGTGTTTACATTTTTCAGAGAACCTGTTGTTAAGTATTTACCAAAATAACTTATAGCAATCTCCTTCTCTTGCTATGTAACCAATCTATGTTTCTGATCATACACTTCCCTGATTATCTCTTTTATACTTTTCAGATAAGAGAAGGCAAATACTACTCATGTTAATATTTTGAGTTTTATAATGTCACATATTTATGAAGCATTTTTAAATCCAGGCTATCATCTTATTTTTGAAGCAATCCCTTGAGGCAGTGTGTTGTAATGGATGGAAAACCTTGGGGCCAGGAAGGCCCAGAGTCAAATTCCTCTTCTGACATATACTGGCTATGGCACCCTGGGCAAGTCACTTAACCCCTCAGTGCTTCAGTCAAATAGAAAAGGGGTGTCAAATTCAAATTGAAAAGGGATCCACTGTGACCCTGGGCAAGTCATTTAACCCCATTGCCTTGCAAAACCCAAAAAACAAAAAAAGAAAAGGAGTCTACTGTGGCATACATAAAGGTCACTCTAGAACACATATTAAATTAGAAAAAGACATTAACATCATCTATTTTTCATTGTAGTTTTATTTATTTTGTTAAATATTTCCCAATTGGATTTTAATCTGGTGCAGGCAACATTAAGGAAAGTTATGGGCCTCATCTACATCTATGGACAGCCAAGTTTATTCTCTTGTTCTAGGCAACACTCAAGACTAAGTCTCTAGGAAATCCCCTATCTGGGAATTTCCTTCAGCAATGAAATCACAGCCAAGTCCCTATTCTTTTTTAGATGAAAAACAAACTCCAAGATAGAAAGCACTAGCCTAGAACCACAGAGTTATTTAAGGAGGGACTAGAATCCAGATCTCTTAACTTTCAGTCCAATGTTCTTTTCATTGTAGTAAAAGAAGAATTGACATCCTTAAGATTGAAGATATTTAAAGGCAAAATGTGAAAGGCATTTAATTTTTTTTTACTTCATAGTATTTTTTTTTCTAAATACATGTAAAGATAGTTTTCAACATCTATTCTTGTAAGATTTTTGAGGTCCAATTTTTTTCCTCCCTCCTTCCCTTCCCTTGCCCCTCCCTAAGACAGGAAGTAAAATCATATAAGTTAAAAAAATTCCTTTAATTTCAAAAGTGAGTCAGCTATAGGAAACAAGACTTAACAACTGATTAGATATGGGGATAGGGAGAGAGAAGTGTCAGGATGACTCTTAAGCTTATGAACTTGGGCATGTCTTAAGTATTTAATAGTATCTATAGTAAACCTTTGTAAATGTTAAAAACCTTTATAAATATTATCTTATTTGATCTTCACAACAACACTGCAAGGTTATATAGATGCTATTATTATCCACATTTTACAGTTGAGGAAACTGAGGTAGAGAGATAATATGATATGGGTCAGAAAACTAAAAAGCATCTAAGACCAGCTTTGAACTTAGGTCTTACTGACTCCAGGCCCATCTATCCGTCATCCCACATAGCTGCCTAGACCTAGATGAGTTTAAGGAAAGAATATTTCTGGTTTTTTGAACATGTTGTAATTAAATTGTTAGTTAGAAATACAACTAGAAATGTCCACTAGGTGGCTCATGATGGGGGATTGAAATTCAGGAGAAATATTAGGGCAAGATAGCTATATTTGGGAGGCAACTTTATAGAGATGTTAATTGAACCCAGAAAAAAGTACCAAGGTAAAAAGTGTGGAAGGAACCTAAAAGAGGATCTAGGACAGTGCTTTATTTTTTTTAATTTATTTTTATTAAAGATATTATTTGAGTTTTACAATTTTCCCCCCAATCTTAGTTCACTCCCTCCACCCACCCACGGAAAGCAATCTGTCAGTCTTTACTTTGTTTCCATGTTGTACCTTGATCCAAATTGAGTGTGATGAGAGAGAAATCATATCCTTAAAGAAGAGACAAGAAGTCTAAGAGGTAACAATATGACAGTAAGATATCTGGTTTTTTCTAAATTAAAGAGAATAGTCCTTGAACTTTGTTCAAACTCCACATCTCCTTATCTGGATATAGATGGCACTCTCCTTTGCAGACAGCCCAAAATTGTTCCCAGTTGTTGCAGTGATGGAATGAGCGAGTCCTGCAAGGTTGATGATCACTCCCATGTTACTGTGAGGGTATACAGTGTTTTTCTGGTTCTGCTCATCTCACTCAGCATCAGTTCATGCAAATCCCTCCAGGTTTCCCTGAAATCCCATCCCTCCTGGTTTCTAATAGAACTATAGTATTCCATGACATACATATACCACAGTTTCTTAAGCCATTCCCCAATTGAAGGATATTTACTGGATTTCTAATTCTTTGCCACCACAAACAGGGCTGCTATAAATATTTTTGTACAAGTGATGTTTTTACCCTTTTTCATCATCTCTTCAGGATATAGACCCAGTAGTGGTATTGCTGGGTGAAAGGGTATGTATATTTGTGTTGCCTTTTGGGCGTAGTTCCAAATAGCTCACCAGAAAGGTTGGATGAGTCCACAGATCCACCAACAGTGTAATAGTGTCCCAGATTTCCCACAACCCTTCCAACAATGATCATTATTCTTTCTGGTCATATTGGCCAATCTGAGAGGTGTGAGGTGGTACCTCAGAGAAGCTTTAATTTGCATTTCTCTAATAATTAATGATTTAGAGCAATTTTTCCTTTGGCTATGGATTGCTTTGATCTCCTTATCTGTACATTGCCTTGGCATATCCTTTGACCATTTGCCAATTGGGGAATGGCTTTTTGTTTTAAATATGTGACTCAGTTCTCTGTATATTTTAGAAATGAGTCCTTTGTCAGAATCATTGGTTGTAAACATTGTTTCCCAATTTGCTACATTTCTTTTGATCTTGGTTACAGTGGTTTTATCTGTGCAAAAGCTTTTTAATTTAATGTAATCAAAATCATCTAATTGGTTTTTGGTGATGTTCTCCAACTCTTCCCTAGTCATAAATTGCTCCCCTTTCCATAGATCTGACAGGTAGACTAGTCCTTGATCTTCTAATTTGCTTATAGTATTGTTTTTTAAGTCTAAATCCTGTAACCATTTGGATCTTATTTTGGTAAAGGGTGTGAGGTGTTGGTCTAATCTAAGTTTCTTCCATACTAACTTCCAATTATCCCAGCAGTTTTTATCAAAGAGGGAGTTTTTATCCCAATAGCTGGACTCTTTGGGTTTATCAAATAGCAGGTTACTATAATCATCTCCTGCTTTTACACCTAGTCTATTCCACTGGTCCACCACTCTATTTCTTAGCCAATACCAAACAGTTTTCGTGACTGGTGCTTTATAATATAATTTTACATCAGGTAGGGCTAAGCCACCTTCTTTTACATTTTTTTTCATTAAGTTCCTGGCAATTCTTGACTTTTTATTTCTCCATATGAATTTACTTACAAATTTTTCTAACTCATTAAAGTAATTTTTTGGAATTTTGATTGGTAGGGCACTAAACAGTTTAGTTTTGGTAGAATTCTCATTTCTATTATATAAGATCTACCTATCCATGAGCAGTTGATATTTGCCCATTTATTTAAATCTGATTTAATTTGTGTGAGAAGTGTTAATTATTGTTTTCAAAAAGATTCTGAGTCTGTCTTGACAAATAGACTCCCAAATATTTTACACTGTCTGAGGTTACTTTGAATGGGATTTCTCTTTCTAACTCTTCCGGCTGTTTCTTGCTAGACATATATAGAAAAGTTGAGGATTTATGGGGGTTTATTTTATAACCTGCAACTTTGCTAAAACTGCTAATTGTTTCCAGTAGTTTTTTAGATGATTTCTTGGGATTCTCTAGGTAGACCATCATGTCATCTGCAAAGAGTGAGAGTTTTGTCTCTTCCTTCCCAATTCTAATTCCTTCTATTTCTTTTTCTTCTCTAATTGCTGATGCTAATATTTCTAATACAGTATTGAATAGTAGTGGTGATGATGGGCACCCTTTTTTCACCCCTGATCTTATTGGGAATACTTCTAGCCTCTCCCCATTGAATATATAATGCTTGTTGATGGTTTCAGATAGATACTGCTAATTAATCTAAGGAACAGAACATTTATTCCTACACTCTCTAGTATTTTTAGTAGGAATGGATGCTGTATTTTGTCAAAAGCTTTTTCAGCATCTATTGATATGATCATATAATTTCTGATAGGTTTGTTGTTGACATACTTGAGTATACTAACAGTTTTCCTAATATTGAACCAACCCTGCATTCCTGGAATAAATCCTACTTGGTCATAATGTATTATCCTAGTGATACCTTGTTGTAATCATTTTGCTATGATTTTATTTAAGATTTCTGCATCTATATTCATCAGGGAAATAGGTCTATAATTTTCTTTCTCTGTTTTGACTTTTCCTGGTTTAGGTAACAGCACCATATTGGTTTCATAGAAAGAGTTAGGCAGAGTTCCATCTTTCCCTATTTTTCCAAAGAGTTTATATAGAATTGGAACCAATTGTTCCTTAAATGTTTGGTAGAATTCACTTGTGAATCCATCAGGCCCTGGAGATTTTTTCTTAGGGAGTTCAGTGATGGCTTCCTGAATTTCTTTTTCTGAGATAGGGTTGTTTAAGTACTTAATGTCTTCTTCATTTAACCTGGGCAACTTATATTTTTGTAAATATTCATCCATTTCACTTAGATTATCTAATTTATTGGCATAGAGTTGGGCAAAATAATTTCAAATTATTACTTTAATTTCCTCCTCATTGGTGGTGAGTTCACCTTCTTCATTTATGATACTAGAAATTTGGTTTTCTTCTTTCTTTTTTTAAATCAAATTGACCAGAGGTTTATCAATTTTATTGGGTTTGTTATAATACCAACTTTTGGTTTTATTTATTAATTCAATAGTTTTTTTTGCTTTTATTAATTTCTCCTTTAATTTTTAGAATTTCTAATTTGGTATTTAATTGGGGATTTTTTGATTTGTTCTTTCTCTAATTTTTTTAGTTGCATGTTTAGTTCATTGATTTCCTCTTTCTCCAATTTATTCATGTAAGAATTTAAAGCTATAATATATCCCCTGAGAGTCTCTTTGAATGAATCCCATAGGTTTTGGTATGTTGTTTCATTATTATCATTATCTAGGATAAAATGGTTAATTCTTTCTATAATTTGTTTTTTATTCCATTCATTTTTTAAAATGAGGTTATTCAGTTCCCAGTTTGTTTTGCGTCTGTATTTCCTTGGCCCAATATTGAATGTGACTTTTATTGCATTGTGATCTGAGAAAGATGTAGTCACTATTTCTGCTTTTTTGCAGTTGATCATTAGGTTTTTATGTCCTAGTATATGGTCAATTTTTGTATAAGTTTCAAGTACTGTAGAGAAAAATATATATTCCTTTTTATCCCATCCCCATTCAGTTTCCTCCATAAGTCTACCATATCTAATTTTTCTAAAAATCTATTTACCTCCTTAACTTCTTTCTTGTTTATTTTATGATTTGATTTATGTAGATCTGATAGTGGGAGGTTGAGGTCTCCCACTAGTAGAGTTTTGCTGTCTATGTCTTCCTGTAGTTCTTTCAGCTTCTCTAAGAATTTGGATGCTATCCCATTGGGTGTATATATATATATATATATATATATATATATATATATATATATATATACACACACACACACACACACACACACACACACACACACACACACTCAGTATTGAAATGACTTTATTTTGAAATGACTTTATTGTCTATGGTACCTTTTAGGAGGATAAAGTTTCCTTCCTTATCTCTTTTAATGCTATCTATTTTTGCTGCTGCTGCTTTGTCTGAGATAAGGATTGCTACCCCTGTTTTTTTTACTTCAGCTGAAGCAAAATATATTTTGCTCCAACCTTTTACCTTTACTCTATATGTATCTCTCTGCTTCAAATGAGTTTCTTGTAAGCAGTATATTGTAGGATTCTGGTTTTTAATCCACTCTGCTATTTGCTTACGTTTTAAGGGAGAGTTCATCCCATTCACATTCAAAGTTATAATTACTAATTCTTTATTGCCCTCCATGCTATCTTCCCTCTGTTTGTATTTTTCCCCCTTCCCCCCTTATCGGTATTCCCCAGTATTTTGTTTCTGAATACCACCCACTTCAGTGTGTTATCCCTCCTATATCACCCCCTTCCCTTCCTTTTGTTAGTTCCCCCTTTTTTTCCCCACTCCCCTTCCCTTTCTCCATCCCCCCTCCCCTTTTCCCCTTTTAATACTTGAAAGGTTAGATGTTTTATAAATTAACTGAATATGTGTAGGTTGACTTTAAGCCAAGTCTGATGAGAAGAAGATTCAGGTGTTTCTCATCTGCTCCCTTCTTCCCCTCTATTACCATAGATATTTTGTACCTCTTAGTGTAATGAGATTTACCCCACTCAATCCCCTCCATCCTCCCATCTCTTTCCTGTCCCCCTTTTTAAGGAGGTAGTGTTTTTTAGATTATTCTGAGTCATAGAAAATTCTGAGTGTTTGTCACTATTTTTTAGGTTTTTGCAAGGCAAATGGAGTTAAGTGGCTTGCCCAAGGCCACACAGCTAGGCAATTATTAAATGTCTGAGACCAGAGACTGGATTTGAACCCAGGTACTCCTGACTCCAGGACCGGTGCTTCATCCACTGAGCCACCTAGCCGCCCCCTGTCACTTCTAGTTAAGTGTATTCTATCTAATAGAGTTAAAATTCTTGAGAGTTATTAGAGTCTTTCTCCCAAATGGGGTTAAAGCCAGTTACATCCCATTAGATAGCAGTCTCATGGATAGATCATGAATGTCCATCATTTCTGGCTAGGTATATTCTCTCTGTTAGAGTAACAATTCTCAAGATTTATGAGAATCTTTTCCCCCATGCTGGGATATAGCCAGTTTCAACTTACTGGATAGCAGTTTTTTTCCCCCTTTTACTGCCTCTCCTTTTTTTTAAAACCTTTTCATGTGTCTCTTGAACCTCCTGTTTAATGTCCAAATTTTCTATTTAGCTCTGGTCTTTTCATCAGGAATTTTTGAATTCTTCCATTTTGTTAAATGTCCATCTTTTTCCCTGGAAGAGAAGGTTCAGCTTTGCGGGATAGTAGATTTTTGGCTGCATTCCAAGTTCCCTTGCTCTTCAAAATATCTCGTTCCAGGCCCTTTGATCCCTTAATGTTGATGCAGCCAGGTCCTGCATGATCCTTACTGTGGCTCCTTGATATTTAAATTGTTTCTTTCTGACTGCTTGCAGGATTTTCTTTTATTCGATTGTTCTGAAATTTGGCCACAACCTTCCTTGGTGTTTTCATTTTAGAATCTTTTTCTGGAGGGGATCGATGTATTCTTTCAATAACTACTTTGCTCTCTGGTTCCATGATATCAGGGCGGTTTTCTATCACCAGATCCTGTAACATTAAGTCCAGGCTTTTTTTCTCTTCAATGTTTTCAGGAAGTCCTATAATTCTCAGGTTGCCCCTTCTTGATATATCCCCCAGGTCAGTGGTTTTGTTGATGAGGTATTTTACATTTTCTTCTATCTTTTCTATTTTTTGATTTTGTTTAACTGGCTCTTGCTCTCTCATGGAGTCATTAGTTTCTGCAGAATCCATTCTTTTTTTTAAGGAGGAGTTTTCTTCATTAACCTTTTGCAACTCCTTTTCCAATTGGTCAATTCTACTTTTGAGAGAGCTTTCCATTTGACCAATTGAGGTTTTGAGAGAATTATTTTCTTTTTGCATTTGCCCAATTGAGGATCTGAGAGATTTAGTCTCCTTTTGTATTTTTCCAATTGTATATTCTAAGGATTTGTTTTCTTGTTGCAAGGTATTAATTGTCTCTCCCAAATTTTCCAGATGCTTTTTAAGCTCCTTCTTTATTTCTTCAAGGAAGTCTTTCTGTGCTGAAGACCAGATTGTATTCTCCTCAGAAGTTCTAGGTCTTTCTGAGTTAGGGTCTTTGCCTTCCAATAATTTTTCTATGTATCCACCATTCCATTGACCCTTCTTCATTTTGTTAAGACCTTGAGTTGGGGAGGGGCTGGTTCCATGGGGGCTTGGGATTGCTAAAGGCTTTACTCACTGAATGCAATTTCTCTGGCTGGACAGTAGGAGGTGTTGGTTGCTTTCTCTGGAGTGTCTGTGACTTTGATTGAGGCCTTCTCCCTTTGCTTGAAGGGAGGAGTTGGAGCTATTGAATTCTTTTGCCTTCAATCAATGGTGCTCTCTACTCTGGCCTGAGGTCATTCCTCTCTCCATTGTGAGAGGGGCTGGTTCTTCTGCTCACATACTGGGCCTGAGGAAGAAGTAGTCTGTAATTATTCCAGGAAGAGGTCTCAGCTGTAATGGAGGTGTGGACTCTGAATTCCTCAGACCAGAGGAGCCCAGGGATGGTGTTCGCAGCTCTCCTGCACCGGAACTCTCCCCCCCAGCCCTGTTGGCAAGCTCTAGAGTGACAGCACCAACACCAGTGCCTCTGTTCCCTAGTTGACTCAAGCCCCTGCCGTCTAGCCCCACCACTGATCTAGCAGGTCTGTCTCTTGGGCCCTCAGACTCCTGGCTCCAACTCAGCTGCTAATCTGGCTGATCCAGGGCTGATCCACCCTCTGAGCCCAGACTCACCCTCTTGAATTCCTCCAGTGCTGCTGCCAGAGACAAATCCTGAGGTAGATGTTCTTTCTCCTGGGTTTCTTTCTGGGTTTTGTGGGTCAGATTTCTGTTAAAAGGTTTATTTCATATGATAGACGGGGAAAGATCAGAAGACTTTAGAACTGTCCCTGTCTTCTCTCCGCCATCTTGGCCATAAGTCTAGGACAGTGTTTTAGGAGACACAGCTTCCTATTAGAGGGGCTTTGTGCAAGATAACTATCTTTTCAATAAGTTAGACCATTTGTAGTGCCTGGGAAGAAGAAAGGGCATACCAATTGAAGGGTGGCTATCAAGTGGACTTGATCCTTGGCACTAGGTACAAGAAAAATGCCCAGCTCTCTCTACTTCTCCCACTCCTTGTGCATTCAACCTAGGACTTTAGTTATGGGTAGAAAGAATGAAATCTAGAACCAATGCTAAAAACAAGATTTGGGGAGTGACAGGCAAGAAGCAAATTAGGAGGCAGCCATGTACAGCAAAGAGTGATAGACTTTGAAGTCAGCTAAGACCTTCCTTTAAAACCAGCTCTAACACTAACTAAATGACTAGGCATGTGTGTCTCAGTTTCCTAGTCTGTGCAACAGGAAATAATACATACATATAAAGGGCACACATTACAGGGCTGTTGTATGTCTACAATGAGATCATCTATACAAAGAGCATATCACAAAATTTAAAACACTATTTAAATATCAGTTATTAAAGCAGTCCATAATCATGATCTGAAATGAGATCAGCATCATTTTTAAGGGTCACCCATAAAGAAACATGAATCTCAAGCCCTTTGAGACCCTCATTGCTTTTTGCATTTGGAGATACAAAGAAGGTTCTTTTAAAACCATCTAGGAAGTCAAGTCCAACATTTTTCTCTATTCCCATTACTTTGCAGAGTTAAGGATCTATGGGTTGATACATTGCATATAATGTCAGATTTTTTCCAATATGTTGTTTAGTTTTGGTGGACTGTTTTTCCTCATTTTTATTCTTTGTTATAAGAGATAGTTCTTATGAGGTAGGGCCTGAGAGAGCTACACTGGGAAGCATGGATGATGCAAAAACAAAAGGTATCTATAAAAACATTTAAGGGGGGAAAAAAAGGAAAGTGAATCTGAACTGAGAACTGGATTATCTCTGGTCCTTTCCCCTTCAGAAAAGCAGCAGGGGTTTAATCTGTCCATTGGCTAGTAGTAGCTTTATATTTTCAGAGGAAGATGGTACAGCCAGTTTTTTGTTTGTTTGCTTGTTTAGTGTTTGTGGGGGACTGATATAACTTAAGACCACTTGTAATCCAAAAGTTGTGTTGCAGCTATCAGTTTTGACCTCCTCCCCTACCAAACACTTTGCTAGAGCTGCCTTCTTCCTGCTTTTTACCTTCTGGAAGGTGTGGTGAAGAGTATCAGAATCCTCAAGAAAGAAAAAGAAGAATAGAATAAGTTGTACCATCTACTGAATGATTAGAACTAGAAATAGGTGTACCTTCATGGTCCTCTTTCCATGACATTCATTGGCAGAACAAGTACTAAATGGCCTGTTCACTGGAAGGAGTGTCCCTTGGTTTAGATCTCTGGCTGATTTTCACCATGAAGAGGAATTATAATCCTCTTCTATTGATAGTTGCATCATTGAAATGATTATGGCATCATGGTGTCCAATTCAAGACAATGGGCTTTAATGATTGACCCACAGGGTCAGGTCAATGACTGGGCCAAAAATAAGGAGAAATTAAATAAAGTGTCTGTAATCAAGCTTTCAGATGGCAACTACATGTGTGTACTCATTCCTATTGAGAGTCTGTGAACTTTTATTTTTTTAAAATTATTTTAATAACTTATTTAAATATATTTGGTTTATATTATAACCAAATTTGATTTTTATGAATTTAAAAACATTATTCTAAAGAGGAATCTCATAAGCTTCTTTATATTTTCAAAAGGGTACTGACAAAAAAAGGTGAAGAACCCCTTGCTGTGAGGATGGTACAGTTTGGCATCATCCCATTGGAGTTAACCATTTCTACTGTTCTGCCTACAGGATGAGTGTGAGGGTGACCTGGCAGAGGCCATGCCAGCAATGGAGGCTGCCCTTTCTGCATTGGATACTTTGAATGCCTCAGATATCACCATGGTCAAGTCAATGCAGAATCCTCCTGGTCCCGTCAAACTTGTCATGGAGAGCATCTGTGTCATGAAAGGGCTGAAACCAGAGAGGAAACCTGATCCTAGTGGTAGTGGTAAGCTCCCCATTCTTCCTTCCTGTGCCTCTGAAAAGCTTAGCATATTCCATAATTCACTTGGTATCAACACACAACAACTAAACCTTCCCCTCCAGAGAAGGACTTACTTAAAAACACATTAACAGAGTCAGAAACTAAGGCCTTAACTGCATAGAAACAGAAAGGCTGATCTTGAAATCAGTTCTCCCTTTCAGTCACTCTGTCAATTAACCAATCAGAAAACATTCATTTTCTATGAGTAAAAATTTTCTCAAGGAAGATATAGTTTTCCTGACTTTGAGGAGCTTTAAATTAAGACAGGGAGTATAAGTACAGGCAGAAATAGTTCTGCATATAGAGAACAGGATAAGCATGAACATTTAAAAAAGAGAACAGAAAGAGATCACAGTATTAAGGCATTTATTTTAATTCTATTTAAAAACTAGATTAACTTTAAGTTTAAATTTTAAGAACAGTTTCTTAGAGTTGAGTACATACCTCAAAGATAGAACAGAACAGATTCAACCAGAGCTCATAAAATCTCTTTCATATGGAATATTTGAAAAATAGTATCAAAAGTCTACCCCTCAACCCATTCTCTTGCCATTTCCATAAGGAAATGTTAACAATCCTTATTAAGAGAATATCTAAGATATTGATTACACTGAATTGTTGTTTTTGTGGCCTCTTGTCAAAACCTTTTGAGATTTCTCCTCTTTAAATTAATGAGGATTCAGCATTGTGAGAAATTTCTTTTGATTGCAGCAACTCTGTGACCATCAGTGGCAGTTTGCAGCTAGAAGCACCCCTCATCCCTGGCAGCTAGAAGCACCCTTATCCTTCTCCCAAGTAATGTGTTGTTAGAAACAGTAGCTAGAAACACTCCAAGCATGATGTGTGGTTAGCAACACTCCATCCCCTCATTGTCTGGAGATAACAGTCTAATCAATCTCCCATAGACTTTGTGGTCAAGGGACTTTCCCTTGACCAGAGCAAGTGCAGTCATTACCAAATCTGATCAGAAGCTACCTAAGTGACATGCAAGGATTATTAACATTAAAAATATATATTCCAAACTTCCCATCATGCAGTTGCTGTTGTGTTCAGGAACTGGAGTTGGACACTCCCCATTCAGGACTTCCATCCACAATTCCTCCAAACCTCCTCCCTTGGGGAAGAACCTTCATTTTTCTTCCTCTTTCCAAGTCCATAAAAGACTACTCCTCTAAGTTCAACAATCAATTAGACCCTAATGTTACTTGGTTCCATTTTACTTTTTACATCAATAAAAACTTCACTGACTGAGAAAGAGACTAGGATTCTTAGGTAGTTCTCAACACTAAACCAGCTCTCCCACAGCACATCTGATATGTCACAGAGTAATTGTACTGGAGAAGATATTCCCCTCTCAGTCAAAATTGTACTGTGTCAAAGTAATGACTTTATGTAATAAAATGTTTTAAACTTTTTATTTTTAGCAAAATTTAAAAAGTATAACACTGTGAGTTAAACTAGTTCTTAATTTTTCATTGACTGAGGATGACTTACATAATAGGTACTCAATAAATAATTCTTGTATTAAACAGGTAAAATGATAGAAGACTACTGGGGAACATCTAGGAAGGTCCTTGGGGATCTGAAATTCTTGGAGAGTTTGAAATCCTATGACAAAGAAAACATCCCTCCCCTGGTCATGAAGAGGATTCGAGAAAGATTCATTGACCACCCGGACTTCCAGCCATCAGTCATTAAGAATGTGTCATCAGCTTGTGAGGGCTTGTGCAAGTGGGTGAGGGCCATGGAAGTTTATGATCGAGTGGCCAAAGTGGTGGCCCCCAAGAGGGAAAGATTGAAAGAGGCAGAAGGGAAGCTAGATGAACAGATGAAAAACTTGAATCAAAAACGAGGAGAGTTGAAACTGGTGGAAGATCGTCTCCAAGCCCTGAATGATGAATTTGAGGCTATGAACATGAAGAAAAAGAGTTTAGAAGACAATATTGAACTCTGCTCCCAGAAGTTAATCCGGGCAGAGAAACTGATTAGTGGCCTTGGGGGAGAGAAAGACCGATGGACAGAAGCTGCTCGGCTACTGGGGATTCGTTATACTAACCTAACAGGGGATGTGTTGCTGTCTTCTGGCACTGTGGCTTATCTGGGGGCCTTTACAGTAGATTATCGCACTGACTGCCAAAACAACTGGCTAGAATATTGCAAGGAGAAGGAGATACCAGGTTCTGATGATTTCAGTCTCAGTAACACCTTGGGTGATCCTGTGAAAATCCGAGCTTGGCAGATTGCTGGACTGCCCATAGACTCTTTTTCCATTGATAATGGCATCATTGTGTCCAATTCAAGACGATGGGCTTTAATGATTGACCCACAGGGGCAGGCCAACAAGTGGGTCAAAAATATGGAGAAATCCAATAAACTCTCTGTAATCAAGCTTTCTGATAGCAGCTATGTGAGAGTACTGGAAAGTGCTATTCAGTTTGGCACTCCGGTATTACTAGAAAATGTTGGAGAAGAGCTGGATGCTTTCATTGAGCCCATCTTACTCAAGTCAACATTCAAACAGCAAGGGGTAGAGTACATGAGATTAGGTGAAAATATTATTGAATACTCAAAAGATTTTAAACTTTACATTACAACTCGTTTGAGAAATCCCCATTATCTCCCTGAAATAGCTGTGAAAGTCTGTCTCCTCAACTTTATGATCACTCCTCTGGGTCTCCAAGATCAGCTTCTTGGTATTGTTGCTGCCAAGGAAAAGCCAGAGCTAGAAGAAAAGAAGAACCAGCTGATTATTGAAAGTGCTGACAACAAGAAGCAGCTGAAAGAGATAGAAGATAAGATCTTAGAGGTCCTCTCCAAGTCTGAAGGCAACATTTTAGAGGATGAAACTGCCATTAAAATTCTATCATCTTCTAAAATTCTGTCTGAGGAAATATCTGAGAAGCAGAAAATTGCCTCAGTGACAGAAACACAGATAGATCAAACAAGGATGGGCTACAAGCCAGTGGCTGTTCATTCTTCCACTGTCTTCTTTTGTATTTCTGACTTGGCTAACATTGAACCAATGTACCAGTATTCTTTGATCTGGTTCATCAACTTGTATGTACACTCCCTGGCCCATAGCGAAAAGAGTGAGAATTTGGAACAACGTATAGAGAACATCATTGACCACTTCACAGTGAGTATTTACAACAATGTCTGTCGTTCCCTCTTTGAGAAGGACAAGCTGCTCTTCTCTCTTCTTCTAACAATTGGGATCATGAAAGGGAAAGGTACGGTTAATGATGAAGTCTGGCGCTTTCTTCTAACAGGAGGTATAGCTCTTGATAACCCCTATCCTAATCCAGCTCCTGAATGGTTGTCTGAAAAGTCATGGGCTGAGATTGTCCGTGCATCCCAGCTGCCTACTCTTGAAGGTCTGAAAGAGGATGTGGAAAACTATGTTTTGGAATGGAAACAGATTTATGATTCTATCAAGCCCCATGAAGAAGCATTCCCTAGGGACTGGGATATTCTTTATGGATTAGATCGTTTGGTAGTTCTCCGATGTCTACGACCTGACAAAATTGTGCCAGCTGCCCAAGAATTCATTGTTTCTAACATGGGAAAGACATACATTGAACCACCTACATTTGACCTTCAAGGATCCTACAGTGATTCTAACAGCTGTGCACCATTGATCTTTGTGTTGTCTCCAGGTGCTGATCCAATGGCAGGTGAGGAACCCAACATTAATGGTAAAAAAAATTTGCATTCAAGCTAATAGCCAAAAAATGTTCCTTTACATATGCCATTAGAAAGAGGGTTCTAGATGATTATTCTCTATTTCCAGGATTTTTGAAGTTTTTCTTTTATATCTCTAAATGGGATATTTAGGAAAGAAATTCAAGAGGGAAAATCAAGGAATAATAAAGAGTATTAGTTAAGGATCATTATAATTAGGTAAAGGTAATTATATGTATTATACTCACAAAAACTTGAGATATATGTGTATTATACATACATACATACATACAGTTATATACATGTAAATATGGTATTAAACACAGGGTCCCGAACAGCCTGCTGACATGATGATAAGCATGAATGTTTATTACCCATACCAAAAGGAGCTTTCCCTGTGAGACTTAGGTGAAACTTCCTGTCTTCTGAAGAGTTTTTTATGTTGCTGACAGACACCTTGGGGAGTAAACCCAGCAGAATCATCCTGGTCTTTTCTAAAAGCTCCATTGGTTTTTCTCACAGGTCTGCTCAAGTTTGCAGATGATCTTGGCATGGGAGGTAGCAGCATTCAAACAATCTCCCTTGGCCAGGGCCAGGGCCCCATTGCTGCCAATATGATCCACAAAGCCATCACTGAGGGAACCTGGGTGGTCTTACAGAATTGCCATCTAGCCACCAGCTGGATGCCTGCTTTGGAGAAGATATGTGAGGAAGTGATTATTCCTGAGAATACCAATCCAGCCTTCCGGTAAGAAGCTATCCAGAAGTTCCCTGTTTCTTTGTTTAATCTTTATTTGTACAGTTCCCTCCTCCCCCTTTTTTTGGAAATGCCATGAGGTAAAAATCTAACAAAATAAAACATAATTCATATATTATAATCTAACTGATCAGTTCCTACTACCTTTTTTGCTCATACTATTTACATGATTAAAAATCATAGATTCTTAGAGCCTAGAACTAGAAAAGACCCATGTTTTCTTTTTTCTTTTATTGTTTTCAATTATATGCAAAGATAGTTTTCAACATTCATCTTTTTTCAACCTTTTTTTCTACCATCCTCCCTTCCATCCCTTCTCCCCATGACAGTGAGGAATCTGATCAACTGGTTGTACATGTACAATTGTGTTTAACAAATTTCCATGAATCTTGTTGTGAAAGAAGAATTAGAACTAAAGGGGTAAAAACAGGATAAAGAAAAAAACCCAGAAGTTTTTAAGAGAGAGCTTTGCTTTGAATTCAGACTCTATAGTGTTTCCTCTGGATGTGGATAGCATTATTCATCAGAGGAACTGAGTCCATCTATCACAGTTGATCATCTCACAATGTTGCTTTTAATGTGTACAATTTTATCCTGGTTCTGCTCAAATCACTCAGCATCAGTTCATGTAAGTCTACAGGTTTTTATTTTTTTATTAAAATTTTATTTGTTTTTCATTATATACAATAGTAATATCTACCTATCATTTTTGTAAGGTTTTTGAATTTTACAATTTTTCCTCCCACCCCCCAAAAGGCTGTATGATAGTCTTTACATTGTTTCCATGCTATACATTGATCGAAATTGAATGTGTTATAAGAGTAAACATGAGTAAACATAAACCTCCCTCCCCCCCAAGAAGATGAGAAACCTCAAGAAGAGAGAGAGAGAGAGAGTCTGTGTTCAGATTCCAATGGCTTTGTCTCTGGGGTGAGTTGCTTTCTTTATCATAAGCTCACTAGAGAAGTTGCTTCAATATTTTTCCCACTCTATTCATCCCCACTCTCGTTTATTCTATTCTCTCTCATTTCATCCTGGTCCTGTCCAAAAGTGTGTTGTATCTGAGTATCCTCTCCCTTGATCTTTCCTCTCTTCTATCATCTATTCCCCTTCCTTCCCTACCCCCATTCCCCCTTATCCCTTTCCTTTCTTCTCATTTTTTCCATTCTCATTTCCTTTCTTCTCACCCCTCATCTAGGGTAAGATAGATTTCCTCACCCTGTTGTGTATGTTATTTCCAATGAAGGCTCACTCATTCCCCTTTGCCTTCCCCCATTCCACATCATTGAAAAATCTTTTCCTTGACCCTTATGTGAAATTTCTTAGCTTCTTCATCTCTTTTTCCTTCCTCTCAGTACTTTCTTTTATCATTCATTGACTCCATCTTTTTACTATATTATACTGTTATATTCCACTCCTTCCTGTGCCCTGTCTTATATAGAAGGAGCTTATATAGCTCCTTCTAACAGTTCTTGTAAATGAGAAAGTTGATATGAGTTATCAATATCTTCTTCCCATGCAGGAATACAAACAATTCAATATCATTAAGTTCCTTATAGTTAGTCCTTTTCTTTCATCCCCTCTATGGTTCACCAGAGTCCTGTACTTGGAGATCAAACTTTCTGTTCAGCTCTGGTTGTTTCAATAGGAAAGCTTGAAAGTCCCCTGTTTCATTGAAAGTCCATCTTTTTCCCCTGAAAGAGGATGTTCAGTTTTTCTGGGTAGCTGATTCTTGGTTATAAACTAAGATCTTTTGCTTTCCGGAATATCATATTCCAATCCCTACGAGCCCTTAATGTAGATGCTGCCAGATCCTGTGTAATCCTGACTATGGAGCCTCAGGAGTTGAATTGTTTGTTTCTGTCAGCATTTTGAATTTTCTCTTTGATTTGGGAGTTTTGGAATTTGGCTATAATATTCCTGGAAGTTTTTCTTTTGGAATCTCTTTCAGGAGGTGACTGGTAAATTCTTTTGATTTCTATTTTACCCTCTGTTTCTAGGATCTCAAGGCAATTTTGCTATATTATTTCTTGAAAATGAAGTATAGGCTCTTCTCCTGATTGTGGCTTTCAGATAGCCCAATAATTTTTAAATTATTTCTTCTGGATCTGTTTTCAAGGTTGGTTGTTTTTCCAATGAGATATTACACATTTTCTTCTAATTTTTGGCTTTTGGGGAAGAGTTTTATTTCTTCCTGATTTCTTGCAAAGTCATCAGCTTCCTTTAGTTCCATTCTGCATTTGAAGGAGTTATTTTCTTCAGAGAGCTTTTTTAATCTCCTTTTCCAGCTGGCCAATTCTGCTTTTTAAGGCATTCTTCTCTTCATTTGCCTTTTGTTTTGCTTTTTCCATTAGGCCTAAACTGGTTTTTAACATATTACTTTCTCCAGTATTTTTTACATATCTTTCACCAAGCTGTTGATTGGGTTTTCATGATTTTTCTGCATTGCTCTCATTTCTCCTCCCAATTTTTCCTCTATCTCCTTTAATTGTTTTCCAAAGTCTTTTTTGAGGTCATCCATAGTCTGAGCCCATTTTCTATTTCTCTTGGAGGTTTTGGATATAGAAGCTTCGATTTTGTTATCATCTGAGTATGTGTTTTGATCTTCCATGGGACTAAAGTAATTCTGTATGGTCAGATTCTTCTTTTTCTGTTGTTTACTCATTTCCTCAGCCAAAGACAGCACTTCCAAGGCTTTGCATTTTGTTTGGTTTTTATTTTGGGGGACACCCCACTGGGACCTTTATTCCTCCAAGGTCTTATGCTCTCTTGCCTGTGCTTTGATATGTAGATGGCCCCCATATTTCCCTCTGCCCTGGAGCTATAAGGAGGGATCCAGCATGGCTACTTAGTATGGAAGCCCAAACTGCAACCTGGATCTGAGTGTAGCCTAGCAGCAGAGTCCTATCCCAAGGGAGAGCAAGAAATCTCTTCTTCCCTTTCTGTCTCTGGGGATGCAGTCTGCTTTCTCCAGTTTCTTGCTGCAGATTCTGTGGCCAATGCTCCTCACTCCACACTCATTCCAGTGTAGTGGAGTTCTCTCCCCATCCCTTCAAGATGTTGCCAGTGATCTCTGGGCTAGGCTGTGCTGTGCTGGGCTGTGCTGTGGTCACGGCTTTTTTCCAACCCCCAGTCCTGGTGAAACACACCTTTCCCATATAACTTCTAACTTATCTTGGACTGGAAAAATGTATCACTCAGTCTTTCTGTGGGTTTTACCCCTCTAAATTTTGGCTAGAGCCATAATTTGTTGGCTTTTGGAGTTTTGTGGGGAAGTGCATAAGCTCTTATGAGTCAAATTATTGCCTTTACATGAATCTCTACTTTATCACAATGGTACCTATAAATTTGTGAGAAATAGTGAACATATATGTGAACAACATCTATATATTCAGTCTGTGGAAATTATGTTTACTGTTTTCCATGCTGTCCTGTTCCTATGTCTCACCATAGCCTGGAGGTGAGCCTGAATTCTCAAAGGCTACACCACTTTTCTCAAAAATTCTACAAGGTTGGAAAGGTTTTGAGTACAATCTTAAATATAAAACAAATGTTTTCTGAGGACAAGTCAAGGCAGAGAAGTTCATGAACAACAGGCCAACTGTTTACCAGTCAATCTTTAGTTGTAAAAATTCATGTAATGAGATGTTGTCTTTGCCCTAAATATTCCATCCTACCTCTTCCCCACCCCTACCCCCAAATAGTACAAGGCCCATAGGTTGGAAAATATTGAATTAATCTAGTAAAAACTTGAAATCCAAATTCCTTCCCTGATATCATCAAAAAATAGTGATTGAGTCATTCTTTGAGACCATCAATGATCTCCAGGATTAATGACTTATGTTCCATAAACTTGATGTTGTTTTTTCAGTATTTTTGTTAACTTCATTTAATATAATTGGTTTCCTTTGTAATCATATGTATCTTATTTTATACATTTAAAAACATTCTTCGAGAAGGGATTCATAGGCTTCCCCAGGCTGCCTACTGAGTCTATGACACAAAAATAGGTTAAGAGCCTTTGTTTGCTGAGAGAGGTCATCCCAGTTTGGGACAAGTTCTAATTGTTATAAAACATTTCCTTATGTTGAACAGAAATCTGTCTCTGCATCAATGTCAAATGAAATATGTTCAGAACAGCCTAAGTAAAACAATTCCCTTGTTCAGGTCTAATTTTGAATTAATTGACATTTATAAAGACAGGTTCCCTTCCTCTATAAAATGAGGGAGTTCCAATAAATAATCTCTCAGGTCTCTTTTACCTCAAATTATCTCTGTCTCTGAAGTTAAAAAAAATGTGAATTCCATTCATTTTTGCTATTTATGTACTTCTTGAGAATGGGAACCCATTGTTAAATTTTTTTGAACTGTGTGACTGACTCTGGGAATGATGAATAGGCATTCAGATACATTCAAAGAGAATGGCAACAACCATTTCTTAGGTAGAGGGCACTGAGTGAAGCATAGGAAGAATAATGCAAGCTAAAAGCCTGTCTCTGCCTTCAGAGAGATTATGTTCTAATGGGGGGAGGGGGAGTAGTACTCACACAGAGTTGGAGGGCTGGGGAGGGAATGAAGAATGGTTGGCAAGGGTCCTCCCCCAAAATGAAGCCTTCCAGGAGGAACTCACCAAAAGGAGAAGAGGATTTTAGTACTGGAAGGATGTTTCAAGTAAGACCTTGAGCAATCACTTGACCTCGCTCAGTCTGTTTCCTCTCTGTACAATAGGTCTAAGAATAGCACCTACCTCACAAGGTTGTTATGAGGAACAAAGGAATAACTGACACATGCTATCTAATGGCTAGCAATTATTATAATAACCAAAGTTCAAAAGGTAATCAAATCTAGTTTGATTTCTGCTAACTTTGCTAACTGTGCTAAATCCTGCTCTGCTAACTTTACTTTCTCTAAGAACATGTCAGTCTTTTCAAGTCTCTGTATTGATTATCCTCATTTTTTTTAATAACATAATGAGTTTTCATTGCATCCAGATACCACAATTTGTTTAGTCATTCTCCAATTGAACAAGAACATAGGATCTTTATGGAAGGAACCTTACTTGGAGGGTACCTAATAAGTGATCTGGGTCAGTTCTCAGATCATTTAAAACAAAGACACTTTTGCAGAGGTCTGGGAATTTTTAAGAATATATATATATGTGTGTGTGTGTGTGTGTGTGTGTGTGTGTGTGTGTGTGTGTGTGCGTGTGTGTGTGTGTGTGTGTGTGTGTGTTTTTTACTTTAGGTGATAAAATTGATTTTCAGCTAAGCAAGTGAATTGTACTTTTCTCCTAGGCTGTGGTTAACCAGTTATCCATCAGAGAAGTTTCCTGTCAGCATCCTCCAGAATGGAATCAAAATGACCAATGAGCCTCCCAAAGGTGTTCGAGCCAACCTCTTGCGTTCTTTCCTCAATGACCCTATTTCAGATCCCCTCTTCTTCCACAGCTGTGAAAAAGCCATGATGTGGCACAAATTGTTGTTTGGCCTCTGTTTCTTCCATGCTGTTGTTCAGGAGAGAAGAAACTTTGGACCCCTAGGTGAGTTCTGGGAGTCTTCATAGATTGCTTTTGAAAAGAGGATCTTTAAAAAGATATATATTTAAAAAGTGGAACAATAAGGGATAAATAAAAAAGAGAGGCATGATTCTATAAGAATAGTGTCAGAAATGCTAAGGCAGACAATGAATGCTAAAGATCAGATGAGCACAGGATCTTTTTAAAAATAAGGCTTTAAGGGGCAGCTAGGTGGCATAGTGGATAAAGCACCAGCCCTGGAGTCAGGAGTACCTGGGTTCAAATTCAATCTCAGACACTTAATAATTACCTAGCTGTGTGGCCTTGGGCAAGCTACTAACCCCATTTGCCTTGTAAAAACCTAAAAAAATAAAATAAAATAAGGCTTTATGACATTTTTGTTTTATTTTCTAAATTTTCCTTCCTTTTTTCCTCCCAGAGAGAGAACTGTCTTTTATAAGAAATACATCTTTACTGATATCTTTTAATTTTACACTATCTAGATTTTCCTCTTTAATCCTTCCTTACTATACAGACAACCAACCCTTATTGCAAAGGATTTTTAAGAGAAAAATAAAATAAAATTAATAATACTGATCAATATGATGAAAAAAATCTGATGACATATGCATAATCATGGAACATTCTCTCCTCTGACCTCTCCACATGAGGAGAGGAATGATATCTTCTCATATTTTTTCCTTTGGGGCTAAGTTTATTCTTTGAAATTTTTTTTTAGTATATTCTTTGAAATTTTGCAACATTTATTTTGTTCTTCCCATTTATATTGTTGTGGTCATTGTGCACATTGTTTTCCTGTCTCTGCTTACTTTATTTTGCCTCAGCACATGCAGTCTTTTCATGGGTCTCTGTATTGATCATGCTCATTGTTTTGGGGTTTTTTTAGGTTTGTTTTTTTTTGCAAGGCAAATGGGGTTAAGTGGCTTGCCCAAGGCCACACAGATAGGTAATTATTAAGTGTTTGAGACTGGATTTGAAGCCAGGTACTCCTGACTCCAGGGCCGGTGCTTTATCCACTGCGCTACCTAGCCGCCCCGATTTTTTTTTTAACATACCACAATTTAACATTTAACATACCACAATTAGTTTAGTCATTTTCAATTGAACAAGAGCACATGATCTTTATGGAAGGGACCTACCTTAGAAGATACCTAATCCAATGTCCTCATTTTACAGATAAAGAAACTGAGGCCTTAAAAGATTGCCCAAGGTAATCCTAAGGTCACCCAGGAGGTAATGTAGTTTTTTTTTTTTAAAAAAAGGTAGTTTAGGGACAAGAAAGGACATATGTTTATTTCTTGGAATAGAAGGGATGATGTTAATAGATAGAGAAAAGATAACTCTAATTTTGATTCTATGAATTAGCTTCAACTTAGGTCAGAATGAAAATGATCATTAATGGTAAACAGATTCCAAATAGGAAAAAACAGAAAGAAAACACCTGGCAGTTTTCAATAAATCAGTTATTTGAAATCACTTGTCCCAGATAAACTAAACTGCAAACTATTGTTAGTAATCTTAAAAGTCATTAACATTATTATTTGAAAACAAAAGTAAAAAAACCATAATTGGAGAGATGTCATAAGACAGAGCCAAATTAATCACTTATCCCAAAAATGGAGATTTTTTTAAACATTTTTTTCAAATTGTATATCAGTGAGCTGGATTTTCTTAGTAAAATGCTAGAAGGTATTATTATTATTATTATAGGATACTTTGAGAGCATTTTGAAAAGGGACTTGTGATCATATGAATCAGAATAACCTCATTTTGGGAATGTGAAGGAGATAGGGATTGGGGGATATTATAGATTGCTCCATGAGGGAGATAGGGATCCTGGGACACCTTGGACAGAATCATAGGAGTATCACAAGAAAACTGGTGGAGGATCCTGCAGGGGAGAACAGGCCTACAACCTGAGCCTATCTTAACAAATTATTCTCAATAACTAGGTGTTTTTCTTCATATATAGCATTCAAAAAGTCCAATTAATTAAAAATGAGAGGAGGATGGGGAAGAAAGGAGGAAAATAGTAATACAACAAACAAAGATTTCTTGGTGGAGGTGGTTGAAAGAAGTCTTGAAGTCATGTGTAGGCACAGATACACAGATATGACTTGCTTGATCAAGATCATTCAATTCTTACTGAAACTGGAGCTGAGGTGGAGTCAGATAGAGTAAATATCTCTTAGATCTGCATGGTTTTAGAGCTGAAAGAAGCCCAAACAATGACTCTGTCAATTTTATAAAGGAACGAAAAAACAACAGCCCAGGACTTCCAAGCTGTGATGAGAAATAGAAGAAAGGAATGGTGGTTATGTAGGCCATCTGATGCCTATAGCCCTATCCACCCTGCTACAGACTGGATCAGACTTGGGCCCCTAGTACCAAATTCCCATGCCTCAAGTGGCTGCTGGGCTGTCCTCTCTGACTTGAGAGAATCTGGGGGCCAAATGTGTTCCTGGGAAGAGAAAAGGGCCCTTCTCTAATTTGATTAGATAATTTTGGAGCTTTTTGCTTGTACTATTTCAACCAAGATAAATAATCTTTCCTTCACAAATCCCAGTGTGCTGACATCTACCAACAAATTGAGAGAATGGTAAAGAAATTGATTTGGAACCAATGTGGTCAGTGGTAGAATGGTTCCCACACTGACATCAGTGCAGATTTGATTTTTTTCCTATGGAAGAAAGATGCTGATATCCCATAATGGTACTTCACTCCCTTGTATGTGATCACTATATGGGATCTCCAATGTCTGTACTTTTTCTGACTCTGGCAGGTTGGAATATTCCCTATGAATTCAACGAATCTGACCTGAGAATCAGTATGCGGCAGATACAGATGTTCCTGAATGAATATGAGGAAGTGCCATTTGCAGCTCTGACCTATCTAACAGGTTAATATCAGTGTTGAACTGCTAAGGCAAATATTTCTCTTCTATACCTCATCCACCTGGTCTCTCTTTTCCTTCAGTATCTAAAAAGGGAGCAAGTTTCTTGTTGCCTAATAAAAATTAATCAAGCCATTTAAAAATATTTATTGCTTACCTACTTTAGGGCAGGCTGTTAGGAGCTGAAAGATATATAGTTCTGCTCTAAAGAAACAACACTTAACAAACAATCAAAATAGGACATAAATATTGGTGAGTGAAACAGAGAAGACAATACATCCCTACTAGATCCTTGAAGGAACAGGATACAAAACCCCCAACATTTTTAAGAGGTCATTTCAGCTCTACCTCTGAATTCCTTCCTAAGGTCCATGAGCTTTTTATGCTAAGAACCAGTGCTAACTGGAATAGCAAAACCTTCCCAATAAGCCAAGAATATTCCTATGGCATCCTCTAAAGTTCCAGGACTCTCAGATTCTACATATCTGTCTAGACTGGCTAGCTGTCCTTAGATATTCCACAAGCACGTTAAATTCAACTTGTTTTAAACCACTCATCCTCTTTCTTCTGAAACATGGTCCTCTTCCTGATTTCTTATGTTTTTTTTAAATTTTATTTATTTAATGCAATGGGGCTAAGTGACTTGGCCAAGGTCACACAGCTAGGCAATTACTAAATGTCTGAGGTCAAATCTGGACTCAGGTCCTCCTGAGGTGGCTCCACTGCGCCACCTGTCTCCCCCCCCCCAGCTGATTTCTTATGTTACCATAGATACAAGACACTCCTTAATTATATGGGGCATGGACTTTTGCACTCCTTTTCTTGTTATCAGCTCTCTTTGATTTCCTAGGCCCTACTACCTTTCCCCCATTATAGAGCTGAGGTCACAAGAGTTTAAATGACTTGCACAAGGATCATAACTAAGTGAAAATTGAGATCTGCACTCAGGTCTCCTAACAAATATAATACTTGTCTACTATGCTGAACAGATACATTATACTAATACTTTGTCTACAGTGGAACAGATGTTTTACTTTGCAAAAGAATTAATATTTGCATGCCTATCACCCCTAAAAAGAACTTTGGTTCCCTCCAATCTCCTTTCAGCTTCCTTTTCCATAGTATTTTCCCTTAATAGAATAGGAATTCTACTGTTATTTGTTATAATTATAAAATATTCATTAAAATGATATACATGTATATTTGTTGTAATTATATTTGTAATCTCAGCATTTACCAAGTGCTTGGCATATAAAAATGCTTAAAAATGCAAATTGACTGTAGTCATCTGAGAGGTGGATGGCAAGAACTCCAAAGAGCCACCATGAAACCATATCATTTCTTTACAAGTGCATAGCTAATCATAAAGAGAATTTTTAAAAATACATAAATGCTAGAAGCACTTTCCTGCAATCCAACCTATATGAAATTTGCGGGATTAATTTTTCTTAAGCATGACTCTAATCATTTTACCCCTTGTTCAGAAACCTTTGGTGGCTTTCCAGTACCAAAAAATAAAGTTCAAGCTGATAGTCAAGACCTCCATAATCTGGCATCTCAGCATACCACTCTAGCCTTATCTCTCTGTATTCTTGTCCCTAAATTTCCCATCTTTGTCCTTTGGTTTATGCTATATCCTTTCCCTGGGATACCCTCCTCTCCTAGTTCCAGCTAAATTTTTATCCAGTCCTTCAAGACCCAACTTGAATACCCTTTCTTCCATGAAATTTTGGCCGACCTCCCAACCCCTCCCACTTCTGATTTCTACTGCTATTCCCTATTGCTTTATTTATTACTGTTCTGAGCATTTATCACATTCTAATTTGTGATACAATTACTTGTATACATTTCTCATCCCCTTTATGATTCTTCAAGTTGCTTTCAGAAAGAACAGAAATTGTTTTTATCCATCTTTTTTTCTCTTTCAACACCTAACCCAATATTTGAGATGCTCAATAAATTCTTTTGAATGAATGAATGAGTGTTAAACAAATCAAAGTCCTCCTTTCTGCCCAGTTTCTGTTGACTTTCCTCAGGTGAATGTAATTATGGTGGCAGAGTGACTGATGACAAAGACAGACGCCTCCTCCTATCCCTTCTTTCCACATTCTACAATAAGGAAGTAGAAAATGACTTTTACCCCTTGGCTCCTGGGGGCATCTATTATATTCCACCAGATAATACGTACCAGGTAAGCCATTACTCCAGGATTGTAGTCCACATTTCTCACCACCTTCTTAGGTTCTACTTTAAGACAGAGTTTAGTGACTCCCTTTAGCTCTGAGGTATGGAAAGTGATGGATGTTCTCATGGATGATCCTGGAAGGCCTCAATATAGAGATAAGGGAGAAGGCAATAAGTGAGAAAACAAATTGACGAAGTGTGAGAGGGAGGAAGGGAGAGAGAAAAGGATGTGGTAGAGCACTCCCAACAATTACATCAGCTCTTCCTCACTAACACTCACATCATCAACCATCCCCCTCATCCTTAGTTTTAGAATTTTGTTTGTTTTGGTTTTCTGCACAGAGGTTAACAGCAGACTAATAATAGGCAGTGATGTCTGGACTTTATCTCCATCACTTTCCTATGAAATTTTAAATACGAATATTAAACAGTTGCAAATGAAATATACTAGACTTAGAGCTTTGGTTGTCACCCTACATGTTTTGGTGGGAGATAAATTCATTAACTTATTTGATATTAGCTATTAGTACCTCTTGAGGATCTGACCCATCATGCTCTGTGTGACTCATGTGGACTCCGAGTTTTCTCTTTCTTAATTTGAGACTTTATTTCCAGGCCTACATTGACTACATAAGGGGCTTGCCCATAGCAGCCCACCCCGAAGTTTTTGGCCTTCATGAGAATGCAGATATCACCAAGGACAACCAGGAGACCAATCTACTGCTTAGTGGGGTATTACTGACACTCCCCAGGCAAAGTGGGGGAGCTGGCAAGTCTCCTCAGGTAACATTGAGTTTAAGATTATATCAGAACCCCGCCACCCACCAACATCCCCTAAAAAAGGAATGATATTGTTGGGAAGCATCAGTTTCTTGGGGTTCACTTGGAGGGTTGGGAAGAAATGATCTAAGAAATTCTTTGAGACCAGGAAAGACCTATATAATCTATGGAATGAGGAGGACTTCAGAATGGAATGTTAGATCTAGAAATGGGACCTTAGTGGTGATGTCATCCAAACCTCTCATTTTAATAATGCCTTGCATTCATTTAGTGTTTTACAGTCTTTTTTTGCAAAAATTTATTTTTTACATCATTTTTATTTCTGAAATATCTCTATCTCCTTCCATTCCCCAGAAAATAATCTCTTGTTAAAAAATTTTTTCAAAAGAAATAGAAAAAAAATTCATATTTTCAATGCACTTTTACTTCTACTAGGTCATCTGAATTCAGAATAAATCTCTGAAAGGTGAAGCACAATGAGTTCGTGATGGAATTGGAATTAGTAACCAATTAGATTAGCTCTCAGTTTCAGCCCTACAACATGCTGACTGGCTTCTCATCTGCAGTTTGACCTTTTCTATATACAAGTTCTCATTCATTCACATAAATGGCTAAAAGTATATGCCTATTTATAGATTCTGCACAGAGTAGGGACTGTGTCAGTGTTTCTCAGCATAGGGGTACTAAAGGTTCCCCCAACAATGTAGAGGAAAGAGAGTGTAGAGACCAGATTTCCTGTTTTGCAGGACTGTGTTAGCACTAAAGAGGCCATACTCATTCTCTCTCCTCTAGTTTTAATCACCTCCCCAGCAATATTACCCATTAGTGGGTTTTTCTTTTTGTTAGAGGGGATACTGCAAAGGAATAAATGGGGTAAAGGGAAAAGAGAGGAAGTAGGTAGGTAAAATTGCAGCTTAACAGAGCCACTGATGAGAAGAATTTAGGAACTGCTGAGAAAGGTAACCATGAAATACCTCTCCAGAGGTCTAGCACTAGAGTTCCTAAGGACCCCATGGGTAGAGAATTAGGGATGATGCTGTTGGAAGAATGAGGAATTCCCTGGTGACCAGTGCTAATATCATCTTACTGAACCACTTGGTCAAAGAACAAGTTTGTTACCTTGATCATAGTTTTTAATACCAGGGCCAGATTTGTGGATCTCACTGCTTGTTGTGAATTAAAAGGTTATGATTTTCTTACATATGCTCCCTTACAGTCAGTTGGACAAAATTCACATAGAAAATGGAAGGGGAATCACCTAAAGAATGAAAGGGGAACCCATATGATAATTGGTTTGCATTTTATACCCTATAGATGATTTCCAGAGAAAATTTATGAAAGCATATTTAAAAGAGCTATTACATTCTTAATTTATTTTTAAAAAGTGAGCACTCAGAAAGCTTATTTTATATTTGTTTCTTTACCAATTTGAAATTTAAGGAAGTGGTTGAGGAACTGGCTAAGGATGTCCTATCCAAACTTCCTAAGGATTTTGACTTAGAAATGGTCATGGACTTATATCCTGTGCTCTATGAAGAGTCCATGAACACTGTCCTGAGGCAAGAACTCATTCGATTTAACAGGTAGGATTGATCCCTTTTTTTCCTCTGTGGTCATAGGAGCTACCAGGTGGTATGTAGTGTCTGGAGAGCCAGTCTTAAAGACAAATAGACCTGGATTCCAGGTCCTGTTTCTAACCCATACTAGCTATATGACCCTGAATGAGATATTGAATCTCTCAGTGATTTAGGTAGTCCTCTATAAGTTGATGGTTAGTTAGAGCACTGGGCCTGAGTCAGGAAGACCCAAGTTAAAATCTGGCCTCAGATATTTACTAGCTATTGTGAATTTGGGCAAGTCATTCATCTTTTGTTTGCCTTACTCCACTAGAGAAATAAATGACAAACCACTCTAGTATCTTTGCCAAGAAAACATGGACAGCTTTGGTGAGTTATGATCCACAACAAATGGGACATAATGACTCAATTATATTTATATAATTTGTAGAGAAAGATGATGACTTACATTAATAGAGAAGAGATACCTTCATCATCTAGTAATTTCCTATACCAATCAAATCATAAGTCTAGACCAGATTCCAATAGGACCTTCAGTTTAGGAGGGGAAAACTATTTCAGAGGCATTTAGTTGTCACCCTACATGTTTTGGTGGGGGATAAATTCAGTAACTTGTTTGATATCAGTTATTAGTACCTTATTTGCCCTTTAAAAGGTGAAGTCATAGAGCAGCAACTATTTTGCCTTATGACCTTCCATTGAAGACCATTGCTTAGGGGCAGCTAGGTGGCATGGGGGATAGAGCACTGGCCCTGGAGTCAGGAGTACCTGAGGTCAAATCTGACCTCAGACACTTAATAGTTACCTAGCTGTGTGGCCTTGGGCAAGCTACTTAGCCCCACTGCCTTGTAAAAACTAGGAAAAAAAGACTAATTGTTTAACTTGCTTGGCAATGAGCCTTTGGCCTGAGCCAAAGATCAGCTTATCCAGTGAATGTAGTTCCATAAATCTTGTTTTGCATCTGCATGTCTCTGTGCAAGTCATTTCTGATGGAGTATAACCTAGTAGATAAAATAAATGAATAAAAACTCTGCATCTCTCCTCCAATCATTTTCCACAACTTTTGAGTCCGGTTGTGATCAGGTTAAAGTGAAACCAAGAGCAGCCTTGAAGACTGTCTTTGGAAGGGAGGGAAAGAGAAGTTCTACCCCCTTTCTTAGTGGCAGGGCAGGAAAAATAATGGCAGTTTGGGGCATAGGAAGTTTAATTCATTATTTTATTAGTATTTTAACCCCAAAGTAACAATACTTCTTTCTACCCCAGCACTGATTCACAAGGGTTCATTTCCTTTATCCTACTGATGGTTCCAGCTTTTAAATGTTACGAAACTAGCCATATAAAAATGAACCAGATGTGGAGGTTCTATAGGACCTTGGAGACTTTTGCTGTTGATTGATATTTTGGTTTGTTTTTGGCTTGTTTCCAGTCAGGCTTAGGACTAGGGATGAGTCTTGGGACAAAGAGGTCCTTCTTTTCTGGGCTCCCATGAAGTAAAAAACTTCTTGTAAACTTTCCTGGGGAATGGTAAAGATTTTGGTTTCTCTCAGTCTCCAATTACCTCATCTATTTTTTTATTATTGAGCCAGTAAAAAAAAAAAAACAAAGATAACTGCCTTATTACACTTCGGAAAGGAGAAGGAAGTGATCCTTATTTAGAAGTACATATTGAGTTTGACTTCTGTCCCCTACAGACTGACAAAAGTAGTTCGAAGTAGCTTGATTAATCTGGGTAGAGCCATCAAAGGTCAAGTCCTAATGTCTTCAGAACTAGAAGATGTTTTCAACAGTATGCTAGTGGGAAAAGTGCCAAGCATGTGGGCAGCAAAGTCCTACCCATCACTGAAGCCCCTTGGTGGCTATGTGGCTGATCTCCTAGCACGTCTGACCTTCTTCCAGGTAAGAAAGATACAGTTTAACATAGCACCCCATAACTTTGGGCAGGAGAGCATAATGAAACATCAGGTGAATGTCTTGGGGCTGACAACCAGTCAACCAACATTATGGTCCCAAGGCCTACTATTTATAGATTATCTTTCTTTCATGAGTTTGGGAAAGGAGGGAGGAAGAGATTAAGGATAGAGGGAGATTGTTTATAAAGTAATAGAAGGCAAGACTAGAATAGGACAAACCCACACGACAAAGATATAATTTGATTTATTACCCAAAGAGATCTCATCTACAATAATACAGAATGGGTGGTTGGAATAATTAGATGGTTGGTGGGCTTTTTTTTTTTTAAGAATAGGAGCAGTAGGTTTTTGAGTGTGTGTTTGAGTCTTATTTTACCAATATAAGCAAGTTTCCCCCTGACCTATGCCATTTTCCCCCTAGGCAAATGTCTGTGAGTTGATTTTATTTTGTGCCTGTGCTTCCTCAGGAATGGATCAACAATGGACCCCCTGATGTATTCTGGCTATCAGGATTTTACTTCACACAGTCCTTTTTGACAGGTGTTTCCCAGAATTTTGCTAGGAAGTACACCATTCCCATTGACCACATTGGATTTCAATTTGAGGTAAGGGTGGGTTCAGATAGCCAAGATGAAAACAAAAATAGCTGATGATCCTAGAATCTCCTCCTGTTCTGTCTCTTTCACTTTACTGAGCTAAAGAGATGGATGATTTGGCATCTTCTATTACCAATGGAATCTGACTGTTCTTATGATTCTGACTGTGCATTTCCAAAGGGAGAAATTAAACTGAAATATCCTGCCACTGCCATACTAAGTAAAAATTGTGAGTTCTAGGCATGCCTATACAATTTTGTAGGACCCTCATCCTATCCTGGAGAATATTACTATTTAGCTTTACATCTGAATATGATAAAGTATTACTTTGAAGCTCATGGTAAAGCAAATGAATATATTACTGGTCAAGCACTGATCTAACAAAACACACAAAAGAAGGGAGCAGAAAAGGTATAAAATAATCTTACATTAGTAGAGCTGGAAGTTCAACCCATTTGTTTCACAATTGGGAAACTTAGGCCAAGAGATGGTTTGGGAATTAGTTCACCTAAGGTCACATACTGAGTTAATGGAAAAATCAGAACTAACTCGTATCTAGAATTGTAAGCAGAACTTTTTTTTTAACCTGAGGCAAAAAATCAACCAAACGAAAAAAAGCAAACCCAAACCACCTTCCCCACCAGTTTGGTAGGAGTAGCAGTGCTGTGGAAGATGTTTTGATAGCTGTTGCAAGTACATATTGTCCAAGGTACCTGTGTTAGGGGGAAGTGGACCTATTAGCTAGAAGTCAGGACAGCAGGATGGGGGTGGGGGGGCAGTTGCATTGCATAGCAAGGTAAGCTAGAGAATTTTTATGAAGTAAGATTAGGTGAATGGAAGATCACCAGTGGGAGGAAACATCTTGCCTTCCCTCCATGCCAATATCCAGGGGAAAAATCTTATTCCCTTTGTCCTATATATAAAACTCTTCTAGAAAAAGATGTCCTGACTTCTAGTTCAGTTCTGTATTTGTCACAACATGCTATCCCTATTAAAAAATAACAAACAAAAACCAAACAGGATTATAAAAGATTAGCCAATATTAGAAGTTGGGCTTCCCAGATGATTGGGGAGAAGCCTACCACTTAACCACCCATATACAATATCACTGTATAGGACATTCCTGAGTCCAGTGGTCATTATAGCCAGTAGCTTTCTAGACTCCTGAAAAAGAGTCTTGTTCAGGTTAGGTGTTCAAAGAACGGCACAAAGTTTAGATATGGCTTAATTCCTGCCTTCATGGAAATCATAGTTCAATAGAGAGAAAAGAGATGACTCTACTATACAATGACATGATAGATGTGTTAAAAGTACAAAATGAAGTGCTATATGAGGTCCAAAGAATTATTCAGGGGGGTGGGGATTGGGCTTAAAAGAATATGCATGAGTTTGTTAGGCAGGAAAGGAGAGGTAGGACAATTCTGGCAGAGCAAATGTAAAGAGACAGAAGAAAGCTGGGCATTTTTGAAAGTGAATGATGGTGGAGAGAATAGTTCACTTTGACTAGAGCAGAGAGAACATGAAGAGGAGTCAAACAAGATAAGGCTGAAATGGCTGGGCAATGCCAAGATGGTGGAATTCTTTTGTTGTCAAACACAGAAAGCTGAACTTGACTTTTGAACAATTGTAAGCCACTTTTTTGAGCAGAAGAGTAACATGATCAGATTTTGAATAAAAAAAAGCTTATTTTGGCAGATGACAGATATATTGTTACTGGATGGATGGTGAAGTTAGGAAGAACTACTGGGGAGTTATAGCCCAAGCAAGTGGTAATGAGGCCCTGCTTTAATGGGAATAGAGGAGGGGATAGGAGCCAGGATGCTGCAGCCATATAATTGATAGGATCTGGTCACTAATTGGTATGGAAGAGGAAGTATATGTTAATGTAATGCTATATAGCTGATGATAAAATTCTTAAGGATAAATATTAAAACTCTTCTGTGCATTCTTGCAGGTGACTTCACAAGAATTAACTGTAGATGAGAAGCCAGAAAATGGGGCTTTCGTCAAAGGCCTTTTCTTGGAAGGAGCTCGGTGGGACAGGATTGCAATGGAGATTGGAGAGTCTTTCCCTAAAATCCTTTATGACCCTCTCCCCATCATTTGGCTCAAACCAGGGGAAAGTTCCACATTTCTGCATGAGAACATTTACCTGTGTCCTGTCTACAAAACAAGTGCTCGGAGAGGCACCCTATCCACTACAGGTCACTCAACCAACTATGTCCTTTCTATTGAGCTCCCTACATTATTGCCCCAGAAGCACTGGATAAACCGTGGAGTGGCATCACTGTGCCAGTTAGATGATTAAAAAATTATCTACTACCTACTCTCTAGTATACACTTCAATTTTCTTCCCATAGTTAAAAAAAAGTGGAGGGGAGCAGATCCCCCTTATGTTCTCATAAATGCAGAGATTGTAGGATCAGAGTTTTAGATCTGGTAGGGGACTTTAGAGGTCCAACAGTCCATTTTACAGATCAGAGAACTGATGTCCTTATCATCCTAATTAAGAGTTGACTAAGTCACAGAGCAAAAGTGACTTACTCAGTGACACATAGCTAATTTAGGTCAGATTGTAGAACTTGAAATCTGATCTTCGTGAGTCTAAGAACTATAGATCCACTATGTCGTGTTGCTTCTCTTGGGTTACTAATATATTAATATTCACTTTTTTGAATATTGTTTTACTGTTCCACTTACCACTTAGTCTACAGTTCTGTTCAGATGGAATTAAGGGCAGTTGATCTAGGCAGTACTGTATTAGAATTTTCTTAAACTCAATTTCTGTTTTCTCCTTTTGTTGATATAACCAGCCAGGATCAAATGGGTAGGAACATATATAGGAACAAACCATCCTCATGTATCTGCTGCATCCCAAAAGTCAAGAAGGTATGAAATAATGGGACGTAGGTTATGAACTGTAAGAGACTTTAAGGGTCATCAAATTTGAAGATTAACAAGACAGTAAACAGCAGAACCAGAATTTGAAACTTGGGTCCTCTGTCTCTAACTTCTAATCCTTATTTTCCAAAGTCACATTGACCAATCTACATTTGAAATGAGTTGTTTCATTGGGTTGAACTGGGAACTAAGAAGGAAATGAGCCCCTTTTCCCCTTTGTAATCCCAATTAAACCTAATTACTGTTAGGTGACAAAAAGTTAGGTATATCAAAAAGTGTCCTTACTTGGATGACTGATTCTTTCTAAATGCATATGAAAAAATCATTCCATGGGAAGATCAGTTTCTTTTAAGGGAAATGACAGGACTGGATCTACAAATTCCAAGACATATAAAACCATAAACATCTAAAACTAAAATATATAAAACCTAAGATACATCCAGACAGAGTAGTAAGGAATGATAAGAAGGTGCAAAAATTTTTTTATGTAAGTTCTTCAAAGGGTCAATAAATACAAGAATCATTGTTTTGAGAACTGTTTAATGACTGGTTTAAAAAAATCCAGTATTTTCCATGCCCAAGGACAAGGTTCTTTAATACTATGTTGCCTAGAATGCAAGGTAAGGTTCTTTTTTGAGAAAATGAAACTTTACAAATAAAACTTGTTTTATGCTGGTGGATGTTATGGGTAAAGGCAGAACTAGTCTAAGGTAAGAAATAACAAGAGATTTAAAAAAATTTAATATTTATTTTCAGTCCCAAATTTTGTCCTCTATCCATTAAGAAGGCAAGAACAACTATAGCCATTATATATATGAAGTCACACAAAACGTATTTTCACATTAGCTATGTTGCCAGAAAAAGACAGTTAAAAAAAGATTTAATCTGCACTTAAGAGTTCATCAGTTTTTTCTCTGAAGTAGAAAGTAGTTTTCATCTAAGTTGTCTTTTATAGTTTTTATATAGTTTTTATAGTCTTTTATAGTTGATTCTCATTACAGTATTGTTGCTACTATGTAAAATTTTTGCTACTATATTCTGCTCATCTCATTTTGAATTAATTCATATAAATCTTTCCAGGTTTTTCTGAAACCATTCCTTATGGCACAATAGTATTCCATCACTATCATGTTCCACAACTTGTTCAGTCACTCTCCAAATCATAGGTATCCCTTCAATTTCCAATTCTTTGCTACCACAAAAAATTTCATTAAATTTTTTTTTACATATGGGCCCTTTTCCTTTTAATCTGACCTCTTTGGGGTAAAGAGGTGGCATTGCTGGGTCAAATGTATGTATGGTTTTATATAGCCCTTTGGGCTATAAAATACATAGCTCCAAATTGTTTTCCAGAACAGTTGACCAGTTCACAGCTCCACCAATACTGTATTAGTTTACCTATTTTTCCACATCCCTTCTGCCTTTGTCATTTTCCTTTTCTGCCATGGTAACTAATCTGATAGTTGTAAGATGGTGCCTTAGAGTTGCTGTAAGGAACATTTCTTTATTTTCTATTGATTTGAATATTGAAAGTTCTGACTTCCTCTTTTGAAAACTATCTACTGAAATCCTTTAACCATTTGTTACTTGGGGAATGAGTCTTATTTTTATAAATGTGTTTGAGTTCCCCATATATTTGAGAAATGAGAACTTATTTTATTTTTCACGATTGATATTATTTTTCTAATTACATGTTATGAAAGGTTTTCAATATTCATCCATATGCATATTTTCAAGTTACATAATTTCCTTCCACCCTTCCTTCCTACTACCCTCCCCTCATTGATGAACAGTCAGTCATGTTTACAGATTAGTTATTTTCTGAATGAGGAATTAGGATTAAAGGAAAAGAAAGAAAACCATGAGATAGGAAGGAAAAAAATAAGAGAAATTTTGAAAAAGTGAATGTAGTGTTCATTCAGATTCTGTAGGATTTTTGTTTGTTTTGTTTTTCTTCCTCTGGATGGGGATAACATTGTCCAAAGCAAGTCTAATAGGGTTGTCCTAGCTCCCTCTGAACTGCTAAGAAGAACTGCTTCTATCAAAGTTGATCATCTCACAATGTTGTTGTCAATGTGAACAATGTTCTCTTAGTTCTGCTCCCTTCACTCAGCATCAGATCCTGAAATATCATTCCATGCTTCTCTAGAGTCTGACCATTTATGGTTTCTTATAGAACAATAATATTCCATAGTATTCATGTACCATAACTTGTTTAACCATTCCCTAATTGAAGGGCATCTCCTCAATTTCCAATTCTTTGCCACTATAAAAAGAGCTACTATGAATATTTTGGAACATGTAGGACTTTTCCCATTTTTTATGATTTCTTCTGGATATGGACCTAGAATTGGAATTGCTGTGTCAAAGGGTATGAACAGTTTTATTGCTCTTTGGGTAAAGTTCCATATTGCTCTCCAGGTTGACTGAATCAGTTCAAAACCTCACAAACACTGCATTAATGAACCACTCCTCTCCAACACTGATCGTTTTCCCTTTTTGTCATCTTAGCCAATCTGATAGGTGTGAGGTGGAATCTCATAGGCTGTTTTAATTTGCATTTCAAATGAGAACTTTAAAGAAACTTGCTAGAAACTTTTTCTCTTTTTTCATGCTTTTAATTTTAGCTATACTATGGGTGTGTGTGTGTGCGTGTGTGTGTATGTGTGTGTGTGTGTGTGTGTTTTGCTCTTACAAAACCTTTTTAATGTAATCAAAATGAGTAATTTCACCTCTTGTGATACTATCTTGTTTGGTAATGAATTTTTCCCTTACCTATACATCTGACAATCTATCTTAATTTATTTATGATATCATTCCTTATGTCTCAATCATTTGCCCATTTGGAACTTATCTTGATATGTGATATGATATGTTAAGCTATGTCTAGTTTCTTCCAGTCTGCTTTTCAGTTTTCCCAGGAGGTTTTGTCAAATACTGAGATCTGAGATCTTGCCCCATTATCTATGAGTTTATCAAACACTAATCTACTGTATTAATTTATTTATTAACAGCTTTTCTATTCATCCACCACTTTTATTTCTTAACCAGCACTAGACTGTTTTCATAATTATTTTTTTATATTTCAGTTTGAAACCTGGTCCTCCTAGGTCATTTTCCTTCACTTTTCCCCATTGGTTTCCTTAATATTCTTGACCTTTTCTGTTTTTCCAAGTGAATTTTATCCTTTAGTATGGCACTGAATAAATTATTTTAGGTATTGTCATTTTTATTATACAGATCTGGCCTACTCATGAACAGTTAATATTTCTTCAATTGCTTAGGTCTGTCTTTGTGTGAAAAGTATTTTGCAATTATAGTTAGTGTGTCATGGCAGGTAGACTTCCAAGTATTAAACTCTGTCTGAAGTTGTTTAATTTTTAATTTTTTTTTGAAAGGTACTGGGGTTAAGTGACTTGACCATAGTCACATTGCTAAGTAACTGGGGCCAAATTTGAACTTAGATCTTCCTGATTCCAGAGCTAGTGCTCTATCCTGGAGTTACTTTAAATAGAATTTTTCTGTCTCTTGATAGTATTTAGAAATATTGATGATTTAGATGGGTTTATTTTAAATTCTGAAACCTTGCTAACGTTGTTAATTATTTTGATTTTTCAGTTGATTCTCTAGAGCTTTCTTAAATATACTATCATATCATCTGGAAAAAATATAAGTTTTGATTCCCTAATAATTTTGATTCCTTGTTGTCTATTTATAATTTCTCTTTAAATTCTTTTTTTGCTAAAGCTGGTATTTTTTGTGCAATATTAAATAATGGTGTTGATAATGAATACCTTTTGAGTCTTTTTTAATTTGTTTTTTACAAGGCAATGGGGCTAAGTGACTTGCCCAAAGTCACACAGTGAAGTAAGTATTAAGTGTCTGAGGCTGGATTTGTACTCAGGTCCTCCTGACTCCAGAGCTGGTGCTCAATCCACTACACTACCTAATTGCCCCAGATAATGGGTATCTTTGCTTTACCTTTGATCTTGCTGGGAAAACTTCTAGTTTATCTATATTACTAATAATGTTTGCTTTCCAAAAATTATTTAGCTGCTACTAATCATTTTAAGAAAATTTCAACTTATTTTCATGCTTCCTAGTCTTTTTAATATGAATGAGTATTGCATTTTGCCAAAATCTCTTTTCTGCATCTATCAATATAATTAAATTTTTGTTTTTTGGCGCAGTGGATAAAGCATCGGCCCTGGAGTCAGGAGTACCTGGGTTCAAATCCGGTCTCAGACACTTAATAATTACCTAGCTGTGTGGCCTTGGGCAAACCACTTAACCCCATTTGCCTTTCAAAAACCTAAATAAAATTTTTTTTGTTATTAATATGGTCAATTATTTTAATAGTTTTCCTCATACTGAACCAGCCCTGCACTAGGGTCCTAATTCAGCCTAGTCAATACATATTTATGATGTCATGCTATAATCTCCTAGTTTGTATTTTCTGTTTTTGTTTTTTAAAAAAATTCATATTTTATTTTAAAAAAATATAGCCTCAGCTAACATGCAAAAGCAAGTTTCAACATTTAATTTAAAAAAACCTTGAGATTCAAATTCTCTCCCTTCTCCCACTCTACTCCCTATCTTCAGAAAGCAAGTTACTTGGTGTAGGTTAAAAATGTGTAACCATGAAACACATTACTAAAATAGTCATGTTGTAAAAGTAAACATAATACTCCCCCCCCCACAACAAAGAGAAACCTCAAGAAAAGTAAAATGAGAAAAAAAATGTACTTCAGTTTGCATTCAGACACACCATCAGTTCCTTCTCTGAGAGGGATAGCATTCTTTATCATAAGTCCATCAAACAAATTGCTTCAATATTTTTTCCTATAGTTGCTATTGCTAGTTGTTTCCCTCCATCCTATTTCCCCCCAACCTTCCATTTATTCTATTCTTTCTCTCATTTATCCTGTCACTCCTCTGAAATGTTATATCTGATGACCCTCTCCTCTCTTCCCTCTCTTTTATCACCTACACCCTTCCTCCTCTCCTCTCCTCTGTCTCCTTTCTACCATTCCTTTCCTCTCCTATTTTCCTCTAGGGCAACATAGATTTCTATATCCTATTAAGTATGTGTTATTTCCTCTCTGAGCCACTTCCAATGAGAATGAAGGCTCACTCATTCCCCTTTACCTCCCCCCCTTCTACACCATTGCAAAAGCTTTTTCTTGCCTCTTTTATGTGAAATAATTTTCCCTATTCTACCTCTCCTTTCCCTTTCTCCCAGGATATTCCTTTCTCACCCATTAACTCCATCTTTTTAATATATTATACCTGTTTATTCATCTCCCTATTATGACTTGTCTATATATGCTCCTTCATTATATCTACTCTAATAAATGTGAAGGTTTATATGAGTTTTCAGTATTTTCTTCCTATGCAGGAATACACACTGCTAAATCTTATGTCATCCTGACTGTAGCTCCACAATATTTGAATTGTTTCTTTCTGACTGCTTGTAATATTTTCTCCTTTACTTGGGAGTTTTGGAATTTGACTATATTTCTGGGAGTTTTTACTTAGGGATCTCTTGTAGGAAGTGATCAGTGGATTCCCTCAATTTCTATTTTACCCTATGCTTCTAGATCTCAGGACAATTTTCCTGGAGAATTTTGATGTCTATTTAGGCTCTTTTCCTGCTCATGACTTTCAGGAAGTCCAATAATTTGTAAATTATCATCTGAATCTGTTTTCCAGGTCAGTTGTTTTTCCAATGAGTTATTTCACATTTTCTTCTAGTTTTTCATTCTTTTTGTTTTATTGTTTCTTGATTTCTCATAAAGTCATCAGCTTTCCCTAGCTCCATTCTACATTTGAAGGAATTATTTTTTTCAGAGAGGTTTTGTATCACCTTTTCCATCTGACTAATTCTGTTTTTTTAAGGCATTCTTCTCATCATTGGCCTTTTGGACTGTTTTTTCCATTTGACCCAAACTGGTTTTTAAGATTTTTTTTTTCAGTACTTTTTTGTCTTTATCAAGCTGCTGATTTGGTTTTCATGGTTTTGGTGCATTGCTTTCATTTTCCTTCCCAATTTTTCCCTCTACCTCCCTTACTTGATGTTCAAAATCTTTTTGAGCTCTTCTAGAGCCTGAGACTAATTCCTATTTCTCTTGGAGCTTTTAGATATAGAAGCTTTGATTCTGCCATCTTCTGAGTGTGTTTTGATCCTCCATGGGACCAAAGTAAGTGTCTATGGTCAAACTTTTTTCTTCTGTTGTTTACTCATTTCCCAGCCTATGACTTAATTTTAATTCTTTGTTAAAGTGGGGTTCTGCTTCCAGGGTGGAGGATGCATTGTCCCAAGTTTTTGAGGATTTTTGCAGCTGTTTTCAGGGACCCCCCAGGGACCTCAACTTCAATTCCTTTAAGGTCTTATGAGAGGCTCTGACTGCTCTCCTGGACTGGCCCCTCATTTGTGAGTGACCAACCCTCTCTGCCCTGGAACTGTGAGGAGGATCTATGTTCTGCTATGGCATATGGGACCCAGACTGTGACTTGGATCTGATTATGGGCAAAGCAACAGAGTCCTGCTCCAGCTCCTCTGTAGCTTCCTTGACCCCCTTATTGTCAGTGGACTGAGCACTCTGGAAGCTCTAAGTGACCTGCTCCTGGTCCTTGGGGCTGGGACTATGCCAAGGCCCATACTTGACTCAGCTCTGCTTTCACTCTGGCCCAGCAGAGTTTTCCTGCTGCCCTTCCCAACTGTCCTTGGCAATTCTTGGGCTGAGAAGTCTGGAAATCACTACTACTGCCCAACCCAAATGGCCCAGAGACCCAGGTGCCTGTTAGCTGTTCCTGAATGATTGGGGCTGGTACCATTGGACTGTGTTGCAGGCCCTTTCTAACCCTCGTGTAACATCTTTCAAGTTGTTTTGGGCTAGAAAATTGTTTCACTCAGTCTTTTTGTGGGTTTTGCTGATCTAGAATTTGGTTAGAGTCATTATTTAAAGGTATTTGGAGTGTCTAGGGGAGAACTCACGGGAAATCCTGCCTTTACTCTGTCATCCTGGCTCTGCCCCCCGAAGCCATTTCCTTTAAAATTTTTGCAACAATATTCATTAGGGAAACTGATCTCTATACTACATTCTATAATCAATTTCTGGTTTTGCTCTTTAGGTAAATACCATATTTATGTGATAGAAGGAATTTGGTAGGATGCCTTATTTCTTCAAATAGTTTGGTAGGATTTGTAAATTCATCTAGACTTGGGGAATTTTTTTTTAGGGAGTTCACATATGGCTTGTTCATGTTCTTTATCTAATAAAGAGTTACTTAAACATTCTATGTCCTCTTCTTTAATCTGGGCAATTTATATTTTTGAGAATCTATATTTCATCTACATTTTTTATTTTTTATTTTTTAACATTTTTAAAATTTGTTTTCCAATTATATATACAATAGTAGTTATCTACATATTTTTTGTAAGCTTTTGAATTTTACAATTCCCCCTCCAAAGACTGTCTGATAGTCTTTACATTGTTTCCATGCTATACATTGATATAAATTGAATGTGTTAATAAGAGTAAATATAACCCACCACCCCCCAAGATGAGAAACTTCAAGAAAAGAGAGTGAAAAAAATGTACTTCAGTCTGTGTTTAGATTCAAATGGCTCTGTCTCTGGGGTGAGTTTCTTTCTTTATCCTAGGTCCACCAAATAAGTTGCTTCTATATTTTCCCCATGATTGCTATTACTAGTTGTACCTCCACTCTATTCCTCCCCACTCTCATTTATTCTATTCTCTCTCTCCTTTCATCCTGGCCCTATCCAAAAGTGTGTTGTATCTGAGTACCCTCTCTCTCAATCTTCCCTCTCTTCTATCACCTATTTCCCCCTTCCCTCCCTCCATTCTCCCTTATCTCATCCCTTCTCATTTCTTCTCTAGGGAAACTAGGATAAGATAGATTTCTTCACCCTATTATTGACTGTGTATGTTATTTCCTCTTTGAGCCATTTCTGATGAGAATAAAGGCTCACTCAATCCCCCTTGCCTTCCCCCTTTCCACTCCATTGAAAAAGCTTTCTTGACTTTCATGTGAAATTTCTTCCTTTTTCATCTCCTTTCCCTTCCTCCCAGTACTTTCCTTTATCACTCATTGACTCCATGTTTTTACTATATGATACCATTATATTCCACTCTTTTCTATGTCCTTGAAGATAGTAAGCTTTAGTCTTGTACCATGATTGTTAAATTTTTTTTTGTTTTTTATAAACAACTTATTTAGCTCTTCTGGGAATTCTTGTTGGGCATATGTCCAATATGTACTTTTTTCCTTTGAGGCTTTGCTTGTGAGTTTTCAAGTCATTGCCATCTTGTTTTTGTGTCTTTAGTAGCTTCTGTCACTTTAACAGCTTTTTATCATCAGGTTTGTTGATTGATTCTTTTTTCCAATTCTTGACTTTGGACTTTGTTAGAATTGGGTTCTGCTTTCCTCTGGGAGAGGAAGGGTGGGTCTGTTCCTAAACTTTAGGTTTTTATTTCTGCTATTTTCACAACTAAGTGAGGGAGAGGGAGAGAATCTATAAGTTTCTGGTGCTTTTAAAGTAATGTGATAATAAGGTATGATCACTGCTTTCTTGTTCTGCACTCTTGTGTACATTCAGGTAGGGCCCATGTTCAAACTAGGTAATAGGCAGTGGAGTTGTCCAATGGCATCTGGTCCAGGATATGGTGCTAACATAGGGTCTCCTGTAATCCTTCTGACCAAGGTATTGAATCCTGCAATTGTTGCTGGTCCCATTGCTACTGATATCCTCAAGGCCTAAAGCTGATGTATCTTTCACCATGCCAAGATTTCCAATCCCAGCGACTGAAGACTACTTTTTCTATCTTCCTAACCTGTTCTGGGCTAGAAAAATGTCTCAATGTGACTTTTTGATGTGTATGTATATCTAAAATTCAATTTTTCAAGTTTTTAGAGGGGACTGTTGGGAGAGGTCAGCAAAAATGCTCTCTTTATCTGTTATCTTCTAATATTCCAAATGTTTTTAGTGTCAGAAAATTTTTGCCCTCCAGGATATTTTGGGATAAATCAGGATGCATGTATTTAGTTTCAGAAAATTTTTGCTCTCTGTGGTACTTGGGACAAATCAGCTTGCATGTCTTGAATGATGAAAGCCATGAAGGGGCATCATTTTCCCAAAGGAGAGGAAAATATTTTGTCAGTTTTGAGCTTTGCTCAAGATATGCAAACTGCAGCAGTTAAGGCTATAGGGACAAAAGGAGGTCCTTGGCTTGAGCGGATGGTTGATATTGCCTCAGGAGGCAATGAGTATGGCAGGTAAAAAAGCATGGTGAGTAAACTCACTTTTAAAAATCTAAAACCCCACTGTTTTATTTTCTAGTTGTAAGGGATTTAAGGTTCCATCCAAAAAGTAAGTTCTGAGAAATTTTGTACCTTGAAGCAAACTACAAAAAATAGGCCATTAGGGATTTGCTAAATGAACTCTTGCAGTGAAATTGTTAAAATGGGCACAAAGTCCGGTCTGCAACTCAAAAGTAAAAGTGGGTGGAGAGAAGAGAGCTAAAGACACAAGGGTTAATGAATAATTTTTGTCTTTTATGGATCTGTTCTACAAATATCTCAGCAGATGACTCTGATTATGGATTTAGACCTAGAAAAGACCATTGTGCCCAATCCCTTTATTTTGCACTTAATAGAATTTGATTTTTTTCCAATTATAGGTAAAGACAGTTTCCAACTTTCTCTTTTTTATGATTAAGTTCCAAATTTTTCTCTTTCCCTCCCCACTCCCCAAAATAGCAAGCAATCTGATATAGCTATACATGTACAATCATGCTAAACTTCCATAAAAGTCATACAACCCATTCATTGTATACATGAGGAAACTGAATACCAAAGAGGTTAGGTGACTTGCCCAGGGTCATACAGCTAGTCAGCTGCTGAAACAGATTCAACCTTAAGACATCCTTAAGACATCACTCTGTTACCAGTCACTAAATGTTTTGAAGAACTTAAAACACTGGATAATGAATTGTTATTCTTCTCCTTCCTTCTCCTCCTCTAATTCTAAAGAAGCCTTTTACATTATCTCATGATAACCCTCATTAATAAGGATACTCTTTTAGTCCCAAAATAAGGATAATGAAGGTTTGCTGTGATATGAGTCAGCTATCCTTATCCTAATTAGACAGCTTCTTGACTTTACCTAACTAAAATCAATACACTATAAACCTGCAGCAAGTAATTCTGGAAATGTGTAGAAATAGTCAAAAACAAAATTTATGATCAATTTTTATTGAAGATTTCACTTTTGAACACAAAAAACATTTTTGCATAGGGACTCTCTGAGTTTTTCCTTGGCCTATCACAAAGGCATAGTCCTTTCTCCTTTTGATCTAGATTTTCCTTTTCCTAATTGTACATAATTTTAAAATCAGCCTATCCTTATAATTTATACTTGGATAATACACTGGATGATACAGTTGTCCAATTTTGTTGTCAATTAGAAACAGAGATTACTTTTACATACTGTGGTATTGAGTTTGTTGTGAGGCTTTTTAGTGAGAATTATAAGTAAACATGTTTTAGGATTTGGTTTTCTATTGTATGCATTTAATGGACAGAATTAAATACACTACAAGAGCTCCTGAAAATCTGGGCTATTTCCCTCCTCCCCAAAATTTTCCTGCGATATCATGAAATCTTCCACTAACTGTTAAGAGAGTGATAAGATTAGAGTATATATGATAAACTCTGCTAGCGTGGTAAAGGAACAACTAGATTACTTAATATTAATGAAATGTATATCTGAGTTGAGATCCAAAAAAAGTGATCAGTAGAACAACTAAAACATTTAAATTTTTATTTTAAATATATCCATAACTTAAAACATAAAACAAAATAAAGTTTACAGAGATGGACAAGTTTGAGGCTAGTATCTGATTGTCAAGTCATTTTAAGAACTTTCAAGGGAAATTGCTAAAAGATACTGCCATGCTTCTAATCTGCAGCTTCTTCTGTGTATATAGCTACATTATTTCCACAAAAAATTGTAATTTTAAAATAAATTTAAACTTAATTCTTGCTATGATCAGACTTTCATCTAGGATTTACTAAGATCATGATAGGAATGAGCTTTGGGAATTAGCATATTCCTATCTAGTAGCAACATACTAGTACTGATAAATTCACGTACATATAAATTAATGCTATGAAATTAAGGACCCAAATCTTTGAATATTTAAGAGAAATTACAAGCAATGTCTCCATAGTCTTTTTTCTTCCATTCTCTGACTAGACTTAAGTCAAGGAGACTTAGTTTGTGCTCAGGCCCTGCCTGGCTCACAGTTCATGCAGAGAATCTTGGATTAAGAAACTTCATTGTGAGACTTGAGATATAATGGTTTGGAAAGTTTCCTTAGCTTCTCCTGGCTTTGAAGTCCACGGCTTTGTAGAGGAGTAAGGGCCATTGGAGGCAGGTGAATCTGCACAAAGAAAAAACACCTGTCAGATGCTAAGTGAAAGGCCAGAGATGATGTTTTCTTTTTTAAAAAAAGTGTGTAGGTTAGGTTCCCCACCATGGCAAAAAAAAGAAAAAGAAAGAAAGAAAGAAAGAAAGAAAGAAAGAAAGAAAGAAAGAAAGAAAGAAAGAAAGAAAGAAAGAAAGAAAGAAAGAAAGAAAGAAAGAAAGAAAGAAAGAAAGAAAGAAAGAAAGAAAGAAAGAAAGAAAGAAAGGAACTTTTTAAGAGCATGGTGTTATTACTACTTCACTTCCAAAACATTCTGCAGATGCTCAATTAGACCATCTTGATCTAAAGCAGGGGCTCTTAATCTGGAGTCCATGGACCTCTCTACCCAGAGGTTCACAGGCAGATTTCAGGGAGTCAGTGAATTTGAACAAGAAAAATCTAACTTAATTTTCACTAACCTCTAACAAATTTAACATTTTTTTAAGAATTGTAGAAAAGAGAGAATTTGAGAGGTGGTCCAGTTTTTACTAGACTGTCAAAAGAGTCCCAGATATAAAAAAAAGATAAGAACCCCAGATCTAGAATTAAGTTATATTAATTGCCTTTACTGTAGAATCATGCTTCCCAGAAATCACCAGTCACATGGCTCAGAATTACTAAGTTTGGATGAAATAGTGAATTAGTAATATTTGGAGATTGGATTGAGACTTACTGGCCTTGGATATGGGATCTGATAATGCAATCCTATTTCAATTCTTGCTGTGCATTCATCTATACATTGTTTAATTAGTTCCGAATCTGTAAGCTGTTAAAATGGGAAAGTGAGAGTTTAAAAACAAAGTGTTAGCAGTATATTCTCATACTACAAAATACTTGCCTATTAAAAAAAAATTCCTTACAGATGCAATCAATAAACTCAATGTTGATAACGGAAATGCAATTTAACTTAAAGTGAATTCTAAAGTAAACCCCATGACCTCAACTTAAACTGCTTCAGAAACCTACCTGAGAATGATCAGACAGAATGCAACAACCCAATACATCCAAGTCTGTCTCCCAATGGACTAATAGTCTTCCTCTCAGACATATCAACTTTGACTCATTAGTAAGACATGATGGCAACTCTTAGATCTACATTGCTCTGCTCTGTTAATACACTCCCCAGAGTTTGAGTTCACCAAGTGCCATCAGAACTGAGAAGCTTTCCAAGGTGTAGGCCCCTCTCTTGAAGCAAATCCATTCCATGGTGACCCTGACCTTCACAAAGTAAAGACAACTCTCCCTGGGGCTCCCAATGGCTTCTCCAAGATTAGTTACATCATTTCAACAGATGTCTACCATTCTGGATTCAGGGATTTGAATTGATTTCTTTTTATCTCTTTCTGCTACACTTTGTTGGTAGTATATAGAAATGTTATTGATTTACATGGCTTTATTTTATATTCTGCAACTTTGATAAAGTTAAGTATTTCAACTAGTTTTTTAGTTGATTTTCTAGGATTTTCCCTAGAAAAATTCCCTTTTAATCAGCCAAGGGCAACCTTGTCCCTTTGGAATGGTACTTGTCTATCTCTTAGAACAGACTAACAGAAAGTGGAGAGCAGAATACATGAAAAATAAAAATCCAGCAATATTTTGTTTACAAAAAACATACTTGAAAGAGAGAAACAGAAAAAAACAAAGGTCTGATTGATTACAGAAATGCAAATTAAAACAACTCTGAGGAACAACTTAATATTTATCAGACTGACTAAAATGACCAAAAAGAAAACATCAATATTGGAGAGAATGTAGAAAACACCAATGTATTGCTGGTGGAATTGTGAATTGATCCAGCCATTCTGGAGGACAATTTGAAACTATACCAAACAGGCAATAAAACTGTGTTAGATGTATAGCAAAGAGATGATAAAAAGGTACCCATATGTACAAAAATATTTATAGCAGTTATTTTTGTAATGACAAAGAATTAGAAAGTGGGGAGATACTCATTAATTAGGGAATGGCTAAACAAGTTATGGTATATGAATATGATGAAATACTATTGTTCTGTAAGAAATCATTCAGTGGGTGGAAATTAGTAAAAGGTGGAAAGTCTTGCATGAACTGATGCTGAGTGATGGACTCAGCAGTTCTGTGATCAAGGACAATTCTGAGAGACCTGCTATGGACCACATCCAGAGAAAAAACTATGGAGCCAGAATGCAGAGCAAAGCATACTATGTCAGTTTTGAAACTTTTTAATGTTTTTTCTTTCTCATGTTTCCCCCCCTTAGTTCAAATTCTTCTTTCACAACATTACTAATATGGAAATATGTTAAACATGATCATACATGCACAAACTATATCAAATTGTTTGCAGCCATAGGGGGGAAGGGAGGGTAGAAGAAAAGTGTGGAACTCAAAAGCTAGCAAAAAAATAAATGTTGAAAACTATCTTTGTATGTAATTAGAAAAAGGAAAAATAGTTAAAAAAAGATAAAACTGGCACAGAAAATATTAACTTCAGGTGAAGTTAAAAGAAAAAGTTAGACAGGCAGCCCTCTAAAGAAAAGTGAATTGGGACAGAAAGAAGTATACCTTTTTCTCTGATGTACATGGTTATTCATGACACCTTCACAAAAACTGACCATGTGGTGGAACATAAAAAATCTCACAAACAAATGCAGAAAAGCAAAATATTAAATGCATTCCTTTCATAGCACAATGCAATAAAAATTATATTCAATAAATGACTGAAAACAAATTAAAAAATAACTGGAAATCATCTAAGTCTAAAGAGTGGGTCAAAGAACAAATCATAAGAACAACTTCATTAAAGAGAATAATACTAAGACAACATACTAAAATGTGTGGTATACAGTCAAAGCAGTACATTGGGGAAAATGTATAACTCTAAACACATCAAGAAAACAGAAAGAGCAAATCAGTAAGTTGAGTATGCAATTAAAAAAAATCAGAAAAAAGAACACACTGAAAAACCCAAATTAAACCCCAAATTAGAAATCTTGAAAATTAAGAGATTAATAAAATTCAAAGCAGCAAAACAATTGAACTAATAAATAAAACTAAGAGCTGGTTTTAAATAAAATAAACTGGTGGATAATTTGATCTTAAAAAAGAAAACCAATTTTAAAAACCAGTATTTAAAATGATACAGATGAATTCACTACCAATGAAGATTAAAGTATTAGGAACTATCTTTTTTTTTAAAGTGTCATAGCTTTCTTTTTTTTCATTCTTTTTTTTTATTTTTTAATTTTTATTAAAGATATTTGAGTTTTACAGTTTTCCCCCAATCTTGCTTCCCTCTCCCCACCCCCACCCCACAGATAGCACTCCATCAGTCTTTGTTTCCATGTTGTACCTCGATCCATATTGGGTGTGATGAGAGAGAAATCATATCCTTAAAGAGAACAGAATTCTCAGAGGTAACCAAATCAAACCATAAGACATCTGGGTTTTTTTTTTCCCCCAAATTAAAGGGAATAGTCCTTGTACTTTGTTCAAACTCCACAGCTCCTTATCTGGATACAGATGGTACTCTCCTTTACAGACAGCCTAAAATTGTTCCCAATTGTTGCGCTGATGGAATGAGCAAGTCCTTCAAGGTTGAACATCACTCCCATGTTGCTGTTAGGGCGTACAGTGTTTTTCTGGTTCTGCTCATCTCACTCAGCAACAGTTCATGCAAATCCCTCCAGGTTTCCCTGAAATCCCATCCCTCCTGGTTTCTAATAGAACAATAGTGTTCCATGACATACCTATACCACAGTTTGCTAAACCATTCCCCAATTGAAGGACATTTACTGGATTTCCAATTCTTTGCCACCACAAACAGGGCTGCTATAAATATTTTTGTACAAGTAATGTTTTTACCCTTTTTCCTCATCTCTTCAGGGTACAGACCCAGTAGTGGTATTGCTGGGTCAAAGGGTATGCACATATTTGTTGCCCTTTGGGCATAGTTCCAAATAGCTCTCCAGAAGGGTTGGATGAGTTCACAGCTCCACCAATAGTGTAATAGTGTCCCAGATTTTCCACATCCCTTCCAACAATGATCATTATCCTTCCTAGTCATACTGGCCAATCTGAGAGGTGTGAGGTGCCACCTCAGCGCAGCTTTAATTTGCATTTCTCTAATAATTAATGATTTAGAGCAATTTTTCCTTTGGCTATGGATTGCTTTGATCTCCTCATCTGTAAATTGCCTTTGCATATCCTTTGACCATTTGTCAATTGGGGAATGGCTTTTTGTTTTAAATATGTGACTCAGTTCTCTGTATATTTTAGAAATGAGTCCTGTGTCAGAATCATGAGTTGTAAAGATTATTTCCCAATTTACTACTTTTCTTTTGATCTTGATTACATTGGTTTTATCTGTGCAAAAGCTTTTTAATTTAATTTAATCGAAATCATCTAATTGGTTTTTAGTGATGTTCTCCAACTCTTCCTTAGTCATAAACTGTTCCCCTTTCCATAGATCTGACAGGTAGACTAGTCCTTGATCTTCTAATTTGCTTATAGTATTGTTTTTTATGTCTATGTCCTGTAACCATTTGGATCTTATCTTGGTAAAGGGTGTGAGGTGTTGGTCTAATCTAAGTTTCTTCCATATTAACTTCCAATTTTCCCAGCAGTTTTTATCAAAGAGGGAGTTTTTATCCCAGTGGCCGGACTCTTTGGGTTTATCAAACAGCAGATCACTATAATCCTCTCCTGCTTTTACACCTAGTCTATTCCACTGGTCCACCACTCTATTTCTTAGCCAATACCAAACAGTTTTGATGACTGATGCTTTATAATATAATTTTACATCAGGTAGGGCTAAGCCACCTTCTTTTACATTTTTTTTCATTAAGCTCCTGGCAATTCTTGACTTTTTATTTCTCCATATGAATTTACTTACAATTTTTTCGAGCTCATTAAAGTAATTTTTTGGAATTTTGATTGGTAGGGCATTAAACAGATAGTTTAGTTTTAGTAGAATTGTCATTTTTTATTATCTCTACCCATCCATGAGCAGTTGATATTTGCCCAGTTATTTAAATCTGATTTAATTTGTGTGAGAAGTATTTTATAATTGTTTTCTAAAAGATTCTGAGTCTGTCTTGACAAATAGACTCCCAAGTATTTTACACTGTCTGAGGTTACTTTGAATGGAATTTCTCTTTCTAGCTCTTCCTGCTGTTTCTTGCTAGTCATATATGGGAAAATTGAGGGTTTATGGGGGTTTATTTTATAACCCGCAACTTTGCTAAAATTGCTAATTGTTTCCAGTAGTTTTTTAGATGATTTCTTGGGATTCTCTAGGTAGACCATCATGTTATCTGTGAATAGTGAGAGTTTTGTCTCTTACTTCCCAATTCTAATTCCTTTAATTTTTTTCTTCTCTAATTGCTGATGCTAATATTTCTAATACAATATTGAATAGTAGTGGTGATAATGGGCATGCTTGTTTAACCCCTGATCTTATTGGGAATGCCTCTAGCCTCTCCCCATTGAGTATAATGCTTGTTGATGGTTTCAGATAGATAATGCTAATTATTTTAAGGAACAGTCCATTTATTCCTACACTCTCTAGTGTTTTTAATAGGAATGGATGCTGTATTTTGTCAAAAGCTTTTTCAGCATTTATTGATATGATCATATGATTTCTGATAGGTTTGTTGTTGATATAATTAAGTATACTAACAGTTTTCTTAATATTGAACCAACCCTGCATTCCTGGAATAAATCCTACTTGATCATAATGTATTATCCTAGTGATGACTTGTAGTCATTTTGCTAAGATTTTATTTAGGATTTTTTGCAGCTATATTCATCAGGGAAATAGGTTTATAATTTTCTTTCTCTGTTTTAACTCTTCCTGGTTTAGGTAACAGTACCATATTGGTTTCATAGAAAGAGTTAGGCAGAGTTCCATCTTACCTTATTTTTCCAAAGAGTTTATATAGGATTGGAACCAATTGTTCCTTAAATGTTTGGTAGAATTCACTTGTGAATCCATCAGGCCCTGAAGATTTTTTTTTTAGGGAGTTCAATAATGGCTTGTTGAATTTCTTTTTCTGAGATAGGGTTGTTTAGGTATTTAATCTCTTCTTCATTTAACCTGGGCAACTTATATTTTTGTAAATATTCATCCATTTCACTTAGATTATCAAATTTATTGGCATAAAGTTGGGCAAAATAATTTCAAATTATTACTTTAATTTCCTCCTCATTGGTGGTGAGTTCACCTTTTTCATTTATAATACTAGCAATTTGGTTTTCTTTCTTTTTTTTAATCAAATTGACCAGAGGTTTATCAATTTTATTGGTTTTTTTCATAATACCAACTTTTGGTTTTATTTATTAATTCAATAGTTTTTTTGCTTTCAATTTTATTAATTTCTACTTTAATTTTTAAAATTTCTAATTTGGTATTTGATTGGGGATTTTTGATTTGTTCTTTCTCTAATTTTTTTAGTTGCATGTTTAGTTCATTGATTTCCTCTTTCTCCAATTTATTCATATAAGCATTTAGAGCTATAATATATCCCCTGGGAGTTGCTTTGAATGAATCCCATAGTTTTTGGTATTTTGTTTCATTATTATCATTATCTAGGATAAAATGGTTAATTCTTTCTATAATTGGTTTTTTGGTCCACTCATTTTTTAAGATGAGGTTATTCAGTTTCCAATTTGCTCTGGGTCTTTATCTCCTTGGCCCAGTATTGCATATGACTTTTATTGCATTGTGATCTGAGAAAGATGTATTCACTATTTCTGCCTTTCTGCAGTTGATCATTAGGTTTTTATGTCCTAGTACATGGTCAATTTTTGTATAAGTTCCATGTACTGCAGAGAAAAAGGTATATTCCTTCCTATCCCCATTCAGTTTCCTCCATAAGTCTACCATATCTAATTTTTCTAACAATCTATTTACCTCCCTAATTTCTTTCTTGTTTGTTTTATGATTTGATTTATCTAGATCTGGCAGCGGGAGGTTGAGGTCTCCTACTAGTAGAGTTTTGCTGTCTATGTCTTCCTGTAATTCTTTCAGCTTCTCCTCTAAGAATTTGGGTGCTGTCCCACTGGGTGCACAGACATTCAATATTGAAATGACTTTATTGTCTATGGTACCTTTTAGGATGATAAAATTTCCTTCCCTATCTCTTTTAACGCTATCTATTTTTGCTGCTGCTTTGTCTGATATAAGGATTGCTACCTCTGCTTTTTTTACTTCAGCTGAAGCAAAATATATTTTGCTCCAACCTTTTACCTTTACTCTATATGTATCTCTCTGCTTCAAATGAGTTTCTTGTAAGCAGCATATTGTAGGATTCTGTTTTTTAATCCACTCTGCTATTTGCTTACATTTTAAGGGAGAGTTTATCCCATTCACATTCAAGGTTATGATTACTAATTCTTTATTGCCCTCTGTGCTATCTTCCCTCTGTTTGTATTTTTCTCCCTTTCCCCCCCCTTTTATCCATATTCCCCAGTATTTTGTTTTTGAATACCACCCCCTTCAGTGTATTTGCCCTCCTATATCACACCCTCACCTTTCTTTCCCCTTTCCCTGTTCCCATCCCTTCTTTTTGTTATTTCCCCTTATTTCCTCCACTCCCCTTCCCTTTCTCTGTCCCCCTTCCCTTTTCCCCTTTTACTTCTTGAAAGGTTAGATGTTTTATAAGTTAACTGAGTATGTGCAGGTTGACTTTAAGCCAAGTCTGATGAGAAGAAGATTCAGGTGTTTCTCCTCTACTCCCTTCTTCCCCTCTATACCATAGGTTTTTCGTACCTCTTAGTATAATGAGATTTGTCCCATTCAATCCCCTCCCTCCTCCCATCTGTTTCCTGTCTCCCCTTTTAGGGACTTAGTGTATTTTTTTTTAGATCATTCTAAGTCATAGAAAATTCTGAGTGTCTGTCCCTTCTAGTTCAGTATATTCTGTTGAATAGAGTCCAAAATTCCTGAGAGTTATTAGAGTCTTTCTCCCCAGTGGAGTTAAAGCCAGTTACATCCCATTAGATATCAGTCCTCATGGATAGATCATGGATGTCCATCATTTCTGGCTAGGTATATTCTCTCTGTTAGAGTTACATTTCT